>NC_036623.1:674094-1326368 GCF_900079805.1 Fusarium fujikuroi IMI 58289 | reverse complement strand
GTCTATGATCCTCCGCATCTCCTCCATAAAGGCAGAGTTGACCTGAAGGATGCCATCTGCAGAGCTGGGGAAGAGCTTCTCCAACTCTTCCTCGGAAGGGCTCAGACTACCAGGAGCTCGCGCTTGAGCGCTCTCTCGAAAATCGGCTGCGACGTGCTTCACCAGCTCCCTCACTTTACCCACATACCGCTCCTCGGTCTCCACCAATTCTGTCAGCTTCATGCGCAGCTCGACCTTTTGATCTTTGAGAAACGACTTGCTTCGATTTAAGGCGGTCGGCTTGGAGGGCGCTCTTCGTAAACGACTTGTCGGCAGGAAGACTGGTTCTCCGAATAGCTTTATCAGCGGTGTGTACCCTCCATACTGGCGCAAAGTTGGGTCGAGGATATCGTCTTCGTCGTCGGGCACGTCCTCGAGGTCGGCGGCTTGGAGGGGCACGATAGCGCCTGGTGGAAGAACAAAGTCGAGGTCGACATTGCTGATATGTTGTGTCTGCAGAGCATCTTGTAATGTCTCGATGATGTCGGCTGTGTGGTCGCTCTGGACCATGTCCTTAACAATCTCGGCAGCATGTTGCTCGCTGAACAGAGTAGGTGCACTGCCTGGACGTCGACCTCGCGTGGGGTATAGGTTCTTGAGGTATGTTTTCACGCCATCGGGCAGCTCTGTGAAGTACTTGAAGAGGGCGAAGGCGAGAGCGCGGTAGACCTCATCGCCCTGAAACTCGCGGGGTAGGTGATGGACGACACCATAAAATGGGGAATTGGGCGAGATTGTGATTCGAGGGAAGCTCTGGAAGCCGGCGGGGGTGAAGACATGGACTTGGACTCGAGAACTGTTGAGGGTGTAGTTTGCGGTAGTCGAGGGCCCATGGAAGAGGAGCAGAGGAAGATGGCCTAGCAACGGATCTGCGGCGTGGTATAGAGTGACATTGTCAGACGACAGCGCCAACTCCTCGGTAACGCGAACCATGGCGCGGTGTCAGGATTAAATCCGTTGGGTCAAGAAGGGACTCGAGGTGTGTTGACGTCGATGTTGGCCTGACTTGACGGGCGGTGGTCTCCAAGTTGGGCCGCAGATGGAGAGCGATTCGACGAGAAGCGATGAACCAATGGCCCAGCCCAAGATAGACTCAAGCCTAACTAAAGTACAGAGAGAGAGACAAGAGAGACGAGAGAGACCTTTTGGATATGAACGAGTCGCCTCCTCCCTCGTCACGGACACAGAGATTCGCGCATGCGGGCAAAGTCAATCTAGATTTCGTGGGGGGGTTCGTTGAGAGAGAAAGAAAAAAAAATTGGCTAGGATTATAAAACGTGACAAGGCAAGGCAAGACAGCCTAAGCAGAGACAAAGACGAGGGTTTGGTTTTGGAGGTTTGAGCTTTGGCCGTAGTTGGGCGGGAGCTGGGAGTCAACAAAGGCCCAGAATCGGGAGCGGGAACACAAGCGAGCGAGTGGGTCCCATCGGTTTCGAAAGTAAACACACTAAGAAGTTACTAGAGTTAGCACACCAACTGCGCTGGGCCCGAAGAATGGAACCCACTAAATTTTACAGGTCAGGTCCCTACAGCCCAGCACGATACGATACGATCGTGCGTCACACAGATTCACTTTTGATGTAGCATTCAACCAACAGTTGATCAACAACAACAGCAACGCAACACGTGATGGGAACAACAAACATTGTTACTGAATCAAGCTGTACTATTTTTGTTGTTGTTCACGGCTGCAGCTAGCACGGCACTAATAAGTGCCCAAGTTAGTAGTCTCTTGCTCTTGGTTCCTTTCTCTACATGTTGTGTCCCAAATAAATTCGGTGGCCTGGACAACAAAAAACCCAATCTCAACAACAGCGGTCAAACACAAATTCAATGCTGACCATGCCCTGGGCGGGGATCAGCGGGAGCTCCCTTGCTAAATTCCAAGGCATTGACCGCTAAACTTAGACACAGAGAGAGAGAGAGAGAGAGAGAGAGCCCCGCTAATATAAAGCCTCCCAAGACCGCGTCTGACGCGTTCAGCTATTTCCGACAACAGATAAGACTATATATGATAGCCAAGGAAACTGAGTTCAATATCCGTATAAATGAACTACAATAGACGAATATAGAATATCCATATCTGACTCTGCTTTAGCAACAAGAAACAACTAATCGGGCTGGAGGTGGGCTATTCTGTTGATTCTCTCTTAAATGCCCGAATAACCTCTTCGGCTCCCCGTATCCCACTCCTCACCGCACCGTCCATATACCCCTTCCAGACCAACGAAGTCTCAGTGCCTACAAAATGCACTCTCCCAACCACCTCACGCAATACTTTTCCACTATCACTCGTCAGCGTTCCCGGTATCATCACCGGTGACGGGCAACCCCAGATCCAGGGCTGCTTGATCCACTCCTGCAAGATGATATTGACAGGTTCAGGTGCCTTTACACCGACACCACTGAAGACTCCGTTGAACTGCTCGAGCACGATTCTTCGTTTCTCTGCATATGACCACTTGGACCAGTCTCTGCCTCTGTCACCCACGACAAAGCAGGTGATGCTGTACTGCCCATCTTCTGGTGAGCATGTATCTCGTGAGAAGTGAATTGGGCCTGTCTCGCATTCTATGATGCCGCTGAAACCAGCGTCGCGCCACCATGGCTTGTCAAAGACAAAGATGGCTTTAGACGTACAGCCTAGTGCAGTGCTTTCGCCTAGTGTCTTTTTACTCTCTGGTAGCGGCGGCTCGAAATTGATAGAAGGGTAGAGACACGTGGGAACTGAGACAATGACCCTCTCGGCTCGGAAGTTCTGATTTGGGTTGGCTGTTTCGATCAAGACACCATCAGAGCCTTGTTTGATTGTCTTGACGGGGCTGCGAAGTCTCACGGCTGTCTCTGGGAGCTTTGCTGCTAGACGGACCGAAAACGTCTGGTTGCCTGTTTCTTGTCAGCCAAAGGCTCACTTCACGATAGACTTGAGGTACTGGCCTTGTCTGTTGCGCAAATATTGCCCTCCGTCCTTCTTGTCAGAAGCCATGTTGTCCAAGCCCGTACCGCTGCGGATATAGTCGACCATGAACAAGGCGCTGACTTCATCTGGCCCAACACCCAAGAGGGGACTCGTAGCCGAATCAGCAACAGCAGGACCAAGTTCAGGACCCAGAAACTTTACACTGAGCTCATTGAACGTCATAGAGTCCAGCATCTCGGCTTCAGGATGAGCCGAAGGGTTCTCTGGGTCAATCTCGTCAACCCACTTGTTCAGTTTCTCAAGGAGTTTCTGAACAATATCGGCTGCATCTGGAGGTACAGGCATTCCGGTACCATGTTTTATCTTGGTAACATTGCTGGTTGAATCCTGGTGCAGATTGTATCCAGTGGCTCTCTGCTCGATCAGATCAAAACCAAACTCTTGCGCGAGCTTGTAAATCTCGCTTTGGTTCGTATCATTGAGCCAAGCGGCGCCCAGATCGACTTTACCTTCCAAGTGAGAGGCATCGACGCTCAGAGTCTTGCCGCCAACTCTGTCGCCAGCTTCGAGAACGATAACAGAATGGCCAGCTTCATGGACATCGACAGCGGCGCGAAGACCAGAAAGGCCTGCGCCGACGACGACAACGTCGACTTTCTCAGGGTTGTGTGAATTGGTGATGGTCATTTTGAGATGAATAGAAACGTAAGGGGGAAGCGAGCAAAGCTGCTACTCTTGACATATTTATAGGCTAGACAGCAAGGGTGGCTAAATCCTTCTTGAGGCTATAATCTGACATGACTGAAACAGATTGGTAGTTGTACACATTCCTTCTAAGTTGGGTCTGAGCATCTTACTCATTGTCGTACAGTTTGTGAGAGTGAGATTTGCTCATTGATCGACCCTGGTGAGGGCAAGAAGTCAGCAATAGCAATTTAAGCTTCTTTTATCTTAGGCTTGAAGCGATGAGCCTGCGCTTTTCTGACATATACTCCGTTTTAGACTTATGATCAATTATACACTTTAGTTTATAGCAATTCTTTCCAACAGCGCTCAATTGTGTCTTTCATCCGTCATGATAGAGGGGCAGCTCAGATAAGATGCTCTGACAGATTATCCTTCAATATAGTAGATTAGTGGGTAAGCAACGTCTGTACCTGGCAATCTGATTATGTCCTGACTCATCATTCTTCGGAGTCGTCGTAAGATCAATCATGTATCGATATATCACTCTTGTTGGCAAGGTTTGTCTGCCCATCAATGTAACTCATTCCTCTCAGCCTCCCAACTCCAACGGGAGATCTTCACGTGGACCCAAATGCCCACTTCGCTTTTAGCGCGTCATGATACATCCCCCCCTCTCTCTCATACACCAACCACTCACCCTTTCAACCTCCACAATCACCAGAAACAAACTATCATCGCAATGGCAAGCCAGTCAGGCGGTATCACAGTCCAGCACAACCCCTCCCCAGCAAGCTATCGCCTCATCGAACTCCCTCCGGACCTATTATCTCTTCTCGAATCGGACGATGCACCCGTGTAAGTCAACCCCTAATCTCACTCCTCTCACAAGTACTATGCTGATATTAGCCAGATTAACTATGGAGTCCTCTGATTCATCGGCTGTTATCAAAACGCCTACAAAGACATATGCTCTTCGTCAAAAGAACACTTCAAATGCTCTCATGCTCCTCTCACCCACGCCTCTACCTCAATCGTCGGATGGACATGTTGAGCAGGGCATCTCTATCATTTCTACCATCAAGGAGACTGTTGAGCTTGATACTGTTCCTGATGTGTCTGTTGGTACCGCAAAAGGACTTGGTGGCGGTAAAGGGAAGTGGCATGAGCGATTCGGGAGAAACAGGTAGTGCACTGGCTGTATATGAATATTATGATACACTTTGATTGCTTGTGGAAAGAAATTAACGCCGTCTAACAACATGAAGAAGACCCCAGTCTCGCAGTCCATGAAGTAAATGACACTATCCCACAAAATACATGCAACGCCCTTCTGGATCCATAACCTTGCTCCCCTTCCCCTGGCCTTCACGTTTCTTGCACCGCTTGCCATAGAGTACGTGGCGGTCACATTCGCTGTGTTTCTCTTCGTCCCCTGCACCGTCAAGTTTCTACACAGTCACCTCTCTATCCTCTCAACCAAACCCTTTCGCTCATTGAGCCCAGTCATCGCTGCCCTGGGCCACGCCAGTTACCCATATGGTCAGGTCGGCCCATCATGTACGGATAAAACGGATTAAAATTTACCGCTCCTTGAAGGTTAAACGGTAACCCTGGTATCGCTGGACCCGGGTCTCCTGGTGCCATTGGGAACGCTCCGACCTGGGGTTGTTGTTGTTGTGCTTGGATCGGCATTCCTGCCATGTGTTGTGCTTGCGGCACCGGCGCGGGTGGTGCCACTCTATTACCAAGGCGATCAAATGCATTTTTAAGGTGATATCGAATTCCTCTATGTGCCTGCCCACGGACTTCGTTCAGCAGATGATTCTCTTGACGAAAATGGTTTGCGCCGTGTGCCAGTCCCTGCAGTGCCTGTGGCAGCTGCGGCTGCGGAACATCAAGAAATGGCCTTTGCCCTCCAAGTGGCGGATTCGGCGGCACAGGAATGTGATCGGCTCGATCCCTAAATCTGTGTCCGAATCTGCTTTTCCGCCGCATATCGTCGGTCTTAACCTTTTCAGACATGTTAAAATTCAGGAGTTCGGGCGCTGATGCAAGCTCTGGATTCTCCTCCAAGACTTTCTGTTTAGCTGCCTTTTCAGCTGCATTGACTTCGTTTTCATGACGCTCTTCAGCACTCTCGAATAAGGGGCAGTTGCCTTGCTTACCCCCTCGACTCTCATCGTTGAAATGATTGTAGTCACAAGACTTGGAACAGACATAGCACTGAACGTTACCACAGCCTTTGCGGGTGCAAGTCATCTTGTTGCAGCCTTCTTCCTTGATGAAAGGGGTGCTGCACTTGTTGCATTTGCGGATGAGGGCTCTCGACATAGCCTCTTCTACCTCTCGCCGCAGATCGACACCTCTCTCGATGGCTGCCTCCTGACAGGTTTTCGGTATGTGTGTTTCATAGTTACAAAGCCGGCAACTCGTGATTTTGCAGTCGTCGTTTCGGCAACGGAACTCCCTGTCGACGTCGACAGGCGGGTACTCCTCTGCATAGCGACAAAAGGGGCAGTTGGCGAGGTCGGGCAGTTTGGCCATGCGCAGATTGGCCTCTTGTTCAATTCGATCGATTGCCGCAGTCAGTTTCTTATTCAGGAACTTCTGGCGCTCGCTATGAGAGAACCCAGCCGTACACCCGACCATGGACATGCATTCAAGTTCGTACTTTGAAAGGCCAATTTGTGTCTCTGCGTGTCGGCGGGCGCAGTTGATACAGAAAGGGTGAGGATCCTTGGCTTGACAATAGACGAGTCTGTTCCATGCAGTATCGGCAAAGCAACACCCGCACTCAGTTACTTCTCCTCTTGCATCTGCCGACTCGAGGTTCATCCTTTCAGCCTCCTCGGCCAATGCTTCCGCTCGACGCTTTTCAGCTACGTCAAACTGCAGTAATCGAGCAGCCTCGAGTTCCCTCATCAATTCTTTTTCCCAGTCGTGAGAGCAGGTTTGTATGGACGCGTCGATCCTCTCTTTTCTGTATCGCTGTACCGGCACTGAGGGCGTCTTCTTCAATTTCCAAGGCAACGGGTGATGATCGCTTGCCTGATTTATGGCAGTATTAATGGCATTAAATGTTGGGAAAAGACGATTTCCGTTTTCAGAGAGGGTTTGTTGAATGACCTTGACTGGTACCAGTGGGAAATCCCCTGCGATCATTTGCTTCCTGTGTAAAGGTTAACTGGACAGCTCTCAGCCCCAATCTCGCTCATACTGGCAGGAAGCTCTAACACCAAAAGCCACACAGCGAATGACGGAATATGTGCGGTCGAAAGGGGAGTTAAACTTACATAGTGGCCATTTGGGTACTCTTGGGGCCAATGACTTGTCCCTCGAGGTTACTGTATTTGCGCTTTGCTTCGGAGAGCCTGTCCTGTAGTTTCTCGACTTCGTCTTCACCTTCGTCTTCATCTTGTCCCTCAGCCGTGCGCTTCCTCTTGCCAATGGCCTGTTTTGGTCGCTTTGCTTTTTGATATACTTGCCCCGACTCTTGGAGATCGAGGAGGTGATTGATCACATCATGGGGGACGAATGATAGAGGACCAGCAATCGTCTTGACATACTCAAGGCAGATGTCGGGAAATAGAGCAGTTACTTCTTGTATGCAAGTGTCTTGTAGAGGCGGAGATGATTCTTCTGTCTCGCTTTCGGGATCCTCCATCCTCGTGATGGTCAAGTTCTTTGGCTCCTTGTTTACGATCAAGAGTTGAGGCCTAGATTTGATGATAACGGTTAGAATGAGATGAAGAGAATGAATTCATAGTATTGAAGAGGCCTGCTTTTTTTTGATGATCTGGGGGTGGATCGATCTGTATCACTTCCATTCCGAGACTTGTGGATGATGATGATGATGCCGCCAGCTGACACTGCTCGAGCAGATGCCCTTCACAAATAAATGCTCTGATATTCAAAGGGATATGCAATGAAGGGAAGATGCGGTGGCAGTGGGGAACAGAAGGAGTTGATTGCGACAGTGATTCAGCACTTGCAACGACTGTCACATAAGTATGGATAGTAAGTAACCAAGATGTTGGCGTCGCACTTTCACACTAACTCTTGACTTTCACTCTCACTCCGAGACGATGACCTCTTCCACTCTTCACGGCTCACCCGAAACAATTTCGCGCGCAAAGGCAAATGAGTATCAAGGTTCGCCGTGTCTTCAGAGGTCACTCACTGAGAGACAAGGGCGGCGTCCGTGGTGATAATGACGCCACGGCTCAACACGAAAGCTTATGTCCATGATTGCAAGTGGCACTCTTCTCTGGCACAAGGATTCGAAGAATGGGATGCGAGAAGCCAGCCCGCGACTTTGCGGCGTGAAGAAAGTTTTGACTTGTTGTTTGTTTGCTTGTTTGCTCCAGAACATGGATGAGATAGAAGAACCTCGATATTCTTACCTGCGACAAAGATTCTGATTCTGTAGGTATTTCGGTGAATACTCAGCACAGTTGAAGCTGTGCGTAACTAATCGCTTGTACTTCGTTTCGCTATAGGTGAATGATCGAGGCCGTATGGTTATGTTGAGATTGATTAATTCGACGTCGGTTGAAGATGGGTGAATTTGGAGAATAGATAGATAGATAGAAGAGGAGACGAGGTAGAATCGAAGAGAAGAGAAGGTTAAAGGTGTCTAGGTTTTGTCGCTCATAATACCTAGACGGGAAGCGAGAGAGAATGAATGGCCAGCTCCTTCTATCCCTTCTTTGTGCTTTATTCAAGACTCCATCGGCAAATGGAAAATGGATTAACAGCGACTGATCGATTGTTCAGTGATCGCACTATCGCAGTTCGAAGCTGCCTCGTTTCAAACCCCCGCTCGCTTCAATAGAGTAGAGGTTTGCAAACAACGAAATGGAAGTTGACAATACGAAATGAGGAACTATGTAAATGGAGAGAACAAGTTGAACAATAGAGGGATAGAGGGAGGCGCAATATGCCATGGGATGTGGTAGTTATGTTTCGAGAATTAATTCATCAACCATGAGGTCCAAAGTTCGTAATGTTGGTATAACTTCATGAGAAAGTAAGGTAGACGCTCACGAGATGCGGAGTAAAAGAGTCAGACGAGGTGGGAGCTGAGTGAGTGAGTGAGTGAGTGAGTGAGCGAGTGACGACAAAAGCCAATATATAGAATAGAGGCTACAACACTCTTTGATTGGAGTAGTTTATTACGAATCTGACAGAGATATGCAGGAGAAGAGTCAGTCTTGGTGATGGACAAAGAAGCCCAAGTTCAGGAAAAGATGACGGAAGAAACCTTGGGTCTCGTGATGGATGGATTGGACGGATGCAATGTGTTGGTTTGTAACTTGGGTAGGTAAGGTAGGTAGATAAATAAGCTGTCGCACTCGGGTATGATACGATGCGACATGCAATTTGAATGAATGGTAGCATTTATTTAACTAGTAGGTGGTCGTCTAGCCTGTACCTAACTTAGAGCTGGCCTAAGTACAACAGAGCAAAGCATCGACGGCGTTTGTGGCGTATAAGGTTTCTTCGGAAGGGGATCAAAGTCAGTCACTCAGTCCATCAAATCAATCAAATGAGACGGCTTCCTCCAAATGCACGTATGTATGTGGATGAATGTGGATGGCCAGATGAGTGAGGGGTTGTCAGTTGGTCGGTCATTCAGCTGAATATACAACCCAACAACTCCTTGCCAGGTCGAACATCTGCCTGTCATTTTAGCCTAGAAGGTCTATTCGCATAATCCATACACTCACTCCAGGAGTAGATCCATTAGTCTACAGCATAATGCTGAGGGAAAGCATGTTTACATGATGCTATATAAAGAACGAGTCTCCAACCAAGAACTAGGTAGTCTACCTACTAACCTATTCAACTGTCCTCTCGCTCTCCCAGCTAACGTAGTCGAAACAAATCAGTTTCTACTTACTAAGTTACACAACATTCATATCCCATCAAACCGCCAATGCACAGATCCGTGGTTTGTCGGCCTAAGAGTCAATATTCATTTCGTTAGCTTGTAAACTTTGCAAACGGATATTTCCCGTCCCTGCAAACTGACAACTGATAGGTATTATCATTAACCGTACCATCACATTACTATCATGTATTATTACACTGAGCCGAGCCGCTCAGGGGCAATCCTACTCATCGCCCTCAGATTCAGCATATGAATCTCCTACCTCATCTTCCTCTTCCATCGCATCTTCATCATACGAGATAACTTTCCGTCCGCTCCGCGTTGACCGTCTTGTTGCCCGTCCAGCTGAAGGCTTTTCCTTGGCTACTTTTGCTGGACCTCGCCTCCTTGTCCTTGCACTCGTTTGTGGCGGCTCAGACTCTGCCTCGGATTGTGGATCCAGTTTGGGCTCCTCTTCATCTTCATGCTTCAGCCCTGCATCGAACTTTGTGTTCACCGGTCCAGACTCCGCTTCAAACTCCGACCCTGCTTCGACCTGCGATTCCGGGGCCGGTTCTTGTTTGCTGTCAACCTCCATCTGCATCATTACTCTTTGCTCATCTGCGCCATCGTGCTCCATCACTAGTCCATCATCGCCATCGTCTTCCTCATCAACAGCAGGGAAGAAGCTCGAAGTGTGATGGGCCGGGGGTTGCTCTTCCTCCTCTTCTTCCACATACCCCTCTGGAAGAAATCCGCCAGCCATCTCTTCATCCTCAACCTGTGGCTGCTTCTTGGTCTGGACCGAGTCTCTAGCATGTCCAAATACTGATATTTCATCAGTAATTTCGCCATATTCTTGTCGAATTCGTTCTGCAATACGCATGCCCATGAGGAAGCGACGCCATTGAGCCAACGCCTTCTTTCGTCGCTTCTCATCTTCTTTTCGTGCACGTTCTGCCTCATCCTTCTCGAGCTCTACCATCACCATGTCGTGGTTCTCTTCAGCAATCACAACTCCCTGGATAACAGGCACAGCCATTCGATGACCAAATTCAAAGTCCACAACGGCCTCCGCATAGTCGATTTGCAATTTTTTACAAACACGCATAGCCCCTCGGAAGGGTACATGCACAGCACCCTCAGGGCACATATGTTCAGCAAATAAGTCGATATTCCTATGGCCCGGTTAGTAGATTCAAGTTAAGGAGTAATCGGCTACATACCCGTATTCGTTCTTGGGGATAACGCCGTCCTTGATCGGTGGCGGAATGATCCACTCAGTTTGCTCCCAGCTGTAGAGCCCCTGCAGGACCTTTTGTCCTGTGGCAGCTTCTGCTTCCATGATTTCTCGCCGGCGATTTATCGTAGCTGCGCGATAGGGTACCCTCTTCAATGGCTGCTCTCCTGCCAGTGGTGCGCGTCCCTGTTTATGCCAGGTCTCGGCACTTTTGACGTTCAGTACATCGCTGCGAAGGAACACGTCCTCTTCCTCGACCTTGCCACCTTTGCCCTTGTTTTTGAACACTTTGACACCCTTGGCTCCAGGCCTGAGTGCCTCTTCACGCTTCAAGTGTCGCTCGAGGACAAACTCCTTGGACTGCTTGTAGTATTGTAATGTCTCCTGGCCCTCTTTGACCTCCTTCTTTTCGGGCTTGGCAGGCTTCAGATCTGTTGCTTCTTCAATCTCATCGACTTCTGTCACAGGGTGGTCCTTGTTGCCTCTCAGATATCCGGATATTGCGGTTTTGAACCAGTCAAACTGATCGTATCTCTTAATCTTCCCATGACGGTTGTAGACAGGGATTTTCTCTGGTGTCATCCTCACTCCCTTGGTACGGCCAGGAAGCGTATTCCGCTTCAGATATCTGACTGTGACATCCTTGCCAGTTCCATCTTGTGAATAAGCAACGATGTATGCCATAATTTGACGTGCTTTGTCGGCCTTAGCTCCACGAGGTTCCAATGATTCGATGAGATCTCGGTTTGTTCCAACTACGTTTTTAACGATAGCATCGACGGGCAGGTATTTGTTAGTGACTGGTGATAGGACTTCTGTCCAATAGTGTGGGAACTCCATGTCGGCGTCATACTTTTTGGTCGGTGTCTTGGACAATGTCTTCCTTGGCGTGATATCCATCTCAACGACAGATTCATCATCAGTGTCCTTATACTCAAGCTCTAGATCATCTGGGTCGCTTTCAACCTCGGTTTTGGGTCTTGTTTTCCGTGTGGGATTTCTCGTGGGCTCTTTCGTTTTCTTCGTTGACTTCTTCTTTGCTGTAACCCTGCTCTTTGTGGCCGCTTTCGCCTTCTTCTCGAATGTCTCGTTTTTCTGGTCCGCGCTTCCACTCTTTTCAGGCTCGGCCTCCTCAAGTTTATTCCATCCAAAACCTAGACAAGGCAAGTTTGCGACCAGTCGTGCTTCGAGGCCCAGTCCACGAAGCAAGGCTGTAAATAACTGGGCACCTACATCTCTGCTCCCCTCACATGCTCGCGCATGACGTCTGAAGTCCTCCAGGTTTGAGATCTTCTCACCAAATTGCTCTGGATCATGAGTTTCGACTTTTTGCGCTTTCGTAAGACGGTCTAATCGCTCAAGAGACATGTACCCCCATTTCCTCAGCCCTGGCGCTGTGACTCGAAAGCGCTGTTTCCACCAAGCTGACAGTGTTTGCATAAGTCGAAATAGGGGGTCTCCATGACTCATATCAACAGCCCCTTCTTCCAATCTCTCAGCTTCTGCACCCCAGTCGCGCGACTTTCGATCCTGGACCTTTTTGCCTTTCCCCTTCCCTTTCGATTTTGCATTTTCCTTCACTGGCGTCTTTGGTGTCGGGTTCTTTTCTAGACCACTGTTGCGCCTCCATCGATCCACCTCATCCCAGAGTCTTGGAGGAAGATGAGAGATCATAGTCGCCTGGACTTCGGGATCGCAAAGCCATGCATTTCGGGTAGCATTGTGCCACAAAAGTAACATGACGTGAACGCAATGTGTGGCATGGCGGAC
Source organism: Fusarium fujikuroi IMI 58289 (assembly GCF_900079805.1). Lineage (NCBI taxonomy): Eukaryota > Fungi > Ascomycota > Sordariomycetes > Hypocreales > Nectriaceae > Fusarium > Fusarium fujikuroi. The sequence continues at coordinate 1,313,840 of NC_036623.1, read as the reverse complement.
TTTCCTCTCACGTTTTGAGGGTCCTTTTCTGTCAAATGCATTTGTGAGTGAGATTCTAGTGTCCCTTGTGAGTGTCAATTCCAAGTCCCCGGATGTTACCGGGGCGTCCGGTAGTGGTGCGACTGGTGCTTGAACATCCTCAAACTCAATATCTTCATCATCCTCAGAGTCCGCTTCAATGGCTTTCGATTGATTCGGTGGCAAAACATCCTCAAATTCATCTTCTGACAACGATGTCAATGAGCTTTCGTCGTCGTCGTCTCCAAATCCATGCAGAATCGAGTTTGAGTTAGGTGTTGCAGATGCGTCCAGATCATCGTACAGTGTTACTTTGCGCCGTGATGAGTCGGGCTTCTCTTTAACTGCTTTTGACGGTCTCCCTTCTCCAGGCGATGGCGACTCACGCAAGCGTTTGCGTGGTACTAAAGGAGGCATCTTGGTCTCGTAAATAAGATTGTCACATTCTGCGAAGTAGGATGAATTAAGGCTTGATGAACGGCTTAGACTAAGGCAGAGCGTGGTGGGTACTTCGTCATAGAAGTCGGGAACACGGGAGGCAGACGCGCAATCACGTGGTTCGTTTAAAGAGGCAGCAACATGAACTTGGGCTTGAAGTCAAAAAAGTCTCAGTAAGCAAACTGTTCAAAAGTCTAAGTAATATAATTGAGATTATACATTCACCAAATACTACCTGGAGTGTTTTGCCTTGAATATTGGTATAAGACTTACAAATCATCTTGAGAATACGTTCGATAGGTAATACAGTATTCTCATATTGGAACACAGATGAACCAATGGAAACCACAAACATGGCAGGATACGATTGTCTCAGGAAACCAGAATGTTGATATCATTCCTCTTGGTATCAAATTGCCCAACGCCAGGCCATGCACCTCTATAGGTAGTCAATCCGTAAAACACAACGCTCACGCCTCAATCAGGTCTGGGGTAGCTGGCCCAACGCCACGCAACAAAACCACAGTATTTCCACTCTGTAACGCCGTTCCAACCTTTTCGTTATACTCCAAAATTCTACCTCCCTCAACGTGGAAGACGCGAAGCTTGTCCTTCTCATCTGAGCTTTGATTGTTGATGTTTTGTACCTGTAAGCTCCTTGCTGCAGCATCCAGAACTCGGCCTACAACCCAATCTTTGTTGTAGAAGAACTCCCCCTTAGGAAACTTGGCTTTTGCTGTTTCTGCCTCGGCTTCCACATAGATATACACTCTCTTCTCAACAGGTGTCTTGTCATCGCCCTTGGCTGTCTTCTTTAGGTTGTTCACGGCAATTATACGTGCCGAGGCAGAGCTTGGCTTTGGTTTGGGCAAAGCTCTGCCAGCTTGCTCTTTCTTTGCTGTACCCCATGCCCGCAGTTTGTCGAATGCCGTCTTTGTCTTCTGGCCAACATCGAATTGCATAGGCCGGGCCCCGATGGGTATCAGATTACTGCAATTGTGGTCCTCCTTTAGACGATGCTTCAGGCAGTAATCTCTGTTACACGTTTGGCAGTGTACACCAGGCGTCAAAGATGTACCGATTGTGGTCTTGCATTCGGGCGATGCGCAAGGCTTTTGGGACACCTTGTCCCTTAGAATCTTTCCTTGTCCAATGCTTGGCTGCGCAAGCTCTCTCTGGCGCTTTCGCTCCGCCCACGCACCGGGATTTGTACATTTATGTGCCCCTTCGCTTCGGTGATCGAGACAAAATGTCTTTCGGCATGACTGACAGAAGAAAGGGAGAAAGTCGAGTTGGTTGCAGTAGTCATATTCGCAGTGCTTGCCGATCAGCGCGGCTTCGTTTTTGTCGTGCATTTCGACGTAGCTGGTATCTTGAGCTTCTGGTGTGCTTGATGACGCCATGGCGAAGATGTTTCGTATTTAAAAATGTTAAAAAGGCGGTGTTACCCGTAGGCAGAGGTGTTGTCGCAAGTGCTCGTATGAAGATGACAGATACAAGAGGCGGCGGCGGCGAGGAAGCGTCTGGAAGGGTCCGTGTATGACCAAGCTTGGCAGATTACGAACGAGTGTGCCACAAGCTTTGACACGTCAAAAGGCAAAAGAAAATGAGGCGTGATTGCAGAGCGAAGAATAAGCTAAGGACTCGTCGGGCTTCTGTGAATCGTGTACATAAATCACGAGTAAGAATGACAGGCTTGTTAATAAACTTATAAGCTCCGTTGGCGCACAGCCACTTCCAGGGACCAGGTTGATCGTGGGGTCTGCTCCCCACCATGGAGTTGCTTGATGCATAATTGGATTAGTATAAGCCAGTGAGTGACTCTGCGTCGCATACAATATTCCTATATATTGATCGAAACATTAAAGCATGAGTTGAGCGCCTTCCACCTCCCAGAACGCCAAGTTTGTGGTGCAAAGCCTTGTATTACAGTTCCTTCTCCTTTGGCCTCTTGGCCAGCAAATCCTCGCGACCCGTCGTAGGCGCATTGCCCACTGCGGCCTTGCCTCCAAATGTCTCGAATCCTTTGTGGAACGCCCATTCAACAGCGTTCTCGACAGGCTCGTCGAACATAGCTGGGAGGAAGGGAACCACTGCGAGGCCCAGACCAATTGGAGCCCAAGTCCTGATGACCTGGTTCTTCATATTCTTCATGGCGCGGCCAGAATACCTCACAACACTATGAATAGTGAAAGCAGGCAGTCCCATACTGGCAACACTCTGGAAGATTGCGCGCTGGACCATGACAGTGCGATAGTCTTCGAGCGGTGGCACCGTACCCGGCTCGATCAGGCGTGTCTCGGTGGCAGGAAGGCCAGTAACCTTCTCTTGTCGAGGAGAGAGTTGTACCTTGGGGTTCAACACGCGCTGATTGTGCCAGTATGACTTGTAACCTTCATACGAGACATCGCCGATAAGATACAGCCAAGATACACCGTAGGCAGCGCGAACGAGATTCGGGTGAGCTACGGGACGGAACGACTCTCCAATGTCCGAAGTGTAGGCGACATATCGATGCGCAGATAGAAGAATTGTTCTAATTCGCGTGGCATAGGCAGCATATCGGAAATTGGTGTCGGTTGAATCGGGGCCACTATATTCGGTTAGCTGGCGTTACACAGTCACAAAGACACACGTACTAGCCATCGGTTATGTCGTCAAAGACATTTCCGTCTCTTCCTGTCTTGTTGACAGCTTTCTGAACACTCTCTGGCAGCTGGTCCTTTGAGGGAAGCTTCTCAACGATAGTGTCCTTGACTTGAGTTGCTTCGTTCTTCTTCTCCTCCGGCTTGGGGTCTTTTGATTTACCCCACCAAGACATTTCAAAGATTGAACAAAGAATCAAAGACCAATTAGTGAGGTTGTTTGGAGAAAAGAAAGATGCGACAGCAAGCTTTCAGAGCAGTAGAAGCTTCTATACCTAGGTTTTGATGGCCCGCCGCTACCCTACGTACCTTTACCCACTGGGATCCATGGCTGCAGGCTGCTGCAAGAAAGTTAACAACCCTGGGTCAATGACGTTGCTTCCGTAGATCCGATTGATCCCGTTCAGCGATATGATCCGGAGAATAACCGCGGGCACACTGTGGGCCAGTTCATCCATTTTGGGCCTGTAATTCCAGGCACAAGCTCTAAGTTGAATTTGAGAGCTCGGCAAACTATCTCAACCGCGACATTCGAACATCCATCCATTGCCCTTCGCCATCACCCAATTCGTCCTTTTCGGTCTTGTCTGATTACTCACAATGGCTGGTATCGCTTATTACACCATTGCTGGCAAGCAGGTCGCCGGTCACCACGTTCGTTTAACCTCAATTGCGGTCGCCGCAGACTAGAGACCTCTATAAAACTAACATGAATGACAGCTCGCCATCGCCTGGTTGGGAACTCTCGTCGTCGGTACCAAGCTGGCCCTCTCTGGCGGCTCCTCCAAGCCCACTGCTACCGCTACTCCTCCCATCAACGCCTCCAGCTCCGACGAGGCTGACTTCATCAAGTGCGCGAATTCACCTGAAGATGCTGAGCTTTCATGGACTAATTCGATATCAGGAACTTCCTTGATCAGCAGGACAAGAAGAACTAGACGGTTGAATCGAGGACGATGGTTGTATGGTTGTTTGGATGCGGTGTACGTTTATAAGTCATGCAGACATGAGCTGTCCATCGAGCCGGACAGCCGAATTCAGATACCAACAAAAGCCGGTTTCGCCAATTGTGGCATAACGAAGTACTATTACCCATGTGATGCATTCGAGGATACCTTACCGGCTTAAAGTGCGACTGTGATTGATGCGGAGCCGACTGTATGATAAAGAACTCTGATCCAGAAAATGCCCTTCGATTTCTGTGGACTAAAGTTTCCTGGAGCTTCTTAGTGGTCATGATATGAAGGAATGCTAACTGTCATGTTTCCCACGACGATTCACAGCGAGTGCGGTCCCGTCACTTGGAGACTTGGATCCTACCTGTCACTGGTATCCCCATCATGCACAGGGAATTCGAGGATTCATGGAATACCAATTCGAAGGGTCTAGATCACATTGAACCGAGTCTCTAAGGAAAAGGGGCTGAGTTTAACAGAGCACCCTATCGTCTGTCATTGTGCTTCGCAGTTCAATATGTGCCTCATTGATCGATACTGATCAACTGGATCTGTTGAGACTTCAGCATCGCTACATGAATGTTACTGGACCCGTATGCAGAGATATAGCTGATTCTCTCCTACAAATCATATATCGGCTTAGACTTGAAAAAGAAGACAAACTCCCTTTTCTGTTACAAGAATATCCAATTCGCTGTAGATTGATGAAGTGAGCTTCTTTCTTTTCGTTCACCCTTTCCATAAGGGGCAATGTTCTCGAAGCAAGGATGCATGTAAGAAAGCGTAAATGGAAGACAATCTTATCGCCGTGTCTACAGTCTTACAGTGCATGCGGTTATCATTTAAATCTATAATCTCTATTACACACACATGTGCGGTTCTACTTTTGGTATATACAACAACGCTAAGATACAAAGTAAAATGAGCCGTGTCTTATCAGTTCGATACATACTCCAAAGATGCTTGTCCTGTTCGGCCGAGCTGCCACATCCTCAAGGCGGACATCACCACCATTAGAGACCACCGATCTCCAAGGTTCTGCTGCATTGCTTTATCAGAGAACTCAATCTTGCATGTCTTCCATGCTGCCTCCTTCCAGGAGGCCATGGCGAGGTATTCCAATGGCGCCTTCATATCTCCAGTTCGATAGAGCTTGAATTCGTGGCAATATTTAGGATCCTTGGCCGCTTGAAGCGGTGTCATGGACCACTCGAATTCTTCGCGAATAAAGCTGCAGTCTTGGACTGTCTCTGCTTGCTTTGTTTCTATTGCCCATCGGAATACCACGCACTGCTCGGTTTCATCGTATAGTGCCTGTACGATCTCAGTGGCAACCCTTGTATCGATGTCTGACCCAGGGGCTGCGGATACATTGACAATACTCTCTACAACACCTGGGTCAGATAACCCGTCACGCAGCGTCTCGCCAGCTGCTGCTAGTATTTCGTCCTTTCCGGTTGGTCCGTTGTGGAGGAGAAGACAAGGCGAACCTGAGTTTCGGCCAAAAAGTCCAGAGTGTTCTGATACAGCAAACATCTTTGAGCAGCCATCATTGCCGAGAAAGAAAGTTCGTAGTTTGTTCCATTGCCAAGATATCTTCAAGGTTTTTGGTATTGGGCGATATGGCGTGTCCACACACTCGCTGACCAGGGCTGTACTGGATGGAGTGAGGGAGTTGAAGAGGGCAATTCTTGTGGAGGAAGATGTCGTCGAAGCAGCCGTTGAGGATCTAGCGGTTCCTGGAACTCTATAATGTGGCATGGAGCCATCGTAGTCTCCCAATGTGCTGGCCATGGTGGATGGATGATTCTTCTGGTTGTTCTGGAACAAGTCGACGACAAGGGTAGGGAATGATGTATAGCGAGTAGCGGTGGCAATGTTTGCGTATTGACGACTACCTACAGTACATATAAGCCGTTATCTCAATCAATGTCTGGCACATTAAAAAGCAAGAAAGGGGACTGAAACGGCTGGAGAGGAACAGAAATATCACACAGTCAGCCAGTCAGGTACATATCGACTTATTAGTGTGTCGGCAGATCGCCATGCAGACGAAACTAGTGCGCACATGTTCAAAGTTCTCGAACTCCCAGCCAAGTGGCGACATGGTTCATGCTCAAGCGGGTATACCTGATCAGGAAGTTGACGGACATATCGAGAGCCGCTAGTCATGTAATCGAGTCTCTAGTTTGCTTTATCAGAGTCTGACGAGTTCTTCTGGGGATAGCTTAAACGAGTCTTTATGATAGTTTGAGGTTAATGCTTGTAAGGAGTAGGCGAACGAGGAAACTATTAGAGCAGTATTTCTGTTTTTCTTCAACCTGATCATCCGTTATCCGTTGCACTGCCTAACAAAGAGTCAGTGCCAGGCCGGCCCGGAGGTTGTATTCCTGTCCATCCCGTTTCTACCCACTCTCAACGGTTGGCCGAGTTATCCAACTGACACATGAGCTCCTGATTTATACTCAAATTGGCATAAATCTCTAGTGACAGCTCATAAGAGTTTGGATATGACTGTAACCATATGCCTTGGCGAATCGTTGTCGCGAGGACTTTATCCTCTTACGAGGACTGATCATGACATGCATGCGTTTTTCTAATTAGGTAACATGGAAATTTGTGCCGAAACGGAGGAAACCCCATGTCCAATTATCCTGGCATGCTTATGGCCATGACCCTTGTGGACATCCATGCTTCTATCAAAGTTGCTGAAACAATCAGGACTAGCGATTCAGTCTAGTACGTTATCGAGGAGGCGTATATCGAGGCCATCAAAGACCATTCAATATCATGAATATCATTGAGACAAGGATACAAGAGCACAGTTGAAGTTGATAACAAGACGAAAATCAAGGTCATGGCTCTATTTCAAGGGTATTCTAATCTCAATAAATGTCATGATCATGATTATTTTTGTTCTGCAATACGATTACCTAATCCTCCGTTTGGCGCACCTCCCTCTTATTCATTGACAATTGCGTCACGTGACGTCCATACAAAGCTTACTCCTCCCCCGCCATCGACATTCTCTCGCCAAACTGCCATCAACTATCTCCTTAATCGAAACATCCCACCTCCCCCAAGCGCACGTCCTTCGGTTACAACGATAGCCTCACCATCTCCAATTCAATACCCCCAAAATCGAGAACCCACACCTTAAGGAGATAGCCGTCCTGGGCATGTCGGCTGCTACCACCGACCCGGCCCTTGTCGCCGCTCCCGCCCCGGACCTCTCTCCTGTTGATGCCGTCGCTCAGGTAGGCCACGATGTCACCTCCGTTGACCATGTCGGCGATCACGTCGGCGCATCGCCAAAGGAGAGACATTCCCTAACACTCGACCAACGCCGTGCTCTGCGTCGCTGGGCGAATAGCCAGCCTATCCGTCCCTCGCACAAGGCTTGTATCGAATGGTTCTTTTCTCAGTATGGCCAGCAAATAAGCCAATCCACCGTGTCACACTCGCTATCACCCAAGTACTCGCGTCTAGATAGTGACAATCCTCAACTATCCGGTTCCCGTCTGCGCTACGGAAACTGGCCTGATGTAGAGAAGCTCGTCCTTATATGGTATCAACAGGTCCAAGCATCTGGTCGCCAACCGACCAATGAAGAACTTGGCGACAAAGCAAAATCAATATTCGGACAGTTGCCGCGATATAAGGATGAAAACCCCCCTGAATTTTCTCCAGGCTGGATTCATCGATTCAAGAAACGCTATGGACTTTTGATCAGACGACAACGCCGTCATGGGGATGGAGGAATCAATGCTGCCGAAGATATAGGATACCTGGCAGATTGTGTGCCTCGTTACATGAGCGTCGCCCCTGACACAAGTCCAGCTGCGATCAAAGAAGAAATCATTCGCGCTGTTGGTATCGAACCCACCCTCAACACATGTGCCTTGGTGCGGGATGAAGTGGTCCGTAGAATGACAGGCCCTCCTCAACAAGTGCCTCCACCACCTCTCATGATGACGCATGATCCCCCTTCAATCCCGCCTCCTCAGCCTGACCAGCCCATCTACGCCGATGATGATCCTGAAGTTGTCTTACAGAATGCTTTGCGCCAGCTTCAGCAAGAAGAACAAGCAGCCGAAGAACAGGCGGCGGCTGTACGAGAAGAGCGTGAACGCGCTGAAAGAGCAGGACTTCAGCCTAATAGCATTCTGACCACACCGACCGTGCGTGCTACTTCCGTCCAGCGCTACACGACCACACCAGCGCACGAGATGGCTACTAACCTCACCCTCACTCCCATTACTTCGGAACAGCCTATAACCCAAGATGATCGGCCCGTGCGATGCCCATTCTGTGTTAATCAACGAATGCTGCGATCCATCAAAGAGGCTGTGGAGCATCTTTCTACTCACGTTGTTGTTTGAGAGTTTGTTGGAGTATCTAGAACCCCCAGGCTTGTGAGGGAGTACTGGTTGACGACTTGGTTTTTGGAGTTTCGGTAGACGAATAATGTGGAGTTCGGGTTATAAATGTTTGCGAAAACGCACCTCAGTTATCTTTATAGAAAGCAATGCTACGTGACTCCCTGCGATTTGGTCTTGTTTCTTTGATTTTCTGTGAATGGCTCACATATGTCTATGCTATATCATCCAACATGGTCGTTGCCTCGTTTATAACAGTCCGCTTGCTTTCAATGCCTTCATAACCTCATCACTATCCTTCTGAGCTTGAGACTTGTGCTTCTTGTGCTCACCCGGATCGATATAGTTCACCCAGAACTTGAGACCCTCCAATCCTTCCTCACGGCACAACTCGCCTCGCTCTTCCGCCATCAGCAACTCTTCCTCTGCAACACCAAGACTCCAGCCAAAGCGTTCTGCAGCTTCTTGGGCTGTAACTCCCCTGCCAAACTCTTGCCAGTCCCAAGGCACTTCGCGCTCAGGAGGAAACTCATGAAGATCGCGGAGCCACGCAAGTATGGCCCTGACTGTGGTGCCGTCGGTACGATCACGAGCCTGGACAACCATGACACCACTGCGGAAGGTGCGCAGACGAACGGGCAGTTTAAGCTTGCTCCAGAGCCTGGCAGCCTTCTCGAAGTCTGCTGGACTGACGAGCTCGACACCGCCTCGGGCCCTGTTGAACATAGCCCAGAGATCGACGAGCGTTATGATACCGCCTGCTTTCTTGAGGACTCCTCTCGAGTCATCGGTGAGAAACTCAGCCAAGTTCCTGGCGAGCTCTGACAGATACAGTGATTCAGAACTCCCGCCACCAACAATGTCCTTTGTCGTGACCAGGCCAAGTTGGCTGGCCGATTCCGCCAAGATGGCATTCTCTTCAGCAGACGCGTTTCCTTGCCCGTTATGTGTTTGTCGTGCGAATCGCTCTGCAAGCGCGATGACCTCTTTAGCAGATGACATAAGAGCCTCCAGATCCTCGAAAGCACTGCCTATTAGCAATTCATTGTTCTTGCGCATGTTCAAGCCAAGTTGCTCCAGACCAGCAATACCAACCCCCTTCTGCCGCCCTCCAGGAGTGCCGGTCGGTGTGTCTTTAGATCCGTCATCCGCAGCTCGGCTATTTGGAACAGGAGGCGCATCTCTGAGCAGCCATTTGCGTTGTGTCATAGAGCCCTTGAGTCGCTCATAAAATATCTTCTCGCCACCTCTTCGGAAAGAAATTTTGACACTCTCAGGAGCATCACTTCCATTCTTAGTGATTTTGGAGGGGTCCAGTACAGGACCTGGAGAGTCAGTCCTTATGGTCTCGGCTGTGGAGCTTTGCTGGATAGATGATGGGACATTCTGTGAAATCAAGGGCCCACCACACATCTCGCAAGTCATCAAAGAAGGATGATTTGAGAAGGTACAGCGAGGACATTGGAAAGATGCAGTTGAGTTTGAACCGTTGGTAGCATCGGGTAAGCTTGAGGCTGAATTTTGGTCGAGATTCTCAGATAGAGGTCGAGTGCCAGAGTGGGCAGGCCGTAATGGGAGAGGTGCATTCAAAGCTGGTGAGGCTGCTGAGCGATTGCTCGCACCAGAGATTGCGGCTTTGAGAACATGTGATAAGGTCGGCTTGATACCGCATGCTAAACATGGCGGTAGAGGTGTATGGGCGTTTGCCGAAGTAGGATCAAAGTTCGAGAGGACCGGATTTGAGAAACTGCATATAGTGCAGACCCATGTTGCGCTTGTCACAGCTGGAGGCTCAGGGGGTGCTCTATAAGCAGACTCAGAAATCCCTGGTGATCCAGATAGATTTCTTTGTGAGCTTGATGCGTTCGACAGAGCACGGCTGTGATACGATGATCGCTTTGGAGGCTTTGGTACCAGAGTCACCTTGGCCGATGACTTCAGAAAGCCAGCATAGAATTCGTAACGTTCGACATCTTTCAGATCCAGAGCAACAGAGTGTGTACGAGGCTCCTGCTTATCCACATAGCAGACACGATGTGAGGTTAAATAAACCTGCCCATTTTGTTGATTGGGCAGCTTAAATTTACTATCATCGTGTTAATATCAGAGCCTCAACTTGAGTGGCCAAGAACAACCTACCCCTCATACAAGCCTACGTTGTCCTGAACAAATAGGAGCACCTCATCTGGAAGATACGAGGGCCGTAGAGCTGTAGTAAGGTCTATGTGTTTCAGAAACATCCGTCATAAGGGTGAGACTGAAGCAGAGAGAAGTGAATGTTGTGGCTGGTGATGAATGGATGAGCGATGATGCAAGTGGACGATGACTTGCAGCAAACAGAAGCAAGCTAGAAGAGAAACGCTCGATGAATCTTCCAACCAGAGAACATCAACCAAGAGTCGGTATAGCACGGTCTTTGTTTCGACTCCAAGTAGATTCAAAGGTTACAGTGAACTACTTCAGTATCAAGTGAGTCTTCCAAGGCACGCGAGACTTGATCGGCCCCTCCAGTTGACGGCCCCACTGTTGACGATAAGCTTCCACTCGGCGGATCCTACCTAAACATACCTACACTACCAACACTCACTGAGATTCAGGCAGCGCTTCCGCCGGAGCACGGTTTTTCCGTGAATAAGCAGGGACCACACCGCCACCGCCAGTCTGCTGCCCTCTGACCACGAAAATACCTCCCAAAGAAACCTACGTCCACTCCCACTCCAACCAAGGACCATTCATCATCATCTCGCCTTTCTGCCATTATCCGCCCGGCATCATCTTTTTTCTCCCCAACCTGTTTGTAAAACTAACCACTCGCACCGCTAGCATTTCGACGCCATGATGCCAACCTGGCCAGCGCAGCAAGCGCCGAGCGTAACTCAGCAAACCGTCCCGACATCTTACGCCTACCCAACGAGTAAGTTGTCTTCCGGACTGCCCACAGACGACATCTCCTTCTCTCGCCCGACAGCCCTGACACGAAATGCAGATCCAGCCTTCATTCCCGTAGCCGTTCGTCAAGGATTCAGTCAGTACGCAGCGCCAGCTGCTCCTTATGCTGGCTACGTGCCTCCACAGCCCCCAGTGCAACATCAAATGTCTCCCGCTTCTCCCGTGAATGGTGTAACCCCGACACCTGAGCAAGCCAAGTCCAAAGTGGACTGGCCCGAATCTGTTCGGAGCTATGTTCAAAGATCTTTCCTCCCCCAAAATGACGAACCCACTGTGTCTCGCGCGGAAATCGAGGCTAAACTTAAGAGCACCATCGGTACCGCAAAGGAAAACGGCACGTTATACACGCTCGATTGGGACAACATGCCCCTCCCACAGGCCCTAGTCAAAGCCGAACGTGATGCGGATATCAAGCAGAGTTTCCATGTTCCCATCAACTCCAAGAAGAGGAAATCTACCGATTTTGCCAGTAATGACAACTCCCAGCCTCCGTGGCGTACTAACTCGCGTTCTTCACTTGAGGACCGTATTTCCTATCCTTCCCCCGAAAAGCGTGCTTCCATGGACGAGCCCCTGCCGAAATCAAGTAAGTTCCAGAAGGAAGCCAACAAGCGCAAGCGACGGTTCGAGAACGAATACAAGTCGCTCAGGTCGCCCAGTCCGCCTCCGCCTTCATCTGGACCTATTATTGGCACATGCGAGGTACTTGAGAAGAAGTATCTTCGTCTTACCGCTCCTCCAGTTCCGTCCAAGGTTCGACCTGAACACATTTTGCGTCAGACTCTAGAACTTCTGAAGAAGAAGTGGAAGCGGGAAAGCAACTATTCGTACATCTGTGATCAGTTCAAGTCTATGAGGCAAGATCTGACTGTGCAACATATCAAGAACGACTTTACTGTTTCCGTCTATGAAATCCATGCCCGAATTGCCTTGGAGAAGGGGGATATTGGTGAGTATAATCAGTGCCAGACGCAACTGCGGTCGCTGTATGGCATGGGCCTAAAAGGCAACCCCATTGAATTCAAGGCATATCGCATTCTTTATTTCATCCACACGGCCAACCGAACTGGGTTGAACGATACTTTGGCAGATCTAACCACAGCAGAGAAAGGGGAGAAGCCGATTAAGCATGCTTTAGAAGTGCGATCATCATTGGCATTGGGCAACTATCATAAGTTCTTCCAGCTTTACCTTGACACCCCTAACATGGGTGCATATTTGATGGACATGTTTGTTGCTCGAGAACGGCTTGCTGCGTTGTGCAATATTTGCAAAGCGTAGGTTGCATGCATTCCTTGTTGTTTTTCTTGAGCATGATTTGCTGACTATTGTACAGATACAAGCCGGATGTGAAACTTCGTTTCATCACTGAGGAACTCGGTTTTGAGTCTGATGCTGATGCAGCCCAGTTCATCATCGATCACCAAGGTCGACATTTGTTGGAAGACCGAACAGACTACATTGCGTTTATGACCGGGAAAGCCGGTCCCCTATTTGAGGGCGCGCGCAGCACGGCGTTCCAAAAGGTTGATATCAAGGGCCAGATCTAAACATTCACTGCTTCTCTCTCGGGTTCTTTTCTTTTTTCCTTTTTGCGTTGCGACTTTCCATCGACGTCTCACGGCTTGAGACTTGAGACTTGACCGTCGTTTTGTTTATCGACGAGACATGATGATGCTTTCACATTTGTGATGCGTTTTCATTCATGTGGACGACTCGGCGTTTTATACCCCCCATTTCTGCTTAGGTGGCAACGAAATGTCTTTCGTTCTACTGCGCACCATTTGGGGCTAAGTCTATGCATAAGTCTCTTTTGCAGCTTTGCCTCGAATTTTGATGAATTAACCGTAGCCTCGATACCAGCTTCCATTCTATCGACGAGGCGACACTTTTTCTGTACGACAAATCACAAAACTGGATTTTGGGTGGGAATTTAGATACAGCGGGCTTGATGGGAAAATCCAGATAGGAGCTCAACGTCATCTTGTTCCTGGTACTGTTGGGGTTGGTAATTGGCTTGCGGAGTGTTGGGCGGTCTTGTAATCGCCAGCTTTATCATTGCAAAGTGAATGCGTACTGGCCTCAACAGGAACCAGGACGAGGTTGACAGAAAGAGTTTTGGTGTTTCAGGGAGTTGTGGGTTGGTAATCCTTAACAAGTAGAAATTGAACGTATTCCAGTCTTTTTGAATGAATGATCGAACAATCGATGTTTCTTCTTTATGTCGTGTTGTTGAAATGAAGGGTTGACGTTGAGCTGTTGTACCTGGAATAGCTGTGCGATTGAGTACCTATATAAGACAAACATCCAACAGACCCCTGTTGGGAATGTCCGGCTGGACTCGGGGCGCAGTTGGCAACTCTTTCAGAGGCCTTTGTGTCGGCCACGCTGATCGATTGTTCGAATCCCAGGCATAACTACCGCTGCTGTCGTCGTCCCGACGTCAACTACCGTGTTTAAAAATTATAGTGTTTAAATTACTGAGAATTATGTGCTGTCTGAGACAGTCATACCCAGGCCGTCCCTTCTGGTTGAAGGCCGACCGCCCATTGCAAGGCGTAAAATCGCAATCAATGTGCTAAGGCCTTTGGTAGTGCCTTTAAAGTACTGTGGAGATAAGAATGACTTGTGTTGCCCGCGTACGAGAGTCTGGCTGGACGTTCCCTCCTTTTTTTGGATTTTTTATTTGCTACTTGAGTTTTTTTTTAATGTAATTACAAAAGTCTCTATATATTTCTTTACAATATACTTTCTATTTTCACGTCTTTTCCTGCCCTGAACCCATCTCGTAGTGCACTGGTTGATGCTCAGAATGTGAGTGCCCGTTGCGTTTAGTCGAGACCAAGTGGTTGGCATCAGCTATCGCCCGCCGCCTTGTGGCTGAGATGCCAGTAGCGAAAATGTCCTACTGTGCTCCGAGACTCGGGAACAATGACGGACCCCTGCTGAAAAGAGAAACGCTGGCCTGAGTGAAAATTTGACATGGAAGCAGGGAGTCCCGAAGTGTCGGGATGGACAGGATCTATTGATGTCTTGGTTCAAGGGAGGGAATAGTGCTTCATTCTTACACAAAGTGTTTTCCAAGACACACACTCAGATCCCCATCTACATTTACTTTGAGAAGGGGAGAAGGGTTTTCATCAAAACAGTTGCAGCTGATCTCACGAGTCATATTTCCAGGATGATGCACAGAAACCGTCGTTTTTGAAGCGAACGGGAGATTGACACACGAAATTAGGCCCAGGGCAGCGGTATCCGCAGACGAGACAGCGGCGCCATATTCTATCGTGGTTTTTCTGGCGGGGGACGCTTCCGGTGGATTATCAGCTAAAAGTGAGCAGGGGAGGGGTCGGTCGTGTTGTTGGACTGGATCAAGGAATGAGTTGAATGGAATGAGGATAGGATGACTTGAATACTGAAGATCAACATGTCACGTAAAGAGACAGAGAGGGAGAGAGAGTTTGGAGATACACGATGGTTGCATGTATATGCACTTGTATGTTGATGCAGTGGTTCAGTATGATATCATCAGATCAGCCATTAATAACAAAGGTTTATAGACTGGAACGTAGCAAGTCACTGACTGGAGCATCATCCAGCCATGCTCTAACATTCTGGAAATGTGTGCGCGCGGCAGTTGTTTGCATAAACACAAGACAATGGGCTACCAACATCCGGCGTCAGGTGGATATGTCTTTATGCGTAGTGAGGTATGTGGTGGTTCTTTGTCTTGAATAGAGACTGGCATTGATGTTAAGATATGGTATTATGCCGAATCTTGACCAAGGATATCTGAAAGTCAATGTCAGAGAACGATGGACGAGATGCTGCACTAACATGGCATGCATAAACTGGCTCTCGTTCTCTCAAATCATTTCATCTCGATTTCTAGAATTGAGGTCGCAGTCCTAGCCTTTGATGCAATGCGATCGCTGCGTGGCCCCCCTGTTTGTTCCATCCATGGGATGGACTGTCAGTGATGCATCCCTGTCACGCGACGATTTCCCCGTTTTCTCGAGTTACTTATTACTGACTGCAAGTTGCTGTAAGATCCATGCCGTAACTCACTGCGGAAATTTCCCTTGTGTTATTAGCGTCACCAACGACGTGATGTGCCAACGCCAGAGCTAACGTCTGTGTCTGTGTCCGTGTCCGCGTCTGTGCTGTATGTGTATCGGGCATCACGAACGAACAAGAGAGGGGACTTTTCAGTTGGTACATAAACCCACCCATGATCCCTGACTAACTTATCATTTGTCCGCACACCCATGCCTATGCCCATGCCCATGACCGTGGCCCGGGGATGAGCGAGAGAGGAATGAGACGAGACATGGTTGAGCGGTTGGCCCGAGTCAACAGGCCAGGTCGACGCCTTCTTTGCTGATTGTACATGCTAACTAACTAACTACTGCATGTATGAGGGGTAGGGCAGAGTACGATAGGGATTGGGCGTGTAAGCGTTTGCCCGTGGTTGTTTGCATTCTGCAGGTGGTGAAGAGTTATTTTGAGCGTGGAGGATGCGTTTGTGTGGCAGATCTCATGCACAATTTTACCCACTGAGAAAGCTGTCGTGTGCAGTTTGTAGCGCCTTATAAGCGCTGGACTGACAGTTGACGCCGTTGACAGGGATTGACTGTCGAGTTGAGGGCTTCGAGATGAGCTTGGCAGCTTCTAATAGCTCTAGAGGGAAAAGAGGTTACAGCTAAAGAAGAATAGCTCGGCTTTTAGGACTCATTTAGTTCAAACATGTCAGCTTCCACAGGTGGTGATGCTCTAACTGCCCGTAGTACCAGTAGCTAGCTGGTCAGTCTAAGCTTGAAGCCATTGATTGGGATTGGATATGAGTGTTGACCATTCATCACTGATCACCAACCAGAGCCATTCAGGTACTCTACAGTCATTGAGGTAATTTGCGATTTGTGACTTACGATTTATCCTTTCGCATTTTGCTCATTTCTTCCTCCCTTCTCTCGACGCCATCTCCATTTCATGACATCTCTTGGCCAGATTCATCCCCTAAAACCACTTACAAGACGTCGCTGGCAGGCGCCAAGTTGTCAGAAGCGACCCCTCCATCAATCACCCCACCTTGAGAGCCTGAACCCAAGCCCAGGAGAATTATCAATTTCACCCTCCATCTTCTCGCTGAGGAGCCCAGCCTTACCTAGGTAGCTATTTCACCTTGAACGTTGAAACTCAAAGGCGCCCACAGCTCGCGTCAATATCACGTTAAATGGAACCCAAGGCGAAGGCCCTCTACCTTTAGTCTTGGGTCGCAGATTATCGTACGCGTCGAGGGTCGCAGATCCACGGACGTTGGATTCCCGAGTATCTGATCAGTCACAGTTATACGGCTGCACCAACCAAAGTCATCAGGTCATTAATAAGAAGCAAAAGAGGCAAAGCAAGGCAAAGCAAAGCAAGCAAACACCAGAGTTGTCCCTTTTTATTTCCAGCCGCCAACTGCTATTTTTTCTCCATCTCATCAGCCTCTCTCACAAACCAAAACTTACACAAATCGCTTCCACAACGTTCGATCCACTCGAGGGAACATTGCCCAGCCCACTCTCAGGCTACTTCGCCCCCTGGCGTGTACTCCGTACCTCACATTCGCGCTCGTTCGTTCGTTCGCTCGCAGCCCAATCTTGGTGCTTGTGTGTGTGTGTGTGCAACCCCAGGCATTCGCTGTAAGGTACCCTACCTTTACCTCGGAGGGTCCAGGTCCCTCCCTCCCTCCCTCCCTCTCCTCCTCCACTTCAACGGCGCTGCTGCTGCAACCGCTACAACTTGGTGTTCTGCCCATCCTGCACCTCGCTGCCTTGCCCGTGCCCGGTCTAGCGGTTAATAGAGGTACTGCTACTGTAAGGTAGGTAGCGTACATACTGTACCTTTGCCTTGCCTTGCCTTACACCAAATATCGGATTGGATCGAAATAAGGTAGCCCAGCCCGCCGCTGTGTCCCGCCGGGTCGTGTCGTCGTCCTTCGTCTCGTACATACTTTTAGTACCTACCTTACCTGGCTCAGGTCTTCTCGTCTTGCGATCCTTTTCCTAACAACCTCCACCTTCGAGCGATTCACAACTTCCCAACTTGCAACTGCCCAGGAGGCATTTCAGTTACACAAAAATGAAGGTTCGTCATCGCCCCTTTCCCTCCCGTCGCTCATGCCTCTTCATGCAGCTGCCTGAGGTGCCATCCCATATCTCTCTATTGTATCGTGCCGTGCTTTGCCTCCAACTTCTCGTGCCTCACAAGGCGTTATTCCCATCTTCTCAGCTGCCTGAGCCAAACCCCCTCCCCCGCCGCATTCAGCTCGTTTTCGCTCATATTTGCGCCGGCCTCGCTGGCTGCCCGAGAAACATTCGAGTCAAAAGCTAACAGTTATGCGCTTCGTGCAGGCTCTTCGACGTTCGATCAAAGGTGACAAGGACAAAGGATCCGTCGCTCCCAAATCGGCTGTCGCCATTGTTCCTCCAAAGAAGGTTGGTGGCCTCCCACTCCCAAGCCAATCTCAAGCCTTAAATCCTATTCAATTATGGATTGCCACATTTGGCACAGCCCATGGTTCCACGACAAACTTGCAATCACTGAGCCTAGACGCTGATGCCCAATCTAATTTGCAGGTCATTCGAGCTCTTTACGATTACGAGGCACGATCGAGCCAAGAACTGAGCTTTTCGAGAGGCGACTTTTTCCACGTTATTGCCCGCGAAAACGATCAAGATTGGTACGAAGCATGTAACCCAGCTCTCCCTGACGCCCGGGGTCTCGTCCCTGTCACCTTCTTTCAAGCGCTTGGCCGAACCGAGAGAGATAGCGCACAGTCCGACGGTGGCCAACTCCCCGCTCCGACAAAGAACCCCGACCACGATTCTGGATACAGCGAATCTCCAGCAATGCAAACTGCGCCAGCCGTTATGTCACCCACTACAGCCGTGCCTCAGCAAGGCCATCAACGTAATTCGAAGTCGGTTGGAAAGTCGGGCGCCATGGTCTACGGAATTGTCATGTACGACTTTGCTGCGGAGAGGGCAGACGAGTTGGAGGCTAAAGCTGGCGAGGCAATCATCGTCATCGCACAATCGAACCCCGAGTGGTTCGTGGCCAAGCCCATCGGTCGATTGGGTGGCCCAGGGCTCATCCCCGTTTCCTTTGTCGAGATTCGTGATATGGCAAGCGATAAGGCAATTGCAAACCCGGGTGACGCCATAAAGCGTGCTGGTGTTCCAAAGGTGGAAGAATGGAAGAAGATGGCCGCGGAATACAAGAACAGCAGCATCACGCTGGGCAAGTTTGAGGGAGGCGGCCCTCAGCAACCTGGGCAGGGCATTGAGCAAGGCATGGAACGAATGAGCATTCAGCAACAGCAGCATTCTCGACAACCTTCTCAGAATGGAGCGCAGGCCGGATACGCATCTCAACCTCGAACATCGCAACAACCTCAGCAAAATCATGTACAGAAACCGGTCTCACAACTCAACGCACCGCTACAAGCGCGCATACCACGATACTGCTTTGCAGAGGATAAGTATTGGTTCGTGATCGAAGCACTGCTAGAAGACGGACGACAGTGGGAGCTGTCTCGCTATTACGAGGACTTTTACGACTTCCAGATCGCTCTTTTGACCGAATTTCCAGCTGAGGCCGGTAACACAGGGACACAGAAGCGTACACTGCCGTACATGCCTGGACCAGTCAACTATGTCACAGATGCAATCACCGAAGGACGCCTCCATAATTTGGACGCGTACGTGAAGAACATGCTGAACCAGCCCCATTACATTTCGAGGTGCAACCTGGTGAGACAGTTCTTTGCACCCCGCGAAGGAGATTACGAGATCGATCCAAACGACAACGAAGAGGAGTACCGCCTGTCACAAGCATCACAGCTGTCATCGGCCGAGTCCCCAGCTGGTGGATCACAGAACAATTTGAACGGCAGCACATATGGCCTTTCAGCTGCACCAGCGCATCAGATGGGCCCAGGTTCCCCTGACATCCAAAGACAACCATCTTCTTTGTCACAACCCTCACAAACGTCTCTCGGTAACGGTATGCAACCCCAGGCTCAACCAGCATCAGCAATGAAGATCAAGATGTATTTCAACGGGGATCTCATTGCCATCCGAGTACCAACAGACATCTCATTCCAAGCACTTTATGAAAAGATTTGTGATCGTCTGAAGGTGCCGGCGGGTCAGGAGGTCCAACTGTTTTACAAGGACGAGCCCACTGGAGATAAGCCAAGTATGCTTAGTGACAACGACTTGGACTATGCTCTGCAGCGGAACGAGAAGCTTCTGCTCTATGTGGAGGCCGTGTGAAGTGCCCTGCCCACTGGAGATGACGACTGCGGCGTTTCAGCTTGATTGTAACGCTGCATGGACGGAATTGAGTTGACAGTCAAACCGAAAAGTCCACCAAAGAGCGTTGGGGTGTGCACTGACGTCGTATATTCTCGTTCCCGAACCCTTGCCCGTATAGTACAGTACAGACTCCGGCCCTCCACTTCGAAAACGTGCGTTCTTCTCTTCCTTGATGGATCTACAATTTCTCATGAGTCCCCAATGGACGACACGCATAACTTCAATCAACACTTTTTCCTTTCTTTTTCTTTGTCCCCCTTTTTCTTGTCCATTTTATTCTATGCGGATTTTATGACGACACGTCGGCGAGGAACTTGATGCTTCTTTGATACCATTTTATTAGCTGGATGACGCATAAGTTTCATGACCAGTGTACCTGACGCTCGTTGTCTCTTCTTTGGGCATTTCCCATGCCCCCCTATTTGCTCCTCTTTTGAAAACCTTCTTCTTCACATGTGTATTCAGGCGGGTATATGGCCTTTTGAATGCTCTTTTGATATCACACGACTGAGCTCAGTGCTTTTCTTCCCTTGACTTTTTATCTTCTTCTGTACTTCCTCACCGAAAGTGACAGGGCCTGGAGGGGGTATTCGGGATATGGGGTTGATAATTGGTGGAGGTGATATGCGTTGCAGTATAGGGGAAGGGGATGGTTGGGGAGGTTCAATTAGGTGGTTCCAGCAAGCCGCATTTAGAAGCCTATAGGTTCCAAATAGCGGACATTACTGGTGTCGCGAAAGGCTTGCATTGCAAGGATCTGGAGGATCAGAGGAGGCAAGATACATATATCTTGGCCTTGGTGGTGGTGGAGGTGGAAAGCAAAGATGAGCGCTCATGAGCGTGATGAATGAAAGCGACAATTGTGTTATTTTGTGTAAGCGATACATGTGAAGACCAATGTCAATGGTGTTTGTCTGTAGTTAACAAATTGCATTTCTCTCACTTGAAGGTCTGGGTCGAATTGCTTAGGTTAGACAAGTTTCTCATTTAATCGAGGAGTTGGCCGTATCAGTCTTGACTCTTCCCGTCGCTACCCAGTATCCTGTCTATCGTGTTCTAGAAGTCTATTATGAGTGATGGATCGTCATCGTATGCTCTTTTGTATTCCACCATCCGTAGAAAAACCATGAGATGTAAGATTAACTCCCGATGCCGTGGATCTTTACAAGATCAAACAAGTAAATGCAAACATAGTCACGTAGCCTCGTAACTGTAAACGCCTGAAATCAAGAGAATCTGCAGAGAAACGCTTGTCTTGCAGTGTGAGATGAGACGCTGGATCTGAGTCCGTCTACTCCAGCTTGGTCATGAGATTCTTGCGAACTTTCATGTTGACGACACCACCGACGCCAAAAGCAGGGACAATTCGACATATTCTCGCGACAGAGCTGATGAACCAGTTGCGCCGCACAAGATCTAATCGATCACGCATCGTCACGACAGCTCCTCCGGGTCCAGTCGCTTGACGATTGTATAGGTCTAGACCGAACAAATGCATAGGCGTAGAAATGAACTGCACCATAGCAGGGGCCATGAATTGCGCTGCGTAAAGCCCAGAAACTCTCTTCTTCATCTCCTCGGAAAACCGCTTATCCAAATACGGCCCCAGCAAAGGCGGCACATTGAACGACGCAAAGATGGTCAAGCAATCGCGCAGCGCAAAGAGAGTGTATGAAGCGAGAGGGACAGGTCTAGGGACAACACCAGGGGGACCAAACATGCGCACAAAGACCTGGTCTTTGTAGATACAGACTCCGATGTTTGCGGTGCTGGACGCAGCGAACTTTGTGGTTCCGGCTGTGACGCTCGAGGCGGGCTTGTTGTTGACGGTCGAGAATGAGGTGTCGACGGCGTTGGCGGTGAGATATGTTCCGCCGTAGAGGCAAAAGATGAGCGCTGTAGGCTTGGAGAAGAGGATTGTGTGTGGGCGGGTGAAGAGGGTTCGGAGGGAGGATTTGACTGAGTTTGCGAGGGTGTTTGCGCCGGAAGCGTTTTCCATGATGGAGCTGTCATGATGTCAGGTTTTAGGGTTTTTTTTTTGGGGGGGGGGGGGGGGGGGGGTTTGGAGTTTGGAGTTTGGCGATGTCGGCGTGTCTCAGAAACATGGCATAGGATATGAATGGTGGTGATAATGCATGGTGCATGGTGCATGGCATTTACTGACCGGTCGATAATGGCAATGATGGGCGCTACCATGGAAGCAGCGCTCGCAGCAGATAGAAAGTCAGTGCCGAGTCGTGATATCAAGTTCTTGGTATTCCATGTGTTTTTGGTGGTGATCTGCTCGGGCGTAGTTGTCCCGGCGAGAACCAGCGCCGGCGCATCAGAGTCTTTCATGATGATCCAAGATCTGATCTCTTCTTCTCCTTTCTCTCTTGGTGATGACAGATTGTAACTCGCACAGAAACACAGGGAAATACAACATCAAAGTCTGGCACGAAGAATGAGATGACGGGGATGGGTATGACGAAAAGAAAACAGGTTCCTGGGGGAATAAAAGGAAACTAGAAAAAAACCACTAGATAAGTTGATGGGAGGTTGTAGACTAGGTTAACTTGTTAGTAGTAAACCCCCGAAGCAACCCTTTCAGTGGATAAACGTTGAAACTGCACGAACTAGCGGTGCGCGGTAGCTGCTAATTCCCATGCGCTGGTTGGGCACCGCCTGAGCTCTTCTCTACTTTGGGGGGTTTATTATAGTAGGTAGGTAGGTAGGTAGTTAGCTGAAGCGCAGCTCTTCTGACTGTCTGAGTCTGGGGGTGCGCCGATCTCGGCGGGGACTTCGGAGCCGTTGCCGAGTTTATGAGGGACTCAGATAGATATCAGCGGCTTGTCGCGGATACTAACGATTGATACCGGAAAACTGATAGATGCTGTTTGAGTATAAGGAATTTGATACTGGCAACAGTAGTTTACGCGGTGTGTTCAAATTGCATGGTTGGTTACTATTTGCTGCGCATTGTGTAACAGCCAACAAAACCCACGCTCAAGCCCACGTTGAACACCAAGATCAAAGCTCTCCCATCACGCATAAAACACCAAAAGTCATATATAACAAACAATATACAAAAAATGCACGACCTTGGTAACTTTACCGCCATACGATCAAAGCCGTCTCAAACTCACTAGACCATCCGCCTTCCTCCCCCGCAATGCTCTCCATTCTCTATTCTCCATGACTTACACGCCATCTTCCCCACGCCGACGTTTGCCGCTTACCGGGAGCTCTACCTAGGTAGTAGGTGTTCCTCGCCCAATCTCGTTGCATATCGGGTCTTATCTTTGACAAATTCAAAGACTCTGCAGGTCACCCCATCAAACTGATTCAGCCCATATGCAGGCACCGCATCTACAGGGTGATTACCGTTTGCCAGCCCCTTCAACGGCATAAACCGGCTCTAACTTATACCCAAATTCTACGGCCAACACAAACATATGGTTCAACCAGCGCGGAGTAGGAGAACCATGCATATCATTCTCGACATTCGCAGAGTTTCATTCACTGCCAATCGTAAAGACATTTTATTCATAGGGAATGTAAGAATTCTCGATCTAATGCTACTCATAACTCCTAACAATCTCATAAACAATGCAAACTTGACGAATCCAAGACAAGCTTCTTCGAGGGCACCAGGTTGTGGGGTCGTTGCCGACTCGTATCCTATCCCATTCTTAAACGGCCTGGTCCACAGGCACAGCCGTGTCCAGAGCCGCTTCTCTCCGTCTCTCCACTGCTACTCCCAACATCATGCCAATTCTTCTGGAACGCTTCGCTGCCGGCCCCTCTGTTGGAATACCCACTCTTGACCTCGACCGATGAGACCCGATCAGAGAAGAGCCCAAATACAGATATTCCAATCTTCCAAAGCTGTCAAGGACCGGCCCGATCACCAAAAGCCCGCAGCTAGGCGGGAGTGGTACCTGTACTTGAGCTTCCACCGTCGTTTCCACTTCCTTGCTTCTCCTGCATCGCCGTTATAGCTGCAGTGAGCTGATCGATCTTCCGGTTTAGCTCGGTGAGCTGCACCTCCATAGCTGTTGGCGCATCCACATCATCCTCACGCACCTCGATGCTCCTACCATTCGCTCGTCCTCTAGGAGAAAGCGTCTGACGACCGACATTGGACTCAGATTGCTTCTGAGCAATTGCGTGCCTACCGTTGCGCCGAGAAGAGCGCGATGGACCCTTGAACCCAGCAAATTCATCTTCTACGGCTCCTGGCTTTCGATACATCTCGTACAGCTTGATGATGCCAACAATGGGCCAATGAGTCGCCTTGAGGAGCATGATACGCCCAGCACGGAACTTCTCATCGGCCGTGAAGAATAGACGCCAAGGTCGGAAGAGTACCAGGGCCAGCAGGTTGAAAGGAGGGAAGAAATGGGTGAGTCGGTTACTAGTCGACGCTTCCAAGACGTAGACGCTGTACACATACAGGTACTCCTCCTTAGCGTGGGTGATAACCCGCGAGAAGCTGTTGGACAGCATACCTGTCAGGGAGCCCATCAACAGGAAGCTAGAAAGTGTAATGAAGATGATCATCAGAGGAGGCCCAAAGAAGGGATCGATCTGGTTCATTATCTCGAATCCGATGGGCGCCGACCCGTAAAATATCTTTGTCAGGATCCAGGCCATGGACTTGAAGGCAAAGACATTGCGACCCACGAGCGAAAATGTGGTCAGGAAACCACAATACACGACAACAACAAGTACCATGTATTTGAAGAAGTCCTTGCCCATCTCCTTCAGGCATGGAATGAGCGTGCCCCAGGCAGGGCTGAGACTGAGAATCGAGAAGATACGAGGAATCATGAAGAGTGCCTCAAGCGCCAGAATATCAAATGCAAGGTCGTTCAGCTCGGGTTTGTTCTGAACAATGCCAATAATACCTAATTGTGTCAGCATGTCATCACTTTGTTGAAAGGACCAGATTTCTTACGCAGAATTGCAAAGGCGAACCCGATGGCGATCATGATCATGTCGAATAGGTTCCATATATAGGTGGCATAAAAGATAGAGCCTGCATCAAGCCACTCACTGAGCTCATCGTAGAAGAAAGCCGCAATCCATAAGAAAAGTATCACTTCAGGGATTGTAATACGTGACTCGTCTCGCACAATGAGCACAGCGTAGTACAGGGCGAGGAAAATACAGAAGAACAGCACCTCCCAGCTCTTGAGATACTTGGGGACGCGCAGGCGAGAAAAGGGGTCCGCAGTCCTAGGGTTATAGAACCGGACCTTCTTTGTAGAGTGCACAGACAAGCTATCCCAAAAGACTATATCACCACTCCAAATAGCAGTGATGATCTTTTGGACAATGTGCTGGCTGAGGAAGCGTTTGGCATCGGCAATGGCAGCAATTTCGAGAGCATTCAGATTCTTAAATGATGAAGTAGGATCACCCTCGTTCTCACTGTCCTCATCATCCGAGGTCATAGTCAAGCGGGAGAGAGAACTTAGAAGTTGGTTACGCTTCATGCTGCTCCCGGCAGGGCCTGGTCCACGTCGGCGATTGTCAGTGGAGCGGAAATGAGAAAGCAGAGGGGCGGTTTCGCCGGCCTCCTCGTCGCCCGTGTGACCATTACCAGCCGCCTGGGGCTGAGTTTGGGCTTCATCTTGATCGTCTACATCGGGGATCTCGTAAAGGCAGTAATTGACTGCCTCGCGTTCAGAAAGCCTAGTCAGGAATCGCCAAGCAACGATTTCACATGCATCTGCTCGAGATTCCCCCAGAGTGCGGTGTTCTGACGAAGATGTATAATGCCATTTGAGAGCTCTGTAGAGATTGGATCAGTCAGCAAAGGTTCATCAGCAATGAGGAGTGTGTTCCGAGTCATCGTTGCACCGCATATCCCGTCAGCTTGAGGATGGGCTGAGCAGATATGTGATTGGCTCCCCTGGCGGCATGTCATCTGCAGGCACAAACAGATGCCACAAAAGGGTGACGATGCAGCAACTGGGAGTGATGTTGATAGAGAACACATCGCCGTGAATTGCTTTCGGATTATAACATACAGAAGAGCATTGACAATTGCCGGGTTGGTGCAGGTTGCAGCGAGGTGATCCACCAAGATGCGTAGAGGAGTCCCCGCAGCTGTGGTTCTCAGCTGTTCAAACGTGCTCGGCAGTTCAATGACATCGACAAAGTATCTAGAGCATCAATCAGTAGGGGTCAATTGATGCTAACTCATGGTGACTTACAGTGAGAGCTTCTTGACGACATCTCTGAAGTTATCGTGAGTGCCAATGTTGGGAAGATCGCGTTCGTATTCGTCCAGATGGCGGATGGAGACAGGACTACCCTCGCGAGGGGCAGGGAGCTTCTTGGATTTGACCTTGATAGGCATGATGAGGATCTAATTCAGATAAAATATGATCGATCAACGGAGCATGCCCCCCGTAAGAGCCGTAGGTTTCTTGAAGTTGTCAAGAGCTGTCCCTCGGCCACAAAGTGGTTTTGAAGTCGAGCGGAATGGTTGTTCCGTCTCCTTCCTCTGTTTTTTATTCTTTATGATGGTACGTAAGGGAGAGGAGATGCGGAGTTGGAGTGAACTGAGAAGGACCTAGGGATGGATCTGGGGAAAGATGGAGGCGCTCAAGCGGTCAACCAATTGCGGGCCTGTGCACCCTCAAAGACGAGTCAAGTTGCGCTGTAGATCGGCTCCCGACCACCAGCAAATGGATGGCAATGGAACTGATGGTATCACGAGAATGAGTGGGAGGCGGGAGAAGGTGACTTTTTGGGGGGAGGGGTTTTAGGAGAAGCTCATCGCTGCCCAAATTAACCAGCCACTGCATCACAGCTACCATACCAAAAGTGTATGGTCTTTTTTAATCAACTACTGTCCTCCGAGCTTAGCGCGCACTGATGATCCTCTACTCCGAATAGGCATCTTTCCTGGTGATAGCTGCCAAAAAGAGCTCCAACCAGAGGCTGGTGACAGTCTCAAGGGTTCATGTCAGAGTGGAGAAGAAGAGTCCCTGGACGGAGCTTGGCACCACTAAGAGATGCTTGTCAGTCTTTAGCAACTGGGGATTGGACGATCTAGACTCGAGAAATCAAGATTTCGGGTTCAAGGTCAGGTTTAATGATACGAGGAATCTGGAAAGTCGGAATGGCTTCATATAATAACAATAGCATGGGAATTACGGATATTGACTGCAAGATACAGCAATTGGTGTCTGATGTATGTTGTGAATCGATTTGATTGTATTGAGATATGGCTTTTGTAGACACTACCCAGTAGAATCTGTTAAAGATCGTATATGAAATGATCTGTCGGGAGTCACCATCGTGCAGGCTTGGAATAAGCTATAAAATCTTGAAGTTTGAGATGGGCCTTCTGATGACTTGAGGATATATTATAATAAGTTTGGCCTTTACCTGAAGGATCATCTCGAGTGCTGAGTTTGAAATGACTACGGATCTATCAGTGCCTATTCTGACGATCACTTGATATCTGAGAACATGGCAGAAAGCAACAGATGTATACCATTAATGCCATGCAAATTGGTTGATATTTCTTTAGGGTGTTTGCTTGGCTGGAACGCAATCCTGTATCGTACTTGATGTGGTTCAATAATTGAACTGTTGTTGGCAGAGGCTGAGCTGAAGAACGCGTCAACCGGCATCAGGAGTGCGTGCATGGTGACGACTACAACAAAAAAACAAACGAACCAGCTAATGAAATATCAACCACGGGAATGAAGTTGTATATCGAAGAATCAGGTCAGGTAAGCAGCGGACTATCTTTTAAGAATCACCGACAAACTCCCCCACATCAGCATCTCAATAGACGAACCAGCCAATAACGACACATCTTAAAAATAAGCTGAGCCTTGAAGGAAGATGAAGCTTCCCAAAGCCACGCCGCCGTTTGAATGCCAAAGTGGACCTCAGCTTCAGCTTGAACAATTCTGAGTGGCCCAGTCGTCTATTACAGATTCAACAGTCTCTTGAAACGTGGGAATGCAGAATGTGCCTGAGACTCACAGCCTCGAAATGGTCGCACCTCGTTGGCTGAGCGGTCGTTAGCTTTGGCGAGCCAGCGCGTCCCCGCCAGAGAGACCCCTGTAGCGGATCAGATCTGACATGGACAGCTTCTAGGGCTGGATCTGAGCCTCAGACATGAAGTGAAGCTCGCCAAATGGAGTATTTACGCCAAAACGACGTAATGGGGTTAGTTATATATAAGGAAGAGATGGGAATGATTAAAATATCGTTTATCGGACAAGTTCATCAGCTCAATAGCCACTCTCACCTGTAGACTCGCCTTCAAATTCCTTCTCTACTGGCCCTGACTTACACGACCTACACCATGTCCACCACAACCTTTACATCAACAGCCACAACGGCTTCTTCCGCAACGGCAACTTGCACAACTGCTGTACCTGGGAAATATGGTCGTGTTCCTGTAGATGCGTGCAACGCCAACTATTTCTTCGATCCCAGCTTTGCTGCCAATCTTGCCTTTTGTGTGCTCTTTGGTATGACGACCATGGTCCATCTCATACAAGCAATTCTTTTCAAGAAGGTAAGTACTACCGAGTAACAGCAGTCTTCTAGTCTCTAAACTTTGATAGAAATTCTCCTGGGTAGCCATCATGGGCGCAGCCTGGGAAACCATTGGATTTGCTTTCAAGACCCTAGGAAGCAGGGACCAGCAAAACACGACATATGTTATCTTGGGTCAACTGTTCTTTCTTCTTGCTCCTCTCTGTAAGCACTTCCAGTGTAAGGCAGTCCTTCGGGACCAAGGCTAACTGACTTAGGGGTCAATGCTTTCGTCTACATGGCCGTCGCACGCATGGTATATTTCCGTATGCCTGACCGAAAGCTTCTCGGCATCAAGGCCATCCGCATGACTCTTCTCTTCGTCTGGCTCGATATCATTCTCTTCCTGGTCCAGGGAGCCGGTGGAAGCATGCTCTCGAACAACGACGATATGAACGTGATTCGCATTGGACAGAAGGTTTACATGGCTGGTGTTGGTCTGCAGCTTGCTGTCATTCTGATCTTCATTGGTATCACTGCTTACTTCTACTTCAAGCTTCGACAACTCGAGGGTCGAAGTATGGGACGCATGAAATGGCTCATCTTGACAATGCTTACTGTTCTCATCCTCATTGTGGTAAGTTCTTCGTCTTTCTTGATCCGAATTGTCCAGCTGACAACTGCAAGATCCGAATCGTGTATCGTCTGATCGAATTTGGTCCTGGTGTCAATGAGCACAACCAACTTTTGATTCATGAAGAGTATCCACTGGGTCTCGATGCAACTCCGATCTTGATCGCCCTCGTATTACTCAACATTATGCATCCTGGTTTTGTTCTTCGGGGACCCGATAGCGAATTCCCCAAGCTCTCTCGAAAGGAGAAGAAGGCGATCAAGCAACAGAAGAAGATGGAGAAGAAGCAGGCTAAAGAGGCCAAGAAAGCTCGCAAGACGGGTGCCCAGGAACTGAAGAATTTGTCTTATGAGGGACAGTCCATCAGTAGTAATGAGCTCGTCTAGGAAGACATGAGTATATTTGTGCGCATTGTGGTGTTATTGGTTACACTATAGTTAGTCGTGTTGGTTTTGTTTTGTATGAAAAGGATTATGTATGCTCGTAGCATCGAATGACTTGGATCTTGAGAAATTATGGCATGGTATAGAGTCTTGTCTTTCGTGTAATGTACGGATAGGAAATGTGCTGGCAGCAATAGAGTGGAGGAAGAAATGATGTTCTATGCATATTCTCTTGTACCCTGGCCACAATCATGCTAGATATGCATCTCGATACGAGTTCATGGTGCAGGATTCGTATGGGATCTGCGGTGAAGATGTGCAGTATCCCGATTTAGAAGCAAAAATTGATGGTGAAACACCGCCACAGTTACCAAACCATGATGTGTGTCAGCTGATGCACTGACAGACGATTTAGGCGGCTAGAACAGTTGTGGCAGGTGAGTTCAGTATGAGATATAACAGAACAATTAAGACATGATATAGAATATTGGCCTTGGTGGACTGTAATATTGAAAACGGAACAAAGGGTCACGAAGAAGGGATGTGGTAGCGAACAAAAGAAGAGACACTAGCAATCACTAATGCACAAAGATCGACGCAAATTGAGGGCGTGAGATGAGACATTCTTTAGTTAGAAGCCGCATGCCAACGTGGCAGATATGGCCCCTCTAGCCCCTCTAGGCCCCTTCTGAGGGTGTGCAACTGTCCAAGTGTCGTAGGAGGCTCTAGGTTCTGAAGATGAGATTGGTTGCTAGAAGCCTTCCAAGCATTCCAGACACCGACAAATTGTTTCCGGTTGCTATGTAGTTACTCTATGTCGTCAGTTGTTTACTGAAATTATCATCCATGCCTTCTTCTTGCTTCTTTTCAATTTCTTTTCTATCCAACGTAACTGATCGAATCCGTCAAACTTGCTTCTTCAAAACCTTGCTTGGTTTTCCAACGACCGCCCCCCAGCCTCCCTCGAAGCCCACACCAGCCTCTCATAAAACGGCCAGTTTCTCATCCCTGATTGGATCCCGAGTTGCCGTGGGATACAGGGTTGCAGTATCGGAAGACGCCCCCCGGCTGCCAGCACTTTAAACGTCTCTGTTCTGGTTCCTGGTTCGCTCGTCGACGGGCTATAACTTACAAATCCTGGAGTCTTATCTGACGAGAAAGTCGTAATCGAGAGAAATCAATAAGTCTTGGTCAGAGGTGGCTTGACTGCCCGTGAAATAGGGTGGCAGGGTCTGCAAGGAAGCCCATACGCGACTCAAGCAGAGAGGATACATAGAAGCAGCAAAACCGTCTCGATTTTGAAACGTTCAGGGTCTTCCCTAGTTCATGTCCTCTATTTTCAACAGTTTTGGAGACTGAGGTGTACTTTACGCCAGCCAGCCACTTCTTAACTGTGCAGTACAATTCACTCCACTTGGCTCAAAGTCAGGCCAAGTCTTGGATAAGTTGACGAGGCACAGACTGAGTTCAGTGTCACAGGCCCCCCTTCTACTCAAGGGCTTTCCTTTTCTTCCTCCTTTGATCTTTTCTAACCCCTTTGTTACATCGTTAGTTTGGTTACTCATCGTATCATATTTGCATTGGATCCTTTGTCCTTTTTACCCGTGCGCTGAGTTTCCTCTCTTCCGTTCAAAGGGTGTCTGTCCTCTTTCTAGAGTCTCTCTGTCTGCTCTTAATATCTACGACTTGACCAAAAGAAAACCCGCCCACGATCTTAATTACGATACAGATTTAACCGATCGACTATACCATGTTTGCTTGAGATTAGATTCACGAGATCGCAAATCATGACCCCGGCCCTTCTAATGGCGCGTCTGCCGCCGTTTCTCGTCATCTCTGGCGTTCTCAATCTCGCTACCGGCCACATTCTGCCACAACCGACAAAGACGGTGGACTTTTATGAACTCAATGTTTTGCCGTATCCTCTCGCCGCGACGCCTGCGCCCGACGATTCATTATTGCTGCGAAGGCAATTCAACACTGTTTGTGGTTACCTAGGGGGAGATCCTGGACTACCAGCAACTTGCTCTGCTGGGTCGCATTGTGTGGTGGATGTCGATCACGGCGCTGTGGGATGTTGTCCCGATGGCGGATCTTGTACATCAGGTGTATTCACAGGCTGTGTGGATGCAGACAGTGGACCACAAACAGAGGTGAATCCGTATGTGTTCACCTGCAGAGGGAGCGACTCGTGCTACAGAAATAGCTATGAGGGTGGTTTCTTTCAATTCGGATGCGGTTCGACATCTGGTTTGGCGACAAAAGTTGTGGCTACAGCTTCGGGAAAGAGTGCGATTGACCTCACAAGCATAAATGTTCCTCTTACACAGCCAGTGAGTTCGCTGTCTGAACCCACAACGCTAGGAACAAGGAGGAGGACAACAACGACGGATACTTCCGCCACAAAATCATCAACAACACGGAGCGCATCTACAAAATCTACAGAAACCTCCTCAGGTTCAACAACAGAGTCGACAGCATCGACAACAAAAACATCAGAAACTTCTTCAACAGAGTCGGAAACCTCAACAGCTTCGGAGACCGAATCCGACACATCCACAGAAACCACAGCTTCAGAGACAGCAGACCCATCGTCGACAGAATCTGGCGACTCTGATGCCCCTGACACCGACGGCAACGACAATGGCTCCAAGAATACGGGCGCCATCATCGGCGGTACAATCAGCGGCGTAGCAGCCCTCGCAGCTCTCATAGTTCTCGGCATTTGGCTATGGAAGCGCAAGAAGGGAAATACGCGCCAGGGGCCAGGCGTGAAACACCACGTGCAGCACATTGGGTAAGCGTCCCCATGAAAGACCTCATTTTATACTTTTCGCGCAAAAAGCTAACAGATGAATTTTTTCTAGTCCGCCGTTAGACAACAATCATAATTTTGCTCCGGTGCCCCTTATGCATGAGACCGACAAAATGGCACCGCCCCCACCGGTTCCAGTGAGGAACCAGCAGCGCACTATGAGCTCGGCTGCGGGCCACGAGGAGCCATATTCCGAACCATGGGATCCTTCCTCTAATTATGGCTATGGAAATTCAGCGGGCGCTGTGGGTGGATCTTCGCACATGGAGCATGATGAGGTGCCTTTGACGCGAGACGACGACTTCGACCATAGCTACAATTCCGGCTTGGGACGAATCAGCGAGGAACACCCACGGCCTGGAACAGCAATCAGTACGCCTGGCCAAATGAGCCAAGTATATCCTGGACCTCGCGGCGGCGGTGGAGGACCGTTGTGGCAGCAGAACCGTGGGCCTGGGTGGTTCTAATCGTACATGAATCTGATGAAAAGGGGAGACGGCACATAAACAGGCGGCGGGTGACACCACAGCTCGAGAATTGCTTTTGGCGTTTGCTTTTGGGTTAGCATATGGAGTTGATATCCGGAGTTGCATTACTATAAAGGAGAAGCTGTAATGAGCGGTTCCTAACAGGGCTGGAATAGATGAGCTTAAGCTTGGGTTAATCATGAGATATGATGGCCACACGGCCATGGGTATGGGTTCTTGGTAGATAGCTATGATATAAAGAAATTAGCCAACATTGACATAAAAAAAAATTTTATACATCTTTATCCATTACTCCATTATTTTTATCTCTTTATATCAAATGGGAATCAAAGTCAGACGCTGAACGGAACTCAATACTTACTCGTCTTGAACTTGTGCTTAAAGGCGTATTCCTCTGAGTGACATCTTACCCACTTGCATGATTATCGATCAGCCTACCGTGGTTTTAATCAAGTCAACCTCCTATAGTCCAGATCTTGACACTAGACTCGTCAAACACTGTCTTGGTTTCTGACGAATTTCTAAACCCCCATCCTCCTGAGCACGTTGCAACTACAGAACCGCTCGAATGCAAAGCAGTGCTTCCTACCGGCGCATCATGGGGCTTCCATGTCCATGATGGATCTACAACACCAGTTTGAGAGCCAACACCTTCCCACACCGCAACACCACCATCTTGTGTCCCTGCCCAGACCTCGAAGGATGGGAACTCAGCATAGGGATCGCCAGAAAAGACATCCACCCTCATCTTCTGCTGTGTAGGTGCGCTCCGACCTCGAAGGGTGCAGAGGAGTTCGCCTGTTCCGCGGACATCATACACAATCAAACCAGAGGCATGGCGCTCGTTGAGGATCATGTATCGGCCGCATGGACTCCAACGGACCTGAACAATTCCCTGGCCTCCTATTCCTCCCGGTATGTCCTCAGAGCGAGGAAGAGACCAATTTGCAATAACCTTGTCTGAGCGGTGCACATCATACAATCCCATCCACCGCGTCCATGTCCCTGCAGCAATAATAGAGCTCCCGTTACCATCCACAGGCGAGGAAGCGAGAGCAGCGACAGTGCCCTTCATACCAACTCCATTTCCCTTCCGTATATGACGTCTAGAAGGGATGGTGGGTATAGTAAGTATCGGACCATCTGATCCTGGTCGAGTCATGTCAAAGTAATCAAGCCGGTTGGTTGAGCCGACGAGGAAATGCGTCCCAGGTGCATCCCAGAGGATAGACGAGGGCGTGATATACTCTTCTGTTTCGAAACGAATTAATTTATACGAAGCAAGTGGGGCAGAACGCGACGCGAGGCCATCATCATCTGGAGGGAAGAGATGATAGAGCTGGACAGGGTGATCGCGACATCCTACGAGGACTGTTTGCGAGGTTGGCTCAGCTAAAGAGTAAAAGGGCGCCGGGATGATCGTTTGAGAGGGCTCAGGGAGTGATATTGAGGATTGACACTCGAGATGTCGTGGGCGCGAAGCTGATGGGTCGAGGAGATCTTCAGGGAGGACAAAGGTGGATATTGAGTTTATGGCAGATGATACAATGAGCGATGTTCCATCGGCAGTCCATTGTGCAGATGTGTAGTAATTTTGTCTGGTGGTAGAAGAGTTTTGGTTGTTTATGTCATTATCAGGCTGAATGATTTGATTTTCAGCGATGAGGTTTAATGATGGTGCTTTTTGCTGCTGATCACGGTCCCTGTCCTGATCCTGCAGATCATTCGGCTGTAACTCTGAATGTGAGGGCGCTGATTCAATTGCCGATTCAGGATCATCCATGTTCATGGTGTAAGTTGAGTTGAAAGTTGCGAGATGGTGATGGGCGAGAAAATGAGGTCCATGAGTGGAGACCTTGACTTTGTTTGACTGTCACTTACACCTACGCTTATCATGATCCTAGCCAATCTCTAATCTCGAGATATGTCACACCCAAGGGTCTTTTTCAGTTGGGCAATTCAAGGGTCCTGTAACATTCGCTCTATTGAAACAGATTTTGAGGGACCTCTCGCTGCAGATCAAACAACTGAGGCCATCGTCGACTGTCTCATATATCCTCATAGTAACGTCATATGGATTGGCGCCAAGCCCCCTGGTAGACAAAGGATCTCCTCAGCGGCCTCCGACAAATCCAAATGGCCGTATGCTGGCCTAGTTCTCTTCTGCAGGGTCCAGCGGGTGACTACACAAAAAGGGCAGCTCGAGATCGCCGTTCTCCGTCTTGGCAGTTGTTGTGAAGAGTTGAGTTGAAACAGGCCCTGAATACAAGTATATTTCCAGGAGACATAACGCTGCGTCCCAGTTTCGGGTCACTATAATTTTAGGCTTTCAGCCCAGCCCTGCCCAGGTACAGCCGAAGAAAAGAAACACGCGAGGTGTGAATGAGTACCAAGCGGAAGTGTATTTCCTCTATTCGGGGATGTAGTTGGACAACCTTGGTACTAAGTCACAGCGGGAGATGGATCACCACTTGAAATCTTGGATTTTGTGCCCCTAGTAAGGTACCTATACCTACAGTACCTACATAGTAGTACGTTGGAACAAATTCAGGGCAGGTGCTCGAAGGTTTCCTCTTAGAGCCACCCGCTTTTCCTTTAACTTTTAGGTAAGGAAGACAGGAAGGAACAGTCTCATATTCAGCTTGAGGTGGTCGTCATTTGATTACATTGATTTTCCTTTCTTCCTTCCTTCCCTCCCTCTTTTTTCTTTTTATCCTTTCTCCATCTCATCTCATCCCATCTCACCCCAATCCATAAGAAGCATCTCCCTTTGACTTCAACATAAAGATAAACTGTATCTCGAAACTTTCTCTTCTGTTCCGTCTCACCAATCATGATCTCCTAGTTCAGCTGGCCAAAACGGGCAATTCATATCCTCGTATCCTCGACTATCGGTCAGTGCCGACTTGCTCGGCTTTCCACTCCAGTTCCAGCTCCAGCTGCGCTACGCTCTCTTGAGTCTCTTCTACAACGCTGCCCCTCCCCACGAAACACAGACAGCCTCGCCCAGAAAAGACACCGACTAAAATAACCCATCATACGTCACTCCCCAGCAACGCAAGGCGCCCGACCTTCTATCATTTCTCTCCACGCGAGCCCGTGCCCAAAACCAGTCCAAAGCTAAGCTGGGCAAACCTCTTTGACGAGAGACGACTGGACCCTGGCGCTCCTTCGTCTGATCTCGTGATTACTTGTGATCATTTTCTCTTTTGTGCCTGCCAGGCTTCTCGTGAGCTTCTCTCTCTCTCCCTTGCGACGCCTGCTGGGACAAATCTTCAATCGTCCTCTCCCGAAGTTGCGCGGCCGTGCTATTATACCCTCGCACAGTTCATCTTTTATCCGCCATGGACGGTTTTGCTCCAAAAGACGACCAATGCGACCGGCTCAAGGCGCCCTCGTATCTTGAGCTTGTCGTTTCTATGTATGGCTGCGCAACCCCTCTCTGAATTTGGCGGCATGTGTCCTTGTTAT
Organism: Fusarium fujikuroi IMI 58289; assembly: GCF_900079805.1. Classification (NCBI taxonomy): domain Eukaryota; kingdom Fungi; phylum Ascomycota; class Sordariomycetes; order Hypocreales; family Nectriaceae; genus Fusarium; species Fusarium fujikuroi. Next base: position 1,277,802 of record NC_036623.1, on the reverse strand, counting down.
TAACCTTGATGTTGTAGCGTCCTCTTACTCGGCATTCTCGTGTCCTACCTCCCTCAGCATTATCGCATTATCTCCCGAGGCACCTCCGAAGGCATCTCACCTTACTTTGTATTGCTTGGAACCACTTCCGCTACTGCCGGTTTCGCCAATATCCTTACTGTCCCGCCGTCTCGTGCTGCCATAGGATGCTGCAAAGAGCTCGGTAGATTTGAATGCGCCGCCGGTCTGCTCGGCGTTGCGCAGCTAGGCGCTCAATGGGTTTGCTTCAGCCTCATGTTAGCCTCCACACCCAGCTCGATTTGTTTTCTCCATTGACATTTAAACAGTCTTGTCCTTTTCCTCATCTTCTTCAGATATAGAGAAGCCAATGTTCCACCAGAGGATCTTCGTGGCGATGCTCCCAGATGGCAGACCGCTGTCATGGTTGGACTACTCTGTGTCCTCCACGGCCTCATCGTGATTATCCTGACGGGTGTCTTTTTCATTGCTCTGCCCGATCATCTGGTTTTTTGGGCCAACTTCCTGGGAATCATGGCTACAGTTCTAGCCGCTATCCAATACGTACCTCAAATCTGGATGACATACCATTTGAAACATGTCGGCAGTCTGAGCATCCCCATGATGTGCATCCAGACGCCAGGTGGCTTCTTATTCGCAGGAAGCCTTTTTGCCCGTCTGGGCTGGGAAGGATGGAGTACATGGTTCATTTACTTGATCACTGCATCTATGCAAGGATCAGTCCTCTTCATGGGTGTTTACTACGAATACATGGCGCGGCAGCACGGCGGCCATGCCAACGGCCACATCGACAGCGCACCACACTCACCTGTGCAATACTCGAGCGCGCCCCGAAGGCCCCCGCCAGGCAGCAGGACCTATTCTGAGGGTTGGGAGCGTGGTCTTCCAGGACCTTTCACCGGTCACCCGGAGAGGTACGCGGAAACGGAGGAAGACCTGCACGATATCCAAGAGAGAGAAGAGCGTGCCATCGAGCGGGAGAGCCAACCATTGTTAAAACCCGGCGGTATTGGCAACCCTCACAGGACATACGACGCCACCGCCGAACACTGAGGAGCTCACCTCTCTTGCCTTAGGTTAAACAAGACGAGTTCAGAGTCAACAGCGAGCATGTGATATACCATGATTATTTGAGGTATTTTATTGGTATTTAGTGTTTACCTAGGATTGCATACTTTTTAGAAATGTACATTTTCTTCTTCTTCTGAGCCGAGCCGTCCGAGTTTGACTCATTAAAGATACATATTACGGCGCAAGGTATGTGTGGGGGCCCTTGATGACTCCAAGTCAGCCCGGCCAAGGTTGAGAGAATGCTTGCCAACAGCATTCCTTGTCTCCCTACGCGAGATAAAGAGTAATATCATGATGCTCTGGACTGAGCCAACTGCTTAGGATGAATCATGCTACTCCAAGTCAATGCTGAGATATTGCATTCTACCAATGAAGCCTCGAGTAGCGGTCATTCTCAGCAGCATCAGCTTCTCATGACAGAATAGAAGAAGCCTGGTGCCTGGGCCCTATCATGGCCCTAAATGAACCCCCCGCTTCCGCGGGCGACGGGTGACTCGCATCGCCTGCAAATGCGGAATTGGGTGTCGCAGGCTTGCCCCTGTGGGATGCGGTCGAGCTGTGATTGGTTGGTTGTGTCTAATCAAGTTGAATGAATCACCGCATGTCATTCATGGTTCCTATCAATTCCCGTAAGAGGTATGAGACAGGAGGGGGAGGGTCTAGAGATGCCCTGCAGCGTCCAATCCGATGCCGTTGATCAATTAAACCACCATCTCCCATGGTTTCTGTCCTTTCTCCATTGCCGGAGCCATTTCTCCTTCTTTCTTCCATCTCAAGACCTAGAACCTAGAGATTCTTTCTTCCTCACAATCGAACCTAGAGTCTTTGTCTCAAGACATCGTCGAGAGTTTCAATCAATCTCATATTTAACCTAATCCTTATCGTAACTTACTCTATCATCAGCGCCCACCCCGCGAGTCTTATCATCATGGCTATCTACAGCTCCGTCCCGCCACCCGAACAACAGTCGGCCTCAAATACTCCTACTCCCGCGGCGACAAATCCACCGCTGGCGGCTTTGCACGTACATTCACCTCCTACGCCAGTTAAGAATGGGAGCATTGATATCGATGCTTGGACTGTTTCGGCTCTTCAATCTCTCAGCGTTTCTCCGATCGCGCGTGGAACCGGCACTCCTCTTGCGATTCCTCTAGATGAAGTTGTCAAAGACAAGTCCAATTCTCCCGGGCGCAATGTCAACCTTGATGAAGATGAGGCCCCGATATCGACCCTGAGACGACCACCTTCTAGGAGGGATAGCCAGCGAAAGCGGGATTTGGTATTGAAGGGCAAGGAGGGCAGTCGCCAGCGTCGTCGCTGGGAGAATGGTATGGCTTTATCATTGATAAGGAAGCACTCCGAACTCGGATCTGCTTCCTTTTGCGCAGCAGCATACTGATCGTTGGCCTCACTGTGTTAGACCGCTTGATGGGCGTTCCGAACGCTCAACCGCCTCTGCCTTCCGATTACGAAGTCCATCCTACTCATCCGATCCACCGAGTGCCTTACCAGCTTGCTCAGTTCTGGGACCGTGGCGTGCGCAAACAGGTTGAGGATAAGACGGCCCGTCTCCTTGCTGAACGCAAGAAGCAGCAACTCAAGGCTGGCAGCGCCACGGGTCTCGGAGCTGGTGAGGTTCCTCGCGACCTGCGCGAAGCCACCAAGCGCAGTCCTGTTGTGCGCACCTGGGTGCGGTCCCTGGAAGAGCCTGTGCGACAATATCTCGCTAATCAGCAGGCTATGGCCACAACGTCAGCTGTCACTGCTGATGAAGACGATGATAGTGCAGCTGAGCAGATGGACTCGGACGATGAAGAGATTGTGTTCGTCGGTAGGAACGGCGCCATGAGGGAGCTTAGAGAGAAGAAGGCAACATGGAAACATGCGCATCGCGAAGTATCACAGGAGACGGTCGACTCGGGCATGCTATTTGACTCGTTCGGCACCGATGAAAGCGCCGCCTTCAAGTGAGTATCGATATCGAAGGTACAATGCGCCACTAACAACCTCTAGGCGCTGGCTCACACATACCATCTCTGACTACTACGGCATCCAATCTCGCTCCGTCAATCTTTCGAATCCCACGCGCCGAGTAGTCTATGTTGGTCTAAAGACCTCTCGGGGCGCCTTGCCTTTACGAACGCTGCCGCGGCCAATGTGGGAGGTCTGTTGAACGATTTTGAACATTTTGAGGGTACCTGATCCAACCTGAATAGTGTTTGAGATGCGTGAATAGACGTACAAGCGTAGACTGTAAGCATGGGTATGTATATAGGGCAATAGAAGCGATCTCACTGAGCTCGGTGGGCATAAGTCTGTTGTGCTGCGATGTGATATTGCCTAAAGCTACTCATTGTGATCTGTAACACGCCCTTACCTGCGCACTCGATTGTATCTCTAGTTACCTGTTCATGGATCGACAAATCGGGAGCTCTTAGTCTTCGCAGGTAGGTCTAAATGTAGGTAACTCATCATAGAGTACAGAAATATTGTGCTCCAGTTACTCCGTACATTATCTGTGGTAGCCGATTACACCCACTCTCGGTCCAAGATTCTCGAAACATTGTTTAGTATTCTTCTCCCTCCCATGATTTGACCATATTTGGAAACTCTTTCTTCTGCCCTCATACTCAAAAAGCTCGCAAGACCTCCTTGACCGTATTCACATACTAGCAGGCCTGCTATTATTTGCGCTGCACTGATATTGAGACCAGCACGGCGCAGGAATAATTCCCATGCACCATCACGAAAGTCAAGGAAAGGCCCAAATTGATGAGCTGATGTAGAATAGCGGGACATTATTGACAAAGCCCATTTAGAAAGTGTTTCATCGCAGCCAGAAACCAGATGTGTTGATATGCCTGCTCCAAGACTCGTCGTAAAACGTACGAAATCAGCATACCCAGAGATATCAGAGGGTGTTGGTGACCCAACATATTCTCCTAAGGGATTCGATTCTGATACCAATACAAACAAAGATTCATATTTCTCGCTTACTCGTCTGACTCTTTCACGAAACGGTGTGAGAGCACTGGATCCAGGAAGAGGTTTCTGTTTCACTTTTAGTATCGTAGTCAATATGAGGCCGGCACCAGGGCTCATGGATATATCAGCCTCAAACGCCAAAGATGAAATGGTTTCCCTTCTTTGAGCTAATCCAGGAGACCAAGCAACTGTGTTGTACTGCGAGAAGTCTCGGTCGATGAGCTCAGCTTGTGGCCAAACTTTCTCCAGGTAAGAGAGAGTACTGCGACTCAAGTCTAAAGAGACTATGTAGCGACAAGCCTCCTGAGGAATTTCGACATTAGGAACCGGAGCGTCTTGCAGCTCGCTCTGGGCCTCTTCATGAATAATGGGTAGTGTTGTAGGATCAGCCATGGATGGCATGGCTCTTGAGGCTACCGAAGTTTGAGAGGAGCCGCTGCCTTTCTTCAGCCTTTTCGGTTGTCGAAGCTGCATGAAACCAGACAATAAGCTGCTGGACGCACTTAAGTCAGTAGCTTCCAGCAACAGATTCTCCCTCTCGCAAACAGACTTATTTCCTGTACCCTTTCGTAGGGAACCTATCAGTTCCTTCAAAGACGGTGCAACATGAGGCTTCTGAGATTGAGAAATAGCCGTCGAGCTGTCCTGATTCCCGTGACAGATTAATGGGGATGACGCCATTACCGAGGCGACTTCTTGTTCTATCTCTTCATCATTCAGGATTTGGAGCACAATTAATAGGTTTCGAGAAACTACGTAGTTGCGACTGCATAGTTGGGGACGCCTTAGGGTAAGCATTTCTCTCGCAGCAGGTCCTAACTGAATTGCTGCCTCGGTCAATGAAACTTGGCCACTTTCATGAGGGATTGGTGTCCATTTAAGTGATGCCTCGAGACGACTCAGGTCCTTGTAGCAGGTCAGATGAAAGTCCCTAGGAAGTGAATGTTGTAGCCATTCAAAATGACCTCGCGAAGTTGAAAAATGTGACAACCATTCAGTATTAGGTGTCTGAAAATCAACTGCTGGTACCCGCAATCGAAACAAAGTGTCTACTGGGTTCAATCGGTCTTGTTCCAATCGTTGATTTGCCTGGTGGTGTTTCTCATCTAATATAGACTGCAATGCTTCTTCGAAATATCCCCCGTCCTCAGTTGGAGGTTGGGGTGCTTCGTTAGGATGTAGGAAATGAGGTGGCAAAGTTTCTGCAAGATTACCCTGCACTGGACTGGTGACAGTGCTAGATGGTAGTATCGGTGTGTCTAACTTGAGAGCTGAATGTTTCTTTGCTTTATTGGACAAGAAGGCCGCCTTAGCTGTCGGAGGAGAGCTGGGCATAGTCGAAGGCGCAGGAGGTTGGGAGTCCACAAAGCCATGTTGCATATTCCAATCTAGGTCCTCAACTACAGGATTGGATGGGCTGCTCGGTTCTGAGGTCAGATCGATCACCATATGTTCTCTGCTTGGCAGAAATGGTTCGCCCAAGTCAGAGGCAGGAGAAAGCGGAGGAGACACCGGCTCCAATTTTGAACGATAATGCTAACGAAATCAGACCAAATTTTGAGCTGGCCCATCCTGACTCACTTTATCTAGAGAGAATATCTGTCTGATTTGGTCTGGCGTGCAAGCCTGATTTGGTGTCTGTTGTGTATATAACGAATCGTGGTCAGATTCCGTAAATGAAGGCTCATCACCCTCCAATTCACGTAAGGCTAATGTTTGCCATCGTGAGATGGTGGATGGAAAGCCAAGGCCTTCATCTTTCTCAACACTGACATAGCTTAATGGAAGCCACTGGGTCAGGATGTTGCAAGAGCTTGCTATCTGGATATCTTGCCGATATTGTGATAGTTCTTTTTGCAGATCATGCCCTGTATCTATACTTTCCGATGGTAGTCGAAGGCTTTTTGTTTGGCCTAGGAATCTAAATACAGAAGAAGCAGGGACCTTAGGGTCTATGGGAATTTCGCAGCTTTCATCGTCGAGAAACGGCTTTAATGTGATCTTCGTCAGAGGTAAAGGTGCTGCAGTTAGTCCAGGCTGGTCAATTAACCCGTTCGCTTTTGCCGGTTCCGCAGTTTCTCGAAGCTGCTTGACGATGTCTCGAAATCGATATGGGGCGCCGTGGTGATTATGGAAACATTGGTTCTCAATAGCGTAATCGGTAACCTCTCGACTTATGGCAGTTGAGGCTGTAGTCGAACTCATGCTGAGGAGTTAGGCACATCAGGTGGATAACTTAGTAGTAAGGACTTAAGATGTCATAAAGAGAGAGGTCAAGTTCTATTTGAGATGATAAACTTAAGTCTGAGTATCAGATCATTTAAAAATTGGCAGATTCCTTGACTCCTTCCTCTAAACCTTGAACTCTTCATTGTTTAGGGTATGTTTATTTGGGCTGGCAAGTGGCTGGGTGCAGAAGGCGCGATGGAAGAGGGCAAGAATTGCTTCATCACTGACTGATCCTCAGGCTATACCGCAATACCTCAGGATGTGGTAAGTTCTTGAGTATGACTTTTATGATATAAACCATTTCTTCCAGATACAGATGCTAAGCTTATAACTGGAGAGCTGATATAGTGTTCCAAGGCAGCAAGAAAACTTTAGAGCTTGGATCAGGATGTCGAAAAAGATCAAGCTAAAGACCATTTAACTCTATACTTAACTTAACTTACTCAAATCTTTGTGTCATGGAGTTGGGATCAAGTTTCTTGCCTCCCCTCCCCTCCAGCTGCTTCTTACATGAGGGTGTGTAAGTGTTTATGCCCCCCACTAAATGGCATACATGCATCTCAAATCCATTTTAGGAGCCTACCTAGTAGCCTAGGAACTTAACGGACCCCACTGGACCACTGTAATCCGCACTAACTCCGGGGGCTAGTGACGCACCTGGTCCCGGAGACAAGCAGTTAGTTGCATCGGAGAGCTTTTGAACCTCGATAGTTCTCGTCGAGGGGCAAACACCGTTACCTTGCTTCTCCTCTACATCCAACGCTTGCGACCCCTTGACGAGGAAGACAATATGGCATATGTCGCACCTATCCATCGCGCTACAAGCATACGCCATGCCCTACGGGCGAATGTGCTCTCTCCTGATATAGATGACTTGGTCGTGGCGTAAGAGCTCCAACGCCTTCGATGACGCCTCGAGCAGATGCTGATTGAGGCTTCACAGGAAGGCGAACCGACTCGAAATATGGCGACTCACAGAAGAAGGCCTTGTGTGCCTACAGACGAAACTCATCCATGGATCAATAGCGATGCTGCAATGTTTACGACCCAAAGGTTCAGAGACTGATCTATTGTTTATCGGCACCGATAGGCTGCATTACTTCAACCTGGCGTGGAACCCGTTAACAAAGCAACTGGAGACCATCGAGCGCGTTATCGAAGACCTGGCAGAGCCATATATGCGACATTCGTCAAGTCAGAACAAATGTCTAGTTGATCCGACCGGACGATTCCTAGCCATGCACCTTTGGGAGGGAGTGCTGAATGTTTTTAAACTCCCCATACGCAAAGGCTCTACCAACAAACTGGAACGGCTCGACCAGGTCAGACTCACAGAACTCTTTATGAAAGCAAGCACTTTCATCCACAGCCGAACTGGTCACCCGACCATTGCCTTTTTGTACAAGACACAGCTAGAGCAGGAAGAAGCTCGATTGGTCATATATAGGTTGACTCACGATGACAAAGGAAACACTGTTTCCAAATTCGACCCCCATAAAGACAGAGAGCTCGACGTGGTCATTCCTGACCCATACGCCTCAATGCTCATTCCTGTTCCATTAGATGAGGAGAAGCGTTACCATGTCCGCAACACCGAAGGAGCAAAGGCACATTTAGGCGGCCTCTTAGTCGTTGGAGAAACTCTTCTAACTTACTTTGATGGCCTGACACACAGAAGTGTATCTTCGGTTCTTCAGGACCCGAGAATATTTGTGTCCTGGGCTGAGTACGACGGTACACACTACTTGCTGGCTGATGACTATGGACGACTGGATCTGTTGACGATTGACACAAACCTGGAAACCACCGGTGTTGTTGTGACCGGCATGACGCTCGAGCCTCTCAAGATCGGTCGCTCACCAGCCATCACATCCAGGGCGTCCAATCTGGTATATCTTGGGGATAACACCTTATTTGTGGCTTCACACCACGGCGACTCGCAGCTTTACCAGATCGACGTGGAAAGCGCCACTGTCACACCGATCCAGTCCTTCTCAAACAATGCGCCCATTCTTGATTTTTCTATCATGGATATGGGAAACCGAGATGGCGATACTCAAGCTGGCAATACCTTTTCGTCTGGCCAGTCAAGAATAGTGGCAGGCTGTGGTGCCTACCGCGATGGGAGCCTTCGAAGTATTCGAAGCGGTGTCGGTCTCGAAGATAGAGGTGTTCTAGACGAGCTAGAGGGGACCAGGGGCCTATTTACCCTTCGCTCATACGCGTCTGACCTGGTAGATACCCTGGTCGTTTCAGCGATCACCGAGACAAGAGTTCTCAGTTTCGACCGTGAGGGTGGAATTGAAGAGATGTACTCTTTCCAGGGCATGTCACTCGATACCGAAACCCTTTGGGCTTCAAATCTTCCCAACGGACAGTTGCTCCAGATCACTCCTCGCTCAGTTGTCTTACTCGATCCCGAAAGTGGCACGGTAACCAGTAAATGGGACGTTCCAAGCGGCAAGTCGATCACAAGAGCGTCAGCAAACAGCAAGTGGGCATTGCTTTCGGTTGATGGAACATCTCTTGTCTCATTGAATCTCTTACAGAACCTTGCTGTCAATGTTCAACAAAGCCAAAACAACTCAGGCTCGCAAGCTGATCAAATATCATGCATACATGCTGCCCGGGATCCACCAGATCTTGGTGTGGTCGGCTGGTGGTCTTCTGGACAAATCTCGTTGATAGATATGGCTTCCTTGAAGCCACTCCATGGAGAGTCCATGAGGCAAACTGAGGATAGTGCTACAGTCCCAAGAGACATTGCACTTGTCCAACTACACCCCCCTGAGATATCGGGACCTACACTTTTGGTCGCAATGGAAGACGGCAATGTGGTTACGTTCAATGTATCTACCAAGGGCTTCGCAGTCTCTGGTCGCAAAAGCGTGACTTTGGGTAGTAACCCAGCTCGACTACATATACTCCCGCAACAGGATGGTACGTCGAACGTCTTTGTGACGACTGAGCATGCCAGTCTCATCTATGGCGCCGAGGGACGGATCATATTCTCCGCCACAACCGCCGATGATGCCACATTTGTCGCACCATTTGACTCCCACGCCTTCCCAGATTCAGTGTTTCTGTCTACAGACCAGCATATTCGAATCTGCCATGTTGATAAGGAGAGACTCACACACGTCAAGGCTCTCCCTGTCAACGAGACTGTCAGACGGGTAGCCTACTCCCCCGGACTGAAAGCCTTTGGTCTAGGCTCCATCAAGAAGGAGTTAGTCGGCAACGAAGAGGTTGTGTCGAGTTCATTTAGGCTTGTCGATGAGATTATATTTAAGGAGCTTGGTTCACCTTTCCCATTGAATGCTTCAAGCAGTCTTGAGATTGTCGAATGTGTCATTCGTGCTGAGCTCCCCGATGTTGGCGGCAATCATGTCGAGAGATTTGTTGTTGGTACGAGCTTCATCAGTGATGGGGTGGAAGACCCAAACGGCACTGGCGGCCGGATCCTGGTCCTCGGAGTCGACTCAAATCGTCAGGTGTACCAGATTGTCTCTCACAATTTGAAAGGCCCTTGCCGATGTCTAGGCATTGTTGAAGATAACATTATTGCTGGACTGTCCAAGACAGTTGTGGCCTATAGTTTCTTGCAAGAGACAAGCAGTTCTGGCTCACTCCAGAAGCTCGCTGTTTATCGCCCAGCTGCCTTGCCTCTGGATCTCGACGTATCCGGCAACATGATCGGTGTGGTTGATTTGATGCAGTCGCTATCATTGGTTGAGTTCATCCCCGCACAGGATGGCAACAAGGCCAAGTTAGAAGAACGGGCACGTCACTTCGAGCCTCTATGGGCCACCTCGGTCTGTCATATTGAAGGGGAGAGGTGGCTGGAGGCTGACTCAAAGGGCAATCTCGTTGTCCTGCAACGAAACGTGGATGCTCCGACAGAGCAAGACCGAATGCGCCTGGAGATTACGAGCGAAATGAATATTGGCGAGCAGATCAACCGAATTCGAAAACTTAATGTCCCAATGGCGGAGAACGGAATCGTCCATCCACGAGCGTTCCTCGCTTCGGTAAGCACAAGCTGCATCAAAACATGAGACGTAATCTAATAAGAAATAGGCCGAGGGCTCGCTGTATCTTTATGGTGATATTGCTCCTCAGTACCAGGACCTGCTTATGACGCTCCAATCCAAGATGGAAGAGTACATTCATGTACCAGGAAGCGTCGAATTTAAGCTATGGCGTTCCTTCCGTAACGAGAACCGGGAGAGTGAAGGGCCTTTTCGATTTATAGACGGGGAGATGGTTGAGAGATTCTTGGATATGGATGAAGGGAAGCAAGAGCTGGTTTGCGAAGGCCTTGGACCAAGTATTGAGGATATGCGCAACTTGATTGAAGAGTTGAGGAGAATGCATTGAGATGGTTCTCATAGATTAATGAGTTATGTTGTTCTGACTCTCACTGGGGTTGTCTTTACATGGATGATAGTTGGTTGCTAGATGTTCAGGACGAATGGGTCAAAGATGATTGGCCAGAAGCCATGAGGTCATAGAGATGTTAATATGAGTCCATTGAGTCGTGACTGGTGTAAATGATGTACCCCGAGAGGCTGGGCCGAGGATATATCGAACTTGTTCTCTATTTGAAAGTATTTTTGCGTCACAATGAGCGATTCTCCATCTTTGTAGTCATTGTCAAGTTGAAAGCTGTCGAGGCAAGAAAGGAACCCAGATGCCCGGGATAGACCGGAAACCCCACCCGAAAGTGACCGGACCAATGATGAGGCTTCAATTTCCGAGCTCAACTAGATCTGGTAGCCTGAGGCCACAGTTTGCAGCCAAAACTTTCGGCAAAGCATCATCAGCCGATTACCACCAAGGAAAAGACCTCAAACCTTCCCTTCGACGCCCTCACCCTCGCAACCGCCACACCCCACGATCCCTCACGATGGCGACCCTCGCGACCGCTTCTCGTCTCTGCTTGCGCACGGCTGCAAAGCCCGCCGTCCCTGCTGTGCGCGCCCTCAGCACCACCGCCGTTCGAACCGACAGCGCGTCCGCCTCCGGATACTCCAGCCCTTTCAAGTTCCAGGGTGAGAGCAAGGGCGCTCAGATTCCCAACTTTGGAAAATATGTCTCCTCCGGCGGCGAGACAAAGAACAAGCTCTACTCGTACTTCATGGTCGGTGCCCTCGGTGCCGTCAGTGCTGCTGGAGCCAAGAGCACAGTTCAGGGTGGGTTGAAATCCGGTTCTAGGTCCGGTGTCTTGCCATTGGGTTGCAATCGGTGTTGTACCTTGTTGGCATGATGTCCGGGATGGTCAATTGATGGTTACTGACGATGGAATGACAGAGTTCCTGGTCAACATGTCTGCTTCCGCCGACGTTCTGGCCATGGCCAAGGTTGAGGTTGATCTGAGCTCTATCCCCGAGGGCAAGAACGTGAGTTGGGATATGGTCTAGCACAAACGAGGCAGCGTTGCTGAACGGTTCTCCAGGTTATCATCAAGTGGCGAGGCAAGCCCGTCTTCATCCGACACCGAACCCAGGACGAGATCGACCAGGCAAACAAGGTCAACATCTCTGCTCTTCGAGATCCCGAGGAGGACAGCGCCCGTGTCAAGAACCCTGAGTGGCTTATCATGTTGGGTACGTGACTTGGATCACTGGTACAACATATGAACCTCTATGCTAACAAATCCTTAGGTGTCTGCACCCACTTGGGTTGTGTCCCCATTGGTGAGGCCGGTGACTACGGCGGTTGGTTCTGCCCTTGCCACGGTTCTCACTACGATATCTCCGGCCGAATAAGGAAGGGTCCTGCCCCTCTCAACCTCGAGATTCCCGAGTACGATTTCCCCGAGGATGGCAAGCTGGTCGTCGGTTAAGCGGACCATGTAAGAGTACATCTTTTATAACGGAGAAACGAAGGAAAGGAGAGATGGGAGTGGGAGCGCATTAGACTGGCGGACGGACCACAACACACAACACTCGACGCATGCCCATACCGAGGCCCCTGGGTGGGCGCAAGTTTGCTGTTTCTTAGACGTGGCCTTTCTGTCCATTTGTATAAAAATAAAACGTCCTAGGAAAAATCTCAGTCAACAGGCTCGAAGAGGGGGGTTGAGGAGAAGACAAGAGCGGGAGAGTGAGTGCAAGATACATCTCGTGTACGAGGTGTTGTACTAATTGAATTTCATTGCCCTTGTTCTGAGGTGATATGATCATTTGAAGTGTGAGAGTATTACTTATATTCAACAACAGAATTGTATGTTTTGTAACGGGCATCTATTAACTTCAAAGTCGCGTACAGATCCGACGTTACTCGAATAGGCTCATCAGCCCTGTCAAATCGAGAATTATAGAACATGACTAACGTAACTTTATTAGTATATTCTAGCATACCACGGGTACAAAGTTGATAATGGATCAAGAATGGAGTTGCATAGTCAAAATAGAGTTTCCAACATACTTGACAAATCACTTTTATCTAGTTGAATCTACATACCAGTGCATTTATATGCACCCTGTACCATAACGAGGCCTGATATCACACAATATCATGAGTATAAAACATTCAGTCATGAACGGACACCCAAGCTTTTGATTCTATACCTGACAATCCGTACTCATTACATTTCATCTTAATGACCATGTCCATCATCCTCCCTCTGCTCAGGGTCCAACTTGATCAGGGTATCGATACGCATGATGCTGATGCAGGCTTCGACAGCACTCTTGAGTTGTCGGACCTTGCTGAGACTGGGCTCAAGCACACCCATCTTAATCTCGTCAACAACCTTGCCCTTGGCGAGGTCAAGGCCATAGTTCTTATAACCCTTCTTCTTGGCAATGGTCTTCTCATCCTCGCTACCGTCACCCTCAGCGATGCGCTGTGACAGAGCGTGCCTTGATCGAAGCTGGGCAGTGAGCTCTGCGGCGTCCTTGGCAGCGTTAACAGCCAGGGTCTTAGGAATAACAAGAAGAGACTGAGCAAACTCGCCAATGGCGAGTTGTTCCCGGGAGCCGACGGTACCGGCGAACTCCTCGAGGTAGATGTGGAGGGCGGTCTCGACGGCACCACCGCCGGGAACGATGCTGCCACTCTCGAGAGTTCGCTTAACAGCGCACAGTGAGTCGTGGACTGATCGCTCCATCTCGTCGAGGGTAAAGTCGTTAGGGCCACGGAGAATGCAAGAAGCAGATGAGTGAGCCTTGGTTCCCTTGACCAGAATGCACTCATCATCAGAGATGCGCTCCTGGACGACCTCCTCGGCGTAACCTAGATAAGAAGGTTCGAACTTCTCGTCACCATTAAGGTCAGAGAGTGTGCTGAGCATGGTGGCACCGGTTGCTCGGGCAATTCGTCGAAGATCCTCCTTCTTACATCTTCGCACACCCATGGCACCCTTCTCAACAAAAGTCTTAAGCACCAGATCGTCAATGCCCTTTGTTGTGAGAATGACGTTGGCGCCAGCCTTGAGGATCATCTCCACTCGGTCGAGGATCATGCCGGACTCACGGGCTCGGATCTGCTCAAGCTGTTGAGGGTCGTCAACAGTGATCTGAACACCAAGCTTCATGCGTTCCTTTTGCAAGTTCATGTCCAAAACAGCAATCTTGGCATCCTGGATCCGTGTAGGCATGGCTTGCGAGGCGACAGTGCAGTTCAAGGCGTATCCCTTTACCAGGACAGACTCGAGTGTGCTCTTTCCGTGAGCCTTGAGGATGTTGACAGCCTTGACGGGGTACTTTGTCTCGTTTCGGTTGTTTGTAGACTTGACAGCCTGCATGGCATCTACAACCATGTCGGCGAAGAAATCCGAGTCGGCTCCAATGATCTTGCTGGACATGGAGGTCTTGGCAATGCTAAGGAGGGATTCACGGCCAAGGTCGTCAACCTTGATGCTAACATTCTCGTTGAGGTACTTGATAGCCTCTCGCAGGGCAAGTCGGTATCCTGTAATGATAGTGGTAGGGTGTATCCGGTTCTTCATGAGTTCGTTTCCGCGACGTAGCAACTCGGCAGCGATGAGAACGACGGAAGTGGTACCGTCACCGACTTCCTTATCTTGTTGTTGCGCGAGGTCAACGAGAATCTTGCCGGCAGGGTGCTCGACGTCGAGGAGGCTGAGAATGGTGGCACCGTCGTTGGTAACAGTAACATCCTAGTATAAAGTGTGAGATATAGTCGAGCGCGGAGCGAGGAGGGCTAAGTTGCATACACCAATATCGTCCACCATCATCTTGTCGAGGCCGCTGGGACCGAAAGAACTCTTGACAACATTTGCGATTGCCTGTGTAGCGAGAACTGAAGGTCCATTAGCATGTTGTCCGTATTTGCAATCCAATATCAAAGGCTCATGTCTCCCCCCACTTCCCCTTAACATGTAGCAAAAGGCGGGACAAGAAAGATACAGACAGACATACCATTCTGGTCTCTAATATCAGAACCGGAGATCTTCTGGCCACCCAAGAAAAGGGTGCCGTTTCGGGGCTGCTCGAACATGGAGGCCATAGTTGCAGCTATTGGTAACGTTAACGGTAAAAGGCGGCTTCGTCAACGTGGGGATGGAGTCAGGAAATTCTACCAGCAGGCTACCATACGCAGACAGAACCTGAGCTGTGAAGCTCCAGTGCCCCTCGCTCAACTGGACTTTTTTGTCGGAGGCTGGCGTTATTCCGGCGCCGACTGAAATAGGTGCCAGCTGCCGCGCTGTGTGCTGGTTACAGGGCGTATATCGGATACCCACCCGAAGTCCAGGGCACTTGACAGAAGGTGCACGGACCCCAGAAACCCCAAAACTAACCCCTGCCGCGTTATCGGACTTCCCTGCAGCTGAGCGACCGCTGTTTCAATTGGCTGATAGGGCATTGGGCCTGAATTTTGAGCTAGATTTCCAGCGGTGCCGCCGTGAGAGTCGAGAGTCGAAGCCTGGGCGGGAAGGAGGGGCAACCGCACAGCACCAACTGCACCTCGACTGCGGGGCACAAAGTCACTCCGACGTTTACTTCGACTCACACCCCGAAGCCTTTCTTCTCCTTCTCCCCCCTCAACAGATAACGTCGCTTCTCTGCTTCTCGATTCTTTAAAGGCGCGCAAGCCACTGTTCGGTTGCCTTGAATCTACTATCATCCTCTATTACTTTTCTGTCAATTACCTTTCGACTAACACACGAATCTCACCAAAATGGAGGGCGCCGCCGAACAGTCCAAGAGCGCCTTGAAGAAGGCCGAGAAGCAGGCTCGTCTCGCCGCTGAGAAGGCTGCCAAGGCTGCTAAGCAAACCAACCTTCCCGTCGTCGGTGGAAAGAAGGCGGACGAGATCATTGGAATTACAGTGTCCAAGGCCGAGAACTTCCCCCAATGGTACCAGGAGGTCGTCCTCAAGGCCGAGATGGTCGAGTACTACACCGAGATTTCGGGTTTCTTCGTTCTCCGACCTCTTGCCATGCACATCTGGAACGAGATCCGAAAGTGGTTCCAGGCTCACATTGAGGAGATGGGAGTTGACGAGACCAACTTCCCTATGTTCCTGTCTTCCAAGTCGCTCGAGAAGGAGAAGGATCACGTCGAGGGCTTCGCCCCCGAGCTTGCCTGGGTCACCAAGGCGTAAGGATGCCCATACAAATCATGTTGCTTTTATGAACCTTAACTGACAACCCTCCAGTGGTGACAAGGACCTCGAGGTTCCTGTTGCAGTCCGTCCTACCTCCGAAGCCGTCATGTACCCCTACTATGCCAAGTGGATTCGCAGCCACCGAGATCTCCCCTTCCGCCTCAACCAATGGAACTCCGTCGTTCGCTGGGAGGCTAAGCAAACAACTCCTTTCCTACGAACCCGTGAGTTCCTCTGGCAGGAGGGCCACACTGCTCACTTGACTGAGGAGCTTGCTGGTGCTGAGGTGCTCGAGATTCTTGAGCTTTACGCTGGTGTTTACGAGAAGCTTCTGGCTGTTCCCGTTGTTCGAGGCCGAAAGACCGAGAACGAGAAGTTTGCCGGTGGTTATTACACCACCACTGTCGAGGGCTACATTCCTTCCAACGGCCGTGGTATCCAGGGCGCCACCTCTCACGCCCTTGGTCAGAACTTCAGTAAGATGTTCGACATCACTGTTGAGGACCCTGCCAACAAGGGCTCTCACATTCACGTCTGGCAGAACTCTTGGGGTCTCTCAACCCGTGTCATTGGTGTCATGGTCATGATTCACGGTGACGATAAGGGCCTGGTTCTTCCTCCCCGCGTTGCCAAGACTCAGGTTGTCATCGTCCCTGTCGGCATCACCAAGAAGACTACCCCTGAAGAGCGACAGAAGCACGAGGAGCAGGTTGAGGACATCCGAGCCAACCTGAAGAAGGCTGGTGTTCGTGTCACCTCTGATTGGCGAGAGGGCTACACTCCTGCATGGAAGTTCAACGACTGGGAGCTCAAGGGTGTTCCTCTGCGTATCGAGTTCGGTCCCAAGGATGCTGCCAAGGGCGTTGTCAGCACTGCGCGACGTGACACCGGTGAGAAGGGAGAAATTGCCATCACCGATGTCGCTACCAAGATCCCCGAGCTTCTCGAGACCATCCAGGCCGACATGTACAGCAAGGCCGAGAAGTCTTTCCGAGAGCACCGACTCACTATCACCAAGTGGGAGGATGTTCTTCCCGCTCTTGACAACAAGAACGTTGTGCTCATCCCTTTCTGCGGTGCCCCCAAGTGTGAGGACCGCATCAAGGAGCTCACCACTCGTGAGGACCAGCCTGACGTCCCCGAGAACCAGAAGCTTGCCACTATGGGTATGAAGAGTCTGTGTGTTCCCTTTGAGCAGCCCGAGGGTATTGTTCCCGGCGAGACCAAGTGTCTCAGCCCTGAGTGCCAGGGTAACGCCGACAAGTGGACCATGTTCGGACGAAGCTATTAAGGAGTTGAATGAAATTTTATAGTCAGGGAGCGGGAAGGCGTTGACCTGGCATGTTTATGATACACCAGTGTGATTGTTTATGACTTGATGTGAATGTGATTATATCATGAAAATGGGATGGGGCTGGTCACGGAATCAAAACAGTTAGAAAAGAAGATAGATCGTAGCGATGATATTTATCAACATCTCGTTGGTCTAAATACTGCTTTCTATCGAGTTACTACTTGCTTTTGTGCTGGTCGAGCCGGGATATATCAGTATTTAACACCAGGCAAACCTCTCGTTAGCAATCCAGTCAACTTCCTGGTCAGAACCATTGAACCAGTTTAGACTAGCAATGTTGCTGTTTTCTCGGACGATGAACTTGGCTCCGAGGGATTGGATGCCTTCTGTGACCCTTCGCACCCGATTCTCGGGATTCCAAACTTCAACCTTTGAGCATTTCCATTCCTTGGCCTCCTTCTGGACGAAACTTGCAATGGCTTGGATGCCTTTGGTAAGTGTCTCATCTGAGATACTCTCATCTTCTATAACTAGGCGCAATACACGAACGACATTCTTCTCAGGTTGGTCAAGCATGCCGTAGAAGCTGCAAGTCCAGAGAGCCCAGATCCTTGAGCTGGGGGTGTCAGGTGGAGTGTATAGGGCACCGTGGACAGTTGGTGTGCGAGAGAAGATGTGTTTGCACATAAAGTTCTCCCGATGAATATGCCATTTGATAGTGGTGATATCAGGGACGACTGAAGCGCTGACTTGAGAGGATTTTGAGATCCTGTCTCGAAGAAGTTGCTCATCTCGAGCTGCCAGGTCCGGAATATCGTCGAGAGCAATAGGCTTCAGGGATGAATCAGTAGTTGGCTCGGTCTCAGTAACAGGAAACTCGAGATATGTGCTCTTGAAAGGCTCCCATCCCACAGTCTGGTAGAACTTGGGTCCGACATCTGACCAAAGGACGGAGAAATCAGCAGCGCCTTCATTCTTCTGCTGCCTGCTTTTCAGCTCATCCGCAATGAGGGACAGCATCTTTCTGGCATATCCCTTTCCTCGATATTCAGGAAAAGTGAAGACGCTGGCCACACCGTGAGCAGCTCCATCTCTTGCTTTTCCATCTTTGGTTCGAACAAAGGCCCTTTTGTTGTAGGTCTCGCAAGATGAAAGGAGGGGTCTTTCGCCAGGCTTTTTATCTCCATCGGTGAGGATCCAGCTTGTTACGCCACCATCCCGAGCTAGAGGAGCCTCGAGATTATCGTATTCTCTGGCGATGTAGTCCTCCATGGACAAGGCGGCTCCCCAATGGGGTTGAGTGCCCTTCCATACGAGCTCCCGTTCAGAGGAGGTGGGGTTTGTAAGTATAAGAGATGGGGATGTGACGGGAGGAAGGGCTTCAGTTGACGCCATTGTGAGCTATTGCTGTGTTTATAGGTAAGAGATATTATTGTATTCGACTTTTTTCTGTAAATTTATAAACTGGAACAATGTCTCATCTCAAGGCATCTTATACCTCTTGAACGGGAGAGGATATTCAGATCTACGCCCTTCTGGAGGCGGCCCCGCATCGGCGGTGGAGCTGGAGCTGGACATTTACCCTGAACACGCCGGATGAGTCTTATATTCCACGTTGCCAAGTATTCGTGACTCGAGTAATATCATTCGATTTCGTAAAATCATGTAATTTGGTTTCTTGTGAGAAGCTGCACTAGTCTCTTAATCTATGCAAGTCTAGAAATTTCGTCTTTTGGCTTCTGAAATATCATATGCTCCGATGATCGTGGAAAGGGGATTTCTGTCCAACAATCAGGTACAGGAATTGAAGTGACAAAGTATGAGTGCCTTTCCCTGATCTAGTTGAACCATTGGATATCATGACAACTTGTAAGCCATGAGAAGATTGGTGCAAACGAGTTGTTGACTGTTGGCCTAGGGGAAAATCCTGCACACTACGTTTCTTGGGTTAAGTTAATTGAGAGATCGGCAGTAGTGGTTTCAATAGGTTTGAATATGAGGGAAACCAATATCATAAACGGAGATAATTATATAATATCAATGCTAACCTGGAAGTTTTATTAATGAAGGGAGCTCTACCTAGTGGTGGGGTTGACATAGATGACATGACACGCCGAGCAGCCTGGTAGTTAGTGAGGGGCATTCTATGAAAACCTCCAATTTATATCCTACCTACAACTCGAGATACCAAACTTCCATTGGACCACACGAAATGGCCTTACCGCTTCCTTCAGGGCTCACCCCCTCAGAAGTCGCATTTCTATGTGAAATGGAACTCGTCACTGTTGTTCCTCGCCAACGGCTTGAGAGCATTGATCTTCTATCGGTGAGCGCGTCCCTGTCGCGTTCATACAAGCTCGACGCTGACCTGACCTGTTACACAGGGAACGACACCGACTCTACGGCCGCCGCACAGAAGTAACTTACCTTTATGGCTTGCGATACTGTTAAAGAAACAACGGCGCGCGAATATTGTTCCTCCCCCTTGGCTTCATCCCGATTCGTTACGCGATATTGTCCACCACGAAACCATGGTCGATCCTAAAGGATGGGCGCCACCACCACCACCTCCGGTGCGGGCAGATAGCCAAGGAAATGCGAGACGGCTAGATCCCTTTGTCGATAACGACGTAGTACTGTCGCCGCCGTTTCTTCCATCCTGTACATCAGATGCGCCTTCGGGTGCCCTGCCATATCACTGGTTCGAAGTCGCAGAAATGCTCCTCGCCCACGCCTCCGATGATGTTGCTTCCTCTTCAGAAGTCCGTTCGCTACTTCGGGATCTACAAGAAGTCAGAGCAGCAAAGATGCGATCCAGTACCGCTCAACTTGAGGGTGGGGTCGACGGTGTCATGAGCCTACGAGGAGTTGGAGCCATGGAACTTGCAGAGAGCAGAGGATTCGTCGTCGGCGTAGTAGAAGGTGTGAGGAAACTCGGTGCAAGCACAGAAGCCACACGGAGAGACGAGGAGGAACAAGGTGGTGGTGATGAATCGGATGAGGCGAGCGACGAGGATATGGGACTATGATCACCGTCCATCTAGACTGAGCGAAGAATTACGAATTCACGAAAAAGGGCTGAAGCATACATGGCGCAATTAAAAGGAAAACGACTTGTAAGTCGATTATTATTCTATACCAATTCTTCCCAAAGTTCCTGTCTAATGTCTAATTCAAAACATAGCCCATTGTTTTAAACTCCATGAAATGCCAAACATCGCTACCAACTCATACCTGCGCTGCCGTCTGATCAAGGGCCAGCCTATGCTTGGCAAGTCGCGCAGGATGGATTCGAACCCTCCCGCCAGTGGGAGGCTGAAGATGAGGTGCCAGCACCTCCCAACTTGCGCCCTGCAACAAGGCTCCCATAAAGTCCTCGCGCATATCCAGTCCTGTCTCTCTCAGATATCTCTCAGGATCAGCAGCTGCTTCTTGCAAAAGCTCCTCAGACTTGAAGAAACGAGCCCAATCCTTGTGCCACTCACTATGACACTGGTGGCATCCTCTCCCCGGGTTGTGAGGACAGGGATGAACCTCGTAACACTCATATCCTACAGAATGAAACTGCTCGTACCAGTCATAATGGCGACGAGCTCTAAGTCCGGAGCCGTGCATACCTGGGATTTCACTGGAATTTTTAGTTGGCGTTCAGGGAATGAATGAATGTCTTGACTCACGGATCATAAGATGGCCAGATCAGCGGGCTGATTTCACCTGAGGATGGATCGTCCATAGGAGTGGCCATCATCGCGTATGCGACTGGCTCGTTTCTCACAGGACTAGGCTCATCGGAAACTGAGGGACCAGAGTTCCAGGCCACAGGTTGCCGAGGCTCAGAGGCAGAGCGTGTGGTCGTGATTGTGGTTGTCGAAGTTTCAACAACCATGCGCGGTGACAAAGAGCGTGTCTTCTTTATTCTTGCTGCGGGAGCGTCCTCATCACCGTCACAAGACCTCTTACGCTTTGCCACGACGCCTTCTGAGTGGGCGGGAGGAGTGTCCAATCGTCCAATAGACTGAACAGGGCCTTGGAATGAGCTTCTCAGTGGTCCGATAAGGCTGTCGTTCTCCCCACGACCGATTTGAGCAACATATCCGCTATAGCCGATGGCCGGAACTTTGATATCTGCAGGACGACTTGGTCGTCTAGGGCGGCCATCGAGCCTGGGCGAATCAAATCCAGCAAGGCATGTAGAACGGTTCCTGGCCCTGGACATGTCGCTCACCATCGCCCACGCGCCTGTATCATCGCGTACAATGGTGGAAGCGTCAGCAGCCGGCCCTGAATTGTACTCATCGTCGGCCTCATATCCGCTTGGATACTCTTGGGCGGACGAGGAACCAGCAGCAATCAGAACACCTGAGGACCCAGGAGGATCAGAGGGGCCAGAGGGCCCAGAAGGCCCAGAGCATGGTCCTCCTGGTGCATCATCATCATCGTTCCCATCGTCTCCCTCCGAATCTGATGAACTTTCAGAGCCGGTAAATACCGTGTTGTCATCAGTGTCCTCAGAGGGTTCATAACCACTGGTACCTCCGCTTCCACTTGATTCATCCTCAGATCCATCACTTGGGGTATCGCCAGAACAGCCGTCGCCATCGCTTTCATACTCGTCGCTACTCGGCTGTTCGTGACCTGTGGCGATAAGTACGTCTATCTTTATCGTGTCGGGACTTGGATGGTTTGGACGTGGAGAAGTTCGAGTAGGTGAATTCGGCGAAGAGGATTCTGTGTCCGGGTTTGAGCTCGAGCCGGTGCTCGAGGATGGAATGGCATTGGTTGGCCCAGCTGCCAAAGGCCTTGGGGTTCCAGGCGCCTGAGTTTCCGATGAAGGCGAAGATGATGATGAGGAGGATCCTGAACTCGAGCTTGAGCTGGAGTGCTCATCTTGATCAGAAGGAAAGGCTGGTGGAGGGGAAGGGGATGTATATGGCAGGGATGAAAGCTCCGAGCTGGAGCTGGAGCCTTCGCTGAGATGACGGCCCTGACCAGAAGGGCCCGCTGCAGATGATGAAGATGTTCGTTCCGACCTCGAGCTTGCAAGCTGGTTCTGGCCCGAAACTTGTGCTTCCCGGTAAGCTGCACCGTTATGGGTGTTGAGCTTGATTATTCCCCTTGTTGGAGCTTCAGGCTCATTCTGGTCAGAGGGAGTTGAACCTGCTGAGCTTGAACTTGAACTAGCTGTTGTGCTAGGGCTTAGGGACGGAGTAGCAATTGCTGCAGCAGGAGTTGCAGCAGAGGAAGATGAACTCGCTGCTGCTGTGTTCGAGCTTGAGGGCTGATCCTGGTTTGAAGGGCCAGCAGCCGAAGTGCGTGCAGCGTAATTCAGTTTTAGCCTGACTCTCTTTTCTCTGTTAGCAATATTAGCAGTGCCGCCGAGCCTTTGAACAACATCCTTGAATGGCAAGGGCTCAGGGTCCGCAACTAGGGAACGTCCTTGGCAATCTCTATCAGATTCAAGGCTCGCCATCAGAGGAGGGGCATTGTTAAGCCTGGAGCGGGCTCGGGTCAGTCGCATAGCCCTTGGTTCAGGAGCAGTAGGATTTTGGGGTCTAGGAGGAGGCCTGGGGTTTTGGGGCCTTGGAGCAGCCTTGGCTTTACCCTTCCCCTTTCCCTTTGGATTCTTGTTCGGCATTATGATTATTGTTGTGAATAGGTTCGATAATAGATTGGGTGTTCGACAAAGCTCTGCTTTGCCAGTAACGTGATGGGTTGTGATACTGAATTATCGAACATGTTTGGAACTGAGAAGACACAGCGTCTCTTATATATTTTCCTCATCATGGCAATTGAATGTAATGACATGTTCTGGCTGTGAACAATGATCTATTGCTTATGAAGCTCTTTTCCTAATAAACAAAGGCTATGTATTTCATGAACATTGTAGATATCAAAGACAAAGTAAATGCCTTGTCTCAAGATATCATGGACGCTTGAAGATATTTCACGTTCGTTAATGAAGAAATATGTGCCAAACAAAGAAGCCGGGTTTCTTTATTCCTCAGGACTAACAAAGAGGCTCAACCACCTGCATTCAGAGCCTGCAACAGATAATTCATATCATATTCACTGGAATACTCACATGACTGAAAGGTCTTCATCAGATGCAAATATCTCATTTGTTTGTAAGTGAAACTACATATGAGTGGTGGGATACGTCTATACCACGGCTTAGCTACAGGTTTTCCGCGTAGCCAGTAGCGAATGAGAGAGAAGCCAACCTTTTTGGATGGTTAACGAACTATTGTTGGCCTTGTTTGAATCATGGAACGTGATGTTGCTTTTGTGCCCCCTAGCTTATGCTGTGGTTGCACCTCTTGTTCACGATTCATCAACCATAATGGCCAGTTCATTAATGGGAGTCAATGAGGCTCTGGACTTGATTTATTTAATGTTTTCCTTCTTAAACAAATCACTGTATCTGGTGATCCCCCATAGCTGTATTGATGGACCCAACTACCGAAGGCCAGACAATTGCCGAAAAACAAGTCCTGGTTTGAGTTCATCATTATGGCCGAAGCTACCCTAGAAGCTCTCATGATATGTTGCAGCCGTTAAAGCTAACGGTGATGTACCTGGGCAACCGAATGTGTATAGATAGAGGTAACATGAGGACCTCTACACAGCCCTGAGACCTACTAGGTAGCGCAATCAGAAACGTGAACGCCTCGCAATGGTAAGCAAGGATTGATACCTTATATATGAGAGAGAGCTATCAGTCAGGGAAGCATACTCATCATATCTTGGCTTGGATGCATATTGCCTGACAGGAAGCAGGTACAGTTGGGGTAGCCCCTCCCTCATGGCAACCGGGTCTCCACACCGCACCTTCCGGGGCAATCACACGACCAAGCCATGACCGCTATCGCCTGAAACGGCAAGTATCTACCTTACGTGATCGTCATGGTATGTATGTACCTGCCTCGCTCGGATCTTATCTCTTCAGGCAGTTCCGCGCGTCTTCGCCTTCTTCATAACCTCTTCCAAACATCATCTATCTTCTTGCCATTCATCGTTTCAATTATCACATTTACAGACACAATGAAGTTCTCACAGGCTTCTCTTCTGGCGGCTTGTCTACCTGCTGTCTCCGCTCGCTTTATCGAAACTGCCGAGGCCGACAACGTCATTCTCCAGCCAGACGAGCTGTTCCTGGTCGAGACCGCCCCCGGCAAGACGCAATGGGTGACTGAGGAAGAGAAATGGGAGATGCGCCGTGTAAGTCTCCTATTACGCTCTCGGCTCCAGATGGGCCACTAACGATCTACAGAACGGCCAAAACTTCATGGATATCACCGAGACACCTTCGCTCGGCTCCAAGCGCATCAACGCCGAGAGCACAGTCACGTTCCCTAAGAAATGCGTTAACCAGGATGATGTCAAGAAGCTCTCCAAGAACCTCGAGAAGAAGAACATGCAGGCCAACCTCGAGAAGTTGACCAGCTTCCACACTCGATACTTCAAGTCCGATTACGGCCTTCAGTCCTCCGATTGGGTTCTTGAGAAGGTCAACCAGATCATCAAGGACGCTGGTGCTGAGGATACTGTTTTCGCAGAGAGCTTCCCCCACACATGGAAGCAACACTCCGTCATTGCGACCATCCCTGGCCAGTCTAACAGCACTGTCGTGATCGGTGCCCACCAGGATTCCATTAACCTCTTCCTTCCTTCCATCCTTGCCGCCCCAGGCGCTGATGACGATGGCAGTGGTACAGTCACTATCATGGAGGTGTTCCGCGCTCTCCTCAACTCCAAGGATGTTGTTAAGGGCAAGGCTCCCAACACCATCGAGTTTCACTGGTACTCAGCCGAGGAGGGTGGTCTGCTCGGAAGTCAGGCTATTTTCAAGTCGTATGAGGAGAATGGCCGCGATGTCAAGGCTATGCTTCAGCAGGACATGACTGGCTATGTCCAGAAGACTCTCGATGCCGGTCAGCCCGAGAGCGTTGGTGTCATTACTGACTTTGTCGACCCTGGTCTGACCAAGTTCATCAAGACCGTCGTCGAGGAGGTACGTTTGTCCAGACTTCTTTGCATGCTCTCATACTAACTCTTATTTCCAGTACTGTAGCATTCCTTGGGTCGAGACCAAGTGCGGTTATGCCTGCTCCGACCACGCTTCTGCTTCTAAGGCCGGCTACCCCTCAGCCTTTGTTATTGAGTCCGCCTTCGAGTACTCTGACCCTCATATCCATGGTACCGATGATAACATTAAGTATCTATCTTTCGACCACATGCTCGAGCATGCTCGCATGACCCTTGGTCTTGTTTACGAGCTTGGTTTCTACGACTTCTCTGACAAGACCGAGGAAAAGTGGAGTGACCTGTAAATGACTGATACTGTGGAATTGTGTTTAAAGAGCAGCTGTCTCCCTTTTTGGATGGGTTGCCTCAATTCAGTTAGCATGAGCAACGGATTAGATATGAGGATACACGCATAGTTAGCATTGAATAAGACCATCTGTTTGAACCCCCCCCCGAAACGTACACCAGCAAAGAGCTCACCAGCTAGTCCGGAAGATTGTCTAGAAGGTTGTAATTAAATCATGAATTTCTAACATAGAAGTTAATTTGCCCTTTTTATCTATACCCCTATAAAGAAAAACCCTGAGCGCCACAGATGACCTACTAACACCCATTGTTTACAGATCGTTTACTGGCCCTGGCCATTTCCACTATTAGGAGGCTGCTGCTGCTGTCCCCAGGGCGACTGTCCGTTCTGCTGTGCTTGCATACTCGACATCAACGCAGCGAAGAATGCCGGGTTGACGAAAGATCCGCCATTCGCAGCCTGTTGTTGACCCTGTGCAGCTGGCCATCCAGGAGGAGGTGGCGGAGCAGCCGCAGCATTGCCCTGAGCAGGTGGTTGAGGCCAACCAGGAATTTGGAAGCCAAAGTTGGGCATCGCTGGTGCTGCGCCTTGAGCTGGAGCTTGAGCACCGGCCCATGGAGCTGGAGGGGCAGCTTGTTGGACATGTTGAGGAGATGCCTGAGGAGGTAGCGAGTAGCCGTCTCTGGGCTGGTTGAAGCCTCCTCTTCCACCACGTCCAGAACCTCGTCCACGACCTCCACGCCCTCGAGAATCGCCACGGCGTCCTCCTCGCTGGTTAAAGTTTCTGCTCGATGGAGGCTCGTAGATCTCTGTTGTAGAAGGGCCGGAACCATAACCGGGAGGTCGTGCTAGGGGCTTATAGGGGCCGTCATCGTCATCGTCGTAGTTGAGACCTCCGTCCGGTCGCGACTCTTGTCGCAGAGGATGAGGTTCCTTGCCTCCCCTGGAGGGGTCCTTCTTCCACTTATCCTTCTTCTTCTGCTTGATCGCTCGCTTATACTCGGCCTCCTTTTCGTCGTCTGAAAACTCCATCTCGTCATCGCCGACTTCCTCATCGTGAAGGTTACTGGCGTCTGAGCCCTTCATGTTCTTCAATGGCTCGGTAAAGACATACGCGGCGTGGTCGGTAGGGTAGTACACTGTTTGGCCGACTTCGAGTCCTAAATCTTTGATATCCTGGTCTGATGTGAAGCGCACGGTATACATAGGCTGCAGAACCTTTCCGATCGTATCTGCAATGGCACCGATGACGACTCGCTCAGCTGTGCAGAGCACGGATCCGGAATCAAGAACCTGGTACTCGCCAGGCGTGAATGCCTTGATCAACATCATGTTCTCCACAATATGCTCTATGGCTCCCAACTCCTCCATCTTCATCTCGGATGTAATTGTGACATCAGGCTTGGGAATTACTTCTTCAGGAATCTCATTCTTTGTTCGGACCTGGGTGGTTCTTGAACTAGTAGCTCCTCGATCGCCCTCATCATCAGATCCTCCTTCAGCCTGCATGAGCAGGCGCGCGGTCTCTTCAACGCCCAAAAGTTCGTAACCTTCGTTGTCATCAGAGTCTTCGTCGGATGAATCAGAGCTGCTTGATTCTGAGGATGATTCGTATGGAGAAGAGTCGACTTCCCATTCGGGGTTATCGCCCTGGTCGTTCTGAAGTGGCACGGTCTCGGTGTTTTCTGTGGGAGCTGGTTGAGCAGCTTGGGTGGGGTTTAGACCGCCGATGGCGGCCTCGAGGGCACCTGTGAGAGAAGGAGGGCTTTCGGGTTGATCGACTACCATAGCATCTGAGTCTGCGACTGGTGCGGGCTCAGCCTCAGAGGGCTTGGCTTCGGTAGCAGCAGATGCTGAAGGCTGGTCTTTAGGGTTATTGGGAACAGCATCCGTGATCTCGGTATCTTGAACGCTTGCAGCAGCAGCAGCTAGAACATCGGCAGGCATGGGCGGAAGGGTCTCGTTGGGTTTGGCCTGGCCGAGGCCGGGGATTTGAAAACCGGACATGTTGTATTGCGGTCGCTTTACTATATAGTGTCTTGAATAAAATGATGGATGGAATATTACTCTTGGCTCATTAGAAATAGATGAGATGGTAAAAACCAAAAGACAGATCTGAATGCGACAGGCGCAAAGGTTAAGTTGAAGAAAAGCAGAAAGTTTCAGAGCGCCTCTTCCTCATGGGTAAAAGACCCTTCCATGCTAGCGCTAGCAAGAAAAAATCAAGGTGAACAATAAAGTGGAACCGGTCTCCCGGCGCTAGTACCCCACAACACATGCTTCACCGTCGGTGAGCCACGCGCCTCGGTTAAGCCTTAAAAGGCACCTGCTTTAATAAAATGTTAGTGCTAGTGTTAGTTAGTGCTATAGCAGGGCCCCTTCCCCAACTGTTGAAGGAAGCTCCAAATTCCATACCCACCCACATCTTGTCTACCCACTTACTATGACATGACGACAACATTCCTTTCCTTGTAAACCATCATCAACTCACGTCGAAGTCAAAGTCGACAGCAACGATGGCTCCAGGTACAGCTCAACAGTCGCAGCAGCGGCAGTTTGTGCATCCCACCGCTAGTCATGCCAAGAAAAAGTATGTAGAATACCTACCTAGGTATTTCATCCCACTTTGAGAGCTCTCAGTACTGACCATGCCTTTCTCAATTTAGAGCTCCAAGCGCATATTCTATGCAGCCGATTTCCGCCTTCTACTGGTTCTTCGGTGCCGCTCTCGTGTCCGCCTGGTTCGCACCGATTCAAGATTGCGATGAGACCTTCAATTACTGGGAACCGACTCACTACTTGTCCCATGGCTATGGCCTTCAGACGTGGGAATATTCTCCAGACTATGCTATCCGCAGCTGGCTCTACATCGCCTTCCACGCCTTTGTCGGCAACGTGCGTCGAATATTTCCTCACTCGAACAAGGTGAGTTGCATACGATGAAATATACAAAAGAGGTCCATTGACGCCGAATCTTCAGGTTGCTGAATTCTACTTTGTACGGTTTGGGCTGGCTTTTGTGTGCGCCATCACTCAAACGATCCTCTTCATGGTCACTAGTACCACACTCAACAGCCGAATTGGCCTCTTCTTCCTCATCGCGACCGTTGCCAGCCCCGGAAACTTCCATGCAAGCACTGCTTACCTTCCATCGAGCTTTGCCATGTATCTGGTCACTGTTGGAGCTGCAGCTTTCATGAACTGGCGAGGTGGTCTCAAGACTTCTCAGGGAATGTTTTGGTTTGCTGCTGCTGGAATTTTGGGATGGCCCTTTGCTGCGGCGCTTTGCGCGCCCTTCATGCTCGAAGAACTCATCCTGCTTGTATTTGGCGACAAGACAGCGTTGTGGGAAGCATTTGTTCGCATTGGCCGTGGTGTAGTTTCTGCAATCTTGCTTCTTGTGAGTCTCGTATTTCCCTGCTTCATGGTAGATCTGACATCTCTAGGCCGGCGACTACTTTGTCAACCTCTTCTTCTACAAGAAGGCGGTTTCTGTGACATGGAACATTGTCAAGTATAACATCTTTTCGTCAAACCATGGTCCAGAGCTATATGGAACAGAACCTTGGACATTCTACTTCAAGAATCTGGCTTTGAACTTCAACCTCTGGTTTGTTCTGGCTCTTGCTGCTCTGCCTCTCTTCATACTCCAGAAGATCATTTCACCATCTGGCCAAGGGTTTCAGACTGGGTTAAGAACCGTCGTGTTCCTCTCCCCCTTCTACATGTGGCTGGCTATCTTCAGCGCACAGCCTCACAAGGAAGAAAGGTTCATGTATCCGGCCTATCCTTTCCTTGCGCTCAACGCAGCCATTTCTCTTCATATGATTTTGACTGCTTTAGGCAACTCTGATCCCAAGTCCCTTGTTGGAAAAATTCCTGCCAAGCTGAAGCTCCTGATTGTTACTCTCACTATTATTCTGTCTATCGATGTCGCTCTTTTCCGTGTCTACGGTATCTGGTCCGCTTACTCTGGACCTATGAAGATTTACTCTCCCCTGTGGGATGGAACAGATGACAAAGAGCCCTTTGGCCGCGAGGAGGACACCGTCTGTTTTGGAAAGGAGTGGTATCGTTTCCCCTCATCTTACTTTCTGCCCAGGGATATGCATGCCAAGTTTGTCCGCTCCGAGTTTAGAGGTCTTCTGCCCGGTGAATTCGCTGAAGCCGAGACTGGTTTCGGCTTTTGGAGTGGCACTTGGCTTCCAACAGCGGGTATGAATGATCACAACGAGGAGGATTTGGGCAAATACACTGAGCTCCCCGCGTGTGCGTTCTTGGTCGACACTCAATACCCAGAGAGAAACGACCCTCTGCCGCCAAATGAACCCGACTACATTGCAGATGAGAAGAACTGGGAAATTGTCAAGTGCGAGCCTTTCCTTGACGCTGCCAAGACACATATGCTCGCAAGGACTCTTTGGGTTCCTGATGCGTCATTCATCCCGGACAAGTTCAAGAGAAAATGGGGTAGGCACTGTTTGTTGCAGCGAAAGAAGGCTGCTGAGCCTGCTGCTGTCAAATAGAAAGCTTTCGGGATTTTGCGAGCGAGCGACTGCGTTAATAGTGAAAAGATAGAAAGTACTAATCTGCCAGATAGATAGAACAGGCCGAATAAAATTGGATAGTACTCAAATAGTAAATAGTTCAGTAGTGCTCATGCATGCATTGTGCGTTACATCACTTCATGTCTTATCCCTACCGCCTGCTGTGGTACTCTTTACCAAACAAATAAAGCGAGTGAGGGCCTCGAAATCCTTGATTTCAACACATCCAGGCTATTTTCAGAGGGTCATGGTCACACACAACGGCAGAGCCCTACCCTTGTAAAAGTGTCTGGTACCACGAAAGGCATGTATCTTTCCGAAGAGCCTCAGGTACCAGCCCGTCGGTTGTATTCATACACTCATGATGAGCGATGCTCTCCTTTGATACGAGGCTCTTAGATCCACAATTATTGCTGGGATTATGAGTATAGAATCGAGTACTTACGCGAAGGATATCGTGGTACTGAGCTAGGTTCTTGTCAATACGACCAATCCTCCACATTCTCGAGTCCGGGCACGCCTCTTGCCTTAGCAATAATCTTGGCATCAGATCAGTGCTTCAACCTTGGTTTGGAGCAACCTCCTCAGGTGGCAACATCTCGTATATCGCTTGTATGGCGACCAGTCATGTCCATAATGCAAACATTTCACAGCTGCAGCCTTCACAATAAGGAAACTGGCAAGTAAGTGAAAATGCAGACAGTCTTGGCACGAAGAACCCAAAATAAAACCAATGCTGAACAAGAGTCACACAGCTGCTACAGGATTGATGATGTCCAAGACTATTTTCGCCGCCTGAGGTCAGTCGAGCAACTTGCACTTGTATCATGATCTCAGCGGCACACTTGAGTTGAGTAGGATCGAGAAAACAAGATTGAAAGGCTTTGATGCAGTGGAGGTCAGCCGAAGTGCTACCGCCAAGGCGAAATGATACTTTGACTATAGTAACAATATATGTCGATGTCAGCTTGTGATATAACTTAGCGTAATAGAAATAGCATACAACAGGGTGCATATGCAAAGGGCGTGTTTCTAGTTTGCGGGGAATGCCCAGACGCAGCGCATTCGTATCAGACAATGCATCGTGAGGAGAGCCTAAACCTCTGATGGCTGTATCTCTCCGGTAGCTTTACATACTCAAGTGAGCGTGCCACATACTGAAGCAACCGAGTGATCTCTTTGAAGTAGGAAGTTTGATATAGATAGATCACTGATTCATGGTCGCTATCAAATCAGCACCGACTGTCACTCCAAGTAGTGCATTGTACGTCTGTTTCGTATATACTCTATCAAATCCTAATCCAAGAACAAGGAGAAGGAAAGTCAAGTCCGATATATTGCCCTAAAATAGTAGAGAAACCAATAAACCCCCTTGAACAGAAAAAGAGGTCGAGTAAACGACTAGTCTTCCATATCGAGAACAGAAATATCCGCTCCTGTGTTTAGAAAGTCGAACGTAAATAAAGAGTCATCTTCAGTTCGTAAACCATGATCATGGTACACTGCAGGAATATCCAAGTATTCCTCTTGGCAGGACATTCTTGGTCTCTTGGTGAGGTGGTCCGCTTCCTCAGATTGTCGCTTCTGTTGAACAGGCCAGGACATTAAGACTGGGGTGTTACTTAGTCCGATGCTTTGACCCACGTTTGTAAACCACGGTGAGCCGCTGGCGGAGTCCTCCAGTGGCTGAGTAAATGGCAAGAGAAGAGAAGAACTTGAGACGGCTTCACTGGTAGAACTAACTGTTGAAAAGTTCTCTTGACCTGGTGGTGTGCCTCTAAAAGAGCTCACCACACTTTCCTGTAAAGAGCTGGAAGATCTTGTTGAATGCAGGCTTGGCAGGTCGTTGAAGGCTAAAGAAGGGGTCTTGTCTGCTTCAGGCGATCGTTTCTGGCGCACAACTCTAACCAATAGACCCAGGATTCTACTAAAACTTAATGCGAGGTTGTCAACATGGGCTTGCTCGGCAGCCGTTGCAAATCGATCCCGAAGAGCTTCCAAAATTGTTATTTCCTCTTCTGGCCGACCGGGGGTGCCATCCGCTTCTCCTATTGGCTGCAATAAGGTATCCTTAGCAACTATGAAAGCAGCCGCTAGTGGGAAAGTTGCAGCCAACCGAGGAAGGGATGAGGTCGCAGACTCATCACTTCCAGACACAGCGGGTTGACTTCGAGAATTTCTCTTCGTCTTTCTGGAGCTAGCGTGGTTGAGAGATTTGTCTTGGCCTAGTATCTCTTTCAAAGTCTCAGAAATGCGCAAATCAGGCTTTGTACCTGTAGCCAGTAAGAAAACAAGACAGCATGCTTTGGCATCCTTGAACGGCTGAGTAGACCTCGTGTCACCATTATCTTTACTTAAACAGATCCTTGTTGCGAAGAAAGATAACATGAGAGAGAGTGTTTCAGTGGACGTCAAAGCCATCTGCATGATGCTATGAGTCGAAGACCACTGTTCCAATCTTTGTTGTAACTGTGCCAGTACCTGGTGGTGCCTCGAAGGATGTAAGTTGGGTGCACCGGCCGCATGGAAGGCCTGGTAAACTTCATCCTGAAGTTTCGCAAGCTCTAGGCGAGCTAATAAATCGGGTGTTACTGTTTCGGTTTCGTCAAAGGAAGGGGGTATGCCGGAATCATAGCCTGGTAGCCAGGCTGTAGACCCACGGAATATTGCAATATTTTTATCTCTGATATATAATGATCTAAAAACTTTGTGTCGTTCCAATATGTCTTCGGGTGGAAGGCCATCGGAAGATGCATTGCTTTGATGAAGACCCATGGTGCGAGCCAGTAGACAGGCTTGGGCGAAGACGAGTTCTGCAAGCGAAGTCGTGCTGTACTGCTCGGCCACGTAACTCTGCCGCAATAGTCAGTTCATTTTCACAATAAGAGCCGAGATGGATCTTACCAAAAGAGCAAGTGCTTGGACATTAACGAGCCTTGGTGTTAAGAATACTCGAGGGTTATTGACAGCCATTTTCAATGTCTGCAGGAGTGTTTGGACAAAGTGGCTGTTGCCCTGAATCGTGGGTTCTTTCTTGATGCCGAGAAGAATAATCACATTGAAACAGACAGCCCAACCTTCATCTGCAGGCCCAATAGGTTGTGAATAGATTCGGTCGACGTGGGGTTGGAAATTAGATCGCACAAAGATATCAGTTGCATAATCGACATTCTTGAAGAAAGGACCGATGACAAGGCTGAGGAACTGTCGAGGTGGGAGACATATACCGACAGGATGAGACAGCATGTCTATGTGAGGTTCGTTACTTGCCTCATTGAGCATCTCTTGCAAAATCATATGCTCAGAAACAGTATTTCCCCCAGAGTTATTGTTCTCCGAGGCACAAAATAATGGATGGTCGATAAATTCCCTGCAAAGGGCATAAAGAGAGCATGGTCCATGATAACGATCAAGTGATTGTGATGTGTTTCTGACAATATGCCGGTTTGTGTGGGGGGTTGACGTCGGATCCGTCCCAGAATGGTTCTCGAGGATCCATTCCTCAGCAGGAAGGGATAAAGATCTTACACTACTCCCACCTTTGACGAGTGATGTCAAGTCAGAGAGATCATTCTGGATGCTGTGCAGTTGGCCTTCGAGCGTCTCGAAGTTTTGACACCTGAAACACAAATAGGTTTGTAAG
This sequence comes from Fusarium fujikuroi IMI 58289, assembly GCF_900079805.1. Classification (NCBI taxonomy): domain Eukaryota; kingdom Fungi; phylum Ascomycota; class Sordariomycetes; order Hypocreales; family Nectriaceae; genus Fusarium; species Fusarium fujikuroi. The sequence goes on along the minus strand of NC_036623.1, from coordinate 1,244,104 downwards.
CCTTTGTGCACCAGTCATGGGGGAAACAAATGGCGCTTCCGGACTCACAAGAGTTTGACATGGTTGACGCGCTTGCCGGGAGACGAGTATCGACACTCAACACCGTCTCGCTTGCAACTTTCACATTGCGGCCGTTCTCTTCCACATCTAATTTTCCGTGCTCGGCAGTGCGCACAAGCCAAGTCGTGTGTAGACCACATTTGCGGCTGTTTCCTTTCTCGTCAGTCAATGCTAGCAAGTTCATTGGTGCTTTTAAACAAACCTCTTTGCCCTGGTTATTCCACATTTTGTTCTTGGTTGCAGATTAAAAAGAGTCAAAAGCTCCGGGATTCGATCACTTTTCAATGAAAGATACAAGGATATAGATGAGTGGCCAAGCACTGGATGCATACAGTCATTTGACAGGTCTGAAAGAGGGGGAGCAGGCTCGTTAGGAGGACAAGAATCGCGGTACGACAACCGATATCATTACGTGAGAAATTATCTTAAGAAACAGGCCAGCGAAACGTTCAAAGGAACGATTTACCTCGAGGAAGATGTGGAGGTCTTGTCTCCCCCACGGCAAGACAGTGGCTTGCTCGCTGGCATAATGATGATCAAGGCCGCGATACCGCCAGCTCCATCGGTACAAGCATACAAATCCGTGTACATCCATGGTAGCTTAGTCGATGGATTCGAGGTTACACACTTCGTCATATCGTGGGTGACCCCGTAAGTCTTTGCCTAGCTATTGGTATCGCTACATCTTGCGTATGGGCGCCGGACTCGGGGGCGCCGCTCTGATGGCAACACAGAAATGTCTTGCAGAAAATTGGCGCTAGAGTCTTGACAAGGGGGGTATTAGAGGTCTCATGTTGGTAAGAAAACAAAGGATTACAAAGAAGAACTCTACACTTGTAAACGCTTTGATGGAGGTTGAAATGTATGAGCCAAGTTCAGCAGTCAGCTTTACCCGGATGAAAGGAAGGTGTGTACTTCCTACCTACCTAGTACCTACTTACCCGCATTTTCCATTGAGGTAGGTAGTACCTGACCCAAGCTAAGGTACTCCTTCCAACATTAATTGTAACCCAACGTAGGTATGGAATTAGCGGGCCAAGCACCTTCCTTTCAGATACCAACCTTAAGGGAGGTACGACTTACATAGGCCCCCAGAATTACTTAAGCTTTTGCGTCATATCAAACTCGGGCTTGATGATCTTGGCACTTTTGTCCTTCTTCATTTTCCATCATCAACAAGGCTTGAACAACTCATTGGAGACTTGACGATTATCAATTTTACAAGGATCCTCCGTTTTTGCATACACGAAGTAAACGACAGCCTATGATGATTTGCGGTGCTCATCCTTGCCGCGGCGGGCTAGAAAAGCTGAAGATTGCACTGCCGGCACATGTTTCACGCACATGCTACAGGGCCAAATATGGCGCTATGCATCCTTTGACAGACATCCTGCATTTATAATGCCTGGTTTACTCTGTACACGCCTCCATTTCTCAGTCAGAGAAATGGCGGAGGAGATCGCCTAAGAGCAATAGAATCGCAATCAATCACTTCATACTGATACCGATTTCGAGTTTCGAGAACCGAAAGATCTGGGCCATTGAACACTGTGTATCGACATAGTAGCTCAACTTCTTCCGCGTGTCCTGTGCCACATTGTCGAGGGTCTGTCTTGAACTGCTCAAAAGCTTAATCTGATTCTTGACCACGGCCCTAATTCTGCAACTGGGTGAGAAAGATACGAGTATTAATTGGGTAGACCTTTGCGACACGGCAAGGCTGAGCTGCTGTTTGTCCTTCCGAAGCATTTTTCAGGTCGAACCAGTCGGAACTGCAGGCACCTTAGTATGACAGAGCCGCGCACCGGGGTGGAATGTTGAAATGATGTAACACTGAACATGCTTCAGTAAAAAAAACGATAAGCATGAGCACAAAGAGACCAAAGCCTGCTCACCGAAGACTTCAGATGGTGAAACCAAGCGTCTGACCATGGCCGCAGTCTGTTGTCACAAGCAAAGTATCGATATTCAAGGATGTTTCAAAGAAAGAATACAGTCAAACACTGGGTTTCTGTGCAACCGAACGACCAAGACCTCGTCCAAAGGCAGTGTTTTTCAACGTCCTGTGCCAGATTCAACCTAGGGAGCTTCACGAGAAGACGTATTGGGTGAGCATCGTATCCATGACTGTCCTACGAAGAGACGAAACAGAGATAAAAGAGACAAAAGGGAAAATTTGTCAGATAACCACAAAACCCTCCATGTCCCTCCTCATGGAAGGGTTGCAGTGCCACACGGGGATCTGCTGGCGGGATCCTTGCATGCTGATCGACAGCCATTACAACTCGCATCGAAAATGACCAGGAGGCTGTTTTTTAATATCCCCAACGAGGATAATTGAACTTCTCGAAACTTCTTAACGGCAAAATGGATCCTGAAATTACGGTGACGGCCAGCTGGTTCGAATGATCTCGCCATAATCAAGCCAGCACCGGCTGAACAAATAAGCTTCAGATTGGAACTATTTCATACATGCCAAAACTGCCTGTTCAATGTCGATGATATGAGTCCTCATTTGCATATACGGGATGCTGCTCACTGAATGGACTGATGAGGATAATCACCGATATCCTTAATGTTGCCGCAATGGGAACATCTACCACGTGGAAATAAGGCCGAAGTCTATCGGGCACGCCTACACACATTGGATTCAGGTACTGAGAGCCGCCACCAGGAAGCCAAGGATCGATCCCGCGTTAGGGGGAGCTGGTGGAATCGAGGGTGTCATGGCTGACAGTTTACAACATCACGACAACATCCAAAGAAACATACGGGCTAGGAGAAGATGAACAAAGTTTCATCAGTCTTACTCCCACAACCCATAAGCTCCGTTCTCAAAAATCAGCATAAGTGGGGATTAAACATCCAGTCACGTCGAAATGCCGGCCGCCGGCTTACACGGCCTTCCTGATACATTGGCACGGATTGCCTACATTACAGTGACGGAGCAAATACCCTCCGCGCTACAACGGATGAGGCTTACGCGGGAACGGGCCGGTCTGACGCAACATGCGGGTTTTCTCTTCCAAGCCTTGGAAGTGTTTCCGAGTGGTATAAACACGCCGACGGGAGACTAGTCAGGTTGGAATAAGAACAAGTCGGGCACAACCTGGGGCTGTGACCAGTCGGAGATATGCTTACTTCTATGAACCGCTACGACTGATACGAAAGCGGCAGGAACAAGGTCTAAGCCGCGAGGCCAGATCACGGCTTACTCGCTCAGCCCTATGAACTGATCAATCAGCGCTAACGGCATCGATGTCATTGCTGACATGAGGCCTTGCTCATTCCACAGTTACTCGGCCAGACAGGCAACGACTCTAGGTATCGAAAAGGAACACAACTTCTGAACGGAGTTGTTTCTCGACCCGTCAGAGGTTTTCCTTTGGAGAATGATAATCTGCAAGGACAATCATTGTGGACGCCACATTCAGCTCCTTTCATGATGATCGTTGGCTAGGTCTGAGCATGTTTATCAAACGGACTTTGGGCCTCGGTATCGCGCTCTCGCGCTTTCTTCCAAGTCCGAAGGTTGTTTGACGCATATCAGCTGATGTGGCGTGTATCCCGGTTGCGTTTGAAGACGTTTTATTGCCAAATAATATCTAGGCGGTGATAAGCATTTTGCCTTCTGCCCTATAGAATTACATGCCACTCAATCCTCACACATATTATTTCTTATCTTGGAAAATCTGACTGAAAAGCCACACCCTGTTTGATGGGTTCTTTTGTTTTTTATGTCAGATTAGTCAAGAACGGAAAGTATGATGAGTGACATGCTCTACATTGAGAGAAGCATGAAGCCCAACATTCAGCAATAATTTTGGTGGTCAGTCATCTACGAAGCAATCAGTGGATATAGACTTGTTACTGATGTTCTATACTTTCAAATTCTCAATGTTGCCTAACGGCTCTTATTGGTATTGTTTGCTTTCTATTGCCCGAATGAGATTGATGCCAAACATAGTCGCCATCGTTGGCAGCAACCTTGGAACCAATACGGATTTAGTCACCTGGAGAGAAAGCAACAAGCGTAAATCGGCCCTAACTCAACCTTATGTCCGCGAACTAATCGCAGATATAAAAAAAAATATCAGCCCCAAAACCTCAAGGTTAGTCTGACAATACCAACAGTGAGCGTCGAGCTATATGCTATCGATAACAGATTACAACCCACCATCTCTTTTAACGAATCGGACGACTACCACTCACCATCCATTTCATAAGTCTCGAACTCATCTCTGCATAGATAATGCAATGTTTGCTGTCAACAGTTGCTTCATGAACCCCATGTCTATCTCCCCAAACAATGTCACACAAGATTGCGCGCGACACAGCAAACTTGTTCTCGCCGATCCCGATTCTCTGTACAACTCAACCCAGAGCCCTCCCGTCTTTCAAGCATTGCTGACCATCATATCAGTAATCCTAAGCGGTAAAGGAGGAGACCCGACCTTCCGTATTGATGAGATGTGCCCCCACGAGGATATTGAGTGGCAGGGAGACTGACGTGCATATCATTGACGGGATACTACGTTGTGATGTCACGACACAACTGCAAGAGTTGGCAGGGAGATACTAAGTGATGCATGTCTCTCTGGTTATATGGATGTTGTGGAGTGTGTTCATGTAGTATCACCAAGGAAGTTGTTGTATTGATAGGTCAACGATAATCGGACATAGAAGATCCCCCGATTTCATGTCTAGAGCACCTTGAGCTGTTCTCAGTAAGTGAGATAAACATGCAGATTCAGTTGACTGCTACAAGCTAACAATATGCAGAATGAACCACAGAGTTGAGTGGCATGCGAACTTTGCTGCAAATATCTCTACCATGGCAGTGGAAGCTATCCCAGTCATGACAGTCCCTGAGCACAACAGACTGCAAAGCGGTGATCTCTGCAACCTGTGTATCTTTCCGTATGTCTGGAAGTCTTATCCTGGCAATGATCGTAACTCTTCTCCCCGGTCTCCCAAAACTGTCAAAGCCCCGTTCGGGGAGGTAACAATGAGGCGTTGTTTAAGTTACGCACTGAGACATACAGACGGCATTATATCGGCATATGTTGCAGCTCCGATATGATACGGATATCGTATATCGAATTGTATCTCCACCGAAACATCAAGAACTCCGCCAGTCTATTGTCCCGTTTGTTTTGTTGGCGTTTACCCCTGAATAGGCAACTTCTGTGCTCTCTATTCTTGACCCGGAGGCAAACTGCATTCTTTGTACAAGAACCTGTCTTTGTACTCCTTTATCGGAGATTATATGACACAACATATCTCTCTCTCCCAATTCAGGGTCCACGCAGCATAACGCCACATAACCAAAAACCCTGTCTGTTCCTCCGCCATCACCTGCCTTTATAGTGTCTCACAGCTTAGCGGCGATCTCGAGAAACTCGCTCTTCTCCTGCAATCGGTGGGTAGTCGATGGGGACTCTATTTTCTATCTGCCCAAGGTGTCGAGTTACACAATCTGCTTTGGGAGAGGATAACCCCATACCCTGGATGAATGACACTTTGATAAAATGATGTGCTTATCACTGCAGATGTTTCATATGTCAGATCGACGATCATACGCTTGTTTCCTGGTAACATGTCTCGGTACAGTTGGTATGGTAATTGATTATACTGAGGAACAACGTTGATCACATGGCTCCTGTAATGCCTATACTCAACCCAGCTGGGAGCCAAACGCATGTATATTGCCTGACAAACTCAAAAGTAATTATGGAAGGTCCAATTCTTAAGGAAAGGCTTTGAACTATTCGTAACACAAGATCAAACAAACTCGGAGTATGACTCCACGGTGTGCTTGTCTCATACCAGCCACACTTAAGTCCTTTGAAACCCCTTCATCATGATGCCGGACTTTCAAAGAATAAGAAAGCATTATTAGGCCACCCCCTACTTCACAGTTACATCTTATAAAGACCACTCATGTATCAGAAATGGACTCTCTCATATGCCGTCAGGTTTGGGCCTAGTCAAGTAATCTAGGCGCCGGTGGAGGTAGCTGGGTCAACAGTAGTAGTTGCAGTCGTAGTACCCGCGGGGCTAGCTGATGAAGTCGTAGGAGTGTCATCGACAGGGGCGCCATCGACAGCCGATGAAGTGGTAGCTGTTTCAGTCGCAGAATCAGTAGGATCTGCAGAAGGCTCTGCAGAAGTGATGGCAGCAGACGAAGGATCTGCTGACGAAGTTGAGTCTTCGGCAACAGGGGCTGTTGTAGCAATTGTAGTGACGCTAGTTGTGACAGTTCCAGTAGCGGCGGCAGAAGTGGAATCAGAAGAGACCAGTGCTGGGGATGACGTAGGGCCTGAAGCAATAGGATCGCTAGTAGTGCCCACAGGTGCTGCTACTGTGGTCGTGGTAGTGGCAGCCCCTGAAGCGGCTCCAGTAGCTGCGGATGTAGTGTCAGAGGAAGCCGCTGCGGGAGAAGAAGTAGCCGCTGAAGCAACAGGTGAGCTAGCGGCACTCGTAGTATCCGTTGTAGCTACTACTACGGTTGTAGTAGTTGCGGCTCCAGAAGCACTGGCTGGGTCGGAAGAAGCAGGGGCTGGTGAAGCGGCGGGAGAAGACGAAGGAGTCACGCTGGCGCTTGTGGATGCGGGATCAACAGTGGATGTCACAGTGGCAGTAACAACTACTGTAGATGTTGAGTCAACAGTGTCAGTCACTACAGAAGTCGCATCGATAGTCTGAGTCTCAGTGCTGGTCTCTGTAGATGTCACATCAGTGGGAGTTTCGGTAGCTGTTACAAAGACAGTTTGTGTTGTTGTCACAGTGGCCGTGCTTGTGTCAGTAGCATTGACAGTTGCAGTGGTGAAAACAGTGTCGGTCTGGAAAGCCGTAGCCGTCGTGTTGACTGTGGCAGTACTGTTGACAGTTGAGGTCACCGTATCAGTCTGGAAGGCTGTAGCTGTGGTGTTGACTGTTGCGGTAGTGTTGACCGTTGCAGTGGTGAAGGCTGTATCGGTCTCGAAAGCAGTGGCTGTAGTATTGACAGTCGAAGTCACTGTATCGGTCTCGAAAGCAGTAGCAGTAGTATTAACAGTCGAAGTCACTGTGTCAGTCTGGAAGGCGGTGGCAGTAGTGTTGACAGTTGAAGTGACAAAGTCTGTTGCAGTAGTATTTACTGTAGCAGTCGTGAAAGTTGTGTCAGTCTCGAATGAAGTTGCTGTAATGTTGACAGTTGAAGTAACAAAGTCTGTCGCAGTGGTGTTGAATGTTGCTGTCGTGAAAGCTGTATCAGTCTCGAAAGTAGTGGCTGTAGTGTTGACAGTGGCAGTGACGAAATCCGTGGCTGTGGTGTTTACAGTTGCCGTAGTATCAACGGTTGAAGTAACGAAAGCTGTGTTGGTCTCAACTGTTGTAGCAGTGACGTTGACAGTTGAGGTAGTGTTCACCGTAGCAGTGGTGAGAACCGTATCAGTCTCAAAGGCTGTCTCTGTAGCATTGACAGTAGAAGTCTGAGTGACAGTAGTCGAGTTTGTGACAAAGACAACAGTTGTGGCAGTAGTCGCTTCAGTGGTGAAGTCAGTCTCTGTGGAGGTGAATAGCACAGTTGAATTAACTATAGCAGTCTCGGTGCTGGTGACCTCCTCTGTCTCTGTAATGGTAAAGACAGCAGTGGAGTTGACAGTTGCAGTTGTGGTGGCAACGTCCACATCAGTCTCTGTAGACGTGAAGACGACCGTTGAGTTGACAGTAGTAAACTCAGTCTCTGTGGCGTTGACAGTTGCGGTACTGGTCGTAGCAACAAGATCCACCTCTGTAGAGGTCACCACAGCCGTTGAGTTAACGGTATTGGTCTCAAACACGGACTCTGTCATTGTAACAGTGTCCGTCGCCGCATCAGTGATATTCTGCGTCGCGGTGGTAGTAACATCTATTGTTGCGGTTGAGACGCTTGCTAAGGCGTTCTGTAAGTAGATGCTCTGTATCGTCCATGGCTCTTTTGCTACTTACCCGGTGGGCAGGGGACTGCAAGGGCAGACTCGGCTGCCAGAAGGCCGAGGCCCACCAGAATGTTGAAACGCATTGCTTCGAAAGAGCTGTGCCGTGTTGTAGAGCTTCAAAGGAGGTTGATAGAGAAGCAATGATCTCTCAGGGTCAATGAGATTTTATAGAAACATGGTCGCTTGATCCTGCGAATGGGACGCCTTTGTCCGATTGTGTTGTGAGTTGAGAGCCATGGCGTCTACCTTCCCTCAATAATCGGACCATGTAGAAAAGTTATTGCCCTATCATTTTGAATCCCAGATCTTTTCCCGCCAATTCTTGGCCTTGAATGTGTGTTTGTTATTGAAAAGATGTTTATGGCGTTCGCGTATTGGGTTGATTTGGCCGAGGACATATTCGATACGGGAAAGAGGCTGATAATACGATTTTTTGAATAGCAAAGTCGATTGCGTCTTATGTTGAGGCAGAACCTGGAGGAAGGCTCCGTGCGGAGATGTTGAGCATTTGAGGCTCTTGAGGATATGTCTGGATGAGATTGGAGACTATAAGAATAATATGTGTCATGCTGCTTCTCAATCTGGAATATGTATGGAGATTCTGTACTCTAGAGTCTTCCTTCCTACGAGGTTTGGAGGTTAAGCGGATTAAAGTGGGACGGCTTCCGGCGTTTACAAACTGAGTCCCCGTTAAGCCCCACCCCGCTCCGGGTCCCGGCTCCGACATTCACAAGTACCACCAACTTACCTTGATAGTGCTTCACAACCCAAACAGTCTTATATAAGCATAACTATTTCTTTAATAGGGAATTGATTGGGTGCTCTCTCGCATAAAATACATCGCTTATAGCTATTATACTTTTATGTGGCGTCAGACGTTCAACCCCCGGAAAGCCAACAGCCGCGCGGTAAATTTCAACACACTCAATGGCCACCTGCCGTTCTGTTCTGTTGGGGGAAGATCAAACTACGGGTATAGAGAGAGCCAATCAAGTGGCCAACAACTTGTATAGAGTTCGTAGCCTCCAGATATATTCGAAGGAGTCAATGTCAAGACTATCGAGTGGGGATTCACCTATACCCGTCACTCTTTGAAGCATCATTGGCGGTGAGGATAGAATCTATCCGCGTTATCTGTTGAATAGTAGGAGGATTCTCGATTGGGACAAGATTCAATAATGCTATCTATCAACTTACTTATCAGATGCAAAGATAGTTATTTCGTCATTCGGACTTGCGGATGCTGACTAAATTAGCCTGCCCCTCCCCCGCGTTTTAGGACATTTAATGAAGCTGTCACCTCATCTTGAGGCTACAAAGCTTCACTCACTCAACATAATATAGCATAACCTAACACAGCCAAAAACTCAGTCTCCTTCTATCAGCGCCCAAATCTTCTTTCCACTGGCTTTGAAATACGCCCGTTATTTCTATTTACCCTTCTATTATTGGGTTTTCTGTTGTTTGTGGATAATATACCCGCTGTCCATCGTATCGCCACCTGATGAAGCTCAGAGAACCATAGCCTATGATGATGACGACTCACGATAGCTTCATCGATATCCTACCAAACGAAGTGAGCTCTCGCCAGAAAAAAAATGAGCCATTTTAGGGAATTGACTTTCTTTTAGACTCTCATCTCGATCTTGGCCCCCTTCTCAACTCAAGATTTACTCTCTTTCGCCCCGACTAACCGCCGCATCTGCTCTCTTGTCACTCGTCTCCTTCACCAACGCCTGCTTCAAGCTGCGCCCCTTCCAGACAATAAGCTTATTTTAGAGTGTTACCACCCAAGCGATCAGCTTTACACACCTTATTTGGCATGCCGCTACCAAGGTATCGTGGGGCAAGACGGCCAGCCCATCAGCCAAGATATGCCCGAGCTGTCTGATCTACGAGCTTTGTATGCCTCTTATATGCCCGTATTCGCCCCCGAGAACAGAAGTATCAAGAGGAGCCGAAGACGTCCCACGGAGGCGCAGCCCTCTGATGATGTTGAAGATGATACCGCCACTCAAGATGTGAACCTTGATGATGGGGAAATGTTCTCTCAGCTTTGTGCTGTTACGAACCTTGTCAAGGAGGGTCCAAGGAGCGGACTATTCATAAGCCATGTTAACATTGTCGACGGGGTCATCCGCGTCTTCCGAAAGTGGCTCGCCAAGATGGCGAGCAGACAGGATAAGTCTCAGTCTGACTCTGAGAATATCATCTGGATTGATACGCACAACAACGTTGGGATACGATTCAGCGTTGCACCGGCAGCATCTGAAACAATGCCGCTCATCTCAGGTCCAGATGATGATCCACCAGTTCACTACAAGCTTGTATATGAAGGTATGATTCTAGTTCATGATTGCACGATCTGTGCTGATTGGTGATAGAATTGCTCGTAAGAGCTAGTAGTCTTCTCTTGGCTGTGGAGAAATCTGCGGTGCAGGAAATTGGAAGCTCTGGAAAGACTCTTGTGATTCACGGCGCTGCCATGTAACTGAGTCGACTGTACTGAAATAGTTACTTGCCAATGATTGTTTATCTTTGAGAGTTTAAGGATATTCCTTAATTTAGAAACGTTCCATGGCGGTCGTCACTCATAGATGCCCAGTTATCGTCAAGTCTAGTATTCTAGTCTAGATTGCGATATACATCGCCACTCATCACAAGCCATAAAATCTTATCAGCGTACATATAGGCCAGACATAAGAAAAGGATTCCTTCTAAAAACATCCCCCCTCAGAGACTCGCCGATCTCTTGCCCGGCGCCTCTCCCATTCTTCGCAGCTCAACGTCGCTACCGGAGTCTGTGTCGTCCAGGAAACTCTCGCCGCTTCTTCCAACATGCTCATCATGCTCCACCCGTGTTTCGATCATCTCTCTATCCTGGGCCTGGGGGTAGCGTAGGTTTCTGTACCACTCTCGAAGGGGTTTCCCACTCGTCACAAAGAAAATCACCGCGTTCCAGAGTCCTTGGAGGGGAAGGACGGCGGCCGTGGCGACATGGTACTCGTAGGGAGACGTACCGACGAGCCAGCTGTGGATGCGGTTCAGACTGCTCGGGATCCAAGTCACCAGCACACTAAGGGCGAAAAGGAAGCTCGTACGTAAGTAAGCCCGCTTGATGGGATCGTCGATGACGAATTTGTTGACGGTTCGGTTTGTCGCCGATGTTATGCGGCGGAGAGGGGACATGCTAGTTCGCTCTCTACTGTCGATACCAGGGGATATAGAGGTCGAGAAGTAGTGACTGTGAGATCCCTGCGCGACGTGTGGGTTCTCGTCAAAGGAGACTTGGGGTGACGATGGACCAGCAGTGTAAGCGGGCTTGGGTTCACTAGGGAGATGGTTCGCTGAGGGTGTTGAGTGAACGACCTGGACTTCAGTGACGATAGTGCCGTAGAAACAGTCTTGAGGAACTGACAGGAACTCGACTTGACGTTGCTGTCAAGTGTTAGCTTATCATGTTTGTTATACATGTCAGGCAGACTTACAGCTTGGGGCTGGGGTGGCTCAAAAGGAGCTGGCTCTCGACTCCTTGAGGCAGTCAAACTCTTGAGTTGGTTCCGAGTATGAAAGACATGGTAGCCAACCAGGAAGTAGAAGAGGATCGAACCAGCGATACAAACCCAGACGAGCATATAGTAAGTGTATATACGAATTCCTTCCCAGTCCTGGTTGACCCAGCACCAGATCTGTCATCGAGTCAACAACAATGCCCCCTTTGTCTTAATAACCAGGGGCGGACTTACAGTGGCCTCACCAAACACAAGGCCGCGGTTCGGGTTTCTAACCAGAAGCAACGCCATGGCAATAGCAAAAGGGCCACCGTAACAAATAAGACAATATATCCACCACCACCTGCGGAATGAGTCGGGTTTGGCGCGGAAGAAGAAGACGAGGAAGACATTGAATGCCATGGCCAGAGACCACCAGGGATCAGACTGCATGAACCTACATGAGGTCAGTGATAACAGAAGGACAATGAGAATGAGAATGAGATAATGAGAGGCAACTCACATATGAAACATGAAACTCTGTGCCTGACAAAGAGGCGAAGCGACGCCTAGTTCCAAACCATCCAAGGCGATGATACTCGCAACACTCGCACCGACATTCGCGACGCTCGCAAACACGATGAAGGTGTTTTGAACATTTCGAACTTTGGGCACAAGCGCATACGCGACGAAGATACAGAGGACAGCGACCAAGCTGATGGAGCCTCCTATGCGCTCAAACAGCACCAGCGTTGTCCTCTGAGTCGGCTCGAGTTCTATAGACTGCATGCCTCTCCCCACGACGAACTTGTGACTCATTCTTTTCTAGGTGGTGTTTTCTCGTTTCCCGAGTCCCCTGGTAAGGGAGTGGGGGGGAGCGAGTGCAAGAAGCAAAAGAAAATGATTGGTATGAAGCAAACGAAGGTGAAGAATGAGGATGGAGAGAATAAAAGAGAGCGAGAAGGAGAAGAAGAGGAGTGAAGTGAGGTGAGGCGAGGGAGTGTCAAGTGATGCCCTTTTTTCTTTTTTTTTGCGTAACTTGTTGTTCAACTGTACAAGACGAGAAGAGAAATGAGCGATAGCACAAGAGAGTGACTGAGAGAGAGCGAGAGAGGTAAAAGAGAAGAGAAGAGAAGAGAAGAGGGATAACAATGGTTTGAGTGAGTCGTCCAAGGAGGGCCAAGGTCGAAACGTCGTGTTACATTAACGCGATGCAAGCACCCGCTTCTGCCGTTGCCGTTAGACGAGGGATCTTTTGCCTCTTATGTTTTTGGACTGTGAGAGGATGATTTTGATTTCTCGGCAAGCGAACACTTCTTGTGGTCTCGGCAGAGAGAGATGAAGAAGGATATGCAGACTGCTTGCTAGAATTGTGTTAGTCACAATCTATCTCTTGGCTCTGCAACTTGCCTTTTCTCATCTGCCAATCCCCTCGAGTTGTCGCCCTGCAGGAGAAAGAAATATCAGAGAGTGTGTGAATTTGTGTTGTCTCTTCTGAATTTCCACCAACACTTGAATTATAATGTTGGCTGATGTAGGCTTTGCAGTGTCAGTGTCACTGACACTGATGGCCAAAGCACCCTCTCTATCTCTATCTCTATCTCTATCTCTCTCTCTAAAGACGACACAACACAACTCGAGGTATCCTGTCTCTTAAGAATCGAATTACCACCAACTGTTAATCACTGTCAGTCACTGTCACTGTCACGCTCACCCTCGGCCAACGCCAACTCTATACTATCCACCAACACCCATTCCCCCAGATTCTCATCCCCAGATTTGTCCCATCTCCCGTCGATAGTCTCAGGTTTCAACCAAAACGGCCAGTCCATACCAAAAGCGGTGACTTGGTAGGCTAATACTCGACTCTTTCTATGCACTGTTGGTCCTCTCTACGATCCAAACACACAAACAAAGGCGCCCCTCGAACGAGCCTCGACGTTGCATCTTCCACCCCGCGATCTAAGGCTTGACCTTGGCATCGCCTATGCGTTTTGTTAGTCTCGATTTCCAAATACGGAGGTAGATGATGAGATGAGATGACATGGATGACATGGTCAGGACTCGGAGAGACCTAGCTTCTCCTGAACCCTAACTAAACTAAAGCCCATCCAAAACAAGACGGCGAGCCGAGCAGAGCTGACAATTTTTTAACCGAGCTTTAGTACGTTCCAATTGCGGTGAGAGACGGAAAAGAGAAACATGGCCTTCAATTTCAAGGCTAGAGCTGTAGCCTCCCGTGAGCTGAATCAGGGTGTGACATCACCAATACCTTTTCGCGGCGCAGACTCGAGCTCGATTAGCCCTTTACCCGCTGACGAGGCTTGGGTCTCTATCGTTTGGAGCTGGGCTAATTATGAAACGTGGCGGGTGCTGCTGCGACAAACAATAACCTTGATCCAATTGCTCTGCTTTCCTTGGCACATCCGATGTATGTCTAGGTAGGCAATCTCTATGTCTGCATGACATAGTTAGGCTAATCTATTTCAGGTGCAGGACCAACTTGGTATAGGTCAGCAGATCTAGCTGCGTATTTGCCCTTGTTGATCGTTTGTTTGTTTGCTTGCTTGCTTGCTTCTTTCTGTTCTCTGGCTGGCTGGATCTCAAATCAGGCTCTGGAATGCTATGCTCACCTACTCTTCTAGAACATGCAAAACTCATTCGATTGGCTATCTCAAAGACAAACCCACAGCACAGTTTCTCACCTGCAGCTCTCGCATGAGAGAATTATGCACACAGCCGTCAAAAATGCAGAGAAAAGAGACAAGTCAGCTAAGTTAATGAATCGATTGAGCTCAGCGCCGCTTGACAATCTAGCTAACGAAAGAGCTCAAAAACTATAGACCCTGTATAATACCATCCACGACTAACAATCCTTCTCTTTCTGACGTATCGTAAATATCATTACAGTGTGTAAAGGAAATCGGGTCGCTTATCTCCCATCTCATGGATCTCCGCCTCAGACTTGCCCTCCACTAGGTGATCCCGCTCACCAGCCAACCGCGCCTTATTCTCACGCGAGAGCAAGAAATACATCAGAAGACTTCCACAAAAGATACCACAAAACATGTACGCAAGGACAGTTCCATGTCCTGGGTAGAATCGTGGACCGTTGATGAAGACGTTGCTGCTCACAACACCGTTGAGGTTGCCCCATCCTATGACAAACCCGAGAGTGATGCCTCGCTTGTAAACACCCTCAACATTGTTGGCGACCCAACTGATCGTGATTGGAATGACAGGGTAGATGCCCAGGGCACCCAGGAAGCAACCAGTGTACTGAACAGCAGGGTTCGTAGAGGCGATAAGCATGATGAAGCCTGCCATACCGACAGGGGCAGCGCACAGGTTGAAGATGCCTCGCTTGTTGAGTCTGTCGGAATATATACCAACGCAAATAGTAACAACTGCGGCCAAAGCGTAGGGTGGTACGCTGAGAAGCTGGTTCTTGACAACGGCCTTCTTGTCGGTGAAGGCCATGTTCTGGATGATGGTAGGCAGGAAAACGCTGAAAGAGTACAGGGGCATCAGGGGTCCCATGTAGATGAGCATGCCGCAGTAGGTCTTCCAGTCGGTGATAGACTGCCAGAAGTACTTCATCTTGAATTGTTCATCCTGGGCAGAAGATTGCTTGTCGGCAGTGAGTCGATAGATGACGCGAGCTCGTTCCTCTTCGGTGATAAACTTGGCATCGGTGGGGAAATCATGGACCATCCAGAACGAGATGATACCAACAACGATGGTCATAAGACCTTCGAGGATGAAAATCCATGCCCAGCCGGCAATACCGGAGACACCATCCATCTTCTGGATAGCAGCAGCCAAGAGACCACCGAAAGAACCGGCAAGAGCTGCAGCTGAGAAGAACCATGCGGCACGAGCACCGAATTCGGATCGCTTATACCAGCAGGAAAGGTAGTAGTTAATTCCGGGGAAGAGGCCGGCTTCTGTGACGCCGAGGAACCATCGAGCAGCCATGAGGCCGTCCCAGGTCTTTACGAAGCCCATTCCCAGCATTGAGGCACCCCAGAGGACCCTGAACACTAATTAGTTCTGTGCTAGTGGTTTGCCGAAGATTTAAACTCACATGATGGCAGGAATGAAGATGGATGGCTTGGACCACTTGAGCAGGACATTGGCAAGAGGCTCAAAGACGGCGTATGAGATGTAGAAAATGGTCAAAGTCAGGTTGAAATGGTGAGTGTCCATATGCACATCATCCAGTAAACCGGCAATCTTTGCATTTCCGATATTGGTTCGGTCGAGGAAGCAGATGAGGTAAAGGAGGCAAAGCTGGATTGTGGTTAGTAGGTTACATGGTATATAGTGCAGAGTTGTCATACCCAAGGAACGAGTCTCATATCAATCTTTCGAAGCAACTTCTTCTCCTGAAACCTTGTTAGTGCAGATCATCAAAATTCTGTTTCAATGCCACTTACAGCTTCTCTCGCCTCTTCCTCGGTAAGTCCAGCATAAGGGTCATTAACACCAGCAAGATCAACCTCCGAGGTTGAGGCCTTCTCCTCCAAAGTTTCCTTTCGGTCGTAGTCACTCATGATGAAGGAATCCAAAACAACCAAAGAACTTGTAGACAAGGGTCTAAGGTAAGGTGATCTATCGTAGGATCACACGAGAAGGTGATGGGTAGAAGTAGGGCCGGCTTCTAAAAAACGTGGTGGGAAGGAACTGACGGAGGACAGAGGATGCAGAGAAGCAACCAGCCGAGACAGAAGGGGAGGAAGGAACCTAAGAATGGAGGCTCAAAAGAGGAGGAAGGTGGTATCTGAGCAACAGAACCTCGTCAATATGAGAGACAGACAGAAGGAGCTGTAGGGCCAAATCAAGTCAAGTATGGAAGGTAATGCCCGAACCCCAGACGCGGGAGTGACGGTGCAGGTGCAACAAGGGGGAAGGAAGGAAACCCTCTTATTTGCGTAGTATCAACGAGGCGAGAAACGGGAGAACGAAACAAGCAAAAGAAGAAGCAAGTTTCCAATTCTGATCCTGTCTCTGCTTCTGTTCTCGTTGATAGTTGTAGATGCTTGTCTGGCAGGATATCTCTTTCGGGGAACCTGGGGAAAGTGGCCCTTTTAATAGTCAACTATTCTAACCTCCCTCAGGCTTGAGTGTAGGTACCTATATCCTAGGAAAGCCTCACTTCTCAACGTACTATTTAGACCCCTAACTCGGCGTGTGGAGAAGTTGGGCGCCCACGTTTCCCGTCTTGAGCCAACGATGGAGGGATGATAGTCTCGTTAGTGCGGAGAGAATGGAATTGGAGTAGTATGCAACCCTTGGATTCCCTTGTCTCCTCCGTTTGTCCGTCCGTCTACTGCAGCCGACTATACTAGCCGACGAACCACATGTCAGAATCCTTCTCGATGTATCTCTCCTCCACATTTACAGGGTATGAAAATCTCTGATGTCTCAGAAGGGGAGGGGGTGTAGAAAAATACTCGCCGCATGAGAATCTTGAGAATCTTGCCTTTCTTTCCTCTCTTGGCCCGGGGGGGGGGGGGGGGGGGGGGGGGGGCTTGGGGTACCTTTGCAGGGAATACAATCCTTGCACGCAAGCATCAACTTACATTGTCCTTGACTTGATATGACTTGACTTGAGTTAGTTGAAAATCATTATGGAGCCCGGCAGATGGGCCATGTAACGCCAAACGTCACGCTCTTTTTTGTCTTTTTCTTTCCTTGTGTTTCCGAGGGGCGGCCACGCGAGATGGCGCTCTGAGCGTGTTGGGCCATGTAACTCATGTGCGAGGTGTGAGCCGTGACGAAGGGAAAGGTGAGAGGTGAGAGAGGGATAGAGAGAGTCGGGTCAGACTAGCGAGCATGGCCACTAATTGGTTTACAGGGCAGTAGATCATCGGGGTTTTGGTGTATGTGCTTTCGTTAGTGTCAATCGCTAAAGGAATCTCCAATGCCAAGTTGAAGTTTATTTTCCCCAACTTTACATACGTTCTTAGTGATCAGCGCCGTGTCTTCCAAGGACTAACGTACTAAGATAGAATTGATCGGTGTACATGTACCATTATTTCGAAGTCTGCTGAAATCGAATCGTGCATGGTCTCTCATCTCATGTAATGTAATGTCATGTAAGGTCATGTTACTGTGTCTCCAGATGAAAGACCTTGTGTTCAGAGATGACGGGGGACGGGGCATGTCATGTCATCCCATTCTTGACACAAACGCAAACATGTCCCTAAAGAGATTCAGATTCAGATTCAGATTTAGATTTACATTCACGGATTCTAATTCTGGGGCTCACTGATGATCAACTAAACTGTTTGTTTTCACATCCTTATCCCTACATTGCTTATTATCTTGCATCGGATCCGCAGTTTGTCGGGAGGAAAGAAAACTCAGGACCTTGATACTAAATGACAAAAAGACTTGGGTAATCTAGCATAAGTTTAGTCTAGGTTTAGGATACCTTGTTCTGATTTTATTTTAGCACCCTACATCAAGGTCTGATATTTTCTTGCTCCCCGGGGACTACCTATGCATTAGGTCCAACTATCGGAAGCACGCCTTTCAAAACTAAGCCTGTATCCCCTCATCAGTCCCAGTTTTTCTCTACTACATTCGCTGCTCTAAACACAGCCAAGACTTTGTATCTCCATTCTCAACGGCACTTTGGGTTTCCCCTCTTCTCACGGACAACCCAATCAACACACTTCGATACAATCACTCCTTGATCCAAGATCTTCAGCCAGGAACAAGGAAGAGATCATGACTTCACTCTAGACCTGTATTCTCATACTGACAGCTAAGTAGTAAATCGTATGAAACACCTTTCGAGTAAGCCCCGACAAATCAGACACTCTCAATATTTTTCGTGACACAAACCGATCTTCAAAAGGCTATTCGTTCCCTCCTTCAGTCTCCCTCCCACGGTACAGCACGGTCCACTCCCGGTGTTTGCTCCGCACGCTACGGTCTTCCCGCCGGTCCCCGCCACGTTTTTGGGAGTAACATCGCCTGGAACATCAGCCCGCTAAAAGCATTTTGGAGATGGTTTAGCGCTAGGGAACCTGCATATGACGCTTCATTTCTGGAACGTGCCCTGAAGCGAGGAAGAGACTCTGTCCAGTCGTGCTCTTCTGATTCTTCAGCCACGCCGTTGATGCCGTTGTTACAGCATGTGAGAGCAGGCCAAGCAGGCAGAGACGGTGAATAGAAATTTCAGCTCGGATACGTACATGTTGAAATGAGGATGTGCAATGTGCAGTATAATAGTTGACTGGATATACATCTGTGGCTGCTTGGTAATGAGACAAGCAGAACACTATCTCTCACCAGTCAGGCAGTTCAAATATCTATCATATTTCCACTAATTCTAGGCAGCAATGAAATGCAATGCATCCTCAAGTATTAAGTAGCAAATGATAATTACTTTTATTTTGATATGATAACAACATCTCATCGTCTACAATGCCCTCAATATTACCCCATCTTCCCCGCAATCTTCAACTTAGACTACCTGTTCCCCCACTCAAGCCATCCATACCACCAAAACTTCAACCCATCTCCAGCTTCTCCGCAGATCCCATCAAACTCAAACTCAAACTCTCAAGATGCAATACAAACCGCGTCATTCTCGTCTGTTCCTCTCTGCCCTGTCTTCCAAATCCTCAACTCCCACTGGCTCTTCAATCTCTCCCCTTCAGGGATCTTTGGAGTGGTCTGATGGAAGGGAACCGGCGGCGCGGAGGCGAAAGCCCGTTCAACGCCGTAGCGCCCGGCTTAGTCCCCGGTCGTTGAACATTATGGATGCCTACTCCAACCAAATGAGTTGATGAAGCCATCGCGGCAGCCAGCCACGCGGAGGTCAAGCGCCGTTTTCTCACCTCCACACGGCTCCGGATACCCCCGTTGATGATATTTCCCCAGAATCGCTTCATGGGCAGACCAGGTACTCCCCAGTACCGACTATCTCAGTATGAATTCGGGGCGGGGATGCCTCCGCATGTGAATCTCACTTCCCCACGATTCTTGAAAACGTATTCCTTGTTGTTCGAGATTCTGGGGATGATGCCACAACGTAGTGAACTAGGCCATTCAAGGCCATTGTAAGCACTCAACTCAGGATACTATGAGTAGGTATCGTAGATGACTGAATCTAGACGACACCATCCAACTTACAAGGTGCCAGGCGAAAGGTGAGGAAGTTGCCCGAAATTCCGGTACCTTATCCTAGAAAACAGCCCATTATTTCGATACATTATTGACTGAATGTAACCACAATCCTTCCAGTCAGAATTTTCTTACCGACTCCTTGGCATTGGATCTCTCAACATCAGTCCTCGGCAAGCGTTTACCCTTGTCTTGTATTTCCAGCCAGCAATTTCGAGTCTATACTCATTAGTCTTGAATACCTCTACTTTCAGTCCGTGTTTACAGTTACTATAATGCTTTATTAGGTCACTCCCTGCACTTCCAATCAGCTCTTTCAAATCAATTAATTCTAACAAGTTAAGCTTAAATAAGCGCTCCTATCATACTCAGAAATCCTGACCGAAAGGGAGCCTACAGGCCACGGTGCACTCCAAGATTGTTTCCCAGTAACGGCTAATTGCATTCAACAAACGCAGCTGGGTTCTCATTTTACATTCTTACGAGGGTTGTATTTCTAGTTTCATATTATCAGTCCTCGACTTGGCGAAAACGCTGAGTTACACAACGCTATAACCGTACAACACCACTATCCATGCAGCCAACCTTGCAACTACAGCCTGTCCAGTAACGACATTAGAGTGTGGTCATTGCATAGCCAATCTCCAGGCACAGCACCAAGGTAACAAGATCTACGGCACGGGTGGCCGCAAGATACGAGATTATGTTCTCGTATATCACTGCATCCCCTGGAAACCAAGAACTTGGTACTATTCTCGTGCAACACTTCCACGTGGGTCATCGATAAACATTCCGAGCTGCGATACTTTCACGACATTGTTTCTTTTATCTGACCAATCGCTGATAGTTTATTCTCTTCTGTTTCGCTGACTTTGATATGATAAAACATTGTCTACGCGGCCTTTTTTTTTTCGTGGCTTTCTTCTACGCGGATGAAGAAAGTCCAAGCTCCTTATAGAAAGCTTCCGAACTAGGCTCTCGGCCCAGAAACTCCCTCAAGAATTCCAACTCTGGAATACTACCACCTCTCTCGAGAACGGTATGGCGATATCGGCGACCCTCCTTGCCGTCCATTGGGTTCTTGGCGAAGAACGAGTGGAACATATCGAGCGAGAACACTTCTGAGTAGAGATAGCCGTAGTAACCAGCATCGTACCCGCCAATGAAGTGGCCAATGCCGGCATGCCTGTTACCCCATTCACTACATGCAAGTTAGTTTAACAGTAAAAGGTCATCTCCAGTAGATACTTACAATCCTTCACCCAGATCCTCAGGGCCCTTGGTGCCAGAGATCTCATGCCTAAGAGTGTTCCAAACTCGGCCAGCATTGAGCTTCTTGACAGCCTCATGGGACTCGGGCGTGTGCACAGTCATGTCAAAGAGTCCAATAACAAGCTGTCCCAGTGCACCTATAGCGGAGTTGAGACGCTTGGTTGAGACAAGCTTCTCGATAAGCTCGTCGGGGATTTGCTCCTGGGTCTCCCAATGCTTGGAAAGCGATTTAAGCACGCTAGGTGTCCAACACCAGTTCTCCAGCATTTGAGAGGGAGCTTCAACGAAGTCGAGCACCGTAGAAGTTCCGTGGAAGTAGCTGTAGCGGGTGCGGCCAGCCAAGTCGTGAATACCATGGCCCAGCTCGTGGAACAGGGTCACAACTTCATGATGCTTGAGCAGAGAAGGTTTCTTGGGTGTAGGCTTACTGAAATTGCAGACAAGAGCAGTGACGGGGTAATGCTTCTTGCCATCCTCAGTGACATAACCAGGTTCGAGGTTGAAGTTGGCGTTGTGGCCATACTTGTTGTCACGGGGGTGAAGATCCAGGTACAGGTAACCGTTGAAGCTTGAGCCCGAGGCCTCATCGTCCCACACGCTGTAGATCAGAACATCCTCATGCCACACAATGTCTTCGGCCTTGCCAGTGGGGCTGAGTCTCGCTCGCTCATCAGGCTTGAGCTCGACAAACACGAAGCCGAAAATCTCCTCGAAAATCTTAAGCATGCCAGCAAATGTCGACTCAACAGGGAAGTACTGCGAGATGGCAGCTTCGTCAACACTATACTCCTTCTCCTTTTGTATTCTGGAGTAGAACGATGTGTCCCACATGTAGAAGCTGTCGTCAAATGAAAGGCCGCGCTCCTCGTAGTCCTTCTTCTTGTACTCCTTCAGTGCGTTGATCTCCTTCGCACCGCCTTCGGCCAGTCTGTTTCGAAGATCGTCCAGGAAAGTGCGAACAGCAGCAGGAGTCTTGGCCATCTTTTCTTCAATGCGCAGAGCGGCATGGTTGTCGTAACCGAGAAGGCGAGCGGCCTCATCCCGGAGGGTGATGATCTCTTGGAAGATGGGAACATTGACATTCGCCTGAAGGTTTAATTAGTTGAGATTTTGGAGTTTCGCTGCTCATCTTACCTTGTTGGATTCCGCGATTGTGTACTTGCGGCGCGTATCGGCGTCGATAGCATACTTGATGAGGGGGAAGTAATGGTTGTACTTGAAGGACAGCTTGACTTTGCCCTCATTCTCGCCAGTACCCTTCTCCAGGGAATCAATGTTGATGTCGTCAGAAGGAACTCCCTTGAGTTCCTCGGGGGTGAACCAGATGGCACCCTTCTCTTCGTTAAGGTTTTTCTGGGCCTTTATCTCAAGCTCGCTCAGACGCTTCTGGATCTCCTTGAAGCGGTCTCGCTTGGGGCCAGCGGGTAGTCGAAGACCGTTTCGAATGTATTTCTGCCGCTCCTTCTCAAGAACGTGCGCCTGCTCCTTAGTGAGATCCTGAGATTCTCGGTTGGCGTAGGCAGCGTCGACGGCATTGAAAACGTCCTCCCGCATGTTGCATTCAATGCCGAAGTCATTGAAGGCGCTCTCGGCCTCAGTAGAGGCATCGCGAAGCTCCTTGTTGGTGGAAACATGGTGATAGAAGGTCAAGATGCGTCTCTGCGTAGCAGCCAAGTTCTCGTCAATGAGGATGGGCTCAAGCACATTGGCAAAAGAGGCCTTGTCGGCAGTGACATTCGCAGTTACAGAGTCCAATACGTTCTTCGTAGCATCGCAAAGCTTCTTGGTATCGGCAGCGATCGAATCGGGGGTAGCGGTGAACAGAGGCGGTGCCTGAGGAGGGTTACGATACTTGTCGGGAGCCATTGTGCTAGTAACAAGCTGCCTTCGTGATAGAATAGTTCGTGGGGCTTGGAATCTGAAGTGATTCACTAAAGAGCCGAGACGAGAGAAGGCTCGTGAGGAAGCCAGAGTGACGGCGACGAGAAGGATGAAGAGAGAGAGGAGGAGTAGGAGGAGGAGGGGTCTGCGGGAAGCACGCTTATCCAGCTTGGATATAAATTGGATGGACGGGCTCGGGATGTTTCTTGGGATGTTAGCCGATTGGCTTGATGATGGATGATTGAGGCAACCTACAGTTGAAAGAGGGGCTTATGCTCTGAGACTAAATCGATTGATCCGTTTCTAGGCGTCAAAGGCGTTGAGAGAGCGGTACTGTCGATGCAGCAAGATGGGGCGATACCTTAAGTGAAGGCAGCTAAAGGTAGAGCTCCTTCGTGGACCCGCTTATGGATGGAAAACGCGGGGCAGTCGGATGCGGTGTCATGATCAGGGCGGCTAATGAGTTATCATGTGCTATATATGGCATAATTTAGCTCGAGACCATAATCTTTTAATCGATTTATGTGAAACTGTTTATGTAAACAGAAATGAGGTCAATTAAGGTTGTTTATATCAGACGTCATATATGAGCTCAGGTCATGGTAACTTCACCAAATGAGACACTGTTCAAGTCAAGGCACACAGAGCTTCATTTCTAGACTCCTGTCCCCTAATTATGTATCTACAAAAATCCAACATGCTAGTGCGTCGCAAATGCGCAGCAATAATTCATCATTTCAGCGTTCCCATAGCCGATTTCCATCCATATCCATAATCAATCAAACAAGCAAACGCCGGTCCGTCAACGCAGATGCATAACCTAACCCGCCCATATCTGTATAGTGTCTAGTTGGCGAGGATGGTTCGCACGAGATCTGTAATTGCATCGCATTAGCTGCTGCCCCATTGGATCTCGGGTACTGTAGAACTTACCAGTGTAGTTGACCTGGCCTGAGCTGGTGTCAACGGCCTTGAGGAGCTCATCGACCTCCTCGTCAGTCATCTTCTCGCCCAGGTTTGTGAGAATGTACTTGAGCTGGCCAACGCCGATGAAACCCGTCATATCCTTATCAAACACTTGGAAACCGCGGCAGTATTCCTCAGGCTCGCCGGGATCGCGGAAGCCGCCAGGGCGGTTCAAAACACGCTGGAATGTCTCAAAGTCGACTGTATCGCCAGGGTCAGTTATGCGCTTTTAAATCGCACCGCAGGGAGTATACTCACATTCACCACCGACATTCTTCTCGAGGTCCTGGATCTCAGCAAGAGTAGGGTTCTGGCCGCAGGCGCGCAGCAGATCACCGAGGCTGTCAACAGTGACACGGCCGTTTCCGCGCTTATCGAACAGGGCGAAAGCCTCCTTGTAGTTGGTAGAAGCCTGAGAATCGAACTTGTTAGAAGACATGATTGCTTATTTGATTGATTTCGAGGCTTGAGTGTATGTGGAAAATGCGTTCTGAAGAATGGGATTGAAAGTGTTGCTACTCGGTAGTTGTAGAAGTATGCGAGATGCAGGTCGAAAAACCAAGGCTTGTGCCGGGCGAGCTGAAGCAAAACCAACTTCCAACTTATTCGGGCGACCAAACTGTCGAATCAGAGGGCGGGGTGCATTGTTTACGTGGGCGAAGAAAGGGGTGTCCGGGGCAACTGAGCTCACTCACCATTTTTGGTTTGTTTTATTAGAGGGGTCAGGGTTGACGTTAGTGGGTGTGTGTGTCTGTGGCTGGTTGGTTTGGTGACACAACAAACAGTTGCTACAACGGTCGAAAGATGTCTTTGAGATGGTTCTCGAGCGTAGGAAATGGTGTTGAGAGGTTGAAAGATGAAGAAAGAGGAAAAGAGGGCCAAGATTGCATCCCGTTTGCATTTCCTCTCCACGCTCTGGCCTCCCTGGGCTCTTTTCCCATACACTGACGGGGCAACGGGGTCATCCTATGGGCCAAAGTCAGCCAGGCCTGTAGGTCCAGAAAAGGTCTGACCATCTTTATACTGGACCAGCCACCAAAGCTGTCTGCTTCATTATGTCCTCTCTCTACTAATGCCGTTTGGCGGTGAAACTATTGAAACCGGAGTAAATAATGCAAGGCCCCTTTTGGATGAATCAAAGTTATGTCAAACACCAACCCAAGAGGTTTCTCGACATAAAAATCAACTGCCGAAGTCGCAGTTCTCAGACTTCAACATGTCTTGGCAGATGCTCTTCCTGGTGAGGCTATCGTGACACTGGATGGAATCCATCCCTCCAAATGCAGCAGAGCCTCACAAGGACCCTTCGTATTAAAATGGTATGTTAAGGCTACCAATACTTGGCTACACTCCGATGATCCGACGTTTTCGTTTCAATGTTTCACTTATGCAAGCTAATAAGAATGATCAAATCATCAATCCAATTTGTATCGATTATTCTTGGTCATGCAGTTCCCTGTGGTCGTCGCTACGAGGCTTCCCTTCGTTTTTATATGCTGGCAAAACTTTTTGATTAATACCTGAGATCCTTCTGTTGTGAGAGAACATGTCGTCATGTTTTTCTGTGACCATTCTGCGTCAATTCGGTAACCAAACCTCTATAGACTATCCATTCTGGCGAGTCAAGGTCAGTGTAGCCTCAATACTCTGTGCCTATACTGAGGTCTGCTTAATTATTCATACCTTATACCTGATGCGTTGGAGCCACTTCTGATAAGAAACCCTAAGCTTTGCAGACCCTGAGATTGCTGTCACCCTTCATGTGACATTGAATTTCCTAAACGACGTCATTGTAATCGCTTAATCTCTTTTTGAATCCATCATGGGGGCTTCATTTCATCCCGCGATCTCGGAAATTATCTCTTGGCTTAAGTCTTCCCAGCTTTGGCTAGCATCATTCAAGTCCTGGCTAATAATGAAGCTTATCGTAGATCTTGTTCGCTTGCTAACTACCGATCATGATCTGTCCCGCGTTGTATCTCATGATTCAAAGCCGTTGTTGCTTACCCTGAACACTGAAGCCTAGTCAACTTGCAACTGACCAAAATCGCACTTCTGGGGTGATGAGAAAATCGACGAGGTCTTCAGTAGACTATGTTAGTTACTCTAATCACTGACAACATCTTTTACATTGTTGTCTTTGAATGATTGAATGATTCGAGTTGGCATCTGGGTGACAGGACTCTTGTCTTTCGAACCATTGAAGAACATAGGTTCGGTTTAGATTGACAGCAACTTGATGATCACGGTAGAATTTCATAAAATAAAGAGAAAATATTCAGTCTTAAGAGCCATCGAAATCTCCTCTAGGTGGACGATACCATCCGACTCAGCCGATGCTAAAAGTGAGGTAGGAAACAGCTTTCCAACGGCGGAGTCAGTTCAACAATCTCCTAGGAGATACATTTCTTGTACGAGGGACCTTGCCCGAATGTGGAATTGATCCAGTGACAATGGCGTTCCACATGGAAAGTGCCTCATGATTCGCCTATAAACTTCGAACATTTCAATGATTTATAATGGCCGGTTAATGGCAGTCAGTTGTAAGTGTGAGTGAGGTATTGCGCCTTAAGTAGAGCCCCGCAATGACCTTTATCCTCGGCACAAACTCACTTACAGCATCATCAAGCACTTGTTTCTTCAACATTGAGCAACATACATTATCTTCAAAATGGCGACTGAGGCTACTGTTCGTAAATTCTTTGCATCATCCGCCTATGCCGTGGCTGGTGCCAGCTCCAACCCTGCCAAGTTCGGGCATCGCGGTAAGGCTACCTGGTCATTGTATGCGATAGTATCTTGCTCATCAAGGAACTTGTAGTTTTTGCCTGGTATCTCCACCATGACTTACCCGTAACTCCCATCAACCCGGGCTCAGAGACCATCAACGCTCTGAACAAGGACCACCCTACTGTTCCTAGTGTGACCGCTCTTTCAAACCCTACGCAGACATCTCTGTCGGTCATTACTCCACCAGCAGCGACCCTAAAGGTGCTTCAGGAGGCAAAGGAGAAGGGCATTCCGTCGGTGTGGCTGCAGCCTGGCAGTTTTGATGACGCTGTCCTCAAGTTCGCCAACACTCCTGGGACATTTGAGGCTGTTGTTGCTGGTGATGGTGGCCGAGGCCATGAGGGATGGTGTATCTTGGTTGATGGTGAGCGAGGATTGAAGGCTGCTGGCAAGCTGTGATAGATCCAAGTGTAGGGTCGTAAGTCAGAATTGACGAGTCAGATTATATACGATTTACTTGTGATGTTTGCTTCTTCCTATGTGATTGATGGTAGTGCTAAGATATTTGGAGTATGAAGTACTAATTGGGCCAATTGACAATATTAGGTATAGACTTAGGAATATATCGGAATAGACAGTCGACTTTACCCCAACAACATTGCAATATTTCCACCTGATAACTACTCACCGTATCAAAGTGCTGTATTTTCCCAGGCCTCTATTGGTGACCCAGGGCCCTAAGTCCATGGATGTTTAGATCTCTGGGGTTGAGTTGCTGGCATGGATCCACCAAAGTAAACAAACGCGCCAGGACCCACCCCGACACTTTGCGTTGCTTGCTTGCTTCCAAGTCTTGGATACCTAGACTAGATCCTCGCTCGCTGCGATCACCTCTAATTCAATTCCTTCCACCACAACCGTCTTTCACCGTCATTCAGTTCTATTGTGTTGACGCAGCGCGCGCCCTTGTTTTCGAGTTGAACATATCCTCTCATGAGCGCGATTATCTATTCTATTTTCTCTTCTTTCTACGTCGTCGACCGCTTGCTAAGTTAGCTGCTAACTAGACCGAGCCCTCCAATTTGTTTGCCCACAATCGAAGCATCGCGTCTTGTTTTAAATACCCTTGACTGACCGCGCTTTCACGCGCAACACTACAACAACCATGTCTTTTGACGACGTCACAGACCAATTCATCACATACGAGAGCCGTTTGGCCTCCTTTCACAAGAACTCGAAAAAGCGAGGTTCTACTGCAAGCGGGAGAGGCACAAAAGCTTTCAACTGGCCGCACAAGAGCATCACACCCGCGAGCGTACGATGACCAGATATTTGCACCATAGTAATCCGCTGACAATCTTGTAGCTCGCCCGCGCTGGACTTTTCTTCAATCCTACACCGGAAAACCCCGACAATGCCACATGTTTCCTATGCCACAAGGGACTCGACGGCTGGGAGGCCAATGATGACCCTCTCCTCGAGCACCTGAAGCATGCTCCCGAATGTGGCTGGGCGGTTGTCGCCGCGATTGAAGCCGAGGTCGGAGATTATGCGCAACAAGATCCTGATCAGCCATATATGAAGGATGCTCGAAAGGCCACATTTGCTGGAAGATGGCCCCATGATTCTAAGAAGGGATGGAAGTGCAAAACCAAGCAGCTAGTCGACGCAGGATGGAAGTACACACCGACTGAAGACTCGGACGATATGGCCACGTGCACCTACTGCCAACTGGCCCTCGACGGCTGGGAGCCTGGCGACAAGCCTCTGTGAGTACCGCACCTTCGTTTCCCATATCGCGTGTACTGACTGGGTGTCTACAGAGATGAGCATTATAACCGATCACCTGGATGCCCGTTCTTTATTCTTCTCGAGGAAAAGCAATCTACTAAGAAGTCTGGCCGAAGCAAAGCTGGACGCGCATCAAAAGCCTCGCGATTGTCTGCGCAATCAGTCGCTACAGTCGCATCGGAGGTGACGTCGATCAACGAGTCTACAGCTGCCATCGAGGACAGCGTCTTGACAACAACTTCGACTACACAGGGCGGAAAGAAGACAAAGGCTCGCAAAGCGACTACAAAAGGACGAAAGACAAAAGCCAAAAAGGAAGCACCCGTCGAGGATGTCGAGGCGTCCATTGAAGAAGAAGAGGCACCAGTAACAAAGCCTGCTCGAGGGCAGAAGCGAGACAGCGCTGCAGTGGAAGACGCCAGTAGCATGGCCTTGTCTCCACCAGGCAAAAAGCGTGTCACGCGGAAAGGTGGCAGCGCTTCTGTCAATGAGTCGACATTACAGCACGATGAGTCGGTTGATGTCACCGAAGACTCTGTCTCTAAGAAGGGCAGCAAGAAGAAGACGACACGCAAGGCGTCGGCTAAATCTTCTCGCACCGTGTCATCAGGCTCCGCGAACTCGGAGGTTGCGACGACTGGTTACGAGGCAACTCCTGGAACATTCCCCGATGATGATGAGATTGAGCGCCAACTCGAAGCAGACCTTGAGAGACAGCTTACTGAAGACGAGGAGATAACTGCTGACTCAGATTCTGAAAGACGTCAGAGCAAGAAAGAGAAGGGAGAGAAGGCAGTAAAGGCTGAGAAACACGAGTATTCCCGAGACTATGCCATGCTCAACCCTGAGCCAGTAGAGCCGAATGAAGACGATGTTGATGACGAACTCCGAGCTTTACAGGCTGAGATGGAGGTTGATGAGGAGCCAGCATCCCAGCATGAACCTCAAACAGAGCCAGGAGTCGAACCTGAGCGCGTGCCTGCGCCTGAGTACCAGGAATTACATATCCCAAAGAAGGGTCGAAAGGCTGGAACTAGAAAGGCTTCCAAGCAGAGCAAGTCTAAGAAGGCCAAGGCGGCACCTGAGCATGTTGAGGAAAATGAAGTTGAGCCTGAGAAAGCACAGGCCCAGGAACACGAAATGCCAAAGGAAGAGGTCACACAACCAGAAGCAGAGACTCAGGTTGACGAGACAGCCCACGACGATAGTCTTGTTAGCACTGACACTGTTGTCAAGAAGTCTAATAATTCTCGTTTGAGTACAGGCAGCCGAGGTCGTGGACGCCCATCCAAGGCATCCCTTGCCTCCAGGGCTTCCACCAATGATTTGGAACTAGTTGAAGCACCAGAAGAAGCTACCCCAGAGCCTGCTGAGGAGCAACCCACAAAACGTCCCCGGGGACGTCCTTCCAAGGCTTCATTGGCATCTCGTCCATCTGCTGGACCTGACGAGAGCCAAGTGAGTGAAGCAGCTCCTAAACGTGGTCGTGGACGTCCTTCAAAGAAGTCACTGGAAGCTCGGAAATCGATGGAAACAGCGGCGAGCCAAGAATCCACACAGCCCTTCACACAACCGGTCGAAGAGCGCATGCAAGAGGACGTCGAAGTCTACGCGTCCGAGGAACAGAAGGATGAGAGGCCACCATCTTCCCGTGTCGTATCGTTCGAATCGGCGCAGGCATCTCCCGCACAACAGCCTATGCCATCATCACCACCCGCAAACGCAGCTCACCTGGCAAACCCGCCATCTACTCCAGGGAGAATCATTTCTCCCGCACCCTCGGCTCGACAAGCAGCCATCTCACCCTCTCAATCACCCCAATCCTCTGATGCCGAGAACCAACCACCCTCTTCCAGACTTACCACGAGTTCCAATCCTAAGAGAGTAGCACTTGCACCAGTGAACTCTACACCAACGCGCTCGTCACCATCCAGGCGCAACGTGATTGCAGGACTCCGCAGCACGGCACCATGGACAGAGCTGGATCTCGAGGCTGTCTTTGGAACACCACGTGTCAACACAGACAAGGAGAATGGCGTGGAACGATACCTTAAGCAGGGACAGACTTTGACGTCACCCGAGAAGCAGATGACAGTGCAGGAGTGGATCTACTACAATGCTTCAGAGGCGGAGAAGAAGCTGAAGTATGAGTGCGAGTCGATTGTCAACCGATTTGAGAGTGAAGGATCAAAAGCAATGCGCGTGCTTGAAGGACTGGTTGTGGAATGAGACATGACTTTCTAGACAGATGAATGACGGATGGGAGGCAAAAGCTGGATACATACATACAGACACAGACTCTGACTATTGCTCTTTGATGTAACTTACTTAATGGGCATGACAAACAAGCTCAGGAATGACGGCGTTGGTTGGGATGAACATGATGAATTTTCTCAGATACTGGATTTTTGTTAATGAAACAAAGAAGAGGACTCTTCATTTCCTATTCGATTGTTTGAATTTAGCCTCTCATGTCACATTTCTACAGATCGACGCCGTTCTTTCAGGAACCATGCGCAGATCGCTACGTCAAAGCCTCTATGAGATTGACTCTACACTACAGCCGCAGCTACGAGCTTCAGCATTCCACACAGAAGCCATGCCGAAGAAACTAGGACTTGCTGTTTCCCTCCCCTTAGAGGCTGATCAGCGTAGATGGCCGCCACTAGCCCTTGCATTCCAAGCTAAAAGCCCAGAACCCTTAAGGGTTCAACCTTTGCCTTTTCCGTCCGAGATCGCGGACATGGCGATAGGGCTTTGGGATTCTTTGGAGATGGAGGCGTTTACAAGAATTCATATTTGCGAGAGGGATATGGGATATATAATAGGTGGCGGGAATGCTTTTTGTCAAAGGCTTGAGACAGTTTCTGAATATCTTCACTCACAAAAATAACACTCACATCTCTTCAAGAGCAACACTGGTTGTTAGCCATATCCGAAAACACACTGTCAATATGCTTGGCCTTTATTTTCCTTCCTTTTGGGTCTTCCCTCGTCGCAGGTCGACAGTCGATGCTGAGGTTGCATGTCTTGAGAGTCTTGAAGCTGGCAACTTTGAAGAGCCCCTCTATGTCAGACGCAAGGAACTTGGACTAAGCGACTGGTAAACAAGAAAGAGCAGAAGAAAAAGCAGAAATTTTTTTGTTAAAAAACAACAACAGTAAGTTGAAGACTCCAGAAGATGTTACTATCCACTAACAATCAACAAGACATGTCTTTTCGGTGCGCCTGGTAGCGGAGCCGGATGTTGCACGATTCGAGACGACTTCACGATTATCATCAATATTCCTTTTGTCAGATTGTACTATGTATGATAGGAAGGGCGATTGTACCCTATATTTGTACTATATCACATTACATCACACCAACTCACTCAAAGCACAGACAACAAGATTGTTAACTCAGCCCGCCAACTCAGCGGCGACAATATGATCAATTTTCAACTTCATGCCATGTATCTCATGTGCTCTCCTTGCTATTAAATCTGGCCCACTATGGCTACCATCTCACTACCAAAACAATTTCCTCTCCTCGCTCATGCCCGTGGTATATATATAAGGAGTGTCTGGTATCTCAATGCTGATTCTATATGCTTCCCACCATGCGCCAAATGAGTGTCGTGGCAAAAGCCAAATATCCAAGTATATAAAGCCTTCTCTTCCAAAATCCTGTATGTGCATTGAGTGTCCATGAAGCGTAAACATAAACGTGTAGTCATCGTCGAATAGACATTAATGTAAGGAGTGTCGTGAAAAAATATGTTCCAAAAAGTTGTCTGAAGATTAAACGAGCACCATCAGCATCGAGAAAAGTGCGATAATAGTGGCGAGGCTAGCTGTCAATCGTGTTGCAGCAGCCTCAACCGTTGAAGGTGCGGCAGTCTCGTCTGAGGTAGACGATGAAGTACGTGTCTCGAGGCGCGACCTGGTCTCAGTAGCAGTTCTAGAAGCGCCAGATTCGGTCTCTGTTTCTGAATCTGACCCTGACTCTGTCTCTGTCGCGGTGGCTCCAGATCCAGATTCAGTTTCGGTAGCATCTGCCTTGCCAGATCGCGTAGCTCCGATAGTCGTCTCAGTGGCAGCTCCAGAAACATCAGTTTCTGGACCTGTCTCGGCAGAATCCGTCTCGGTGCCCTTGGTCTGGGCTGTTCTCGATCCTGTTTCTGTAAGGGTAGAAACTAAATCAGTCTCAGAGTCACCAAGTGACGATGTGACAGTTACGGCAACACTCTTGGCTGTGATAGACAAAGTGGTAGACTCACCAGCTTCAGAGTTTTCAGACCCATTGGTTGATGTCTCCTCAGCCGCTGTCTCAGTCTCGGTCGCCTGGGCCTTTTCAGTTGTCTGAGCCGGAACCGAACTCTCTTCAGCAGCTTCTCCAGATGTGGTTGGCTGTGATGCACCAGAAGTCGATCTAGCTGCATCTGCGGTCTCCTGGGCCTTCTCAGAAACTTCTGTAGAAGCATCTTCTGTAGAAACAGGTTCTGCGATGTCGGTGCTCTCATCCCCAGCACTAGTCGGCTCAGCAGCATCCGAGGTAACAACAGCCTCTGTAGTCTTAGCAGCTTCAGTAGTAGGCTCGGGGGCATCCGTAGTGGTAGGCTGGGGCTCGGCCTCAGCACTCGTAGACTCAGGCTCAGACTCTTCAGTTGTGACTGGAAGGGCACTAAAATCGCCAGAGGTGGCCTCGACCTGTCCTGTCGTCTCCACATCCGCAGATCCAGTGACCTGGGACTCAGGACCAGATGCAGCTGTGGTGGCGGTCGTGGTATCCTTTCCATCACAGTAATCAATGAACTGGTTAAACTCAGGCTCAACATAATCACGAATGGTGTTCTTGCCCTTGGAAGTGTTGTCACTGATACAGTCGCGGCACATATCGTAGCTGCCACGGAATGAAGAACCTGCTCTGCAGAGCCTGTCCGATTTTCCAGTTGAGAGTGCGATCTTGTAAGCACCGTCACAGTCATCGTAGCAAATAGCTGGAGTGACATCTCGCCTGTCGAACATGTGCAGTCCACGTCGTTGGTTGTTGCTGGGGATGTTGTCATAGGACTCTGCTACCGAAGTAGTGGCATCAGGCCAGTCACTCAAGGTTGTCTGTGAAGCCCAGTTTCCAGTCGAGAAGGTCTTCAGCTCACCACTCACGATCTTCTCATAAACTTGCTTCTCAAAGATATCATAAGAAAGACCGAAAGCCTCTGGGTTCAGGTTGAAGTAACCAGGAGAACGGGGGTAGAAACCAGTCTTGTTCTTGCGCCACTTCGCCTTCTTGACCTTGGGGGCCTTGATACAGTATTGAGGTTCACAAAGATAGTCCTCATCAGGTGGCTCAGCCCAGAAGTTGCACCATGCTGGCTTCGGCGGGTTGCAGACGTAGCCTGGCTCGCAACCAAATGTGAGATCAGATTTGCGGTTGAGTGGCGCAGATCGACCTGTAGGCTTGGGGCACAAGGTGATGCGTCCAGGAGTGGCTGTCACCGTGGTAGGAGGGAGCTGTACTGTTTGGCCAATAGTCAAAGTAGTAGTGTAGACAGTTGTCGGGCCTGGAACCACTGTGACAACCGTCTCGCCGTCCTTAGTCAGGGTCACAGTCTCAGCAGGCAGTCTCTCTGTGACGACTGATTCAATAGTGACAGTAGCCTGCTCTCCAGGGACAGTAACAACAGTGCGTTCTCCGGGAACCGTGACGGTCCTTTCCTCTCCAGATACCGTGACAACGGTTTCCTGACCGGGTAGAGTCACAGTCCTTACCACAGTTCTATCCTCACCAGGTTGGACAACAGTTCTCGGGATAGTTACTGTCTCATCTTCTCCAGTCTCCGTGATAGTAACCCTGCTTCCTGGAATAGTAATGACGTCGGTAATTGTCAATGCAGGTTCAGTAACGGTGGTTCCAGCCTCGGTGACAGTGCTTCCAGGCTCAGTGACAGTTTCCTCGGGGAGAGTAATAGTTGTTCCAGCTTCAGTCACAGTGCTACCAGATTCCGTTACAGTGACTTCAGGAAGCGTCACAGTAGTGCCTGGCTCGGTCACGGTCGTTCCAGCCTCGGTAACTGTTGGTCCTGGTACTGTAACAGTACCCCCGTTTTCTGTGATTGTTACTCCAGGCTCCGTGATTGTGACGGGGGGTAGAGTCTCAACAATAGTCTCCCCTGGAAGTGTTTCAACGAAAGTTGGTCCGGGCACAGTTTCTATCACTGTTACTGGCTGTGTTTCAATATACGTCGGTCCAGGTCGAGTCTCAACCACAGTAGTTCCCTCGCGAACTGTTTCCGTAACTATAGATGCAGCTTGAGTCTCGGTTATCGTCACCTTCTCCGTGACTTTTTCCGTCACCTTCTCAGTCTCAGTAACGGTGACCTTTTCGGTGACCTTTTCTGTAACCTTTTCGGTGACAGTGGTGGTGCCGCCAGGAGCGCTTTAAGTATGTTAGTAAAAGCTATTTGAATAACCAATAGTGACTTACCAAGATTGAGTTGTCTCAGGTGGCTCAGTCGTAGTAGGAGGCTCAGGAGATTCAGTAGTGGTTGTCGGAGGCTTAGGGGCCTCAGTGGTAGTAGTTGGGGGCTCATACGGCTCGGTCGTTGTTGTCGGAGGCTCAGGAGCTTCAGTAGTTGTAGTAGGAGGTACATAAGGCTCGCTTGTGGTGGTAGGGGGCAACGGGGCTTCACTCGTTGTTGTTGGAGGCGCAGGAGGCTCCTCACTGGCGGTTGAGGGCCCATAGGTTGGAGGCGGAACTACGGTGTAAGAATCTGTAACAACCGGGGGCGGTGGAAGCGGCTCGGTGGTAGTCTCAGGCGGTGGAGCTACTGTGGTTGGATCGTTGGCAGGATAGCTGTCTGTGATAACCGGGGGAGGAGGAACCACCACGGTCGTCGTCACGGGTACGGGACAACCGCACTTAGCATCCCAAACCACCATTGTGCCGTCCTCTATGTACGGGGTTCCTGTATCGACCCCGGCAACACTGGTATCGTCTTTTTCAACCGGCGCGGCAGTGGTGACTTGAGGTGCCGGAGCCGGTGTTGTTTCTGGCTCGACCTTGGCTGCAGAAGTCTGAACTTCGGGAGCACTGGCGAAGTAACCATCTTGAGCGGGCGCCTGTGTATTGGCAGCAGCAGATCGGAGGCTTGCTGATTCACTCCTTCGATAAAGACCTTCTCCCGCGTTCTGAGCTGGAA
The DNA here is from genome assembly GCF_900079805.1 of Fusarium fujikuroi IMI 58289. NCBI lineage: Eukaryota > Fungi > Ascomycota > Sordariomycetes > Hypocreales > Nectriaceae > Fusarium > Fusarium fujikuroi. The sequence continues at coordinate 1,208,624 of NC_036623.1, read as the reverse complement.
TCTCAACAGCTACAGCGCCTAGGGCACTGAATAATAGTGAGAAGCGCATGACAGGCAACCGCCTTCAATGCAATGAGTGAGTGATACCAGCGTCAGAGCTGTCTGGAACCAGTAGCGAGTGTGGTTGAAACGAACGTCAAAGTCCAACTCTTCTTGGTTGAGATGTTAGAAAAGGCCAAACAAAGAGATTCAATGCATTGAGCTTGAAGAAGTATCACAGATATATGATAGAGGAGCAGGGACTGGGTTGGGGGCTGAGCAACAGAGGAAGCCTTACCAGAAACCGGCAATGCGGATTTTCAAGCCCACCACATACATCTACATCCACAAGTAGACTTAATTTGCCCTGGTAAGCCACTACGGGGTATAGACGCGGCAGGGAAGCAGCTGAGAGAGCCGAGTTGCGGGTCGATGTACTCCGTAAGAGCAGAGCCGATTCACCAGGTGGAAAAGTTTGTATATAATCAAACTCAACAGCCAAGCGTCAGCCAAATCAAAGAGATCCTAGTCTGGTCACCGAAGAAAAGATGACTTATTAAGACAAAGAGCAAGGAACATCACAAAAGGTCCATTGAGAGGGAGTACAACACTGTAGCTAAAATGTGCTGGAAGAGTTTGTGGGTACCTCGCCTGAGCTTGCTGACCTTGAGCCATCCGTAGCATGAGCAACAATGCATTTACATGCATAGAACATGGATGAGAACAGGGGTCTGACAGGGGTATACACATTAAGATATGCCCCAATTGAGGAAGCAGCACGACCTTTGAAGGTCCACTTGGACAAGGGCCTTGTTCTGATGTCTCGGAGAGACTCCAATATCACGCACGTACACTCTTAGATCCAGAGCTGCGGGCCGTGAAGGGGCGGAGAAGTGACAATATCACATCACAACCCACGAGGGTTGTGCTGACAACAAGGCCACCACATGACAGACAAGATGGAATATCTGACATGGTTTGGGATTAGATAGAATTGACCGAAAATCCATCGAACGGTGCTCCGCTCTCTGTTGTTTTCTTCAGCCTAAAAGCCAAGGCCAGACGCGCAAGACTGTGACGTTGGCATGAGGGAGGAAGTTTGCGGAGTGGTCTGTGATAATAATAGACAATGCAGTAGAAGTGTCACCGATTCGATGTGAAAGGTACGCCAATGATGCTATGGCTCATAAAAAGCCGGATCTCAGAGGATGTCGACGGCGTTTTGGGTGTAGAGGGGTTCAGAATTTCCCGTATTAAAAGTGCAAAATTGGTCAGTCACATCGTAATCGAGGGAGTCATTGGCTGTAAAACTATGTTGCGTAAACAGCAAGGCATAACAAGTGCGGCACACAAAGACATGCTTGCGTGCGTGCGTGCGTGCTTTGGGAGTTGGATGTCAAAGATTGAATGTGGAGAGGCCTCAATAGAAGTTGACTCGTCGAGCGAGTGAGGTTGAGACGGCAAGTTCGAGGCTCACCAAGAAAGCCAAGTAGAGTTAGTGGGTGGCTTGTAGTAGTGAAACGGGCGGGCAGGTAGACGCCTCAGCCTGATTCTCAGGGCATTTCGTGATGTGATTGGTGGGAGTCTAAACAAAGTAACCCAATCCAGGGCGGAAGTTTTTGCTTCGGTCCAGCCCTGTGAGAGCGGGAGAGAGTGGAGACTCCCGATTTGGTCACTTGTCACTGATTTACGATCCGTTTTAACACGGGCGATCATTGCACGAGTTTTGTCTCTGGAAACACTGAAATATTGAATAAAAATCCTGTTTCTTCACGGGACGGAGAAAAAAGAATGCAGGTTCTGTACTAAGCGCTCGCGTACCTGACTAGGTATGGGTAGAAAGGATGTCTGGTCTGGTCTGTCTGTCGGTCAATCGAAGGTTGGATACCAGGATAATGAAGCTAAAAGCTGACTGCCCGCTGCGATCCCCACTGGGTCGACCCTGAGCCCCGCTGTAGCCCCCGCCACATGCCGAGCCTTATTCAACTGAAGGTCGGGCTGTCTCTCTAAGGCTAAGGCTAGAGGTACCTTACCTACCACAACAACAAAACACCCATTGCAATCACGGGTCGACGGTGCTCGGATCAGATATTGTCCTTGGCCGACTTGACGTGTTGGCAGATGAATCATCATCTGAGCCTTTTCTTTGTTCTCTCAAGTCCATCAACTGCCAACCTCAATATCCAAAGATTGCCAAAGCCGGATGCTGTGTTGCCTACAGTTCGTCTCTCCCTCCCCCACACCTGGTCACAACATCGCACCCAGTCTGACATCTGCGCGACTTTCAATTCATCGCGGCCACTCCCCGTGGCTGCGGGGGCCTCGATGAGCTGCGTCCGATATGCAGCGGACTAAGAGACGTGGATGGTTAGGTTGCCAGCACAACACATGAGTTGATGGAGAGATCATCCTTGCAGTGCAAAAATAACACCCTTTTCTGTATGGACGGAGGCTCTCTTCTCCTTGGCTTCACGGAGAGAGGGTCCGATGGGTGAGATGTGGTCTCGTTGCATTGTCCCCCCCCGACGTGTGTGCCAGTGCTTATTTTTGGCGGGGATGTGGATGGTAAGATCGGCCATGTCAGTCCAATCTCGGATAAGCCCAGCCTCCAAAGTCTCTTTACCCGTCCTTCGACGGATGGCACTTTTGGATTTGCACTTTCTTCTTGCGACTCTGACATCTCTGCTAGAAAGAGCTAGTTGTTCCATCCGGTCATGTCCGTGTCCGCGTTCTGTCGCAACAGGGAAATCCGGTGCCGACGAGAAAAACCACAGAAGACAAGGCAAAAGTCTTTGCCCAGAGCCTTATCCTTATCCAACCCGATCGACTGGTCCAATCAACTTGAAACCTCATGCGAGATCGCCGTGATTCCAACTGCCTGGGCCACTTAGCGGCTGTGGCTGTTAATAGTCTGTGAAACAAAACACCACCAACGAGCTCCTGTTGGTTCATCTGCTTTTCAGCCATAGCTACTGGTGCTTTGTTCGAGAAAACTTGACAGCCTGCATCTTGACTCGGCTGTTCATCTATTCCCTCGACCATCATCGGTTACCGTCCGTCCCATCGGGTGCATAAGCTGAAAAGGCCTGTTCGGAGCAGTGTCTACGCCCTGGCCCAGTCCCAGGTCGATCCCAGGTCAAAAACTCCTCGAGGTCAGCCCTTAGCAACAGGATACCCACCTGTTTACCGCTCTGAAAATTTCCGCACTTGAAGTGGATGAACCATTTTCAACGGTCAGCCTAGCTCCTCATAATTTAGCGGCAGAATCAGGCTCCAGAGGATTGAGGCTGAGTAGAGAGAGAGATTTGGAGTGATCCTGGTCAAAACTTATGTCCTTACAGAACGGTGTCAGCTCGGAAGCATAACCCTGACCGTAGCCAACGCATGCAGAGCATGCTGCACCGCAGTAAGATGGTGTCCATATACGCATGGGCAGCCACCGAAGAGCATGGGTGTAGCCCAATGGCTCTTTAAACCTCTAACCGACGAATCTGCTGTCTGAACATGAGGAACAGCTGATCCCTCAGCCCTAGCCATTCTTCATTCCCCATCCCCTCCGATCTCAACTGGTCTCGGTGGCGAACGTTTGCTCTACAGAGAATACTGTACACTTGGCTTCCAATCTTGATATTCTGTCTTACAGACCGTTTTGGATTCTCTCTATACCGTTTGGATTTTCATCTTACCATCGTTTTGTCTTGGCGTCTAATTCCTTGATCCTTGCCCGCTCATTCTACTTGCATATTGCACAAGCCCACCAAGCATCGAGCTGCTCCGACACTCTAGTGATCTTTGATTCTAGACCGAGGCTGTTTCTTTGTTCAATAGGGATTGCTTACCTTCCCAAAATAGCCTTGTTACCTGTGTACACTTTGCCTCCCAGCGGGTATTCGGTCTCTTTTCAGGCCATTGAGAGCGTCTTCAGGACAGAACAAGCAATGGTCCACTAGCATCTTCTTGCAGTTAATTTCTTTCAAACGCCTGCTCTGTGCGACTCCCTCTGAATAATATATGATTGCGGTCATGATATTTAGAAACGCTGCACCGTGGGCATTCCTGGCCGCGGCCATTTGCCCAGCCGTAGCACAGTTTGATGCCTGGCAAGATGGCCAAATCAGCACTGAAATATGTATTTGGAAACAACCAAGAGGTAAGACTATTGTCTGTTGATCTCGTTAAAACATCTTCTAATGTCTAAGCAGCAATAATGATTCGGGATATGGTGTATCTAGATGGTGGTGATATCAAATGGACTGCACATATGAATGATGGCAAAACTATTACAGGACTTGACACAGGTTGGTCATTCCGGTCTATTGGTCTTGTGCAAACTAACAACCCAAGGCAACAATGAGGGTATTATCCTCAACTTCAATCTGAGCACTCCATTTAATACGACGACGAATGTGACGCGGATTCTTCTCGACAAACCAGCCATGTCAAAAGCACGAGGCGGCTCAGGAAACAGTAACGGCGCTGCACCCAACTTTATCGACGGCGCTCTTCTTGGCAATGATGCTGAATTCTTCCTTTACGGCGGCGATCTGTTGCGAAACGACGACTTGTACCAGGCACCCGATAAGGATGAAGTCTTGGGCTACCAGGCGTACCAGTATGGACCGGACAAGCCGACATGGAGGCCAAGTTTTGTTGATGACAAGCTGGATAAAGACGTCACTAGATACGTCGCATATGGAGGTGCTGCAAATGTACCGTCTGAAAACCTCGCGTTCTATTTCTCTGGACTGAGATCGCCGACATATGGAGCTTTCTTCACGAACGATCCCAAGAATAAGGCCACGAATGTTTCCGACACGCTGATTACCTTGAACATGGAGGAGCAGCTCTACGAAACTTGGACCAACACAACATTGAAAGGCCCCAAAGGACGTGCCAATGCAGAGGTCGTTTGGGTGCCTGTGGGCAAGAAAGGTATTCTCGTTGTCCTGGGAGGTGTTGTCTATCCTGAATGGGCAGGACGAAGTGGAAAATCCGCCAATGAGGCAGAGAGTGTAAGTCATATCCAAACTTGCATCAATGTGGAAGTGATACTGACACTGCACGATGACAGGAGAAGCAAAGCCCTGGGTTTATGCAGACAATCGACGTCTACGACATAGACAGCAAAAAGTGGTACAAGCAGGAAACCAAGGACGGTCCAGGTGCACGAACTCGAGGGTGTGCCGTTGTCGCCACGGCTTCGGATCGTTCAAGTTTCAACATCTTCTACTATGGTGGATTCGACGGTATTCATCCTCTGGACGCTTACAGTGATGATGTCTGGGTGCTCTCATTACCATCCTTCACTTGGATCAAGGTCAATGAAGGAAAATCCCTTCATGCTCGCGCTGGACACAAGTGCTTCATGCCATACCCTGACCAAATGCTTGTCTTTGGTGGTTACACGTCTGAAGCTGGAAGTTCGATTACTTGTCTTGACCAGGGCCCAATTGTGAACTTCAATGTCACCAGTGGACAGTGGTTGGATGGGTATGATCCCGACGAGTACAGTGATTACGGCGTTCACGAAAAGATTCACTCTGAAATCGGAGGTAATGCTAAAGGTGGCGCAACGGCGACTGCCCCTGCAGACGGCTGGTCGACATCTGCCCTTGAAGACATCTTCGGCACTAAATACGACACCAAGAAGATCAAGGAATACTGGCCTTACACCAAGGTAGTCTCAACAGGCCGACCTCGACTCGATAGCGGCGACAACAATGATGATGACAACAAGAGCGGCGGCTCTGGTCTTCCAAGCTGGGTTGCGCCAGTTCTTGGAGTCGTTCTTGGACTGATGTTCGTGACTGGTATTCTCGTTGTCTTCTGCCTCTGGCGCCGTCGTAAAATCTTCAAGAATAGATCAAGCGACGACGGTACTGAAGATCCGGGCTCGCGTATCCGTTCATGGATCAGGGGCCAGCACAACGAGAAGGCCCCAACAGTCACAACAGACGAGACCCCGACAAGCCCTGGAACCGAAGTGGCCTCGACTGCGAGATTCGTCAGTTTGTCACCGTCACCGTCTGATACTCCCGCCTATCCGGTCTCTCCCGCCGAGGTGGCTGATACACAAATTCATGAGATGCCTGGTAAGTTGCAACTATTTTCTCAATTGGTGATGAAAGTTACTGACAGTTTTAGACACCTCACGACCTCCTGAGCTCCATGACACGGGTCTTTCACCCATCGACATCATCCAAAAGTACTCCCACTTTGCCAAAGACGGCAAGCCTCGATCCATGTCGAATCCTTCTAGCAACTCTTACTCTATAGGAGGGGAACATGCAAGCGCCGTGTCGAGATCGACAGGACCTCAAGTATCGCAGCCTGACTCTCCCACAGCAGGCCATAATCGCATGACATCAGATGTGTCTGGTGTAACCGAAAGCGACGGGAAACCCACTCGCGTAACATCTGATGTTTCTGGCGTCTCTGAGGGCGATGCATTAGCACTCCGGCATACGACCGTTCCTATAAGTCCAAGGACTGACGATGCAAGCTTGCCTTCGCCGCCACTTCCCTCTCCTCCTGCAGACTTAACACCCAATTCGCCCATTGGTGAAGGCCCGGTATCCCCTGCACCAGTGTCTCCCCCCAGTGCCAGCGAGGCTCCTGGTCGGGACTACATCACAGCCAAGGCCTCAGCAAGCCCTATCCGGAAGAGTATGTTCAAGGAAAGTGATGAGGATATGGGTCATTCTAAGTAGATGATTTAATGTGAGATAAAACCGGAGGATGGCGTTTGAAATGTGGTTTATGATGGAACTTATGGGCATACATATCAATATTGGGCGGTAGGACATTCTTTCACGGGCTCAGCATTCTAGGAGTACGATACCTTGGTTTAGGTTCATGGCGGATTACACTCGTTTTGTTGCAAAACATTCAATGTCTATATACGTTACTTTTGAGTACCTATATTCATAATATCCAATCCATATGAAAGAACTCTCTGGCCTCTATTTTTTCGTTCCAGTCTTACCCTGAGGTGTCTTTCGAAAATCGAGGCATTTTTGTTCTTTTCCATCCACAAACAACCCCCTTCGCTCATTTTAGCTTTGAAAAACTTGCCTAAACCTCAACGAGTTGATCATCTTCATCCTCGACCTCTTCCACTCGTCCATCGGTAGCCTCAGACTTATCCTCAATAGCCTTAACATCATTCTCTGTCTTGCCCTCGTCTTCCTCATCTCGTGCCAATACTTGCACCAGGCGCTCACAAGCTTCTTGAACGCCTTCATCGTTGACTCGTGAATGTGTCTCACGAATGACAGGATATACCTTAACACGTCGCATAAGGTCTCGTCCTTCTCGTGTTGTCGTCAATAATGTGAGTGTCTCAACATGTGTCTGCACATTCTGGTTGTCCGAGTCTCGCTTCTTATCAGGAGGTAGTAGTTGGAGATCGGGCAACATATCCATCGTCTCATCAACATCGTACTCCTCGTTACCCATGATAGGGAGCAGGATATAAGGTAGGATATCAATCTCGTCCTCAGATAAGAATGAAGGGTGGGATGAAACCTCAAAGGCAACGTTCTTGATAGTGCTAGCGACACCTTTTCGTCGAATATCGGACTTGTGTTCGGTGAAAACCTTGAGCTTGGTAATGGGAATGACCTTGTCATAAGATTGCTCTTCAAGGAAGTGCTTTCGAATATCAGCGTGCTTGGAGAGATCGGCGAAGACATAGGCTAGATAGTCAAAGTCTGCGTTCTTGTTGTATGTGCCGTCTTGTCCCTTGACAAACAGATCTAGTAGTTGGTTGAGGACAACTTGGTCTGAGCCTAGTTCCTTTGGGGGTTCTTGCTTTCGCTTGAGGAAATCTTTCAAGCCATCCCACTTGGATAGGTTGGCCACAAGCATGGCTAACAAGTTGGCATTAGGCTCTTGGGGGTTCTAGATGACGTGTGAGCGACCGATAACAAGTCTCTTCAGCCTTTAAACATACCACTATGAGGTCGAATACAATGCCGAGGAACTTCTCGTCTTTTGCAAGGAATTCGAGAACCTCTTGGTCACTCGATAAGTTGACCAGCATTGTGATGGCATGTTCGGCAATTTTCTAAGTTATCATTAGTTTCAAGGAGACCCTTTTCATTTTCACAGGACCGACTTACAGGGTGGTCTCGGACTAGAAAACTGAGATGCTTGACTGGTTGGAGTTTCTCGGTCTTGAAGATACTGGGTTCTGACAATGAGTAGGGGACGAGGTTCTCGGCAGCAAGCAGACGGATCTGAGCGTTGGGGTTGGCGATAAAGCCCACGAGCTACATTTAACATATGTTAGCCAAGTAGTCATCTTATAGTATATATGGTGACTTGCCTCCTCTAGTTCAGTTGGCATCTTCTCTTCCTGTTATTGTCTTCAATATGTGTTGTTGAAGTGAATTTTTAGAGTTGGTGATGATTTTGGAGGGGCATGAGAGTAGTGGGGGTTAGAGGCCTGAAGTCATCGCTGCTTCAGCAGGACTGGGCATCATTTTTAGTGGTCAGTACGTGAATTTTCAGTTGGACCCACATGCTGAAGAAGTTTCCAGGGTCTCTTCTTGTGTCATCATGGTGGCGGGGCAGAATCAGCCTGGTTTATCATATTTTTCGAGAACACGACAAGGCTGTCGGAAGTTTTGACCAATTCTTTTTTAGCCAGATGTATCAACTGTTTTAATTTCACAATCATGAAATGTATAGCCTCATTTTCTGCTGTTCAATAGCAAGAGAATAAGGTGCCTAGTAAAGGAGGACAAGGGATACAATTAGGGTAATAGCACGTAGAAGCTTTTGTATATCTCTATGAAGATAAAAGAGAGCACGTATATATAGATACAGGAATAGTGTTTCTACCTTCTCAGGCTGAAATACTCTGATATAAGTGATCCAATTCATTAGGTAGTTAGTAGGTAGACAACTTCTCAAGCGAAAGCGGTGAAACACCTTTGTGAGCGATACAGTGCAACTAGGCTAATTCGAGCAAGAGGGGTCCTTATCGATAAGGCAAAAATTTTGAAATTCTTCCCAAACTACGACTCCAAGCCCACATTGTGTGCCATCTCCAAGTCAATACGCCCAAAATGCCTAAAGCTACTACTCCCTCTGCCTCGCGGCAGACACGACGACACAACCCTCTCGAGGATGACATCACAGCCACTGGAATTCTCAAGAACAAGTCCTCAAAGAGGAGATCAAAGGGCGGCGACGATGAGGAGGAAAACTTTGTCGATGACCGCGCTTCCAGAACCATTCTGCGCATAGGTCGTGAGCTGGCCGAGGAAGAAAATGCTGGCAAGGCGGTCGCTAAGCCTACCATTGACACTTTTGGCTACGATTCGCGATTTGACGACGAGGCTGAGGAGGAAAACAAGGTCTATGAGGACGAAGAGGCTTGGGGCGAGGATGAAGAAGTTGTGGAAGAGATCGAGGTTGACCCCAACGATCTTGACATGTACCGAAAATTCATGCCTGATGAGGAGGACGACCTATTGAAGCACGGCTGGGACCTCAAGCCTACAGGAGAGGAGCAAGGTGAGAGCGTCAACCTCGCAGATCTTATCTTGGAGAAGATTGCTGCTCATGAGGCGGCGCAAGAGAGGCGAGAGAACAACTTGGGGCCTCCCGATGAGGAGGACTATGAGCTTCCTCCCAAGGTCATCGAGGTCTACACCAAGTATGTTCCCAGTTGGACCTGAAATGACCACTTAAGCTAACAATCCCAGGGTCGGCCAAATTCTCTCTCGATACAAGTCCGGACCTCTGCCAAAGCCCTTCAAGATTCTCCCCACAATCCCTCACTGGGAAGACATTATCGCTGTCACCGAGCCCGACAAATGGTCTACCAATGCTTGCTACCAGGCGACAAGGATCTTCGTTTCCAGCAAGCCCCATGTGGTTCAGCGATTCCTGGAAATGGTTATCCTCGACCGCGTTCGCGAAGATATCTACGAAACCAAGAAGCTCAACGTCCACTTGTTCAACTCGCTCAAGAAGGCTCTTTATAAGCCTGCTGCTTTCTTCAAGGGCTTCCTGTTCCCTCTCGTTGGCAGTGGGACATGCACCCTCCGCGAGGCTCATATCATCTCCGCCGTCTTGACTAGGATTTCTATTCCTGTCCTTCATTCTGCTGCAGCTCTGAAGGGTCTATGTGATATTGCCGCCCAGGAGGCGTCTCATGGAACCGAGGGTGGAGGTGCCACCAACATCTTCATCAAGGCCCTTCTTGAGAAGAAGTATGCTCTCCCTTTCCAGGTTATTGATGCCCTGGTTTTCCACTTTCTGCGATTCCGCAGTGTCGACCCTGCCTCTGTTCAAGTTGGCGACGCTATGTCAGGCTTGAATGAAGGTGATGCAAGAACAAAGCTGCCCGTTATCTGGCACCAGAGTCTTCTCGCATTTGCTCAGCGATACAAGGGCGACGTCACAGAAGATCAGCGCGAGGCTCTTCTGGATCTGCTCCTCACACACGGTCACGCAGCTATCGGACCCGAGGTGAGGAGAGAGTTGTTGGCTGGACGAGGTCGTGGTGTGCCGCTGGAGCCCCAGGGCCCAGCATTGGACGGTGACGACACTATGCTCATTGATTAATGGGGATTGATGTTATCAACCAACAGCATTTCTAATGAATCAAGACAAATTTGGCGTATGGCGTATTAAAATGGTTTCAAGCTGGTTCGACTTGAGTGGAGATAGAATTAAGTCTGTTGGAGACAAGAAGCCCATCTCGATACCAATTCTATATGATTCTTTTGTTCCATTCCTGTTTCCTATAAATCTCATCGTGCACTGTCCGCCACCTGCGCGCCTTCTACACCTGCGAGCGTTCTTGTTACCCAATTGGGATACTATGAGCCCGTCATTCACAGTATGTGGAAGGAGCAGTGACAACGACTGCCATGTACCTCTACCTAGAAGGCATCGGAACTCCCTCTCCGACCGAATCCGATACTGCCATCGTTCATCCTCCTAAGTTTCTTCCTACTTTGGTACCTATGGAACAGCTCTCCTCACTAGCATCTTACGCTATACGTGCTATGCTCTCTATCCCAACCTCCTAGTTGTCTGTTTTAAGCCATTATATAAATCTTTTCCAACATCAGTCCTTTTTACCACAGTATTATCGCCCCGAAGTTGAGTATTTCATCTTGACCGAAGGGCGGTCTCGCCCAAACAGTGCTACTCCAGTTTTAAGATGCCGACACAGTCTCGTTCAGATCCATCGTTGCCAACAATTCGTCATAATATGAACGAGCCCAAGTACGATACCACATTATGAGACCCCGAGCCGCTATACTGATAGCTCTAGTTACTTCAATGTTCCTCATGGAACGACTGCGTCTCCTTCCTATGCCGTCGCGGCGTTCACGACATCCAAACCAAAATATGAAAACCTAATGAAACACCAGCCGAGCCTTCCTTCGATGCCGGAGAATATGTTCTCATCTCCCCTAACTTCGAATGTTGCTACGCCTCGGCCAACCTATCGACAATCTTTATCATCCTCTAGTTTCGGCGTGGACCCCCCACGGCCTCCTCGTGACGGGTTCGAGTAGGTCTGGTTCCCTCAAGGATACTGGGCAGAACGTCAACTTATGGTACCACGGAAGAGCACTTCTGGGAAAAGCTTCTTCAAGTGGAGGAGCCGCTCGACAAAGTCCGCCAGTGAACCAGACGTTCGAGACCTTTCATTCGCATCTCCTTTAACATCTCTTTCAGCACCACTCACCTTCCAGGGGTTCGAACCAACACAGCCAAGACCACCTTCCAGTCCCTTTGTGTCGGAATCGGCGCACGTTCTCTCCTTGCAGCATCCTTCCGTCACGCGCTTCTCAGACCAATTTCCCGATTCCAGTGATATCTCTCCCAGCTTGAACAATAACAGCACAGACTCGATCTCCCCGATGAACAATTCTGGCATAACAGGACAGACGAGTACTCCTCCCTCTTCACCACCGAGTTCCATGGGCTTTTATGTCAAAGCAAAGAAAAGTCTCGAATCAAAGCTGAAATTGAAGACTCGGAAAGAGGTAAGTTTGTTTCGTGGGCAGACAAATGGATCAACGCTAATCTTGACAAGGAACCAATGTGTTCAGCTATCCCACAACATGTTCATCAATGTGCGACAATGGATGGCACGGGGAATTATTCCAGCACGCTCCAAATCACTAAGACAGGTTCTTGGTTCAAAGACGACACGGTGAAACCCAAGCTTCGAAGAAGACTCTTTGGCAGGGCACCATGGGCTCGCAAGGAATCAGCAGATTCTTTCAGCAGCGTAACCAGCTCAGTGGGGGAGATACTCAAAGGTGAGACTCCTCCTCCTTCAGCAGTCTCAAGCTATACTTCTTGTATGTTATTTAAAATATGTACGGTACCTGGGAAACCAATGCTGACATCCTAGCAGTGCATGTCAACTGTGTTAATGGCCAGTTTCCGGGAGGGGTATGTTGTAAAGAGAGCTCGGGTCGCCATATACTAACATTCTTTCTTTTCCAGGAAGCAAGAAGAATAAAGACACCGCCACTAGCCGAAGACACTGCGAGCGGTCGGCCACGTTCATTCTTCACAGAGACAGTTCCTCCCACAGAAGACGATGGAATGGGGTCTCCATCGAGAAGGAACTCGCTCCAAACAGTTCGTCGCCAGAGCATTGTTGCTGACACTTACGAATGGTGGGAAAAGATGCCCAAGAAACCCGTTCGCAGGAGTCCCTTTCAAGACATACCTCCTTTTGAATTTCAGCTACCGGAACATCTTCCCAGTAGCCCAATGTGCCCGACCAACGAGAAACACGTCAGTGGTGGGACTGGCGTTTGTGTCTACCATGGACGCAGGAAGGGTGCATCTAAATTAGCGCCAGTGTGATTCGAATTACGATGGTAAGAAACCCGCAAGACAGAGCGGCTATGCCTTGGGTATGAAAAGGCTGTTGGTTCGGAGTACCGTAAACCTCGATCCTTATTCCTTTGATCATTGTATTCTGCGTTATTCTTGTAGGATACTGATGAATTGAGTGATAAAATCAACAGCAAGATGGGGCTCGAAGCATGTAATAGAATTACCAGCACACTCTTGTCCAGCGCTTTTATATTGAATGTTTCTATTGATTGTTGGTGTTGAGTGATGATAGTCTACTTTGTAGCATTCTTCTGTTTTCGCCGATTCCCTTAGTTCATATGATGCACTATTTACCCTATTTTCATCCAACTTCGACTTGCTTGATTCGAATTTGTTCCCTAAACGCCTATCGCATATTCCAAGAATTAAGGAGTAATCTAGACGGAAGACCGAGCTTGGGTACTTGGTGCTCCTTTATATGCCGTCTGTCCCTCTGTCGGCATGACATAGTCATAAGTTTGCTGGCTATTATTCTTTCTGCTCCAGAAGGACTGGCTACCCTTGAAGAACAAAGGTGGCGGGTTGCGAATGTGAGTCAGTACAAGCACAACGAGCCAGACAATGGTAATTGTAGGAAGCATCCAAGAACTCTGTTGGTATTCAGCGGATCTTGTTGCACTGTATCTTATCAACGCGACGAGGCTTGTGCCGAGGCCGAGGAGAGTGAATATGACGTGACGGGTGATAGCCCATTTGCTCCATGGTTTTGTTCGTGAGATGACGGCTAGAGAGACCATGAGGATTAGGGAGATCCCAGCGGCAATGTAGGTATAGTTGAACTGCGTCATAGGTTAGGAACGCAAAGTATATATGGCGCGGACATGGACTTACGATAAGTTGGAAACGAACCCACATCTTGTCATTGAGTTCAGACTCAAAGCCAGAATCAGTCTGCTGTATTCCCTTGCTCTTGTTCTCATCGTCAACTTCCTTCGCAAGGTTGATCTTGAATGTCTCAAGCAAAGCGTTCTCCATGGCACTCATGAGACCAATCATGGCGTCGACGAAGGTCTGGTAGTCGTCCTGATCAGGATAATCCTTATCCAGATTTGTATCAGTGTACTTGACGACCTGTGGCCAGAAGGTATCGTTTATAGTAGAGATATTCTTCAGTGCAGCATCGGCTGTGTTCAAAGTCGTGATATACTGAGGTGTGTAGGTCTCGAAGAACTTTGTGACAACTTTCTGTAGCTCGTCGACTATCATCTTGGTTGTTGCCTTGGCCATGAGACTGGTGTTATCTAGGAGTACTGAGCTCGAGTTCAAGTGCTTGAAAACATCAAAGATCTTGGTCCAGATGACGAGTTGGGTGAAACCCTGGATGAAAAGGCAGAGGGCGAGATGCAGAGGATAGTGGAGAAGAGTCCAGAGCTGTTGACGAAACTTGGGCAGATAAGGATTCTTCATCCAGTCGAAATAGATGAGGAAGACGGCATAGATGGTTGTGGCTGCAGCGGTGACAATGCCAATCGTTTGAGCATCTATCAGTGTGTTAGAGGAAAACCCTATGTGAAAATATATAAGTATGAGACTTACTCCATGCATCAGGGCTTTCGACGATGGTGACAACGCTCTTTGAAATAGTAATGATTCCGTCGCCAACAATAATGACAGTCAACAGACCAATACGCTTCATCAAATGCGTACCCTGGAAGCTCAAGACCGGGAAGATGTAGGCAATGGCGAAAGTGAGGATTACCTCTACACCAGCGAGAACATACCACGTCATAAAGACGTTGCTATTGTGATCAGTGAAGCGGAATGTGATGCCGAGATAGATCATGGCAAGTGCAAAGTTCAAGCCAATCTGAAGCATCATTGGCAAAACCTGCTTCTTGTACTTTCGGACGTGCCAGAGGATACTTCCGTATTCGACAGCCAAGCATAGGCGAGAAACCATTAGGATGATGGCTAGAGGGTGTCAGATATGAAATTCAGGGGTGAGATGGGGCTGAGAAACATACACATCGTTCTCATGGTCTTCATGTTTTGATCGTGTGGTGTGAACTTGGGGGCAACGACGGCAAATCCAACCATGACTCCGAGATGAACACCTCGAGCGGCACGTTCTATGTCTGTTAGCATAAGTTATGAAGGTGACTCAAGCTAGCTCACCAAAGAGACTGTCTGTCACGAATCGAACATCGTACAGACTAGTAGTCAGCCATGTGATCCACAGAATACTTTCTATCTGTTAGCATCTTCATCACATTGAATCTCCTCCCATTCCTACCTGAAGTATCCAACGTAGGCTTTGAAACGCTCGTGACTGTTAACACCTTGTGTTTCGCAAAAGACAGTGTAATTGGCGGCGAAGAAGAGATCGTAGAAAAGCTCAAGTAGACTGGCATCTTCGTGCTGTTTCCGCGTCAGCAGAGATTCCCTGAGTAGCGTCTCATGGTATAGACCTTTTGGAACTGTGGGCAGTCATCCTCGTATCTGTTACCAAAGAGGCTCAGATCAGGAGCCGTGGGACTCCTGGTGGGAAGGCTATCGACGCTAGAGTCGGAAGCTATCAGAGGACTCTTGATGAGAGCGAGCTTTTCAGCTGCTGTAGCGCTCTCGTGATGATATTGTCTAGCCATTGCTTAGATAAACAAATTACCTTGTTCAGAGTCAGTATTGCCGCTGCAAGGTTACAGAATAACATCACGTAGATGCAAAAACTCTTCACATCCAATGATACCGCTACACATACCTTCAAATGGACTACTCAGGCCAGGATGAAAATCCAGTCTACAGATATTTCCAGGACAGGATGGAAGCCCAGTTATGTAGACCCGACCGAGTATTCGGGTCGGAGTGACTGACAGGGATTCCAGGCCTTAATGATAACTTCAAACGCTGACCAGAGCCACGAATGCATGGGTCCATCTAGCTAAGTAGCTGCAATGCACCTTGATATTAACAAGGACCTTGGCCGTTGCGAAAACCACATTGAAATGGCTTGATAGGAGAATTTAACCTGGGAACTACCAACTAGTGCAGACACAACATCGAACCGGACTCGGTTAGCTCGCCTTGTGATGTCTCTGATTGAACAATTCCCACTGTAGAGTAGTATCAGAATCTTACGTGAGAGAGCCAATCTTAGCCCCCAACAATATTAAGTGGTAGCGAGCTGAAGACACGGCACATATAAACGGCTCACTAATACGACTTGAACTCTCTGATTCGCCAGGCGAACTGTTTTTAGAGACACCGATAAAGCTTGGCGGGCGTGGTGATCCACAAGGCTGGAGAGCGTTGAGTCTTCAGTGGAGACTGTTGCTGTTAAATGGAACGGCTGAACCAAAGTTCCCAGGATGCTTCGTTTTGTCTTTGCTCTTTTGGGTTATATTTTTCGTGGCGCTGACTGGTTGTAACGCTGGCGATGGATCCTTCACGGGTTTTGGCTTACCATTCGCATGCAGAGACCTTTTGCGTTCCGCCGGTCTATAAACCTTGTATTCTGTGGTCTGATGGACATGTAATCATGCTTTTTAATACGCTTGGTTTTACCTGGAATTAACTCCGTCGACAGAAAACGGTAGGAGAAAAAGTCTAAGATGCGATGGATATTCTCTTTAACCATGGCAGAGACGAGAGTTGCGTATGATCTGACACTTGAGATGAGAATGCCGGTGCCCTCGCGGTCAGATGCAACCAAGTTGAGTCATTAGCGGCTGAAACATATAAATAGACCGAGTCAGCATGGAAAGGCAAATGCAAATGCAACAAACCCTGGCCTCGGATTACGGACCAACATCCATTGTCTTTGAAGAATGCAACCCAGTTAGGAAACTCAAAACCAACAGCATCTCGTAAGGCTGGTAAAGTGGGCCATTATGCATATTCCCCAAGTCTCGTGACTTGGCTCCATCCAAGCGCTTAATTCTCATCTCGACGCGTCAAACGCGTCTCCCCCTTGACTTGGCCTGGTCACTTAGCGCAACCCATAATGTCAATGGGTAACAAAACAAACTTTGAGATGATGCAATGTTAGATTTCGGTGCGGAAACGATTTGACAGTCTCATCTGTCATCCACGCAAACCACAATGGACTCTCCTAGCCAGGACGCAAGCGCTCGAAAAAGAAATCATTTTCAAGATGATCCTGTCCCTACTCCTCCAACACTAAAGAAACGAAGACTCGACGACCTTTCACAAGGATCGCCCTCGACTCCGAAAGCTCTCGATGCTATCAACTCAGCATATCCTTCTGCTATATCCAGTCAAACTGCCTGGCCACTGGTGAACAACAACCTTGAGGCACCCAACTCCAACCCGCCACCTCCAGCTTCATCATCACAAGCTTCATCCCAAGCACCACCACCAGCTTCCGCAGCACCCAAATTTCGACCAGCCATCAAACTATCTGCTTTGAAAGGCACAATATGGGACACTCAGGATGCGCCTCGTCCTGTGCCTCTCCCCAAAAAAGTAGGTCCTGGGCGGCCCAGAACCACAACAGTGAAGAAACCACCAGGACCCAGGGGCAGACCTCGAAAGAAGAAGGTGCAAGAAGGGGATGAAGAGAATCGTGAAGCCGCTCAAATGCAGGGTTCCGCGGACGAGTTAGCCACAGCAAATGGAAATCTATCGGTGTCGAAACCTACACCAAAAGGAATTCTGACTCCCACAAAGAAAGGCAGACCACGAGGACGGCCACCGAAAAATGTTAGTTTCGGAGCAGGCCAAGATCGAAATGGAGAGGTTTTCTTTGAGGACCTGCCGAAGAAGGCCAAGGCACCTCGCAAGGCGGCCGACTCTGAGGCAGACGAGCTTGTATGCGCAATCTGCATCAAACCGCACTCCCAACCCCCGAACCAAATTATTCTATGCGACATGTGTGATTTTGCCGTTCACCAAGAATGCTACGGAGTGCCTGATATCCCTGAAGGCGATTGGCTTTGCAAGTCATGTACTCAAGAGGACATACTTAAGACGCCGAAAAAGACTCCAGGCATAGAGGTCCCGGCCATCAAGATCGCAGCGGATGTGCCTGATATTGCTAATTTGGAACAACATGTGCGATCATTGCAAAGAGTTCTTTTGGACCGATGTACAGGGAGAAGATGTTTGCGGTTGCCTGGCCAGCTGGAGGCTGAGGAGAAGGTGTACCAACTTGTGGAACAAACGGTTGTTGCTGGTGAAGGAAACTCACTGCTCGTTATTGGGGGAAGAGGCTGCGGAAAGACTACTGTAAGTTTACTGTTTCCGGGATGAACCGAAAGCTAATTCTATCTACATCTCAGTTGTTAGAAAAGGTCATCTCGGATGTATCTCAGGAGCATAAGAACGACTTCCACGTCGTAAGGCTCAACGGCTTCATCCACACAGACGACAAGCTTGCGCTCAAAGAAATCTGGCGACAGCTGGGTAAGGAGATGCAGGTCGAGGATGACCTGGTGACCAGAGTGAGTGTTCTTAACACCCCATGGCTATGCTTTGCTGACAACGTAGACAAACTATGCCGACACCATGGCGTCGTTACTGGCTCTTCTGTCACATCCATCTGAAATTATCGGTACAGACGAAGGTGTCACGTCACAATCGATTGTGTTTGTGATTGACGAATTCGACATGTTTGCATCCCACCCTCGACAAACACTATTGTACAACTTGTTTGATATTGCACAATCACGAAAGGCGCCCATCGCCGTAATTGGCTGTACGACTCGGTTGGATGTTGTTGAGATGCTGGAGAAGCGAGTCAAGAGTCGATTCAGTCATCGTTATGTCTACCTCTCTCTGCCCAGGAACCTGCCAGCCTACTGGCAAGTCTGCAGGCAGGGATTGATTATCGATAGTGACGAGGCTGAAAAGGAGGGTATCAATACCTATCTCGAAGGATATGCCGAGTTCCAGCAGTATTGGAGCCAAAAGATAGAGGTAAGTCAAAGCAAAGCATATCCATGACTGCGTCAGATGCTAACAACCAGCACAGGGCCTCTACAGAGAACGATCCTTCCAGGACTTGCTTCAGTATCACTATTACACGACCAAGTCGACTTCGGCATTCCTTACCGAATGGATCTTGCCTCTGTCGGCTCTCTCAGCTAACGATGTCACACTCAAGATACCTTCTGTGCAAGGAGATATTGAATCCTTGACAGCCCCTGATTCCAGACTTCACCTACTGTCTACACTGTCTGAACTGGACCTGGGTCTCCTTATTGCTGCAGCGCGATTGGACATTGTCGCACACACGGACACGGTCAACCTGGCGATGGCGTATGATGAGTACAGCTCTTTGATGGGCAAACAGCGAGTGCACTCAGCAGCGGCAGGCATGCTTGCCGTAGGTGGAGGTGTACGAGTCTGGAGTCGGGGCGTGGCTGGTATTGCGTGGGAACGGCTGATCTCCCTTGGATTGCTTGTGCCAGCCGGCATTGGTGGTGCCCGTAACCTAGGACATGGTGGATTGGAGGGCAAGATGTGGAAAGTCGATGTGGCACTGGAGGAGATCCCGGCAGCGGTGAAGCTGAACGCTGTACTGGCGAGATGGTGTAGAGAGATTTAGTGGAGGAGGCGAGGCGAGGCGAGGCGAGGTTATTGTTTTACGATATGATGCCCTACTGGCGTGTTAGATACACATCTGTACTCCATTGATAGAGTCAGGATTAATGATGCCCCTGCATCTACATGTATTTTGTAAAGACATGTAAAGAATACCTCAGCGATACTTTGCTAGCATCCTTGGTTTGCTAAGAATTTTGCGACGGGAACAAGACGGCCTTGTGAGATGATGGTTTGCCCCTTGAAGATCGCGGTGAGTTATTCTAGGACCCGAATTTACGGCACGCGGGAAACACGGCACATTAGTTTGTAGAGATGTGAGCATTTCGGTGAGGAGAACCAGTTTGAGGTTTTGAATAATATAATTGAAACGAATAGGGGGTTTCCGAGGAGAAGATCTTTGTGCATCAAAGTCCGTCGATAGATTTCCAGAATATTGCCAGATTTATTCCATGTTACATTCGAACTCTGCTTCGGCAATATTATGGATATGTTTGAAGATATCAGGGGGCGTTTTAGGTCCCCTTGATGGCATAATATACTAAAATCTCACGGACCAGGCGAGGGTGGTTTTTAGTGAGACGTGTCAAGTGACAGCGTGAATTTGTAATCGATTTGATGTTTTATGTTGATACTTGAAACAAGGGAAGCTATTTCTGTTAACAGCGAATGATTGAATAAGTAAGTGCCTATTAAATAGATTATTCTGAAGCTGATCACGTCACTGAAGATGGCTGAGATGCTACATTAGATGAGATCAGATCAAGATGAGCTCGAGCTAGTGGCAAGCGAATACAACAGCACTTCCAAGCTCCGAGCTTCTTCGGTCAGGGAATAGAAGGTTCGATGCGTCGAGCGGCCGGCACCTGCTAGACTAAGTACCTAGATTTTGTGGCTTACCGCCGTGCCTTCCACAGCTGAACTGGGCCCTGGGGCTGGAGGATCGCATTTTCAGCAGGAGATGGACAAGTAACGTAGCAGTGTCGTACTTGCCCATGAGTTGTTTAACATGGGTTGGATTGGATATAATAAATTCTTGCTAAGGCAAGAGTGAATCAACTTTCGTCATCACAAATCTTCAACAACAAAAATAATAGATCGCCAACGTTTTATAGTCTAACCCATAAAAACTTGGAACCTCGGACCCTTTTTTTCGTTCCGTACATATTCTTTGATCATCATCGCTCCTCAACCTTATTGTTCTTATTCTTATTATCATCATCATCATCATCATCCATTCATTACTCAGCATTTCATCATCTTACTTCTCACCCAGCTCAGCACTTTAGTTACCTTATACTGCACCGACTAGAAAAATACATGTAATATTGTGTCGATCGCAACCATCACCAAGAAAAAAACATGACTCGGTCAACATTCACAACTATCACACCCTTGCCCTCAGACATATCCCGAGAGCATGTAGTCGAGTTTCTCCACGATCATCTCGCCATGATCGACTTGAATCCTCTCATTATAGAACGCCACCAAATCTCTCCTCCGCCACACGCCCCGGAGGATGAGAAGAAGTGTGTATGGTACTCCATGACGGACCGTATCGACTATCTCCCCGGCGGTCTTGTCTCCGGCCAGGTCTCTTACACCGCAGCCTTCTTCGACTCTCCTGATGGTCTGCAGACGCACAGCTATGCTCCTATGGGGCTTGATCTCCGTGGGCGTTGGTCTGTAGGTGGCACGATGCCAGGAGAGCGCCCGCAACCTGTTGAGCTTGGTCTCGGGGCGCCTACTACGGGTCTTTATCTCCGTGAGGATGTTGATATGCGCTGTAACATGCTCATGGTAGGGTTTGTCAAGAAGACTATTAAGAAGTCACACGGGACACTGGTTGAGAAGTTATCTCAGAAGACCTCCATGAAGATGGCAAGGCACTCTATGCAAAACTTCGGGTCCAGCTCCCCAGGAAGTCTCCAAACGCCAACCCCTACAGGGTCCGAGTCCTCAGCAGTACCGCCTATGGGGCCGCTTCTCCCACCTGCCGTGAGCAATGACCAGCGCGGGTTTGCCCCGGACCTGTCTTCACCACCTGCCTATGGCCACGGCACACCCTCTTCCTCTTCAAATATGGGCATCATGCACCCGCAGAGAAGCGGCGGTCTGGTACCCCCTGGACAACCTCAGCGGCTAGATCTCAATCAGTCAGGGCTTGGTCATGCAGGAACTGTCTATCGTGGCAACAGTAGGCCTGATCATTACACCGAGTTCTCTGGTCAAAACCCCTACGATAACTCACGGACCCCATACGATGAGCGGGAGAACTTTGCAGAATTAGACGATGGCACCCATAACCATCCTCGCCACTACGAAGACAAGTCAGGACCCGCAGAGCTAGCTTGAGGCTTGCATGCGGCAGCATAACATCACCGATATTTGTTTCTTTTTGGTTTGGAGCAGGGGCGTTATTTCTAGCCTGGACTATTATGTCTATCTTTTGAATATCACATCGTATTATATCAGGTACGAGCGGAGCACATTGACAATATACAGAATATCGGACGCAGGTTTAGTGAGCATAATGATAAAATTTCGTTGAGTACTATATGTATTCATATTATACCAACGATAAAGATCATCTCCTAGCAATGCAAATGCCATCCGAAGCTCCCCTTCTATCAAAAAGTCCCAAAAGAACAAAAGAAATCCCCTTCAGCGTGATTTAACCAACCCCCCGGGAAACCCTTTTAGTGGGGGATGGGTTCACAAAGAAGATCATCAGCTCTAAGCCCTTGAACAGATGGTCTCTCTTCCTCATCCTTCCTTTGGTTAAGTATCGTCCAGCTTCTAGTGTCTGAGACATGAGTGTGGTGCTTGAAGGGAGAGGTGGAAGTAACAAGAGTCCCACTCTTCAGGGGCTAAATGCGAGTGCATGATGGCCCAAAGAAGTCAAAAAAGGTTGTCATTAATACGTTGGTGATGAGAAGCGAAGCGAAGTTTTCGTTGAGTGCTCGTAGGGAATCATAGCGTTGTGAGCCGTAAAGATCTGCCAGTCTCAGACGGAAGTTGGCAAGCTGACGAGCAGATGCTGTGTGACAGATGGTTCTCTGAGACTGAAGATACTCGTGAGAGAGTTTGCTTGTCTTTGCGAGCTTACAGAGCAATGAGGCCGAGCATGGCAGCCAGGCCGAGACCGACCTGGACAGCACCGGCGCCGGCAACGACGACGGGAGTCTCGGGGACATCCGTACCCTTGGCGGGCTTGGTGGCCTCAGGAACCTGGGGGCCGGTGGTCTTGGCGGGGTGCTCGGGCTGGGCAGGGTGCTCAGGCTGCTCGGGCTTGGAAGGATGCTCAGGCTGCTCAGGCTTGGAGGGATGCTCAGGCTTGGGGGGAGCAGGGTGGTAGGGCTTGCCAGGGATCCAAGTAGGGCCAGCGGGGTGAGTCTCAGTGACGGTGCAAGGGCAGTCAGTGATGGTCAGAGTGCAAGGCTCAGTGACGACGTAGTCCTTGCCTCCAAGGTGGAAGCTGGTAGGACCAGTGCAGATAGTGGTGTAGACATCGTACACACTGGTGATGGTGACGGTGCCGTTCTTGACGCCGGTAGGCTGAGGAGCAGGAGAGACAATGGCGGCCTCAACGGCGGCGAAGCCAGCAAGGGCGACAAGAGCGGCGGTGTTGAATGAGTACATCTTGAATGACTTGTTTGGTTGTTTTGGGACTTGAAAGAGTGAGTTCCGTTCGGAGTAGTGAATGCAAAGTTTGTTGGAGTGAAAGACAGTGGCCAAGCGAGTGACTTGGGCGAGGTTTGTTAACGAGTGTGGGTTGCAAAGAACGAGAAAGATGCTGAGTGCTGAGGAGGAGAGAGAGTGTGTTGATGTGGTTGACGAGGCTGCCTTATATCTGTAAGTGAAGCCTCAGAGTTAGACACTGGCCAAGAAGAATCAATATGTTTATCTCGGCTATCCCCCTGTACCAGTGTGTCTGGGCCTGACTCTCAGCTTGCGACAGTCTAGCCGCCACAAGAAAGAATGGTAAACAGGCACATCGTCATGCGGCTTCATTCCAGTGCGCAAGGGAGAGAGGCACAAGGAGATTAGGGCTCCGTAACTAGGGAGTTGTTGACCTTGGTTACGTGATGCAGGGAGGGGCTTTTTTTGCAGTGATTGAGAAGAGTTGTTCTGAGACGTGCTGTTTTGAGAGAATGTTGAGATGTTTTGTTTCTGTGTAATTTTATTATTGTTTTTCTCGGGCTGTGGTTGAGTGTAAGTGGTTTTTGAGTCTTGATAGCGGGTGATATCTTTGCATCCAATGATAGAGAGCATATCGTGTAAGTGGTGTTCAAAACAGCCAACAAAATATTTAATGTAAACAAACTAGAAAATAAACATTTCAACTATAAACTTAATTCTATTTCCAACAAATCCACATGATTCGACCAAAAAGAGCAAAAAGAAACGATGGTGCAAGAATCGGTCGATCTAGAAAGCCTGTCTCTTGTCTCTCTTGAGTCTCCCTCCCTTACTTGACTCATCTGCCGTTGACCCCCACATACCTCAGACACGACACTAACATAATAGACATTGTCAAAAGATCAGATTACTTCAGCTTGCTTGTGACGGACAATAGCAACATAAAGCCTCTCTTTGATGCAGTCTATGGCTAATGAGACAAAACTCGGGTCAAGAGTGCCGAGGCATGAACTAAGAACAAGCTTTTCTCAAGACATCACAAGAACAAGATAAAAGAAAGGTGAGAGAAAGGAGAAAGGGAAGAAAATGGAAGAGGTCATTGTGTCTTGTAGTTTAATTAAGAATATGCAGTCAAACGTCTCTGCCCCTATTATATGCATCTTTTTCTTATTAGACTTTGGGTATCTGTAGATCGTACATGCATGATGAGATTGATCGCTGTTAGATACGGCACGTGCAATCGAATCGCGACATATTGCGTGCTCCCAAGATAATTTGAGCAAGTGAAGCAATATCCTCATCAGAAACAAGCACAACATTCTTGGTGTGTCTGAATTATGGCTACACATTCCTCAAGTTCTTCAGCCGATCTCTCTATAATACAAACTCTTCACCAGCCATACCAGCCATAGTCACAGGCACAGACACAAATTCATGATTCACAAACAGACTCAGCTCGTGCTTGACTCGAATTCATTTCTTCATCTTTATTCCTCTCGACAAAATCCATCGGAGAGAGACTGCTCAGATTTCTTCTTTTTTTTTTTCTATGTACAATTGTCTTTCAGCACTGGCCCGCCGTGTAATGTTTGGTGAAATGCACCCGACTCCTCCCAATGCAATGCATTACTTTCGGTTCCTCGACGTGGCCCCGTTCGTAGCATGAATAAATGAGTAGAGACAAAGTGAGAGGGGAGGAGAGAGGTAGAGAAAAAATAGGACCCTGACCCTGCCCTCCCAGAAGTAGAAAGAAAAGAGAACAATACAAACAACAAAGCTAACAAGAACATAGATGCCGTGAGTTTTGGTTGTCGAAAAACAAAAATCATTCTTCGCGCTGTACAAATCAGTCAATCGATCGCACACTCAAGTCCATCCTATATCCATAGTCATGATTCGGAAACTCGGTCTTCAAAACCTAAAGCAGCGCTTCTCGATTCAGCCAAGAGCTCGACATAGGTAGGTAGGCGATAGTCATCATATTACTGTGATGTCACTTCTACCATATACCCCCAATGCTTCGCTTGGCGACACCGAGACCTCATATCTCCCAACGATACATCGGCGGCAAACCCGAGCCGCGATCTAGTCCCCGTAAAAGATTTTTTTTTTTCTTCTTTTCTCATCGAGGTCCATAATCGATGAGCAAAATGGGGACCGAAACTAGGAACCGGCCGAGTAAGATCGGAGGTATCCGAGCTTAAATAAGAGACCGTTGTCGGAAAGGCAGAGCCGGGCGGGGAGGCGGAGAGTTTGGCAAAGCGTAGCAAAGCATAGCCATGACCACCATAACGCTAGCCTTGGAACAAGGAAGCCGAGGCGACAAATAAAATACAACTAAAGGCAAGAGAAAAAGGTAAAATAACTCGGAAACCCCAAATAACACCGATAATGCTTGCAAAGGTATGGCTCTAGGTGGTATCGTTTTGATGGTGGCAAACGCTCGGGTAGCCAAATCTGTCAAACGTCTCTATGCAAATGACTCGTTCGTTTAAAAATGAGGCAGATGATGGATGTGAATGCTTGCTCGTGTCACTGTAGGCACTGACTGTACTCCAGTGCTGCGATGAAAGGCTTCTTGTTCTGGTCAGGTCATGGCGCCTCGCTTCTGGATTAGGCTTTCATTTCCCTTCCTTTCAAGCCTAGCAGCCAGTAGCTAGCCATTAGCCAAGTGCCAGCCCTTCCTAGTGCAGTCTGAGGTCAGATCCCTTGGAGATTATCACTTTCGGTTTGATCTGCTTTGGCTTCGCTCAGGTCCTCGGCCGACCACGTCAAACTCGTAGTTTCGCAATTGTTGCTCGTACTTGGGGCTGCGAAGGAATTTTGGTACAGAGTCCTATTTTTTTTGTTCTTGTTAGTATCTGTCATCCAGCGCATCATGGCTCTGATCGGCGTGTCCGAGAACGGAATTGGAGGCTGGAGGGGCGGGTTTTAGTCAAAACTTACACTAGCCATCAGCTTGAACACTGCGTTTTGAGCGTCCTCAAACAGCGACGTCACCTCTTGCAGCGTGTCAATCATGGCCACATCCTGTCCAACGGCCTTGGTCATGCGAGTTGCCAGGTTGTTGCGAAGTTGATGGTCAATGTTGAGTTCGCACGGCGATCCTGGTGCCAGGAAAGCGTTGTAGATACCATATGCCGAGGCCATAATCTCCTTGATTCCGTCCATGGCATTAGTGTTGGGCGACTTTTGAGCCGCTCTAGTGGCAGCCTTGCAGCTACGCACAAACTCGTCAACATCTTGATAGAAGGACAAGTTTTCCTCGCAGTGAGTATCTCGCAGTTGCTCGCGGAAGAGGAGGCGTAGCGCGGGGTCGTTGAGAATCTTGTCCAGTCGCTGGGTGTTGGAGTCCCTAGTGATGCCGTTTCGCTGAGATGCGGCACCGCCTTCGCTCTCCGAAGGTCGGCCCCGAGAAGCAGCACCACTGACAAGATCCTTACCGCGTTGCGACAGCTGGTAAATGGCGTATTTGGTGGGTTGGAACAGGTTGCATCCAGGATTTTGCGACATATAAGCACGGTCCTGAGCCACGGGCTCCATCAATTCGTACTCCACAAATAGGGTGGCCACCTCAACCGTCTCTCGCTTGTCCACAATGGTTGAGCAGTCCATGAGCCAGTCAGTGGCAGCCTTGCCAGTGAAGGTATCACGATATGTCTTCCCATTCACCTTGCGCTCGGCAGCCATCTTCACCCCGGTAAGACCATCTCGGTAGTCGTGCAGCGAGTCCGAATCGGCGGCGTTAACGGTAGTCTTGATGTTGCGGCCCTCGGAGCCAGCAAAGCGGCGGAAGATGACCTCGATTGTTCCTTGGTCGTGAAGAAGCTTATCAGTCTGTGGGTCTCGCTCCAGTAACACCAACTGGGTGGAGGCGAGGTTAGCCAATTCCGACACTTGCTTCTGTTGAATGCCGTTTCTAGCGCAGAATCTATCCAGAACAGTGATACCCTTGGGAGTTAATTGCCAAACAGAGCCCTTCATCGTGTAGACCTGCTGATATTTGCCGTCTGCTGATTCGATGAAACGAGCCTCCAGAAATCGTTGACAGATAGAGCGGGCCATGTCCTTAGCCATGGAGAAAGTTGTGGTTGTGGTGGTTGTGACGATACGAGAAGGATCCTTGGGGTCTGGCATACGGTTGGATTGAGAGAACTTTAGGGAGCCCAGGTTGTTGATGGCATCCTCGGACAGGAAAGTGTACTCAACCTTGGTCAATCGGACACGGTGGGCTGAGAGCGGCAGTAAACTGACGACAAGAGTTGAGAACAGATCCTTGAAATCCTATTTATACAACAGTCAGTGGGTGTTTTTTTTCCTTTTCTTTTTTTTCTTTTCTTTTTTTTCTTTTTTGGGGAACAGGGTTTCAAGAATACGCAATGGCGCAGAGGCTACGCGTGTGTGTGCACGAGGTAAAACGGCGCCTTAAAGGTACACCAAACAAGGTTGGGTAGGACAACAGGGCGTACCTTTGTGAATGGACGGTCATCGTCCGTCATGCGCAACAAGCGCGAAGATGTCTGATGCATCTTGTTTGCTGTGGAGGACTTGATTGGGGGCGGGAGGTTCGGGTCTGTGGACGTATAGGGCTGGGACGGCGGGTTGTTGGCCTGCAGAGTCTGGGGAGCGACCTTGCTGTCCAGATATGCACCCGAGGAGAGCGATTGGTTTGAGGAACTTCGTAGACGGTGGTACTTGTCCGGACTGGAGGGTTCCGACGAGGGTGAGGAGCTCGTGAGCAAAGAGAGTCTTGAAAGAGCACCAGAAGACTGTCGAGGTCGAATGGCGGGCTCTGAAATAGCGGCAATGGCGTTTTGCGTGCGATCAAAGGCTGAAGCGGCCAGGGCAAAGAGGCTTGTCGAAGAACGGTTGTTCAATCTCGAGACTGAGGAAGCCGTATGGCGGTGATGGCTCTGCTGGGGATGATAAGGGACGTAGGTCGGCTGGTTTGTATTTGAAGTTGAGGTTGAGGTAGAAGAATTGCCGGAGGTAGCGGAGGTGTTGATGTGTGCTGGTGGCAGAGGTGTAGGAAGAGGCGAACGATCCGAAATAGAAGAGCGTGGTGTGTTCGTGGTTGTATCCTGGTCCTGGTCGTGGTCTAGTGCGAGTGGTGTATCAGAAGGAGAGGCAGAGTGAACCGTGGGCCTTTGGTGTTGCGACAGAGTGGCCATCTAACGGGAACGAGAAAGGTCAGAAGGAGGGGAGTTTTGCGGTGACGGCAGTGGGAAAGGTTCAAATAAGAAGGAGGACGGGATGGACGTGGATGGATGTGGATGTGCAAGTGAAAGTGGATGTGGATGTGGGATGTGGATTTTTTGGTCTGTTCTGGTCTGGTTTGGTTTGGTTTGGTTTGGTTTGGGTGAAGGAAAATCAGTCCAACTAAAGGTCAATGCAAGACCCAGGTGTAAGTGTAAGTAAGTGCAAGTGGGACACAGACTGTGAAAGAAGAAAAGGATAGATCCCCTCAGGTAGGATTAGTAGAGCACCTAGAATAGGACAGGACAGCCTAGGTAGAGAGGGAAAGGATAGGATAGGATAGGGATAGGGATTAGGGATTGGCAGCCCCAGAGCAAAGAAAAAGAGAGGGTTAACAAAAGGTGAGAGAGTACAGGTACTGGTACGGGTACTGGTACTGATACTGGTACAGGTACAGAACCCCCCCAAGACCGGCCGACCCTACTAAAACTGAACTGAACTCAACTGAATTGAGGGGAGGGTGGGGTGTCAAAAGGGGTTCCCTCTAATGAATGCACAGGCGTGGCCCTAACTGGAAAAGTCCCCTCCTGGTGGATCCCTCCCGACCTCCGTTCTCTCGTCTGTCTGTCTGAGGTCAAAAGGTGGGCGCTGAGAATAGCGGGCGAAATGGAGATGGTGATGGTCTTGGCCTTGGCTTTTCGCTCTCCACAACTAAACTAAACAAGCAGTAGCAGAAGCAGTAGCCAGGGTCAAGGTCAGGGGCAGGTAAAGAAGCTACCAGGGAGGGCAAGGTTTGAAAATCTCCAGCAGCTAAAAGAGAATCAAAGAGCGAAAGAGCGGAGACAGGCAGAGAGACTACCAACAAACGAGAGAAGAAAAGAAGAAAAATAAAGAAAAATGTACGGATAGACAAGGGTCTATTCCATGTGGGCTTGCTTGCCTGCTTTCATCCATCTTCAACACCGCTGTCTCTCATGCTGCGCTGCAGCAATCCGTCTCGGAACCCCGGGGCCTGAATTGCTTGTCTCTTACTCACTCACTCACTCACTCAACCACTCAATTCAGTGATAACATGTCTCCAGAACAAAAGACCCCATGTCCTGGGGCTTCAGCGCATCTTCGCGCTGGAGTTGATGTATCGACATGTCACCAGCCTGACCGGTCATCTCATTCTTGGTATGTGAGGTAGGCAGGTCGGTAGGGCCATATGTAACTATGCATGTTCACCACGCCGTGTCTACCGTAGCGTAGCGTCCCGTAGCACAAGACACCCGCAGCTTCTTGTGCAGATTTGGCGAACCAATTCCCATACGTCG
Source organism: Fusarium fujikuroi IMI 58289 (assembly GCF_900079805.1). NCBI lineage: Eukaryota > Fungi > Ascomycota > Sordariomycetes > Hypocreales > Nectriaceae > Fusarium > Fusarium fujikuroi. Next base: position 1,179,099 of record NC_036623.1, on the reverse strand, counting down.
TGAAAAGAGGCTTCTGGCAACCTCTCGGCCAACAGTACAGTAGTCCCTCTCCAGTAGCGCCATTTGAAGCCCCCGGTACCGCACCTTTGGTACAGCGCATTGCCTGTCGGTTCCGACTGCAACATGGAGAACAGAGGAAAATAAAAACCAGATATCAACAACTAACGTTATTAGTTGCTGTATGTGCGAATACATACCAACAAGCTGGGGAAGCCCGTCAGCAGTTGTGCTGTAAGCGAACAGGGGCGTTGGCACTAAACAAAAATCCATTGATATCACCAGCCCAATGACATGGCAATGTTCGGATGACAAACGAAATGAAGATTTGTGATCATGATAACATGCATTCGGATTGATATACGGATAGGTTCACGTCAATCCCGTAAGTATTCGTTCATCAACTTCTTCTCTTCCAGTGCCTTGCCCCATCAACACTGCAGCTGTGAAAAGAGCGTAGGGTTTAAACCACCAAAATCCACTCGCCGCCTAGGCTTTGATATACAGCATACCCGCTTCCAGCAGCTTGCATGTCTGGTGTTGACGCTGGGGCCCTCATAACTCACATGCGCTATTGTTGCATTTGGGACTACATCTTTGTACTAGAGCGCTGTACGTAACGCGTTAGGGCATCAGACTTGTTGAGGGTTCACAGGCTGAAACCATTCGACTCTTTGAGCTTTGCGGAATGCCTACACCATTCTTTGCTGATCTGCAAGCGGTCTGCAAAGCAAACTGCAGCACCTCTGGACTCTGCAACACCATACCATGTATGTACAGTACTTTGCTAGACTGATCTGATCGGTTGGCGTGCAACAGGCATCGGGAGCGAGACACAACCGATTGACAGTAAAACGGCGGTTTTGAGGCGTTGTATGATGACTCAAGCCGGGATCAAATCTCCATTCTTCAGACCTTGCTCGAATCATCATATCTGGAATATGTTTTCCACCACTGCAGCGATCCGTACGGATTCCGCCGGTGGCTTGCCCGCCACGAGCGTCTCTTGTGCAACCATGAGAGGCGAGCGTCGCCAGGGTCGACGCCTCATTGCAAATCACGGCGATTGAGAGCATTGAGCATTGCCTCGCCAGCGCCAGAATCCTTAGTCCATCCAAAAGCGCTTTGTCGGCGGCAATGGACCTTAGCAGACGCCTAGAAAGGAATGCTTACTTGGTAGATTTGCGCGAAAAGCCTTTTGCTGTCCGTCCATAGATGAGACAGGTTTGCACTACATACGAAGTACTGAGTACTGTACACAGATTCCCGTCGATGAGAAACCAAGCGCCGGACTGCTGCATGCTGGCATGAACCGGGACGTCAGACCGGGACAGCCACAGGTAATGGCACAATAGAATGGAGGCAAGCCCCGGTCAAATGCGACCTGTAATTCAGCGAATAATTAGTAAAAAGGGGAAATGTCTGGAAAAAGTTGTGCTGTGCTGTGTTGTCCCTATCTTTGTTCATCTCATCATTCATTCCATCTGGGCTTTTGGGTAATAATCTTCCCTCTCACATGGTGAACCAGTGAGTGGCTGCTGAGCCGCGGGCGTGTGCATGGTTGTCTCACCTCCCACAGTCAATCAGTTCTCAGCCGGCCCCTTGAATGCGCGTGGCTCCAGGGATTCCATTCATCATGCTAGGCTGTTTTCGGCTGGCAAACTTCCCTGTAGCCATGCTCAGTGCCTCCATCCACCGCATCACGTTGCTGCCATGCGATCAAAGCGCCCAAGTTTCTGTGCATGCAACCATGTCGCGGCTGGGCGTGGCTGCCCCTTACTCTGCCCCACGCGGGCTCTTTCACCAGGAAGTGCTTCCAAATTGCATCGGAGCGAAGCTATGCCAGAGTTATTCCACCTCATTTGATGGGCATGCTGCAAACTCTCCAAGTCTATGCGTAAATTGTGAGCCATTGGCTTATTCCTACGCTGGTCTTCAGATTAGTGACAGGGTTTTGTGTCTGCCGTCGGTTCTGAGTGTGGGATGCTGATTGCCTGTTCATCTTACCAGGAACCGTCAATCACCTTGAATAGAGGTGACACTGAAACACACTTTTGAAACGACCTGGAGATGCCCGAATGAATCACAACCCAGATTCGTCTTGACGCATGAATTTGGCCTTGCCAGCGTCCCAGAATTGATACTCCAATTACTTCCTTGATATCTACCTGTCGTTGTTTTTGTTGCCGCTGCCATGTCATGCTCAAGCGTGGTAGCTTGACTCCCTGACTCTTAGAATCTGTAATTTTGCGCCTCATTAGTCCGGCATCCAGGGCTCTCACAAATTGGCCAGATTCTGGTTAAAGTGAAAAGACTGGTGGTTGCAAATCGTGGCTAACGAACGCCATAGATCGCTCTGACCTCGTTCTGGCCTCTGTAGTGGATAGTGTGTGTGTCTCCGTCGGAGATTGATTATTAGAGTGTCGCTGAACCTCATTAGTCTACCACCATGCTTCCCAAGAGCTAGAGCTAGAGCCATCCATTGGCGAGTGTGTCAGGAAGGTTGTCGGAAGGATCACTACGGTGTGCGGTGCAGTCGTGTAGGTGTATGTAGCACTCAGCCTTGGTTGGACTGCTGCTCCAGGTTACCCCAAAGCACTACTGAGTAATTGATGCTGGGTTCAACGGGCAGGGCGGATGTGCCAGCCCAGCCGCATCTTACACGAAGCCTGCTGCTGTCGGTATCTAAATTATCCATCTCGGCTCTGTGCTCACGTCACGCTCGGTTCACGTCCCAGCTTAGAAGACGCCAGTGGATTTGTCTATGCCGAAGCGAAATTGTGATTCGCAGCACCGCGGCTTCTTTGGCTCCGAACTCACTCCTTCTAGAAGGTTTCTGGAAACTCGTCTCCGCGGCAGGGACCAGGGTCTTTGGATCTTGACTGGCTGAGCAATTCAACTCGACTCAAAGTTCGGTCCAAGGAGCCAAGCAATCTGTCGCCGATGAAAAGCGTCTCGGTCGTCTTGCCGTTAGATCAGCTGATCTCCTCTTCCGACGCAACCTTGAACAAAAAGAGATACGTATCCGCAATCTTCAGCACTCGTAAGCTTAGTATGAATCAAGGGGACTGAGGCTCAGGTTTCAGAAATAGACTGCCTAATGGAGAGAAAGAACGGGCGACCAACAAGGAAGCCAAAGATCCTGGTAACTTCCTAGCTTCAGACTAACGTTAGTTCAGGGAAGGAGTACGGAGTACGGAGTAAAGCATTGAATCTGTGAGTGAATGTCTGTCTGACTGTTCGAGACACCCCATTTATTGGAAGGAGGCTAAAAACCGACAAGACATAATTAGAGAAGGAACACGACAACACCATCAATTCACAACCGCGGCTTCCGATTGCGCCTCTTGGGGATAAGATATCTACATTTGTCCTTTATCTCCGTGTTAGTCTGTTTGATACATTCCTTCGCTCGGGTACATCTACCGTTTACAATGCTGACTCTTAGATTGTCACTTATTCAAGCCCAGTACAGGGGCTAGAGGGGTAATGACTAGGTAGGTACATCTCAGTGGCACGGTTATCGTTAACCGTTAACCGATCCTGTCTGGCCTGTCTACGGAGTATCAAGCCTCATCAATGTTGGATTGAATCGTCAAAATTCGATGGTGTTGAGGTGACCTGCACGTTGATGTCACTGCCTGATCGATCTACCTACTGCCTATGCTGAATCGATAGCAACAGTGTCAAGTTTCAAAGGTACCTACCTATGTAGACAAGGAGCCAAGAAACTCTGCATGTCTTTCCCACCTCACATATCACAGTGACTTTACGTATAAGCAGACAGGATGTTGTTACGCAAGATAAGGTATGTTTCGGGGACTTCTCATCATACACACGAAACAAGTGTTGCGAAACCCTGGGACGATAACAAGCAATCCAAACTATGGGTGGGTGAGCCGGCGCAGCTGTCAGAGTGGGAATAGTCGGGTTTGATGACCAGTCAATCTGGCAGATGAGGATGAATCCTCATGGCGTTCACCATCCTTACACCGCAACGTAACTGAAGACGAGGGCTGACGAAAATGCCAGCCATTCCGTTTCCCTATCACAAAGTCACCTGAGCCACGATCACCAAATTCAATTCATGGCTCATTTGTGAGCGCGGCGGGTATAAACTGGGGACGCAGGGTTCGAGTTGATCAGGGCACCATCCACAACTCTCAAGTGTCTTGGTGTGATTGTGACTGTGACTGGTCACCTTTCCAACCATGTCGACATTCCCACGTGGCTCCATGACTGAGCTTGTCGTGCCGTACAAGGAATCCGCTGCACGTAAAACTGCCATACAGATACGAAGCAATGGGTCCCCTCCTTCGCTTCGAAACACCGCCTCTCAAATGCGTACGGAGGACACGACAGTGCAACTCCGCTTTATTGTTTCTATTCTGTGGATATATGATCTGATCAAATAGGTACTTGCTGAGTCTCGAACAGCGGTATGGGACAACAAGGCCTGCAAGGCTATCAATATCCCTGACAAAACATGACGCGGTTACGCGCGCATTTCACACGTTTGTCAGCGATCAGCGCCATCTGAGTCCAGTACCGGAGAGGAGGTAATGAAGTGGCGGTGTTGACGATTTGCAGATCCCCAGTTGAAGAAGCAACGACACCAAGAACAAAGCAAAGAAAAGCAAAAAAGAAGAGGGTGTGAGGCGTGATTTTAGCAGTATTAACTGGTTGGTTCTGGCGGGGTCCGCCACGTGGGTTTAGAGGGAGCCACGCGTTTGTGACAACCAAGCTGTGGAGTCGCTTAGGCATCTTTCTGAGTTCTCCCTCTCTCCACTGTAACCTACATACGTTCTAGGCCTCATATCAGCACAAAAATCCCGGAGACTTGTCACGGCAGTTCAAGCGAGGCTCTTCAACTCACCAATTGTACCGGTACTAGTCGACGCTCAGGCAAGGCGTCGCCGTTGATTTGCCTCTCTTTTTCTTCTAGACCCTCGCTATCCGAGAGTCTGCCGACGTCAAAGCTGCTTGTGCCACCGCGCGATCCACTACAGCTCTTCAAGCTTCGGGAGGACTTCTCGTTGGTTAGCCTTGCTTGGGCGGATTGTTTTGGTCGTTGAGAACGATTGGTTATCAGCAAGATGGACAAGCCGCTATGTGGAAGACGTGCATGAAAGGCTTAGACTGTAGGCGGGCGGTTCGATTCGACGTTTTCAACCCAAAGTCTTGTTGCGGTTCTACATTGAGCCATGGGCCATAATGAAACGCTCTGCAACTCCAAATTGAGCACCACATGACACATCATTCCTTGGTGGAAGTTTGGTCGTCAGACTTGTCCACGATCCCTTAGTCAAAGTTTCACATGTACCGTATATCCCGTACTTACGGACTCTGCGGAGCCCGGACACATGGGTACATAAATGATAAACAAAGCGCCCAATCCGGTCAACAAAACATTCAGCCCTCTCGTGGAGTCACGAATCTTGTGTATCATGAGCATTGTTTCGCCCAGATCCTCCTACGTACCAACAACATTCGCGAAAATCCAAAATCTGCAGGGTTCCAAATCAATCTGATTCGGTCCCCCTGTTCATGCTGCTTTTTTAAAGTTGCCACGCGAGAGGGTACAATGTACTTTGCCATGTGCCTCGCACGAGGTAAGCGATCACGGAACAGATCCGTCTAACCATTCCGGGATGACGATATCCACAAAATCTGCAGACAATCCCGTCCTGTTCAAAACCTCAGATCAGACAACCAACAGTTTCGGTCCCGTCACTTAGACCAGAGGCTCTGACTCGATATCCTAGCTTAGCTGCGGATACAGCTGCCCGAGGGATGCTCTCTCATAGCAGATTAACGGTCACGTGTAGCCGCAAGTCTGAGCTTCCAGCACGATTCATGCTCATGCCTACAGCCTTACCGTTATCCTGGTTCGCCTACAAAGACAACGGCCTTGTACGATCGCCAACTAGACAGCTAGTAGTCCTACTGGCGCGGGCTCCTGTGGTACGGCACTTGATGATTACGAAAATGTCGGCATTGTGGTAGACCCTTCATATCGGCACTGAGTACAGGGTTAGTCACGGCGAACCCCGAACTCCAGTGCAAGCGTAACTATATCATATCTATTATATGGTCCCTCCACCGGATATGAAAACGAGCAAGGTCAGGCTGTGGAGGTACATACGAGCTTCTACTCTGTAGTCGGCGAACTAATTATGACTCCTGTACAGCACGGCAGGCTAGGGTACGCCCTTGTAGAGTGAGGCCTGGCCATCAACCAGCCCTGCGACAGCAGTACGCGGCTAGCGGGCGATCTGGTAGACGGGAGCCAACATTCGGGATTGATTTTCCAGGTCTCAATGGCATCTTGGCTTGATGGTACGTGTATCATCATATCATGATATACAGGATATGCATGTCGACAGATATATCGCTACAAGGCGCTAGAGGTTGTATTTCTCAGCCGCGTGATCCAACTCGTGTGAATGGTTGCTTCAAACAAACATGCAGCAAGTGCCCCTATTTCCTGGGCTGAAATCCGTGCTCAACCTCTTTTCCAAGCGTACTATCCACCAAGTCCACCCACCGCGGGAATCCATCGTGCGATTCCACTCACTAGAAGCCGTCGGCCGCCAAGTGGACAATGCTTGGGCGCCATCTCTCTTAAACCACGGAGCATTTCCTATTCAACATGCTGAATACTACCTTATATGCGGTGAGCAAGAATGAAATTATCTTAGGTTTATCGCGGCTGTGCTCACTGAAAGAGCTTCGACTCCTGTGTCGTGACTAAGACCTCATTACGCTACTTGTTATCATTGCCCCAGGACACAAATGGCCAAATACGCGCCGGCATGTTCAAATTTGACTACCAGCGGGATGAAATCGCTAGGGCTTGACCCAAGTGCACCTAGTGACCACCTGATACGTAGCTCTGAACAGGTTTTCGTACGAGTTTATGACGATCTCCTAGTCTGACAGCCCGGGAATATCTTGGACCTAACAAAAACGACTGACTCGTGTGCTGCACCTCTTGACCTCCGCAGACTCGTCAGCAGCAAGTTCTGTGTGGGGAACACTCTATAAGGAATAAACTGAAGGTTTTTAGATCAAGATTGGTCGCCCAAGTTCAAGCTCGACATTGGATAGAAGCTCTGGACCAAGAGGTTTTGCCTTGGGGGTGTGCAGTGTCGATCGACAAGGTCAAGCCCTACTTGCCGCTACATACTGACACAGACAAGTCGCTGTCATGTAGCTACTGGGGTCTTCGTTGCGGGCGTAGATACGGTAGTTTCTGCAACCTTTCCAGCCTGTAGGATCTGTGCAAATCGATATGTCGTGACTGGCCTCGCGATGCGTTGCTCTGCTTGGAGAGCATTGACTCGGTGGGCTATAGCGTTGACTAGAGAAGCATGTGTGTGCAGTTGATATCTGACCGTCCACTCGGATATTATGGAGGACGTAAACTATTGGAAGGGTGCAGTTTCGTGCCGGCAAGTCGATGCTGCTCCTTGGGTATCAACGTCGATAATGAGGGTAGAGTTTTGGCATCGCGGAGTCGGAGACGTGGAAACGACATCTATATGCCGCGGACACAACAGTAGCAACAGGATAACGTCTGACTTCAGAATGAGAACACTTCAACACTTGCTGATGCTGTGCTAACACCCGCTGTAAAAACGAAATATCAATTGACCTGGGTTCTGAAATCCTGTATGCCACTCGCCACAGATTGTACAACTAGACTAGATAAAGATGTCTACATAGCAAGAAACCGTTCTAACGCCATCGCTTTTGATCCCCTGTACCTCGCCACCGTGGGGGCATGTTCGGTACAGACGGGAATGCAAGTCTCTTCTCTCCCATTTGGACGACAGCTCCATTATGTGAAGCAACCATCCCCAGGGAGCCTTGTGTTTTTAGCAATACTTCATGCACAATAGAAATGTGAGTCCTTCGACTATATCGATGAGGGCGCCCTGTCCTTTTTCCAGCCCCTGTATCGCATGTTCTCTTCAATGGCCCTCCAGATCTGCTCCACGATCTCCTTATCACGGAATCGCGAAGCATCATGGCCCTCTCCTCGCCATCGGTCAATGCCAGTGGACAGAACGCGGTGACCCCAGTTACGGATGTTATCCGGAGCTGACTCTCCTCGCCAACCAACATAGATGCCCAGTGTATGCTTGAAGAGCTCGTTGGGGTCACTCCACTTGTAGTTCTTGAACTGCCAAGTCTGGCCAGTGGTGAGAACTGCCACGATTCTGTTCCAGTACTCAGGCTTGAACGCTTCAGGGCCCTCTACAAGAATGAAACGCATTGGGCGATTTGGGTCAATGGAGGGGATGATGCGCTGCACATGAAGCATGTTGCTCATCGCACCACCTGCATCAGTAGGCACAAACTTGCCGTCCTCAAGGAACGATCGAGCATTCGATAGGCGAAGTAAAGAAGAAGCAGAGGGAGATAGGAGAATAATAGGGTCTGGTCGTCTTGTAGGAGGTTTTTGGTTAAGAGCGAGTGATGGGTTAGTAGGGATGCTGGAGCTAGACTGGTATTTCTTCTGGATGAAAGGCGCAGCAAGTTTGCGAACATGGGAGAAGTCCTAGCGAGGTCAGACAAAACTCAGGAATTTCTCAGGTTGCAAAGACTTACCGTAGGTTTGATGCCCCTTAGAACGGTGTTGCGATCGCCCATCTTTCGTTCGCTATTGTAGATACCAGCCAGTCTCGGGTCCATGGTACCACGACCAGATCGCGACTGAGCAGTTGAAGTCACTGCGCCCGTCTTCGCAGCTGCGGTCGCGCCAGCAGCCGCCGCATCTTTATCACTAGGCAAAGGCTTGATGTACTCGCTCTCCTCGCTAGCACCCTCAAGCCAGGTAATCAGATCCAGACGCTCAATGAAACCCAAATTTTGAACCTTTCCCGAGCCACCAGCGGCTGCCAGTTCTTCATTGAGCTTTGTCGCAGAAGCATTGTATTCAGGGATAGCGACTTCGCGGTTCAGCCAAGCAAAGTAGATACTGCGCAAGTCTACGGGCTTGTCTTGCGACACAAAGCGCGTCGGGTTGTCGATAGGAACAGCAACATCCCGATCGGGGAATCGCAAGTACGTCGCCTGGGATAGAGGAACTTCGGTCGCAGTAGCATCAGCTGATGCCGTGGGGATGAAGGGCGCGTTGGAGGAGATGGATTGGCGAAGGAGGACGAGTCCGTCGAGGTCGGCGGCGGACGCCATGATGAAGATGGACGCGCGGGAATAGGGAGCACGGCTGAAGGAGACTCTATGTATTTGTGCCGATCAAGAAATACCAATTGATGAGTACTAGAACCTAGATGTTTCGCGATTCGAGAGTCTGACGTGTTTGTTGGTGGTGGAGCTTTGATGAAGTGAAGATGAGAGGCTGAGGCTGAGGCTGCGCCTGGAATTTTGGCAAGCTCACTTAGCTTCACCTATGCCGTGCTGTCATTGGTCGAGCCAGAATGTAGCCAATCAACGATGTATAACTTCATCTTCAACTTCAACTTCAATTGACAGCAGAGTCAACACCAATCCACGTTCTGTAGAATGATGCGACTGGACGCCCGGTGTTTGCATTGCAATGCACCAAGCAGATCATGTTCCTGGTGGTGTTGACGTTGATCCGTTATTACCGTCATACCCGGGCTTGACTCGACTAGGTACTCGACTGCCCTAGGGTAAATTACTCGGGGAGTATTGCTAGTTAGAACGCTATTGAGCAACATTTCCTGTGACTGTACAGTAGTATTGAATGTCACCTACTACGTAGCAATTCGTCTATGCATGTTTGGCGTGCTTACTGTGCATAGAAATGTTTCAATTGGTAAGTCATCATGTTTCTCTTGGGTAACTTGTAACTCTGTTTTAACTGCCGGTATAGCCACAACACCACGAAGATGCAGCTAGAGAACTTGCATGTAAGACACGTCATAGAGTGCATAGCAGTGTTTCCTTCGTTGGAGAGATATGCAAAAGAAGTCTATCAGATTGTCCATACCGCCTAGACTTGCCAATTCATAGATAGCCCCCCTCCATCTTCTCGTACTTGACCCCAGTCTCCAACGTCTGAGCACAAATCCTCTAAAACCCAGGGATCACATACACTAATCCTTGACGGATAACTTACTTAAAACCCCCATGCCCAACTCACTCAAGGTACAGATACTTACTATCAATCTAAACCCAACTTCTAGAAGCCGTCGCCCAACTATGATTTCTAATCCGCATCTAGCCATACACCAGCACTTTGGCGCCACGACTACCCTTCACGCCCCATCCATCTCGACTCTGCACAGCCAGAATATGACATCGGAGACCCTTGTGAGCCTGGCGCGTGCGGGCGAGCTACAACCATAAATTGCGATCCCTCACCCGGGACATGCGTTAGCCTTCTCAACGGCGTTAAGCCAGTTCGTGCAGATCACTTACTCGCCCCGGCTGTTTGGTCTGGTGAACTCCTAGCCCGATGAGTAATACGACGACATCCCACGCTCAGAGGGCGTCGGGTTCCCAGATCTAGTAAGAGTATGAGAAAAGGGGCGCTACATAACGAATTACACCACAAAGATACCACGGAGGCCGCCGCCTCATCTTATAGCGCGTGGCAAAGGCACCGCCATGAAACAGCAAAAGAGCCTTTGTTCACGGATATTGAATGGGAATAGACATATTTCCACACGTGAAAACCTTGCTCATAAAGCCACAAGGTATTGTACTTCCTGTTGTATGTACACCTAGCCGTATGCCCCTATTCGACTTCATCCAAGACCTATTCCAAAAGATGTGTGCAATTCCGCTTCCATTCCGCGCAATGACTCCGTCAACGCCAAATCAATCCTGACCTCCAATGGTTCCGTAGTACTCAAATACATCTATATGCCAAAGACAAGCTTCATGCGCTCATACGTGTAGAATGCGACCGCCGCCATTGGGAACACCTTGACGTATCCAATGGTGAGGCCAACAAAGAACCCGGGAACACCCCTCTCTCGGAAGATCATACCAGCGGTTTCTCCTATCCTCAGTCGACGACCGTCACCAACGGCACCGCCAACTTGCATCCGTCGTCGAATGACTTCAAGAGGGTATGATGCTGTTTGAGAGATCAAACCGGCGATTCCACCAGCAGTGAGCTCCGCCCACGATCGAAGAGGGGCTGGCTTTCCTTCAGGGTGGTTTGCCTTCTTCGGTAGTGTCGTGTGCTTCGCAAAACGTGGCGATCGGAGGATATCACCAACAGTATCGTGGGTTAAGAAAGACATGCCCGCGTATGGAAGCATGCCCATGACAGTGGGAGCGAAACCTCGGTAAAAGTTGATAAGTCCTGTTTGAGGAGCAATGGCCCCAACTGTCGCTGCTGTCGCTTCTGCTGCAGCAGTTACCGTCGCAGGCGCATTGGGGAGCCGTGTCGCGGTTGTTTTCTGAACGGGTTGCTCGTTGTAAATCTGACGACATATTGATGACAAAGAAGAGTGGCCGTCACGTTTAGTCTCGAAAGCAAGTCGTACTCTCATAACTTCTAAAGGATATGTGAAAAAGACGGAGGTGACACCAGCCAAACTTCCACTGAGCAGTCTTCTCATTGGTGTTTCATGGTGTTTATCGGGGATAATAATGGCTCGTATTTGTTCGTATGCGAGGAATTTGATACCGGCGTAAGGAAAGATTCGTAGTAAAGTCGCTGAGTGTCCACGGTAAAGTCCAGTGATGCCTTCATATCTATGGATGTCCTTCATAGCGCTTGCGACACCAACCCATGATCCTGTATATTTTGCGAATCGTGGATTGCTGGCCTGGAAGAGGATCTTCACTCGGTCCAATGGTGCGACGACTGTTTTGCCCTATTTCAAACAGTCAGAAACTTCTGGACACCTCTGTCTTCGACTCTGACAAACTTACAGCGCAGCCAGCTAAACCACCCGCAACTCCAGATTTCCAGACATATTCGAAGCTGTTCATTTGTGCCTTTGGTGCTACTGCTTCCTGGTCGGTAGGACACACAGGAGGCTCCTTTGGCGACTTGCTGAGGGTATGAGAAGAGACATGGCTCTGAATGTTTCTATTGCGCGCAACATCGGCCATTGAGGTATGCTCCATCTGAGCAGCGTCGGCAGAGGACATGGCCCCGAGGCTCACAGAAGCACGTGCCTGACCTTGTTGAACGGATTCGAGGCCTACGGGCGCGACATGCCGCGGCAGAGTCGAATGGGGATCGGTATTCGAAGCCAACGCGACTGAGGTATTTCGGTTTCGGTGGTATCTTGTCAAAAGGTTGGAGGAGTAGAAACCGGTTTTGCGGGGAGGATGAAGAAGTTCGGATATGGGGAGGATTTTGGAGATGATACCGGCATGCGGCGCGGCAGAGTTTCCCCGGTCAGAGGCGGCTTGGACGTCATTAAACCGACGCTCAGTGGGCGAATACAGGCCCCCACTAGTTTTTTTTTACAAGTGAATGACCTAGCGAAGGTGGTCACGCCCGCGGAAATGGAGATCCCCCAGAACCCTAGAAAAATAGAGGAATTAGGCCATCAGGGGTTCAAGACTTGTCACTTCAGTGGGTTAATGCGCTGATAATCCACTGAAAACTTGTCGTTTCTCAGCAGATTCACAGGGCAGGGCATAGCGAGGCTTAACGGTCCCGGTGATCAATAACCGAGCCGAGGTTTGCCGACCATCGCCGCGAATTCATTCTTTCAACCGCGGGTCAAGCAAAAGCCAATACAGGTGGAAGAATAGCCATCCGAGTCAGCTATGGAGGCCAACGGCCACAGAAAGTCCTCTGTTCTCTTTGAGAGCCCGGATAAGAGCCTCATTGTTCTAGACATCCCCACGTCTCTAGAAGAGAGCCAGGTTCTCCCGCCGTCTCAGGTCCCCCGCCGCCGCATCGTCTCCGCATCGCCCCCCGCAACTCCGTATGAGCCCCGGCATGGAGGAGGCGATCATTCGGCATTTGCGACTGCGTCTCCTGGCGCGCAGTTGGCTGAACTCATGACCGCTGAAACGGTCAGCAGCGCCTTGCAGGACCTTGCCAGCACATACTCATATTCTGGACCTTTCCATCAGGACCGGCTGGTTCAGCCACAACAAGCACCGTCAGTATCCGCTCTGCCGCCTTTGATACCAGACAAAGCCGAATTTCTTGATGGCTCTATTGAGGCCATGCGTGATACTTTTCACATGTCAGCTCCCAAGTTTGATCTTGTTGTGTTAGATCCTCCATGGCCAAATCGATCTGCCAGGAGAAAGACAGACAAGTATGCTACTGTATCAAATCTCAAGGAGATGCGCAACCTCTTGCTCCACATTCCTCTAGCTTCTCATCTTGCACCAGATGGACTAGTTGCCGTCTGGGTCACTAATAAGCACAGCATTCACGACTTTCTGACTTCCCCAACAGGGCTGTTCGCTACTTGGGGTCTCGAGTTTGTGACTGAATGGACATGGCTCAAGGTTGCTGCGTCAGGTGAACCACTCTACGACATTGAGTCAACATGGAGGAAGCCATGGGAAAAGCTCATCATAGCGAAGCGCATCGGAAGCCAGAAGCCAGAAGCTCTTGAGTCCAAAGTCATCGTGGCAATCCCTGATGTCCACTCACGAAAGCCCAACCTGCGAGGTCTCTTTCAAGATGTTACCGGCAAGGATTGTCTTGGCCTCGAGATCTTTGCTCGTAACTTGACTGCTGGTTGGTGGGCTTGGGGGAATGAAGTTTTGCGCTTTCAACAGCCCGAACATTGGCATGACATAGAACCGTGAACCATGAGACAAAGAAGATACGAGTTTTCAGCGTCTATATTTGCGCTCATAGTCTTTAACCCGCCTGCATGCATTGCCCATCCAAGACTAGTTACAATAATGTACAATTGTGATGCCCGCTTATCCTACAGAGACCCATCACCCGTGGCTCCTCATAGAATTGCCGCCTCTTTCATTAGCAGCTTCCTGCAGTTTCAAGTCGTAATTCGCCTTTCGTAGTCGTTTAAGCTTCATTTGCGTCCTTCTTAACCTCTACTTCCTCCTTGTTCAGTATCTTCTCCCATTTAGGATCCAAGATAACATCGTTAGTCCACTTCTCCTCTCCCGATAACAGCTTTTGTGCCATCTTGGCCAACTCTTGTCTCTCCTTCGACGGGAGCTGCTTGCTCTTGAGAGGAATCTCGAATCGCTGTTGCGCAATATGCTGCTGGTTTCGCTTCTCCAACATATCCTCGCGCATCTGGAACAATTGGTTGCTCCATGGTGTTTTATCCTCGGGAAGCTCGGGCCATTGGAAGGGCTTTGCCAGTTCGACAGTCATGACCTTGAGGGGTTTGGGGCGATACCACGAGCGCGAGTGGGAGTTGCGCTGGGTTAGAGGTTGCTGCTTGACGTATGATCGGACCTTTGTGACCTCGACATTGTATAGGTTCCAGAGGTAATCTCGGAGATCGAACTTTGTGAATCGCAGAGGGACCTGGAAAGTGGCCTCGTTTGGTGGGAGGTGATCTTTTCGAAGAAAGGTGATTACATGGTTTGGCCTAGAGATAGTAAGAATTGGTAGGTTGAGATGGATCAAAGGTACTCACAGAAAAACCTGCTTCTGACCCAGCTTGAAGCCGGGCAATTGGCGAGCTACAGTCTTTGCTACCTCGGCCATGGTTGTCGTCTTGCCCTTTCAAAAGTGGTCGGCGACAGTTGGTTTGGGATGTGAAGAAATTCGATGACTGGCTCTGATTGGCTTCAGCGGCGAAAGTGAACTTCCGGGAGGGGTGCGAGGATTGGCGATATTATAGGTGCACGCCCCGCATCCAGCAGTGTAAGAAGGTGAATATCATTTCACTTCACAAGGCAATATTCGTGACTGGAAAATAACATCAAATATTTTTCACCAAAAGAGGCTACTTAGCACTTTTAGTATGTTCCTAGCTATTTGTTATAGCGCATTAAGCAAGAAAATATTGACCTGGGCGGAAGTGACATCTCCCAAACTCACGGGTACTCGCAGTGCAACAATTACTCCTTCTCACCAACACAAACCGAAGCCTATTCTTTCTCTCCACAACAAAAACAAAACAACAGGAACATCCATCTTCAGAGCCGCACTCATGCCCCATAAACACCAAAAATGCAACAACGCACCAAGTCAAAGCGTTCTTTGAGTCCGACGACTCGGGTCTCACCTCGTAAGAGACTCAACTATGATGCAGACACTCCCAAGATGTCGAGTCCTACAAGCTACGATGAAGATGTTCAGCTCAGTTTCCTGACAATCGACGAAGAAGATGAAGAAGAAGTTACTTGTTCTAACACCATGGAAGAGTTGATGAAGCTGGAAAAGAAGCGATATGCTGGCGCCAGTACCTGGGCTCCCGCTGAAGAGCGACTCTTTGAGATATTGTACATGCGACAGGATCTACCCATGCTTCCTACAACGTGGGACGTCGATCTACGAGGAGTACCCATCTCAGATATTGTCTTCCAAACTTCGGAGGAGTTTCCGCCTATCATCTATGCTCACTCAAATGACTTTCGAGGTATGTTTATCCTAAATGTTATGGAGTACATTGCTCACTATCTGTAGCAACAACCGCCCTTCTTCGCCTCATGGACCTCACAGCAAAGACCAGGACAACCATTCAGAGTGGTCTTCGGATGAAAGTACCGCAGCTCATCAAACGAGAACTCGACAAGTATTTGAGCTGGGCAGCACAGGACGGCGACTACCTGCATCTACGCATTGTTCCGAACATCCTGACAGAAATTGTAGACACGAAAATGCCGGAAGATGAGATCACTGAGCACATCCAGAACCGCATGAGAGCTCTCGCAAAGGTTCAGCGCGAGTTTCTCCGAGAGGATAGAAACCCCCAGTTCTGGGATGTTATCAAGCCCAGTGTCTTCGCATCTCCGAAAATCAAACTTGAGCCAGATGATGGGCTTGCATCGTTCGGGGGATGGCTGACACCTGCTGAGAGCCGGCTCGGCTCACATCCTCGAGTTGGAAACGTATTGCCAACCACCGGAACTCATGGAATCACTGTCAAGATTGAACCTGGACTTAAGAGCCCCGGTATCGCGGCAAGAGTACTCCCCAAGACAAAGATGCTTTCGAGGGAGTCATGCCATTCACAGTCCCCATCGCCCTCTCTACCCGAAGAACCCCAGACCCCCCCTCGACACACCTACCGTCGTCACCCTCCCGTGGTATACGGTCTGTTCATTATCAACACCTGGGTTCTTGTTCTCACAGTCGATTCATCCAAAGGATCCGACGCCCATGTCAGTTTTCAAGTCCAAGTCGATTTCAAAGATGAACACCAGGGGATCTGGAATGCCCTGACCATCGCTATTGCGGTGTGCCTTGCTCGTGATGAGCTACGTACTCGTGCGAGCGACTTTGAGGAGTTGCCTTGCGTGGAAGATAGTGATCCGGATGCTTGATTTGCAGGATATTTCAATAATTATGACGCTTATTACGAAGGAAGGAATACCATAGTGCGCGTTTCACTACTGTTTGTTGCTAATGGGCTTTGAAGTTTTGTTTTATACCCCTGATTTTATGAACGAGTGTTGAGTTGAAGTTTCGTTGTTGTTATCATGAGGTTTTCATGTACCAATTATTGAGTCCTCGACGACGCCATTCACCTTATCGGAGAATTGCTCGAGTCGTTGAACCAGTCATTAAGCAATTTGCCCTATTTGAAAGTCATAATTGTTAAGTCAACAGAGAGCTTCTATGCTTCATGCTCTCATTTCTATTCATGTCCTGATGTGTCTGATCAGTCATTCCCTTCTATTCCCAACGCCCAACAATGACGGCCGTCCACAGCCCCAAACGTCTCTTTCTATCTGTACATAAATGTCCATTGCATTTCATCTCATAGAGTTCGCCTCTCTAATGCGTGAGTTATACAGGGGTGGGGGTGAAGCGGGGAGGAAACTTTTTTGCGACCGCGCGTGAATAAATGTTTTTAAAATCATAGCAAGCAAGGTAGTTAACGACAAGGTGAGAACAAGGTGTATGTGTATATGTATGTGCGGAGATTTTTACATTTCTTCTCGTTCGACGGGCATCAGAACCTCAAGCTGTCGGAGGAGTCGCTGGTACAAGAACAGCATGCAGCCACTCTGGATGAATGTCCATACTCCTCGGGGTCCGACACCGCGGAACCATCCTGCAACGCCTTCTGTACGGTATATGACCCGTAGTCCTGTGAAGACGGAGGAGGTGTCGAGAGCAATGGCGCCAGGTCGTGGCCGATGTGTGCTGGGAGAAGAGGTGGAAATGTGTCGAACTTGTGAGTTGGCATGATGGTCTTTGGGATGCCGGGACTCTGTTGGTGTGTTGACTTGAGTCTGAAGTCGTGTCTTGACAACGTCGAGGGGACAGGTGATAACACCGGCAAGACCACCAGCTGCAGCACCAGTGAGAAGCTCTAGGGAAACTCCGATATCACGGCTCTGCTTGTATTTGCGAGCCCAAGTGGTGAACTGTTCCCAGAACATGAACTGCAGAGCTGAGAATGGCAGATCACGGTAGAGAGTGGCCTTGTAACCGTAGAACAAGGCGGAGGCGCCTTCTGCGCGCACAATGGTTCGGGCAGCGTCGATAGTACCGCGGTAGTTGTAGCCGGAGGTGAAATGGGGGTTGTTGTAACGGCCTTGAAGCTGGAGGCGTGTCTTGAGAACTTCTGAGGGGACGTAGACAATAGATGCTGCGAGATCTCCAAGGAAACCTACGAGTTTGTTAGTGTTTGTACTGCTGCTGGATCTCATTGGGGTGCCATACCTGCTGTGAGGTATGAAATATGCTGTTGCACGCCGTGATCTATCAAGAATCGCTTGCTCCATTCATATGTACCGAAGAACATAACCGTTCCTGGAAATGAACCTCCAAGCGCAGGAATCCACCCACCATAGAGACCCCGTCTTATACCCTCCTGTCTCCATATCGTGTAGTAGGACTGTCCTAGCGATGTGTATCTTGAAGGAACGTGGGGATCGCCCTGTTGTCTCGTCTTAACAGTGTCGAGTGAGTGCATGAGTAGATCGCCTGTAGATCCTCCAATACCACCCGCGATCATGGCCTGTCGTGGGGTCCCATGTTAGCGCACCTGGAAACGAATAGGTCGAAAACGCTTGGCGATGCAAACACAGCACCCTGGTAGTTTCTGACGTACATGAAGATACGGTGGTCGCCCCTCGGCCTCGACATCTTGTGCGGTCATGTTCTGGTCACTGGTCTTGCTTCTACTACTTTCCGAGCGACGACCCGTCCAAGCAGCATGACGATGCTCGGGGGATGGCGCAAAATCGCTCGCCGCACTCGTTGATCCGTCGTTCGTCGTCGTCGATTGAGCGAAGACGAGGTCAGAATCTTGTTGTTGAAGGTCCAAGGGCATAATCCGGGTGAAGCAAGAGATCGAACTCGGATCGGAGGAGACAGTTGAGCGAGTCGAGTCGGTGACGGCACAAGGCGGAAGACTTCGGAAGCAAAAAAAAGGAAGACAAGAGGATCCCCAAGAAAGAGAGAAGAACAAGTATTAAAGAGGGATCGCTCTGTCGCGATGTTTCGTCGTTGGCGAGTGGGCGGGTGTCGCAGGGTCGCAAAGAATAGATAAGAGCCGAGAGTCTGGGCGATGTCGTTTATGAGAATTTTGATGAAGGAACCCGGTCTTGGCTTTTTACTGGGTTAACTAATCGCGAATTGCGGCTCTAGTTGGCTCTGCTCAGCGGTTTCTTAGTGGCCGATCAGGGACCGCACCTGGATTTACAGCGCATGTACTTTACCGTGTAAAGACTGAGAGCACCCGACGCTAACTACGTCAATGGAAGAATGCCCGATGAAAGAATTTGTTGAAATGGCCGAACGGGCTTTCGGTCTGTTATCTTATCTCACCTCATCATACGCCACTTCTGCCCGCCTCAGGTAATTCATAGTGAGTCTTCAGTGAGATCGTATGAGAATAAAGTCTTTCGTATGGCCATTCATTGAACGGGAAATCAATTTTAAAATCGACTTGATCATAAGGTCTATACATGTCTTCATGAGTTCCGCTTGGTACATATAATACATCTCATCTCATATCCTACTCCATCAATGGCCTCTGGTGATCCCTCCATGGAAGAGCTCCAAACTTGCGAAAAGGAAACACAATATGAGTAACCCGCCCTGTAATCAACTGCTTAGATACGGGTCCGTACGTATTGCTATCCAGACTCGATCCAGGCGGTCCATCACCCTCAACCCACACGTGCCCCTGCGGGACTCTCACTGTCGGCAGAGGATGAGGCGCTTTTGTCTTGATAACATCGTTCTCCAGTGCCACTACGCGCTTGACTGCGATTGTCTCGGGATGTAGCGGACTCCTTTTATAACTTTCATGTTAATTCTCATCAATTGCTTATTTCCAGGCTTTTGGGAAGGGTCTGCTCGTACCGTAATGTCACGACCATGCCACGCTCTAGATTCTCTTGAGGAGACCACTTCCAGTTGAGAATCACATCTCGTCGTAAAGTCGAGTCCTTGTCGTCGTTAATCAACGGATACATAGATGCGCCGTCAACAAAGGTCAGCTCTGCAACGTGCAGGTTGAACATGGCGATGACTGGGATCCATGTTGCGAATCCAAAGAGTCTTAGAGCTGTTGATCTGGCCAGACTGGGTTGGCCATTGCCTCTCAGACGTGCCCACACTGAGCCGACAGCCATTACAAAGGCTCTAATTATTGTTCAAAAAGAGTGTCGTTAAATAATAACATTCCCGTTGCTGTGAGATTGAGCGTTGTAGTGGGAATATCAGTGGTTGTGAGTCCAAGTATAGAAATTCTACACCCAAGTCTAAGCTTTTATCGGCTAGTTCCGACAACCCGCCATGTAAGCCAGCACGAGACAGGCATTCTTATTAAACATGAAACTTGAGAAGCACAGCTCTAAAGAAATATCACTAAAGTTATGTCACTGAAAACAAGCCAAAACACACCCATCACAATGGGAAGACGTTGTCTCAAGTAATCAAAGAACTGTTCGTTATCAACGCCGTTTCAGACGCCACTTCCTACCATCGGAAGTACTACATGAAAGTCTGGACTTTTAGTGATGCTTTGCACTCCGGGATACATGCTTCCTTTCAGGCTCCCAGATGCCCTCTATTACACCCTTTTCCGTGTCCAACAACCCGCTCGTGCGCGGGCTACTTTGGCATGGCTCTAACAGTCTTGCCGACTCATCCTGACCTGGAGACTCTTCGTCTGTCCATGACCTAGATGGTCTCAGGGATGTTTTCGTCGCTGTCGCTCATGCTCTCGTCACCGCTGACCTCGGCGTTCTCACGCTCACGCTTCTCCATCAATGCTTGCAGCTCCGCATCATCGCTCTCGGTAACGGCCTTGGGCTCCATCTTGACTGTCAAGTTACCACCGGCACCCTCGATGCTCTTTCGGACATCAACGATGGCCTCTCCCAAGCAAGTAATGCCAACGTTCTTGTCCAAGGTCGAGCATGTAAGAACGTAGAGAGGCGGAGACACGAGCTTGACCTTGACCTGGGTGTCGTCGGTGCTGTGGGCCTCGGCTGTGCGAAGAGCAGTCTTGACGGCGTCGATTCCCTCGTATCCGAAGCAAGTGACCTCGATATCGGCTCGGATCTTGGTGGGCTGGGGTGTAAGACGCTTTCCGATGTATGACTTGAGCTCCTCCTTGGCCACCTCGTTGGGGAAGGTAATATCGTTCCAGACCTCGGGGTTTCTTCTCAAGGTTAGTAAATGTGGTCGAACTTTGGTAAAGAGCAACTGACGTGATGGAAAGCTTGAAAGCGTCGA
The DNA here is from genome assembly GCF_900079805.1 of Fusarium fujikuroi IMI 58289. NCBI lineage: Eukaryota > Fungi > Ascomycota > Sordariomycetes > Hypocreales > Nectriaceae > Fusarium > Fusarium fujikuroi. The sequence continues at coordinate 1,158,320 of NC_036623.1, read as the reverse complement.
TAGCATGTCCGAATCGCTTGTTTAGGGGCCAAGCAATGGCTTCATAGAGGCTCTCGATATCGAGCTTGGTCTTCTCGGCGAGATGCACCATGATAGAGTGAACCATCTTGCTCTTGTTGTATCGCTCCTCACACTTAACGATATCCTCGGGGGAGACTCGTCGCTTGGAAAGATCGATGTAACCTGCCCAAAAAAAAATCAATACCCATGCCCAAAGTTCAGTCCGACGTTGATTTGATGCTAACCCTTCTCCTTGTCGACACGGAGCACCACGACGACCTCGTTGCGACCGACCCGAATGAGCTTCTGGATACTTCGAATACGTCTTCGAGAAAGCTCGGAAAGCAGGATCATGCCGTCGATGTTGTCGTACTCTAGAAGCTTAACGTAGGCACCCATTTCGGCGATCTGAAATTGGTCAGAGGCAGTTCTTTCGGACAGATCAGGTTGTTACTGACCTGCTTGACATTGACCATGACGAAGCTGTCGATCTCCGGGTACTTCTCCTCATAAAAACGGCAATGTTGATTTTGGGCCATCTTGACGGTGTTTTTGAGGTTTCAGAGGATTCGGTCGGGTTCTGTAGAATAAGGTGGGGGGTTTTATAGACGTCAAGTGCCGTCGCACAAGATCGCAAGTCGGGCCTTCAAAAAGAGCCAAAAGTCTAATTTCAATAAGTTATTCCTGCGATAGTATCGGTAGTGATTCTCGCGCGATCGGGTCGTAAATCGTCACGTCAACAGTGGATGTAGAGGGGAAGAGTCATAATTTTGACATTTTGCAAGTGCACTCGATTGATGATGGTGGGGTTGTGGCGGGGTGTGGCTCGTTCCCATGCTCATTCGTTTTCGTTCCATTGGTAGTGGCAGTGGCAGTGGAGGCAGTACCTGAAAATTCGGGCATAATGCCGCCAGCTGCGCCTGAGGTGGCCTGCCTATGACTTTCGTTGCCATGATGGGAGCTTTCCACGTGACTGAACCAAAGGTAAACAACTTCATCAACACCAAGCCTGTCGACAAGAGCATAAGTACTTAGCCATGGCTCCTGGTAAGTTCCAAACTGCTGTACCTGCGATCAAGTCGCGAATGTTTGCTGATTGATTTCCAGCGACTCAATACGAACTTTCACCGCCCCCAACCGACGCGGTCTCGGCGATCGCGTTTGCGCCGTCTTCTGGAACCAAGCTCCTTGTCTCATCATGGGATAAGAAGGTGTATTGCTACGATATCGCGGGTGGAGCTGGCGAGGCGACTCTCGTAAACACATACGAACACCGGGCGCCAGTCTTGGATGTCTGCTTCGGCGCCAATGATAATGAAGCTTTTACTGCTGGCGTGGATTGGTGTGTTAACAGGTCAGTGGATGCGAATGGATACGCCTCGAAACGTTAAGCTAACAACAATGAACAGAATCGACTTGGAGACTGGTGAGAAGACCTTGCTGAGCAAACATGCTGCGCCGGTGCGGTCTATAGCCTACAGCCCAAAGTTTTGTGAGTCATTGAACCCCTGTGATTGACTCATACTAACAGAAACCAGCGATCTTGGTCTCCGCGTCTTGGGATTGCAGCTTGAACCTCCATAACCTCAGCGATCCTTCAAGCACCCCAATTAGGGTCTCCCTCCCCGGCAAGCCCCATGCGCTGGCTGCTAGTCCTACGAAGATCGTGGTTGCCATGGCTGGCCGTGTTATTAACATCTACGACCTGAAGACCATTGTCGACCTCTTCGCAACTGGTTCATCTGACCTGCAGCCATGGCAGCAACGTGAATCGTCTCTGCGATATTTAACACGCGCAGTGTCCTGCATGCCCAATGATGCTGGCTACGCCACTAGCAGTATCGAAGGCCGTGTTGCAGTTGAATGGTTTGAGGATACAGCCGAGTCCCAGGCTCGAAAGTACGCCTTCAAGTGCCATCGACAGGCAGCCCCAGATGGTGATGGCGATATTGTCTATCCCGTAAATGCTCTCGCCTTCCACCCTGTTCATGGAACATTTGCTTCAGGGGGTGGCGATGGCACCGCTGCTTTGTGGGATGCAGAAGCAAAGCGACGACTTAAACAATACCAGAAATTCCCCAACAGCGTTGCTGCGCTTGCTTTCTCAAGCGACGGGAGATATCTTGCTGTCGGTGTTTGCCCTGGGTTTGAGACTGGCCAAGAGGAGTACAGCGGTGCCGGACAGACATCGGTATTGATCCGTGAGCTTGGGGAGAATGAAGCTAAGGGCAAAGGAGCTAAATAGGCGGTACGTGCTGGACAGTCTTGTTATCCCAAAAGGCGTTCTGGTGGTTGCGAGGCTTGATTTATTATTTCTGTACTATTCTCGATCTAAAGGAAGTGGCATCAAGATACCCGTCATGGAGCAGCCTCAAAATAACGTCGTGAATGGTTGCCCTATTTGTTCTTGGTTCTTTTGCTGCTGACCAGCCACATGTAGGTATCTCTAGACGATTTCAGTAGTCCCAAGCGATGGGCTCCTTGAGTTCAAACCTTTGTGGTTCCCCAAGGTTGGTTCGTGTACATTCTCCCGTATCCGAATAACCATTGGTTGGGGATACCCAAGCGATACTTCCTTCGCATCAAATCCATCTCGGCATTGATATTCCAGGCTATTGGATGGCAAAGCACATGGCCACGGAGAAGGCCCTGGAAGTTTATAATCTCGAATTCGAACTCCCTTTCTGATTGTATACTGCCCTTTCTTCTCAATCAAACGGGGGGCTCCTTGAGGAACAGGCCTCAACTTTGTGACTACAGGCGACTCAGACGTATATGTTGTTGTTGGTGATGGAGTACCATGCCGCTGCCGGCTGCGTCTCGCTTGAATTTCTTTTTGACAGTCATTTTTCTGTTGAAGTGCAAGCGTGTCGTGATTGTATTTACCTGAGAACCGTCGGTCAGGGGTATATTCTGTATCTCCAATAGAACGAATGGACTCCATTCGCCTTCGTTTCGTTGGTCGACATGCTCGAAGAGGCAGCAGCTGCAGTTGACTAGCTCGGCTTTCAACATCGCTTCTCGGGCTATAAAGTAGGGGCTGGCTTGTCTGTCGCTGACGAATAGGTGTTTCTGGGATACTCTTAAGAGTCAATACAATGTTGAAGAAGATAAGAATGATATGAAGGCACACAATTCAACATTCGTAAACTCATTCATGGCAGATTCTGGGCTGACCACATTATCATGCTCTTCCGAACTTGGGGAGGATGCAGAGCTTTGACTTCGACTTCTCTTTCGACTACTGCCAATGGTTTGGCTGAATCCTGTATCACCATCGTCCCTAAGGAGGATTTGGTGCATTGTCACTAACTCGACTTGATGGCCGGCAACATGGCTGTCGTCCACCTCTATAGAGGGTAAAATTTGTTGAAAAGACATATTTGAGTGATTTGGTGAATCTTTCGAGGTGGGTTCGTGGTGGTAAAGCCAGGTGCGTCCCGACGGCAGATGGGAAAGAAGGAAGGAGCTACTGTGGTCTGTCCCCTATGGCTCTTTCCTGACACTTTCTGTTTGCTCAGCGCAGGCTTCACCGAACACCTCCGACCTTTGAGCAGCAAATCCTTACAGCAAGATCAATAAATCTCAAGTGTTCATCTGCTATTCGCATGTTCACTTCAAAGTTGTTTTCCAACTTCTGTGTATCTGTCACTTATCAAGCAACATAACAATATATTCTAACAGAATAGTCTTGAATTTGCAAAGCAAGTTTGTTCTTTGGTTTTCTGTGCTGGCGATGTCCTCAGTAACCTCTTATTCTGAACCTGTGTGCTCGCTCTCATCCCAGTCTAACAAACAAGCAATCCCGTCTGGTTCACCATCGATAAGAAGGCATCACTACAGCACCAATTCTCTCTTTCCAATCCAATTCCATCCAGTCCGATCGAGACCGAGCTGGTAACCATCGCCAAAAGTTCGCTTTGAGGCGGACGCCCTATTCCCCTCGCGCAGCCGCTGAGATGGGCTATAACAAATCAGCACATGTATTCGTATGTTGTTATGAGGAACGTACCTTTGGTGGTTGGATGTGGTCAAACGTGCCGCCCATCTGGAGCAGCCAAACGTCTGGACCTCCAAAAGAGTTACCCCCACGATACAGGAAATCGTTAGGAAAGCCCACATCAAATTCAGTAGCCCCATCGATCTCCTGAATATCCTCAGGGGAGAGATTCAGGGTGAGAGCCTGAATGTTGGCTTTGAGATGATCCACCTTTCGACCACCTATGATGGGGAATACATAACTTGTCTTGTGCATGACATATGCCAGTGCGATGCTGGTGATGAGTGTGTTCTTACGGTCAGCGATCGACTCCAGCACTTTACTGGTTCTGATCTCTTTCTCGCTGGCCTCCACTCTTCGTCCTTCCCGCGCATTGCGTTGTTCTTCGGTCTTGAACTTTCCGCCTCCAAGGGAGCCCCACGGCGCAATTCCCATGCCTTCAGCTTGACACATGGGAATGATATCCCGCTCGAAGTCACGGGAGGCCGCCGACCAACGACCTTGGTACACAGAGAATTGCCGCAGTCCATTGCAGCGAGCATATTCATTGGCCTTGCTACGGAGTTTTCAGCAAGTTATTCGCTCGTCGAAAGGCACATGGCATCTTACCTCACGATCCAAGCAGGAGTATCGCTGACGCCCAAGTGGAGGACCTTTCCGGAGAGTACGAGTTGGTTGAGAGATTGCATCATCTCTGGGATAGAGGTGTTGCCATCATACCAGTGAACATAGAGCTGTGGCCCTGTTAGTTTAGCATTCTGAGCTTCGCTCGGAAGAAAATACCTACAAGATCAATGTAATCGGTCTGCAGGTTCTTAAGACTGGCCTCAACTGAAGCCCTCAGACTCTTCGATCCGTTGCCAGTGAAGTTCACCATGATATTAGGAGCACCAGGCCCAGCTCGAAAGTTGGTGGTGTATTTGGTGGCGAGAACTGAGCGCAGGCGTAAGTACAGGACCAAGTGTTGAGCGAGAAGGGGTTACAAACCGATTTCATCCCGGTTGCCGCGCTTCCTCATCCACTCTCCCACCCATTTCTCGGTTTCCTGGAATTGGTAGTTGTTTGCAGAGTCAATAAAATTTCCGCCCTGTTCTTTCATCAGTACATTGTCGACATCTTACATTTGACATATGGTGGTCACACCTGTTCATAGAAGAAATCCAATATTGACTCCGACGTGGACTGGTCGCATTCTCCCATCCACTCTTTCCTACAATACCGTTAGTAGATAGCAGGCATCAATGGATGTGTATCTCACCAAGCATTTCCAAAGTTCATTGTACCAAGACAAATAGGGGACACCCAAACCGATGCAGTTGGTGACAAAAGTCGGTAGCGCCCTAGAGGGCTTTTGGGCGGTGGTGCGAAAGGGAGAGCCATTGTGTTTGCGATAGGTTGCTAGTGTTGGTGATAAAGAGGTGTGAAGTTGAGGTGAAAAGATGTAGTGGCAGTGTATTTGTAGGGATAATGAGGATGGAGTGGGCAGTGAATGGAGGTGGTGATGGCAACGGCAGTGGCGTCACTGCAGAAGAACGATCGATGGTGGCTGAATTTATGTTATCAAATACAAGAGTTGTAAGTATTTCTCAGTTGATAGTGAAGGATTCTCTTCTGACTTTATATATACAGATCTATCATATAAAAATGGCAGCTCCTACCAATCCCACCTATAGGCACCATTTTGGAACGGACCTTCTGGACTTAAACGGACTTGTCGGACCCGTACTTGCTGAAGAATACCTGTAACATCTTGCGTGATGCTTCCTACCTAGACGATACTGAAGTTGACTCACCTTCTACGGTACTAACGAGGCGCGTACGGGCATACTCCGCAAGAGTTGATATCCATCCGCACGACAAGAGGAACAAGACCTCTAAACTAGCCTGGGCAAACTCACGTAAATATTCTCATTGGCTTCTCAGAATACACTAAAGCAGTGAACTACCTAGATACGTTTAGATCAATATCAGTTCATGCTATTATTCAGCAAAAGCAGTTGTCAAGATGATCGAAACAAGCAGCTGAGAGCTGGAGTTAACGGACTTAGAACATGGGGAAGTGTTCAGGTTGCATAAGGCACACCTTTAGCATCCACTAGATACTAGATATATGGTTCGAGATCGACAATGAACACCTTGATGTGCGAGATTGTGCAACATCATAAGCACCTTAAATCAACGCATCATTGTGTTTTGTTCAAGGAATATATCACTTGCGGGGAATGGTCTCAGTATGGAAAAGTGCAGTCTAAAGGTCTAATACCTGGATGACCTGCCACCCGAAACGTATTGGCCCATTGGAACAACCGTAGATATATGTAATAGTATAAGGAACTTAATAACTGAAGTGATAAGTTACACTAGACTTTTATTGAATGACAATCCCAGTAATAGTAAGACAACAAAATGAGGACGATGATGCCAAAACTGCCTACCCTGGAGCTGGATATGGACAAGGATGCTGACCTAGAATGGGCTGATGCTGCTGGCCATCGTAGCTCTCTCATTGGCCTGAAGTCCCGATTCCTCGGCCCGGCGGGTACGTACCTAGCCTCCAATTCGATTGGATCTCATTCGGCCTAGAATCTGTGCATCACACCACGACAATTACTGCGAGCGACATACCGAGACGACGAATTGAACATCAACCTACGAACCTGCGATCTCACAAAGCCGATCCGGGGCAGCATTGGTCCGGATCAAGATGACGACCGCCTAGAATGGCCACTCCAAGCCCCGCCCCCTCAAGGGTCGCCGTCAACGCTCTCCGAGGTGTTCTCCTAACAACGTCCTGTTCAGTCATCATCCTTGCTGAAGAACGACGTCGACGACTCAACATCGCTCGAGCTGCTCTCGACAATGCAAAGAAACTTCACACTGCGCGGGTGAACCGCAACTCAGCTGCGCTGGCTGAGAGCTACAGCAGTAGACGAGAAACATTTCCAATCGAAATTGCCCACGATTTCTCGCACGCACCCACCAACAATGTTGTGCGCCGTCAACGAACAAGGATTGACTCATTAGAGCATGAATTATCGCGCCCGAAGGAGATTGAGCATATAGAGTCTTTTGAGACAACATTGCCAGAGGATGGGGACTCAACAAGCACGCCTCAGAACCGCCAGAAGAGATGGGACGAGTGGGACGCAGCACGAAAGGAATTATCACGCATATCAGAAAATAACACATTCTCTCACAACGCCCTTTCAATCAGGTTATCACCGGAGATCAGGCTCCCAACTACATCATCACCAAGGACACGATCAGCCAATTCCAGGACGACCAAGGCCAGAAAGGAAGCTAGTACAGGCTCAACAAAAATGTCAACGACGGATAACACCTCAACGACAGGCGACAGACAAGTCGGTATTGCAAAAACAGAGCCGGCCGATGAAACCTCGATAGGACAACCAGAATCGTGGTCACTGCTGGATAATCTCCTGACGGAATTGGAGATCCAAGACTTGCCACGCGATGAGCGTGTCCAGAATGAAATAAGAGCTGCCAAAATGCTTAAGAGTCTGACCTCAACCTCTACACAGAGTGAAGAGGCCCAGGAGGTTTTATCAAGGGGTATCCGGATACTTCAGTCTACAGCAGTGTCTCGGGAATACCGAACAGTCCCTCTCATACTCGAGGCTGTCTGTCCCGCTTGCAACGATATTTGCCTTCTGGCCGTACCCTTCCTCGACAGTCTTTCCCGCAGCCGCGACGTCGAGGGTGTGAGGCACTTACTGCGAAGTTTGTCTCGCTTTGAGCCACAATCGAAGGAGGCACTGAAAACCAATCGCAATGAATGGGTCACTCGGCTGCTTATGCATTACTGGAGGAAGACGAAGGACTTCCTGGAGGTCAAAACGATTTATACCTTACTCCAAAAAGGCGGTCTTTTTGACGATAGTGTATTCTCTTCGTCTACTCAGTATGCTGCCAGACGCAGAATTATCCTCATTGCTCTTGATGCTGGTGATGATGCGACTGCAAGTGTAGAGATGTCCCAGCTCCGCGAGATGAGACCGAAGGCCTCGGGTGTCGATGTCAAGCTTCGTGGGAGATTTATTGTACGCGAAGCTGAATTGGGACAATGGGACAAGGTCTCGGCTGGACTTGAGGCTTTCGGACCTAAAGCGAAGCAATCCGACCAGTTTCAGAATGTTCTGTCCTGGCTGACAAAGATCTATTGCAAGGACCACACAACCGCGGAGATGGACATTTTTGTGAGAGGTCTTGTCAGCAACCACCACATGAGTTTGAACAAGCCTCTGGCATTCTTTGTCATGGACAGACACGGCCGAACCCGCAATCTTCAAGCTCTCGTTGCGTGGGTGCAGTTCTGCCAAGATGGTGGCTTGGCAATGGACCAGATCTTCTTCAACGAGATTGCCGACAAATGCTGCAGATACTGGAACCTGTCGAGAGCTGACGTGATCCGCATGCTGAAGGATGCACGAACTTCTGCGCCATGGCTGAAGGACCCTCTGTTGACCAGCTACGCTAGTGAAGGCGGCCTGCATAGCCTTCACAAGCCTCTGCCAGGGGAGAAGACAGACAGCTATGGAATTGCCCCTACTCTGCCTGAACGCCGAGGTGATTCAATATCCATCTATGAGCGAGCAGCATTCAAACACATGAACACTCTGGCGCTTGAGAATGACTGGAGTGGCGTTTTCAGCGCCTACAAGGAGGCAACTAAGAAGGGCCTTGGGGATTCATCACGTTGCCTTCGACTTGCTGTTGTCGCCAATATTCACTTGGAAGGACCCCATTCTGGCACAGTGGCATGTCTCATCAATGAGGCATACATAAGGAATCACGACATCAGCGGTGCTCTGGTTCCTATGCTGGTCGCTCGACTTGAGGCTGGCGACAACGTGAATGATTTACTCCGCGAGAATCTTGCTAAGGGTCAACACATTCATGACAGTGTATACAACAAAGCCGCCCGTGTTCTCACTCAAAAGGGTAACCCTGAAGCCGCGATCAAAGTCTGCGAAATGGCAGCACAGCAGAATGGTATGGGTGAGCTGGCGTACAACAAGTTCAACTTTGCCAGTCTCATCCACTCCTATACTGGACAAGGGCGTTACAGAGACCTGATGTCACTTATTGCAAGCTTCATATCGAAGTCGGAATGGTGGCAGGGTAGTAAAGAGTGCAAGGAATCCGTCAAGTTAGCTATGAAGCATGTTGCGTCAAGGGCAGCCACGGACCACAGGCGAGAGAACACGCATAAGCAAGTACTATTGCGTCTTGACGATGCTCTTGAACATATCAAGTCCCTGAGGGCGACGAACAAACAAGAGCGGGAGGCCGTTACCAAGGAGGTTGTTGGAGCTTTCAAGACGGTGGAGGAGCCAGTGGCATTTGAAGGAGGTTTCTTCCCAGACACACAATCTGGTCGGCAGACGCCAAAGGACAAGCGGAATACAGACTGGGAGTTGTCCTCAAGACGAGATTCAACACCACAAGCATTGAGCGAGTCGAGGCACAGGATCGTCGAGGATGAATTGCCTGCTCAACAGCACAAGATAGATAAGATCCGAACAGCACGACACGAGCGGACGAAACGAGAGAGGACGCCCTCGCCTGAGCTTACTGAGGATGAGATATACTTAGAGAAGGAAATAGCCAGTGCAATGGCTTGAGATTAGAGGTTGTATACTTGGAAGACATGGATATGCATTGGCATGGCGTAGACATTATGGTTACAGAAGAGGCATTTGGGTATATCGGCTGAGCTTCTTGGTCACGTTAACTTTTCTTTGTGACCTGAGAGAGAACATGAGCATATGATGGTATCTGTTATGGTACTATCTGTAAAAGAAACGATACAAAATATTATTTATATAATCTATGTATCTTGTGAATACTCTATGCGTTTCAATATGCCCCTCTCAGCACATGTCAATTGTTATGGATGCTGAATGTTTATTTTCGCATGTGATTCTGTTTCTCTGCTGTGAGATGACTTGATTACAGGTGGGGCTTGGGTTGAATAGTGTCACATGCAGCAGCGTATTCGTGTAGAATTGACCCCGTCATCATGAGATTTGGTTAATGGAGGTCATCAACCAGAAACTGATTGGCCACTAACCGCTAAACAGACGCAGGAACATCAAATAAGCATCGACCCCAACCAGAGAAACCCTGAGAGTCGCATTCCGAATACGTATTTTCTCTTACTCTTGACGAAGTAATACCGGACTCGGCAGAGGAGAAATTGGTTCGGACCACGTACGATCTGAATCTCTCTCTGTATGAGACGATGTCTTTCACATGCGAAAAGTCCCGGAACCTGGCGGTGTCCTTTTCGCACATCGAACCATGCCCGCAAGATCTCGTCTTCGGTGGTTGGCTGCTCTTTTAGCGGTCAGGGCGTCTACGGGTCTTAGTGGCGCGATTGCTACGACCAAGGGAGACCACAGTGTTGCGGGGTGAGGTGTTCCAGGGGACTCTACAGTGGGTTATTCCCCTGGAGCTACGATAATGACAGCCCTAGAGAGAATGCCAGGATCGCCCCATGCCAGTCCAAGGGTCCATTTCTCTTGTTGGTTTTTTCCCCCTTCGTTTCTTTGAATTTGGGCCCCTGGCATGACATTCAGTGACGGTTTATAGGCTGATTTGTTGATATCCTGGAGGATGAATGCCACGAGAATGAGAGGAAAAGGGAGTCTATAAACGGCGCATATCCGGTCAATTGTGATCAGACGAGAGGAATTGTCGTCTTTGAAAGTGTCTGTGGTGTTTAAATCGGTCCAATTGCCCAGAATTCCATCTCAATTGATCGATCTAATTGTGTTTTCTCACTGGACCTCTAGCCTTTTTTATACTTGCCCCCAAAAGTCGAGAGCGTCATTGTCACAGGCTCTGTGGCCCCCGAAAACCGATTTACGTTTATAAGAGATAAGACTTTCCATTATTTGTTGACTTACACCTGAACATCGCGAGAATATTGTGTCATATTGCATAAAAGCATTGATCTCAATTCTCTTTATAAAAGCATCGCCGTTTGTTGCTGCTCTTACTCTTTGACCACTTGCACCCCCTAATTCCCAGGACCAATCCATCCAATTTCTCGCCGCCCCCCGATCCGCGATTAATAGACCCCCCACTCCCCATCGAAAGTCTTGTCAGACAATTCCTCAACTACCGCGACTCAACTTCCTTTCACTTCTACAACAGCCAATAATTTCAACCATGGCTTCAGTACTCACATCAACCGAGTCACAGACTCGCCGTCGCGAACAATACCACGAGGCCGATGTCGTTGTTGTAGGAGCTGGTGTATTCGGCTGCACTATCGCCTACGCTCTCGCAAACCAGGGCCGATCCGTTCTCCTTCTCGAGCGATGGCTATCGGAACCCGATCGCATCGTTGGCGAACTTCTCCAGCCTGGAGGTGTCGCCTCACTACAGAAAATCGGCCTCGGTCACTGTCTCGAGGGCATCGATGCCATGCCTTGCTACGGATACACTGTCTTCTACCACGGCGAGAAGGTCCTCGTTCCTTACCCCGGTCTCGACGATAGCGGAAATGTCACACATGCTTGGGGAGGTCACAGCACAGCGGATAAGAGACCGTCTGGATGCAGTTTTCACCACGGTCGCTTTATCACCAAGCTACGAGAGTCGTGCATAAACCACAAGAACATCACTGTTGTTGAGACAGAGGTTGTCAAGACGCTTCGAGGAGAGGTGTCGGACCAGATTCTTGGTGTTGAGAGTCGAACAAAGAACAAGGAGACCGGTGTCAAAGAGAAGGATTACTACTTTGGACAGTTGACCATTATCGCTGATGGTTACGATTCCAAGTGGCGCCAGGAGGTTCTCAGGACCAAGCCCAAGGTCTGCTCAAAGTTCTACGCTCTTGAACTCATCGACTGCGATCTCCCTGAACCTGGCCACGGCCATGTCATCATTGGCAATGCTTTCCCTATCCTTCTCTACCAGATCGGGACTCACGAGACCCGCGCTCTTATCGATGTGCCTCAAGGTATCCCCGAAGCCTCGCCTGAGAATGGCGGTGTTCGTGGATATATCCGCAACTATGTCCTTCCTGCGCTCCCTACCAGCATCCGACCCTCAGCTGAGAAGGCTCTTGAGGATGGCAAGATCCCCCGAAGCATGCCCAACAGCTGGCTTCCTCCCACGAAACAGCGCGCCAACGGAGCCATTCTCCTGGGCGACGCTATGAACATGCGACATCCTCTTACTGGCGGTGGTATGACTGTCGCATTCAACGATGTTGTCATCCTTGCCGAGGAGTTGCACCCCAGCAAGGTGTCTGATCTCGCTGACAACAAGGCCATCAACAATGCGCTTGATCAGCTTTACTGGAAGCGCAAGCCTTTGACTGGTATCATCAACGTTCTTGCTCAAGCTCTATATTCCTTGTTCGCAGCCAACGACCGTCAGCTCCGCGCTCTGCAGTACGGATGCTTCAATTACTTCAAGCGCGGCTCAACTGACGGCCCCGTCGCTCTCTTGGCTGGTATGCTCCAGCGGCCCTTCATCCTCGCGTATCACTTCTTCTCCGTTGCATTCCTTGCTATCTGGCTCAACGCATGCACCGTCATTGGCTGCGGTATCTTGGGCATCTTCAAGGCTCCTCTCGCTATCATTGATGCCGTCCTCATCCTCTGGAAGGCATGCATTGTCTTCCTTCCCATCATGTACCGGGAGACATTCCAGTAAATCTGGAGCTTGGGGTAAAAAAAAAAGAAAGAGAAGAAGAACATTGTATGTTTAAGTAGCGAGAGCTGCGGCGTTTATGGAGCTTTGGCTTGGGACTTTTATGTCGAATTTCAAAAACGAATCTAAATTTCTTTCAGAAATGGGAGAGATTAGATTAGAGCAGAGGGACGATTGTACATATGCCCTTCTTTTCATGGGTGGTTATGAGACATTTGAGCATTTCAGAGTGTTGAGCGGGAGTGGGCTTTTGTTAGATATACACACACATACGCATACTTGATCCCCATACTATCTGTGGTTAGAGATTGGGAGACACAAGTAGATTACCATTTCAAGATTAATATTAATTGCAATTGAGCTTCACTTTACCGTGTCCTGTCAGCCTAATCGTGTGTAGGGCGAGCCGTTTATTTTCATGAATTTGAAAGATTTGTTGACTGTGTGTTTTATTCAACTAGACATGATCATTGTGATTACTGAGCCTTTGCGCTCATATCCTGTGTGACCCCTTGACCTCCATCCTATGTCAATCGTCTTCGATAGACACCAAACATCCAACTCGCTCTCAGCACCGCAAGGCCAATAGCCATCTTGATACTGTCCTGGATGACGTTGAGCTTGCTGCCACCAACCTCGTGCCACTCAATGGGCACTTCAGCAACCTTGATGCCGGGACTGGTGCCAATAACACTGCCATCGTGGCCAAGAACTGGTGTCGCGGGTGCTGACTCTGCGAGCATGAGCATCTCGATGTCGAAGATCCACCCCTCAGTGTGCATGTAGGGGATGATGTGTGGGAGGGATGCTCGCGAGAAGAGCTTGAAGCCGCATTGGGTGTCGCGGATGCGCGATGTTGCCGGGGGTGTGAGGATCATGAGCACGAGATGGAAAGATCGCATGAGGAAGTTTCGTAGAGCCGAGCGCTAGTTATGTTAGTTGATACAATTATTATAGACGAGGGGGTTCGTCTACCTTAACAACGGCTTCGCTACCGACGAGATGGGCTCGGCTTCCAATAGCAACGCCGCGGTGTGATCCATCGACAACCTCCTCGCACCCTTCAATGAGCTTACCAGCATCGGAGAAACGGGATGCACCATCAGCATCAGCGAATAGGACATATTCACCCCTCACATGTCTGAAGCCATGAGTAGTCGCTCCGCCCTTGCCTCTGTTGCGAGCAAGTGAGACAACTCTAAGAATGTCATGGAGGCCGTGTTCTTGGGCAAACTTGAGGACAACATCCACTGTCTTGTCCTTGCTTCCATCATCGACGACTAAGATCTCATATCCGCCGAGATCCTCCTGAGGGGCGTTCCGAACATGTCTCTTAGTCGTAGGACTCACTCCGCTAGGCCCAGCTTGTTTGGTCCGGCCAAAGTGTTCATCGAGATAGGTGACAGCCTCTTCAAGGGTGGGGATAACGCGTCCTTCTTCATTGTAGGCTGGGAAGACAACGCTCAGACGCACTTGGGCGGGTTCGATGTTTCCAGCATCGGGAGTAGGGAATGCTTCATCGGGACGGACGTGCTGCTCGCTAGCCTGTCGCTCAGCGAGCCAGCGATCGTACCAGCAGGGGAGAGGTTGAGGCTGTGTGCGTCCTTCGGTGGGATGGCTGGTAAGGTAGGTCTTTTCGGAGACGTAGACGGGTCGAGGCTTTGGCGCGACGAGATGGAGGATGACATAGAGCTAGGAATGGTGAGCTTGCGATCGCGCGGGGCCCTAGAGGGGTTCAGTGCAGTGCATACCCCAAGAAGTGCCAGCGCAATGAGTGCGAGAAATAATGTCAGAAGAATGTAGACGGGCGTAGCTTCAGCCCAAGCCCATAGAGGTCTGAGAAACCCCGCGGGCGGATCGATCGCCATTTTGGCCAAGGGTAGAAGTTGTTTAATACGGCTCGCGACTGCGGAGATGCAGCGATGAAAAGGCGAGTGTCGGTAGAATTAAAGCACACTCATTTGAGATGCCAATTGATTTGGTGCAACGTACACAAGGAAAGGAAAGGAAAATAAAAAAGGCGAACGCGCCCGTGGGCGAAGCAAAGATTTAGAGTATGGATGCGGTGGGTAAGTTGCTTGCGACTGTGGTTGTGGTTGTACAGCATTAGAAGGCCACGAAGCATGAATGAGGCGTTGCATCTAATCTATGATTACGTAGCTACAGGCCTGCGGGTGTCAAAGGGTGCTATAGTGAAGATGGTAGGGATCGGCAGGGACCAAATGGTGAAATGACCAGTAGGAAACTGCCGAGGCTAATAACTTTAGAACAATTGAAGACATTGGAGAACAACCACATTTGATCGTTTACTCAATACAAGACATATCTCAAGAAATACATGAGACTTTGGATTGTATTTTTCAATGTCAGACCATAAACAGACTGAGAAACTAACATGATATGAGAATATACAGCCTCCCTTGCTACCTCTACTTAGCGAGTCTAATAAGCTTTGTGACTTACAAGATCAATCAGACTGAGTCAATGGACTGCAATACGGATAACCGCATTTGATTATTTAGGTAACAAACTCAATCATAACCCCTGTAGTAGTTGTCTTCATGACATTCACAAGGATCGCGATCGATGGAAAACAGAAAGTGAGCGTGAATCGTTCGTTGTCTTAGTTTCATTTCAGCAACAGTTGGTCCCAGCCAACGAAGAATGACATTGCAGCCAAAGCCTAAAGCTAAAAAAGTATGTAACAGTAATTAATGGAAGAACCCGAAAGGTTCTAGAAGTAAAGTCTAAACGCTATTGTACATGAAGTAAAAGGGCTTAGCTTGGTTCGGATTCCTGCTCTGAACCAAGTCTAAACAGAGTGTGGCGTACTTTTTTGTGTTTTAGTATAAAGATTTCTGCCAAGATGTGTCAAACTCGACATCGGAATGCCCGAGACTTAGAGGGGCCCCATATCCAATGCTTGCTTTCTCCCCCACAAGACGACCCCTGTAGCTTTCTTTTTTTGGTCGTGTCTTGTTGGGTTGTTCGCTTTCGCATTCTTTCAAAACTCAGAGTACCGTGTCCTGCTCGATCTCAATGGAGAGCTTGGTGGACGGATCGGTGTAAGTTGATGGACCTTGTTGGGCCGAAGCGTGGTTGGTAGCAGGGAGTCAGTCCCTTGCTGGATTCCTTTTTTTTGGTTTGTAGCTTATGATCTTGTCTGAGAAATCACCCTCCAGGGGCAGAAATCTCGTCAAGTACAAGCTCAGATCATGACACCAGTCTGGAAACGCTCAGCGAGCCCATCCCGAGGGTCAGGAGATGTGTAAGCCAAGCCATACTGAGGACCTCGGACAACTTCCTTGCCCTTGAGAGAAATGGGATGATGGAAAGTTGGCGCAGGAGAGTACTCATAGATGTGGGTGTGGGCAGGCTCAAAGTGATGCACAGGAGAGTGACTTCTAGGGCTGATGTCCCCATCGTAGTCAGTCTCACTGGCTTGGTAGGTAGTGCTGCAGCTGCCACTGGTGAAGGGAGAGGCCGTTGAGGATCCGGGGAAGTTCATCTGGATGTGGTGGTTGTCGTGCATGGCATCAGCAACGGCTTTTGCCGTTCGCTTTCGATTCTCAGCGCGAACCTTGGAGCGGTCGTGATGACGGGCACCAGCTGGACCGACGTTGACTGAATCGCATGCTGCGTGTGTGGGAACATGGCGATATCTTTGTGTGGGTTTTGCTGCCTTGGGCTGTTCTACTTCTTTGGCTTTGACTGTCTCCTTGTGATCGCGAGCACGCTTGATAGAGCTGAGGATAGACATGGTTGTTGGTGGATATGTAAGTTGAAGAGATGCTGATGCGATATGATGTGAAGTGTTTATAAGTGGATTTGTTAGTGTTGTATTGTATGTTGGAATGGTATGAAGAAAAGAGAGTCGTTTCTTCAACGGGCGAAGTGGTCTAGATATAACAAGAGGCTGAGGATAGGTTAGTAGGTAAGGTAGTAAGTAATCACTGAAGTGATGCGTTGGAGACTGGCGTCAAAGTTGAGCGGGCATCAGCGTCGAAAAAGAACCTGACGGCCCGCAACGGCGCTGCAATAGCCGATCTTTACTGAGTTCGAGACCCCCAAGACTGGGCTTACAAGACTTACAAGTCAAGCTGAGGGTCTTGGTCTAGAGGGCGTTAAAGTGAAGCGCCACAGACGCACCAACCCCTGCGGATCCGTGAAACAAGTCCAACCCATCTCAGCAAGTGTTTGCTCATGAGGCGCTGCGTTGAAACGACTATGAGGCAATCCAGGGGTTACACGATGGAATGGAGGAACTATCTATGCAGAGCGTTGAGCCACAGGTTGCAGATCTTTTTCCAACATGATTCAGAGCATGAATGATTATGACTCTCGTCATGTTGAGAAAATATCACTACTATCTTTTTGGTGAATTCTAACTTTTGACGCTGAGGGAGTTTTGGTCTTACGAGGGTGGACTCAGTATGTCATCGTCCAGGTCCAGGTCTGCCCATGTCTTAGACGACGTCCAACCCATGTTAGTTTCCGCCTCGCGTGTGAAGCCGTAACCTCCAGCAACCACGTGTTGATGAAGACGGACAGAATCGTCGATTGTAATGTCACTCGTCGAGAATCAACATGTCACCAGTCGAAAAGTTGCATATCTACAATCGACGATGGAGATGTCACCGCTCGAGGTTCGATATGTGACCACGCCCAGAAGAAATGTCACCAACCGTTCGATTGACAGCTTCTATGGCCATCAAACTACTCAATCGAGGCATAATTAACCCTGTCCCTGTCTCTAGCCCTATCCCTACCCCTGTAGACTATCGGCAGCCATACGCCATCCGTGTATCTTTGCGGCACCGCGTTGCAACGGGGTCATCGACCTCGGTCTCGCCCCCTTCGGTATAACTAATAGGTGAAGGATATTCTAAGAAGCTGTTTGTTAGCTCAGCCAGCCTTTTCCCAATCAAACACTCTGAGTGGCTCGTTGCCGAGTCGTCCAGACCGTGTGGTCAGAACGCCACCAAGGCTGGGGTGTAGCCAGAGCCTGGCGGTGCAGAGGCAGCTGAGTACAACCGTGTCAGATCATTCACTTTTACCTGCCAAGACCAAAAATCTATCGCTCCTCGGTGTTTCTCCCACTGCCGATGCCGGGGGCGGTTGTTCAGTGTAAGAGCTGTGGAGAATACCGAGATGGCTTCGCTTACTCGGGGGCCCGAAGAAGCCGGTGACCCAAAAGATGATGGAGTCTCTGGGACCTGATTCAGCGACAGAGCTTACATCAGTTTATATTTCTGCGTCTGTGGAGGTAAGAGTTTATCCGTTGCTGCACTATCGTAATCATTTCTTTTGCCATACGAGATGCTTTCGTGTTAAAAGACCACTTACACGTCATGTCGACACAGTTTTCCCATCTCAAACGCCCCTTCTACGTCAATTACACAAAAAGCAGTTGAAAATGGACCCTTCCAACGGTCTTGTGCCTCTTTACTTCAGATTATTGACCAAGTTGGGACGAAATGGCTTCTCTACAGGCTAGATCTGCACACAATCCATATCGTGGCGTCAGTCATTACACCCGAAGTGTTCCGGCCTCATTGATTGTCTGAACCTACCGGTATCTCGGATTGTTTCTGTGGCTTTTGAGCCCCTGGCTAAAACATGTAAACGCCTCTTTCGCCTCGTTATTGACTCACAATTGCGTATTGCAGTTTGGCTTATCATCATTGTGCTTTTGATCGTGAAGCAGTAGTCGTAAAAAGGTTCCATTGTTGTGCATAAGCCCTGAGGGAACGTGCTGTGTGTCTGCAGGTTTGACAGTCCGGGACCCCCTGTCCTTGGCTGTCAGCAGATCTGCACCAGGGGTGTACCCCAGGCCAAGCCACCACGCGACCAAAGAGACTCTTGGACGGATTCTTCCTGGTTGATCTCTTAATTTGGGAGCCTGAGATCCGTATCAATTGAGAGACACCGGTAGGCATCGGATCAAAGTGGTACTGCAAATGGATCATTTCATAGAAAAGATACAATCGATCAACAGAGACAAGATAAGTCCATGATGATCCCCCACTATTTGTCAGTTCTAAGGACTCGCCCAAGCTCGATTAGGCCGTCGTCTCACGCTAGAAGCTTTAGAAGTCAGATCAAACTTCCTAGAAGAGTTTAGTACTTCAGCCTTCTAGCGCTACAATGCCCTGCCAAGGTCAGATCAGATCTAACATCCCCCGTTGCCATTCCACGCTGCATGAGGATGCGGTTAGATCCAGGAGAACCAACAAAGCTGGGCTTGTTTCTCCATCAAGAGACCCCCTGGCGGTGAAGCCGACTCGACTGAGAAAACTGCTTGAGTTGTTTCGTGGATGACTCAGGAACCTGCATCTTGGCTTACATCAAAGCTCTTCTTGTTCAACGGGGACGTTTTGTCTTTGGTGTTACATTGTGGACAGCCGCCAAGAGATGAAACAATGTTGGTTGACAATACATTTTACCATATCTTAGTGTGTCTTGTGAATAGAACCTGCCTCTTTCCTGTATAGACCTTTTCTTCTTAGGTAAGCCTCGTTCTCTTGGCCTTCGCTGCTTTCGCGTTCGCTTTCCTCCCCCTCGTTACATCGCGACACCTTCAGCTTTACAGACTTAACAGTCTGCAACTTTTACTTTTCTCAATGACCTTGGCAAAGTATCGACCGTTACAGGAAAGGATGATTCTGAATTAGCTCGTTATGGTCATGAGGCGACCATTACTGCTGCCTCGTGGATAAATGCTGATGCCTCTTTGGGCAGAGCAAGAGAACCAACACAGCTGACCACGATGACCACGTTGTTCAACAGCCTCTTTTTTCTATATCAGGAACACTAAGAGACTCAATTGGGCTACTATTGAACACTAAGCTGTGAACCATCAACGCCTGGGAGCCCTCAAGAGCCACCAGTTAGCTCGATGGTGCAGTGAGAAGGTCATCATGCAATCGCACTTGTATCCGGTGCTCGTGCTCGATGCCGGTAAAGCTCGGTGCCGTGGCTTTGGCCCTTCGACTGATAGTTCTCTCGATAAAGACAGCCATGTAGATTAGGGCGGCTGGCGTCTCAGTGACATGCGATAAGAATGCTGAGCATGTCACGCAGTCAATGGTGAGCTCTTTCGATTGAGTTTCTGTGGCTTCTTCACTGCATCAACCTCAGCATCGACATGATCGCGATCCCTTATTTGCGTGGGTTTTCACTCTTTGTGCGCCGGCGCTGATATACCTGTCTCATTCCTCCCTGTATTTACTATCACACATTGAGCTTGAAGCTATTTTATGCTCCCTGAACTCACGATGCGGGGAAATAAACCTCGCCCAGAGAGAAATTAACAACTTTAAGCACTTAAACCGACTCGGCCCTACACGTTCCTGCAGTAGGAGTAGCGTCATGGTTTAACTCAAAGGTTGAGTTTAATTGTCCCTGTCGATCACTATTTGCATAAATATTGATTAAAGTTGAGAGACGGGAGAATTATGTCGAGTAAGTGGAAGAATAATGGAGAGACCTCTACTAATCATTGATTCATAGATGGAAGAAACATGTGATTTGGTGGAAGCTTCCTTTGCCATACAAGCACAAGTACGCAAATGCTGAGCCAACGGCATTGTAGCTTGTTGATTGATGGAGGATCAAGGCATGTCCGGCCAAAGTCCATATTCTCCCGGCAACGTGCATTTACAATGGCTGTCTCTACGCGAACTTCACGTGAAATCCACGCTTGTAACAACGAATCAACGTCGCTCAGCATAAACAAACAACCGACTTGTCAACATATGACGATGGGCCGCCTGCACGATGACACTTGCAAACGATATAGACTACCTTATCTGCATAAGGGCCGAACTTGAGAGCCATTGTCTCGGTAATAAACGAGGCCTGATCTTACTGCCTGGCAACAATTGCCACTCAATTCGTATTTCTTGTTGATGATGTTTTGTCGACAAGTTATATTTAGTTCGTGGTTGCATCATTGTCGCCTTCAATGTCTTGACAGGTTCAGGGGTCCTTTTCTTTTTTGTCTCTGGTCGCGCAATTGATAAGAAACTGGAGAAACAAGCTTTGATTGGACGAGAACCATTTGTTTCCTTTTTTCACTTCTCCAGTCCCGCGTCATTTTTTCAAAGTGGCAACACCTGATACCGCCCCTGATTGGACGATAGGCTCCTTTTCCACCAGCCTCACTGTGGCTGACACGACATAGGTAAGGCAGGGCCCCCTCCCCTCGCCCCCGAAGAGGATCCCAAGGCCTAAACCCAACACCATCTGGCAGCCTGGTCACGCGCATTGCCCACCTCAATCCGCATTTCTCGACAGCCTCAAACGGTCGCTCGATATATATCGGTCCCTTATCGTCAAAAACCGACCCAAAATCAATTTCTTGGCCCCGGAT
This sequence comes from Fusarium fujikuroi IMI 58289, assembly GCF_900079805.1. Lineage (NCBI taxonomy): Eukaryota > Fungi > Ascomycota > Sordariomycetes > Hypocreales > Nectriaceae > Fusarium > Fusarium fujikuroi. Next base: position 1,137,255 of record NC_036623.1, on the reverse strand, counting down.
CCTGCCTGCCGCATACCGAGTTCACGGCTCTGTACGGCTGCCTTTCTGTTGCCGAAGTCGCTTTCCGCCTCCGCTTGTCGCGCCTTCCTTTTCCCGCGGTCGTCGCTCCCTCCTTCCCGCCGATTGCTTCCGTGGCGTGTCGCCAACCTACCGTAGTTGTCCAACGCACACCGACCCGCCCGATTTTCGCCCGCGCCCCATCTCGATAGATTCCTATTGCATGGCGCATTGAAGGACCGTCGCTCGCTTTTTTATTGAACCATTTTTTTTTGATAGCGGCGCCGGCTGCGCATCTCGCACAATCAGGATATCCTGACGTTCCACTGTCGCGCACCGTCTGCGCGCACCGTAAGGAATCGTGGCGGCGCTTACGATTCTGAGTCCCCACGAACCATCGGAGCTGTCCTTGCAACAGCATCTCGAACTTGCCCCGGATCTGGTTGCGTACACGAACCTCACTGTCGAGGGAGAGCCCGAGTCTTTGATGATGGCACAGCCCGTGCCTCATCAGCCCACCGATAAGAAGCGCGTCAAGGTCTACGAACTCCGCAACAATGACTGGTTCGATCGAGGCACCGGCTTCTGCAGCGCGAGCTTTGAGACTGTATGTTGTTGATGTCCTTCCGATTCTGCATTTTTACATGCACTTCTGCGCCCGGAATTAGTTGCTGACTGTAGCGCCTGCAGCTTGAGGATGGTCGCAAAGAACCGCGCGTCATCGTTGAATCAGAAGATCATCCCGACCGTCTTCTGCTAGAAACGAAAATTCAAAAAGAAGATGGATTCCAGAAGCAACAAGGCACGTCACCATGTCCGAGACGCGCATTGAAGACGTCATGTGTCTAACCTGACTCACAGATACACTGATTGTTTGGCAGGAACCTAGTAGTGGAGTTGACATGGCACTCAGTTTTCAAGAAGCCGAGGGATGCGCCATGATATGGTTCGTACTGTTAATCAGTAATATGTCACTTCTGTACTGACATCCAATAGGCGTTTTGTGAGCAATGTTCAACAGACATTTCATAACCACCTGCCAGGAGCCGGTACGAAGGACCGCTCATCACCTAGAGACTACGATACTGATAACCAATGCCTAGATGACGGCCTTTCTGACGATCTCCCTATCGACGCTCCGCCGGCTATCAACTTGCCCACGGCCGAACTTGGAAATCTCGGAGATATTGAACAGACCATGCGGATGATGAGCACGACGGCAAACGGCCGTGATGCTCTTGCCAAAGCAATTATGGCCGAGGACTTCATCGGCAAAATTGTTCCCCTGGTCGAGATGGCTGAGGACCTCGAGAGTCTTCAAGACTTGCACCGACTCTGCAACATCATGAAAACAGTCATTCTTCTTAACGACACTTCGATTATAGAGCACGCGGTGTCGGACGAATGCGTTTTAGGTGTTGTTGGTGCTCTGGAATACGACCCTGACTTTCCTAGTCACAAGGCTAATCATCGACACTGGCTGGGTAATCAAGGTCGATATAAAGAAGTTGTCCCTATAGAGGAGGAACAAATCCGCAGGAAGATCCACCAAACATACCGTCTACAGTATCTAAAGGATGTCGTTCTGGCTAGAATACTCGACGATCCTACTTTTTCGGTTCTCAATTCTCTCATTTTTTTCAACCAAGTCGACATTGTTCAGCACCTGCAAGCGAATGCCGCTTTTCTTAACGAGTTGTTTGGCATCTTCAGGCCCACGAACAGCGATCAGAAGAGAAAGAAGGAAGCAGTGCTCTTCATCCAGCAATGTTGTGCTATTGCCAAGAATATCCAACCCCCGGCGCGTCAGACATTATACAACAACTTCATCGCTCACGGACTCCTTTCCGTCATCCACTTCGGGCTCAGACACCATGACGTGGGAGTTAGAGTTGGGGCAACTGACATCCTGATCTCTATCATCGATCACGACCCCCAAATGGTTCGTCAGACTTTGTACCGTCAACTGCACGAGAACCAGACACTCCTCACCGACTCTTTGATTGATCTTCTATTGGTGGAAGTTGATCTTGGCGTCAAGTCTCAAATCTCAGAAGCCCTCAGAGTCTTATTAGACCCTGGTCCTCAACAACTGCAAAATAACGAGGCCCTTGCTAAGGCTAATGGTGAGTTTATGGGAAGACAGAGACCTCAAATCACTATTGACCCTCAGCAAGAGACTTTCCTCAACAAATTCTACGAGAAGTCGGCCCCAAGGCTATTCAAGCCCCTCATGGACTTAGAGAAGCGAACGGACATGAACTTTACAGTACAGCAGGCGTCGATGTTTACGTATCTTATTGAGATTCAGACATTTTTTATCCGCTGTCACCAGTTACGCGTCAAGTTGCATGTAATGTCTCACGATATCGTTAAGCGCATTGCTCAGCTTCTCGCATGCCCTGAGAAATTTTTGAGATTAGGTACGAAATACTGACCCGATGTGCTTGAATTTTCTAACTCCCGTAGTTGCTATCCGTTTCTTCCGATCATTGATCGCAATGCAGGATGAGTTCTATATCAAGCATCTCATGGAGAAGCAGGTCCTGGGGCCAATTCTTGAAGTTCTTATCGAGACCATGCCCCGAGACAACCTCTTGTGCTCAGCATCACTGGAATTTTTCGAGTTTATCAAGAAAGAGAATATTAAAGACCTGATCAAACATCTCGTGGTCAACTATAGAGAAAAGCTTAGAGGGTTGAGCTATATGTCGACTTTTCGGGAGATCCTTCTTAGATATGACCAAACTCAGGGTTACACGTCTAATGTCGACTATTTCCTGGAAGCCGAAGACGAGATGGGCAGGAGACCTCTAGCGAACACAAGGATGGCCGAGCAAATCACCGTTGAGCAAGAGCAAGAGGAATATTGGGCAACATCTGATCCCGAAGATGATGACGACCAGTCAAGTAAAGAGGGGGAAAGGACACCATCCACGAATGGCTCAATCACCTCGAAGCTGCTAGTCGACTACGCATCCGATGAAGAGACTGACGAAAATGCCGATCCTGAAGCTACACCAGAAGCGGATAGCCAACACAGCGATGTTGCATCGGACGCTGTGCACTCGCCTATTGATTCGAGCCTTGGAGGAGGTGTTCCACCACCTGAGCGACTTTCAGAGAAGCGTCGACGCGAAGAGGAGGAAGACGAGGATGAGATGAGCAAAATGATGCAAAATAAGAGACGCAGCAGCAGCGGTTCTGTCACGGCGATCCTAGGCAACTCTCGCGGCCCACAAAGACGCAAAAGCTTCAATGTCAACTCTCCCACTGGAGGCAAGAAGATCGCCATCAGTCTCTCTAGCGGCTTAAAAACAGGCAGCGACCCAGGTTCCAACGAGGAGTCATAAATTCTCCTCACTTCTTTCGGCGATGGCGTACCGGTTATTGGTCTGTTTTGGTTTATCATGAAAGGGGGGTGCAGACTTGAGGTCTCACTCCTGGACAAGCACGTTTAGCAAGTATGGCTTGCTGGTTAACGGAACGGTCAGGTGGTGAGAACCGGCGTTGATGTTTGACATATCCTTGTGGCATCCGTCACTATATTCTTAGTATCACATGCTCTGCTGCACCTAGGCACCCTTTGATTAGGTGTGTCCGGGTTCGTATTGCTTGGTCTGGTCTAATGGGGCTTTATCTGGACCGAGATTCTGCCCCTTATTTGGGCGATAGAGTCGTCGAGAAGTGACGGCAAGGCACGCAGAATGGCATGTGATGGAAATCAGGGCTTGCAAGTTGAGATTGGCAGGATTGTAAAAAGGGGGAGATTTTGAAAGCGGCCTGCTAGCCGAGCAGTAGCCATAGTGCACAGGGGTGGTTCATTGAGTTGCCGAGCTGTATCATAAACTTTATGGCTTCAATGGCCCTTGTGAGACGAGCAAGGAGCTGAGTCGGGTTCAGGGACGATAGTTGGTGCTGATCCCAGGCCATTCGTAACGAAGAAATGAAAAAGACCCGTCTAGATAAAGAACAAATATTCGTCATATTTGCCTAGTTCTTATCACTAGATCTACGTTTCATGGTAATATCCATCTCTAAACTTTGAAGAACTTTTATTATATCATCTAAGCGGGCCAAGTTTAGTCTATTCTTAGGATGATCTTTATGAATTTCATCTAAACTTTTACACCTTTTTGAACTGCCTGGACCACTTTTCATACCCATCAATCATCTGTTTTGTGATGTTCCGTGGTGTTTTCTCAAGAATAACTGTCAAGTCGGCCATGGTCATTTCGAGCTTGTTGGCCGTTCTGTCATCGTCATAACGCTCCTGGACAAGCATGCAGGTCTGATCACAGATGGACTTGATCTCGGCTCCGGAGTATCCTTCAGCGAGTCGAGATAGGTCTGCAATATCGACGTCCGATGCAAGAGGTAGGCCACGGAGATGCACGTTGAAAATAGCTTCTCGCGCGGCTCCGTCAGGAGGGCCAACGTACAGGACTTGGTCAAATCGGCCGGGCCGCATTAATGCTGGGTCCATGGCCTCAGGTCGGTTGGTAGCTGCAAGGATTAGCACCCCTGAGAGAGCTTCGAAACCGTCCATCTCAGTGAGAAGGGTCGTGAGCATGTTGACAGAGCCTGTGCTGCGGGTAGCGGAGCCGCTGCCTGAACGCTGCCCACCGATAGAGTCGATCTCGTCGAAGAAGATGATTGATGGAGAGGCATTGCGAGCCCGTTCAAAAAGAGTACGCACAGCCCGCTCAGACTCGCCGACGTACATGTTAAGAAGCTCGGCACCTTTGACGGCAAAGAAATTGAAGCCTGATTCTGTTGCGGCGGCTTGGGCCGAGAGAGTTTTCGAGCAACCCGGAGGCCCGTAGAGCAAAAGACCTTTGGGAGGAGGCCGAAGAGAGTGTTCTGGGTTCTAAACGCATGATGGTCAGTATCTTGTTAGAATACTTCGATAGTGAATTCTCATATCGCACCTTTGTATACTTGATCATTCGATTGAGTGCCTTTTTCAGTACATCCTGACCACCAACATCCTGCCAATGAATAGTAGGAGGGTTGAGATTGATGTCGCGCATAGCTGTGGGACGAACTGCCTTTCTCGCTCGTTCTAGATCAGACTTTTCTAAGAAATTCTCCTCGCCAGGATCAACACCTGCCTTGAGAAGCTGGGTTTTACGGCCACGGACGGCAGTTGTGATCAAGATGTCGAGGTCCTTAGGGCTGTATGCGTGTGTCATTTGTGCCAATTCCAAGAGAAGTGCTTGCCTGTTGCCTTTAATCGGCGGCTTAAAGGACTCGAGTATCTCTTGACGCTCATGGGTTCTAGGAATAGGTAGAGGAGTGTGGTTTAGAAAGCGAGTAGACGATCGCAGTTCCTCGGGGATATCAGTATAAAAATCGGAGCAAGTCGCGATTACCACGACTTGGGTGTAAGCGTTTTTCGACTGTGAGATTTCGGCCAAAGCATCCAGTTCTTCGCCTATTGTTTCGATGACAGTGTCGCGATTTGAGCGATCTTTGCTGATCAGAGACTCGAAATTATCCATCAAAACGATGCTCGGTTGCTGGCTCTGTGCAATCTTGAAGGTTTCCCTGATACTCGCGATCTTGTCCGAGGGTTTGATCCAATGCACTCTGCCCCATTTCGTTGCAGCGATGCGTTTCAAAATGAAGGTCTTGCCAGTGCCGGAGCCACCGTGGATAACAAAAGCAGCCGACATCTTATCTCCTTCAACATTGCATGGCTGAGTGATGAGGAGTAGGAATTCGTTCAGCGTGTTAATTTGCTTCGTCATTCCAGGGACACCAGTTACGACCAAATCGCCACGGTCCTGGGCATTCGAGTCTGTGATTGTTGAGTTGGCATCAGCGATGATTATTGTTGTCGTGTAATTGCTGAACTTGGCAACGCTATTGGTCTTCGAGTTAACGGAGATGACCTTGAAGTTTCGGCGTGCCTTGCAGGTGTGCATCGCCTCTACAACCATGCCAGGGAAGATGAGATCAGCACGATCTTGGGGAAATGGGAGTTAGCATGTTTGATAGTGAGTTGTATTACGGGCTCCAGGCTTACCAAAGGCAGATGCAAGTGAATTCTCCCAAGGTAAAGGATACTTTGCGCCTTTCTCTAATCTCTGCATCCTTTCGAACTCAGCGGCTGTCTTATCTGTAACTTCAGTAACTTCTTGCACAACCACTTCTTCCGCCTCTGGTGTTGTGCCTGCAATCGTGATGCGAACAGTATCACCGATTTTGAAACCTGTAGCTTCTTGGAATGCCCTAGTCATCATAACAACATTCGGGCTGAGGTTCTTCTCTGGGAGGATCCATAGCGAGGCTTCTCGCTGTAGGTCTTCTTCTTGGGGAACATCTTCCTTGTTGGCGGCAGATGCTAAGCGTGTGACAACGCAGTGTTTTCCGTTTTCGAGATTTCCATTTAAAGAGAGAAGAGTATCTTTGCTGACATAGATTCGAGCGGCACCGAGAAGACTTGACTTTTCGAGGCTTGTATTGGCCAAAGGCCTGACCCTTGCGTCCACACTTTTCGCAAGCATGACAAAGGAAGCTGGAAGAGAAGACTAATCCGATTCGATGTGATGTGATGAGTTTTGCTGAGTTGATATGAGTTTAGAGGAGTTTAGAATATAAATGAAGTGACCGCCCTAAAAGTAAGGCACTGCCTCTGAATGTGGTTGATGAAGGAAGGATGTTACTTGGGCTGCTACTGCTGTGTTAGTGCGCAAGAAAATAGATACTCTCCACTCCCACTCACAAACCTGCAAGTGCGAATGAAGGCTCTTTCCTACTACCCAAGTTGAAGGGCCCAATTTATAGAGTAGGAGCAGATAGATGCATTTCTCCACTCTGAACGACATAAATCAATGTGACTCATTAAAATCCATCTCTTTCTTATACTTTAGGCATCATTCAAGATCCTCAGGACCAGTTTCCTACCAGTTTTGTTTGATAAATCACTGTATTGACCTACTCAGCCAGCATCCACAACCTTATTATATACACAGCAAAGTGGGGTGGAAAGAGCCATCATAACTCTCAGTCAGAATACCGATGCTCACTTGGGCCCCTGAGTCACAAATATGCAAGCCATTGATAACATATTTTCCTTCTGCTTTCGTCAATATATTTCACGTCAGTCAGTGAGTGGTTGAGAAACTCATGTGGCGCCTTGGCTCCGAGACACAGCGGCCAGTCTATGGAGTAGGTGCAAGTGATTTGAGAGAAAGGAAGGAAGAGTATTACTATTATTGATGTTTGTGATTCCATATCGTCTTTGACGATATCATCCCTCTCCCACTCATACCTCTCCATACCTTTAGGGTCTGAGATCCTATCATCATGAGTCTGGCTCAAACATACTTTTTCTTATCAGTCTCTCTCATGAGAATGAACCCCGCTAAACCAAATCAGGCCGGAACTCGGCCGAGTCCCGCAAAACACCTTGACTCTATTGCTACTCTGCTCCAAGATGCCCTCAAACTTCCTCTTGCACTTCCACCAACCTCAAATCCCATGTTTCCTCACAGTCCACCGCCCGGATGATCCGCCAAAAATGGCTTCCCCATACCAGGGCCATATTCGCCGCCCAGAAAAGATGTCTTTCTTCTCCAAGCTCCGGATTTCCCCGCTTCGTCAAAAACGATGAGAGCTGGGGAGATCTGAAGGAGAAGCTCAACTCGTCTCTGGCCAGAGCCAGTCCTGGTGGGATCCTGAAGCCAAAGCCAGTAACTCGCACTCCATTGAAGGAAGCAATGGCTGAGGACCTTGGTTCCCGACAAATGCTCGTCATCGAGGGTCTGCCAACGTCGCTTGTCGCTGCTGACTTCCATCGTCTTGCGCCAGGTACCCTCGCTGGCTGGGAAAACGCCATCACTCATGGTACTTCAAATCCTGCATACCACCATAAAGTATTGAACTCACAAAGATACCAGTCCACCAAGAACGCGATCCCTGGACGATGGAACCACTAGGCACATACTCCATAACCTTCCCCTCCAGCGGCGCCGCCGAGATCTACCGCGACAGAGTCGAACGTATCCTCCGCCTCGCCCAAGCAAAGATGAGAGACGGCACAGGTCTCTGGGCCACCAACGTGAACCCGGTTCTCATCAATAAAAAAACCAAACCCGAAGTTGAGGTCGAGCGCTTCACACTCCTCCCGGGCTCATACCCATCCGCCCCTAAAATCAAGACCAAACGGGTCAGAAAGATGGCATGGCAGCAAGTCATGGATCGAATCGTTAAAAAGTCGTCCCATAAAAGAAATCCTAGCCATGTGCTGCTTGAGCTACCGCAGGCGAGTTTCTCGGCGTCGGAGCTCAAGGCGATCATAAAGCAGGATGGTATAGAAAGTGGACACGATTGGCAGATGGATGTGTTCAGTCTCAGGGAGACTATGGACTTTGAGAAGGGGTTTCCCACAAACACCCGCCGAGTACCTTTGTATCGAAGCAGCCCGGAGTTTCGACACAAGCTCGATTCACGGTTTGTCCTTACCTGCGCGAATCCTGAAGTTGCATGGCGATTCATTCGTAATTGGAATCAGCGCATTCTTGAATACGACGGAGGAGACGAGGTTTTCCAACGTAACCGTGTAAAAGCATCATACATTGAGACTTAGCGATTGTATTATTATATTGTAACAAAAAGATTTAAAGGATCAAAGACGCTCGCCTCACAGCCCATCGAATCTCTGATATTTCTGAAAATAAGACATAACACTTTCACAAAGAAGCCTTCAGCTCCTCTTGATCTGGCATTTGATCGCAAGTGAAGCAATCAAATACTGTAACAACGACCACTCATGCACATAACGAAAGCAATGTATATTAGACCCAGATCAAAAACCGAAACTCCAGACCGGATTTGCTCTCTAAGATGGGTTGGAAGGTCGATGGGGGGAATAACAAGACATGACCAAAAACCTCTCGCAATGTCGTCACTCATTCTTTTGAACGTGACTGAGATTTGCCGCCCAGCTCAAACTAACAGCCATCCATTCCTCTCTTTCGGTTCCTCTCCTTCTTTCCTTCGTTTCCTTTCATCCATCCATCCATCCCTCATGTCCGAAGAGAAGAGCACAGGTTCTCTTCCCATTCTCTCATTGGTGAACTCTCCAACTCTCTCATCTCACGCTCAGCCGTACGCAGCGTGTTCACCTCCCTCGAGTTTACAAAGTAATAAGCTTGAAAAAATAAAAATAAAAACGACGGCAAACGGAGAATGACAGATAAACGGACTCGTCAGGGTATTCGGTTTAGCAGCACTTGCTGCCGCCGCCTTCGCTCTTATCGCCGACGTTGACACCGCTCGCTGAGGGTTGGTCGTTCTTGGAGTTGTCGATAAGTCGCTTCTTGATGTCTGCGGCTAGGCTGTAGAAGGCCTTGTCGATATTGATGTTGCTCTTGGCGGAGACCTCGAGGAAGGGAATGCCCAGCTCGTCAGCGAGAGCCTGGCCTTGCTCGGTGGAAACAACTCGCTTCTCTTCCCAGTCGCACTTGTTGCCAATTAGAATCTTGTTGACACCCTCTGTAGCATGTTGCTCGACGTTTTGGAACCAAGTTCGGATGTCTATAAGAGAATTAGTTAGTTGATGTTGGTATATGTGACTCGATAGCGCATTGTTTTGTTGGGTCAAGGGCGCTGGGGACTATTTGGCTATCGGGTAAGAGAGGGGCAACACAACAACATATCATGAAATATGTGTATATCAAGCCGTGTCGTGAAGAGTAGTCAGACGTACTGTTGAATGAGCGCTCGTCGGTGACGTCGTAGACAAGGAGGATTCCCATGGCACCACGATAATAGGCGGTGGTGATGGTGCGGAAACGCTCCTGACCGGCGGTATCCCAGATCTGCAGCTTGACGCGCTTTCCATCGAGCTCGATAGTCCTGATCTTGAAGTCGATACCGATAGTGGTGATGAATGAAGGGGTGAAGGAGTCCTCGCTGAATCGCAGCAGACAGCACGACTTGCCGACGCCGGAGTCGCCTATCAGGAGCAGCTTAATCTACATGACGAGGAGGGTCAGCAAGAGTTATCACGAGGCGGTCGCAAGCAGTGAATAATAGCGACCACAGCGCGATGCGATTTGGTATATTCATGTTCGTCGGGGTTTGGCTTGAGACGATGTGAATCCAAGGGACGCAGGGGGCGGGTTGGCGGGCGGTGGGGGTGAGGAACGGTAGTAGATTGGATTTGGATATCGTACCAGGAAATCATAGTTGCGATTACTCGACATGTTGGCCAAGAGTGAGAGTAGCAGAAGAAGCTACCGTGTAGTGAAGTGACGATGGCGACGAGAATTCGGTTGTCGAGGATGCGGAGGGAGGCGAAAAGGCAAGGCAAGGCTAGAGCGTGGGTGATTGAGTTCTGATGGTCGTCGAGGGTTGAAGATGGAGATGGAGATGGAGTTGGAAATGGAAACGGGGACTGGGAGTGAAAGTGGAGGAGGGAATCGGATTGGCCTTTGAACCGCGGGACTAATCCGTTTGCCTGTACTGTAATGCACCTAGAACGGCAGGCGAATGATAATGGGTTCAAGACCTCTACGGCACAGGCTTAGGCAGTGACGAACTAACTCACACTACGTGTTTACAGGGGCTTCTGCCTCCACGGCCCTAGACTACTTGGTTTTAGGCTGTCGCAGCGCCAAAGGACCCGACTCCAGTTGGCAGTGGAGGGAGGTGTTTCAGCGGCGGACAACGTTTAAAAGAGCCTACGTGTCAGGCTGTACTTTTGTAAGTGAGGTCGGTAGTGATTTGGAATTCTCTCAAGGTCATTTCCATTGTATTTTCTCGTTATCTGTCTGCCTACCTTACCTATCCCATCTTACTACCTGGCTACCGAGGTACTCAAACTTGAAACAGGCAAGCGAATGTCCTCCTTATTAACAGAAAATACGAATACATCCCCAGCGCATAAACTGTGTAATGCATCCATCCGCAGATGGTTTCAACTATATATCCAGATATCCTCATATAGTACAATATGCATCCCGAGTAACACAGACGGCTACCTCGCCGCTCGCATAGAGAAAAGTCTTTCAACATCTGTAACTGTGTTTAACACTCAAACAGTGTCTACCCCTGTAAAATAAAAAGATTGTGGCGTCTATCTTTTGATACTCAACGTTGACTTTTTCTGCAAACTCGGGTTCCACAACGGCTTTGTCCCCTACAAATCTAGGGGCCTTTTACACTTTCCAGCACCTTTTACCCCTGGTTCACGACGTCATCTTGAGAGACATCATCACGAGACACACTTTATCAAGAGGTCAGCCACGCGCGTTACGTCCAGCTTTGCCACATGAACACAATGGAACTTGGACGACATGAGAGAAATCAAGTCGGAGGGTCAAACTCAATAATCAGGTTCATGCGATCTAGAAGTTGAGGCTCGTTATGTTTCACTATGCTCCTCGGCTTACGCTCTCACTGTATCAATCACCAACTCAGCCAACAAAGTGCATCATAAGAGTAATTCAATTGATTTCTAGTAGATGCTTCCAAAAAGACCTCGTCGAGCATGGTCAACTAAGTCAGGCGAACTTTCAACTGTTCAATCATTCATCCATCCAAAAAGTACATAAAAAGAAGTGAAGAATCTCATACCACAATCCCCGTCATAACTTGTTGTTTACTTTTTACAAATGCCAAATGCATTCTGGCAACCACACTCACACTGCTTGGCCTTGCGACCACATTTGCCTCCACGAGAGCAGCAGTCACCAAACTTGCTTCCCTCACAAGTCTGTCCAGTCTCACCGCCGCAGCGGCCATCCTCGGAAACTTTGAGTCCAGAGCTCCCCTCTTGGGTAGGCTCGCTTGTCTGAACTGGCATGGGGTACTTGATAACAGGAGTGTCCTTGTACTTTGTGTTCTTCTCATACTTGTCCCACTTGCGGGTCGCTGTCTCTTTGGTAGCCTCCGTATTCTCAGCTGGCTTCGAGGCCTCAGTCGTAGCGGCGGCAGCCTGAGATGTCTTTGATGGAGCAGCGTAGGTCTCTTTGCTGGCAGGCTTGTCGTTGGAGTTGGAGTTCTTGCCATCAGTAGCTGGATCGCTACCCTCAAAGTCGCCATAGGGAGCAGGAATAGGGCCAGGGGCCTCGGCAAAGTACTCCTTGCCAGTGAAGTTGGGAGGGCCTTCAAAATCCTTGGCTTTGCAGGCAGCGTTGATCTCCTTGCAGTAGTCATTCCAGGTATCACATCCCTTACCACCAGTGGGGGGGGCGTTGTCCCAGCAGTCGCCAACAATATCCCAGCACTTCTTGGCCGCAGCCCAGCAGTTATCTTGCCCAGAGTACTTCGCAATAGGCTTACCGCACCAGTTGGCGTTCTTGGCAAGGCAGTCCTTGGGGACAAGACCATCCTTCTGAGTCTGCTTGGTGCCAGTCTCCTTGGAGGTAGGGTTCCAAACCTCAGGGCCGGGAATAGGATATTCGCCCTTGTCGCTGTAGATGTTGTAGGTGACACCAGGATCCTTCTTGTCGACGTAGCCGGGAATGCTGACTTCGTACTTCTCAGGGATCTCCAGAGGACCCTCAGGACCGTTCTCGATGAAGATCTGGGCGCAGCTGTGGTAGAACTGAGGGTCACCCGAGGGAGCATTGTGAAGGGCAAGGACCTCAGGACGGACGAGGTAGTAGCCAGCAGGGAGACCAGTAGGGAGGTCAACAGAAAGAAGACCACCGTTGGATCGGAGAGTGTCTGTACACCACTTGTCCTCCTTGACGTTGTAGCCATCTTCCCAGACCTTGAACCAACCGTCACCAGCAGCAGAGTCCGAGTTCATATCGTCAACCTTCTTCATGTAGACGGAGCAGGGGCCCTTGTGGCCTTCGGCAATGGCACCAGGCTTGGAGTAGCTGGGGGATTCACGGAATTGGAAGGTCAGTTGAGCGCCGCCGGGAGCCGGGCAGGTGAACTTGACTGGCTTGTCACCATTTTCACCTGATTCACTCATTAGCACTGTCTCTGAGTCAAGGTTACTCGCAAGATCTACTTACCACAAGCCATAACACCGCCAGTGATGGGGTAGATGGGGCTATTGGCCTTGGAGGCGTCTTTAGGCTGGCGAACGCAGGTACCGTCGCCTTGGTTCTCGCCATCAATGAAGAGAGTAGTGAAAAGGGTGTGGGCGTTCGCAGCAGTAGCGAGGCCGAGAACAGTAGCAAGAAGCTTCATGTTGGATATTTCAAAAGAGAATCGTTTCGATAAACACAAAAGAGGGGGGGGGCAGAAAACCAGTTCTGCTATAAAACCGCTAGGGTTGAAGTCGTTGATTGATGTCGTGAAAAGGGAGCGTGTGTATGCTTGAAGAAGCAGTAAGGAATGTCTTTCAATCAATGAAGGAGTGAATAAGTGAAAAGAAGAGAAAGAGTCGCAGTACAACTCGAAAAACACCGTGATGAGGAAGAATAAAGGTGAAGAGCGGGGAGAGGAAGCATCACGAAGTTGTGGCCATGCCTCATATATATACTACAACTCCTCAGCTCGCGATCAGGGATGAACATGGCAGGCATCTCAACCTCAGCTCGGATCAGCCTGCAGATCAGATCCTCCAGACCTGGTTCTATACAAGGATTATGGTGATGGCCAAGCTCGACGAGTTACACCAAAAATGCCCAACTTTGCAGTTATTCGGTGCGTAGGCGACAAGCAGCGCCAGCACCTCAAACGGTGGCGTTCCTCCTGGCCTGGCCCTTTCCATTTCCCCAGCGGGATAGCTACTGTAGCTGGGGACGGATAATGCTGGATACCCATGTTTAGGCTCTCTGCATGTTTCCAGGCGTAATCAAACGGGCCACCAAACATAGTGGTCAAGGCCATGGCCGTGATCCCTGTGGCGCATCATTTGGGAATCAATCACCGAGTGCCAAGATATTCAAGGTGAAACGTAGTGAGCGAGGCCTGAGTCTAGGTCTGCGGGTGCTTTGATGAGTGCAAGTAAGATTGAATGGTAGAAGTTGGATAGGATTGGATGGAGGTTTAAGCTAAGTTTCGGTACCTGCGTCTAGGAAGCGCCCAGATAAACGGGCGTTTCCGTTGTGGATGTAACCTCCGATACCTTACCAATGACTGCAGACAAAAGGCCGCTCTCTAAAGTTCTGATCATTCATCACTATCTTTTATTCTTTGGCTAAATATTATGCTCACGGTTCCCGTTAACCTTAAAGCATAAACATTCTTCTAGTCCTTCATCAAACTAAACGGCGTCGTGTCAAACTTGAATCTTTCTAAACGCTGACGGGAAACAAAACGCAATTCCCCAAGTTGGCTCAGAGAAACAAATACAGGGGTTATCCATGATCATCCAAACTCATGACAGCGACTGTAGTGGCAGTCTATCAATCATGGTGCGACTCTTGAGCTCAACCCCTCTCACCCTTTCGATCCCTTATTCAAGATTGTCTATCATTTATGGACGTGCTCACTCATCCATCGTGGATTCACAACCCTCAGGGATAAGCTTCAGCCGCAAATCGCTTGGGGAAACTAATGAGTTAATCGATATAGTTTAAATCGTGAGTTCGCTATTCAGGGCTCAGTAAGAACTGAATCTATAGTATACAATGCAATTCACTATACAGCCTTCTTCTACTGTATCAAGAACGCAAAAATCAACTCCTTAACTCTCAGCAGTTCTGAGGTTGCACGATTCAAGTCTGGGGGACAAGCAAGGATCATGTCGATCCTCTCCTCCACATGTTTAATACCAGGGGTTTCATAGACCTCATCCCATCCCATCACCCTTTTCATCACTCTGTTGTGTTCGAAACTCCGAAAACACTACCAACAAACTTGGGAAAATGAGGAATCTGTTCCGCTGTCATCCCATCATATGTTGATCATTTATCAAGCTTGTTTTATACCCCTGCCATTCACACATTCCGACTTGGCATCACCCAGCTGCACAGTACATTACATGCACACTCACATAAAGTCCGGCCAGATTGAATGTTTTCTCTATTCTTAAGTGATAACTCAGCTTCATCATCGGCCGTCTGCAGCCAAGTGTGTTTCAACAGAAAACAAAACAAAATATGGGCCCGATACAGGTCGTACAATTAACCTCTACCATGCTTCAGCCTTTGCTCTTCGGCGCTTCAGTAGCCCAAATACCGGCCCATTAACAAGATCAATTCTGGACCAATTGATCCTCTGCCGTCCTATATGTGCGACATCTAGCTGCTTCACCTACCGAAGCCTCCACGGCAACAACATCACCACTTAGGGACCTAGGTAAAGATGGGCAATGAATCATAAATCATACAATTGAAAGGGTAAGAGTGGAGATTTGATTCTGTCCCGCGCGACCAACACTTTTAAACTCCTCATACACACTTATACAAACATACGTCTTGAATCTTTGCATAATTGGTCTGTCGTTTTTGCGCCTACATTAACAATCATCTCCTCCCTCTTCCCCCTCCAAAGCGACCTCGGCAGAGTTCCGTCTCTTGCGTCCGCCGCTCTCAATATGGTACAGTATGATACAAGCAGGCTATTTTTGATATATGGGTATCTTATTCGTTGATCTTGGCCAGGATCCTAATTACATGAGTCAGTATGATTGCTTTTGCATGCAAATACCTAGAGATCATGTCCAGGCTCAGGTGTCTACTTACTCGCTGTCGCGGAAGAGCTGGAACTCCTCCTCGCCGGCCTTGACGGGAGAACCGCCGAATTGAGGGATCAGGACACGGTCACCAACGGCAACGCCCATGGGTAGTCGGTTACCCTTCTTGTCCATGGCACCGGGGCCCACGGCGAGGACCTTGGCCTCGTTGAGCTTCTCAACGCTGGACTCGGGCAGGAAGATGCCGCTGGCGGTCTTGGTCTCGGCCTTGATGCGCTGGACGAGAACACGGTCAAGGAGAGGAGCGAGAGCTCGAATGGACTTAATGGAGGTAGCCTGCAGCGTTTGATGTTAGTCCTAGTTGTTCTATCTTGTTTCTCATAGTGTTCATGCGCTTGAATGCTTTCATCTCCCCCATCTAAGTCTCCTCATGGCTCCCAATTGCCGAGGATAACAAGCTAGATAGTTGAGACCGAAGCATTGGCGGGGCTGTTTCTGCAATTCGCTACAGTAACAATGTTGAACGTACCATTGTGATTAAGTAAGTGAGGTAGGTGATTGGATGTATGATCAAGAGAGTCGTAGATTCGTGATTGGAGAAGTAAACAAGAGGAAGAGTTCGGCTTCGATGTTCAACGGAGTTCAAATCGGCGGTGGATCTCGTCTCTTCCAACAGCTTCCAGAAGAAGGTCAGCAATTTTTTCCCCCGAAGCTTCCCTCTCGGCTCTTGATTTCCCCGGTTCCGAGAATCGGCACTACACGTCCGATTGCCGTCCGAAAGCGGTATATCATGCCGAACGACGACTTACACACCAGTGACACCACAAAGCTTCTCGTCATCATTCATGTGATCTATACTATGTATTATTATTTTTTATTATTTAACGCTGTCTTTCTCTCTTAATCGCTGAAAAGCTTCAACAGTCCCCTATCCATGTTCTGGGACTGCTACTAGTCAAACGCTGTTACCAAGGAATTCTCAACAATTGCTGATCCTCCATCTATCTGTTCGTCATTCATCAATGCAGCTCATAAGCGAATCCGTTCCAAACAGCCCCAATTTATGTCTTTCATTGCTCTCAAAACGCCAAATGCCGGCCTTCCTTCAGAAATAGTCAATTTGTGTTGTGGTCGTAGCCAATCGTCTAATGATCACTTCTTCTCGGGTTGTTGCGAGTTGGATGGCGGTACCAAGTTGTGTTCGTGGTTGTCAGCTGGGACAACCTTGCCGTGGTCAAATTGTTGGCAAATGACTGTATCTGCAACCCATGGCTCTTGAAGAATCTCATCCATCCGGGCACGAGTCCTGGGGTTAAGATCAAGCATTCTGCTAATGATGTGTCTGCTTTCCCTAGGCAACAAGCGCAAAATACGCCATGGGCCACGGATGACTTCTTTCTTCTCCCCACTCGGCTGTGTCTTAGAGTCCTTTGAGTCGGTGGTGGAGCTGACCTCTTTTGAGGTTGCCTCTTCTTTTTGCTCATGATGAGTATGTTTCTTGGTCTCATCCTCAGCCAAAAAGTCTCGCGCTGGCGTGGTGGTCAAATCATTCGTTGACTTCGAAGGTACAATGAGCTTCCTAGGGTCGTGTCCTGGAGTTGGGTCCGCCGCGAACAACTTGAAGGAGTTGTCCGTCATTCGTGGAACCTTCCACGGGAAACGTCGAAGAGTCATGCAGCAGAAAATGATAGCCAAAGACCAGATATCCACAGCTACTGCGTCGTACTCCTTAGAGTCGTAAACCTCGGGTGCGAGATAAGGGTCAGAGCCGACAATACCTGAGACCAGTTAGCCAATGTCTGCACACCATATTTGGGAATAAATATACCTTTTGCGGGCACAGTGTCGGTCTCAAATGGATATTTGAAGACGTGAGCACTGCCAAAATCGATGATCTTCATAATACCCTTGTCGCTCACCACCACATTATCCAGCTTCAGATCGCGGTGAGCAAGGCCCACGCTATGCAGATAAGTCACGCCATTGAGGATTTGCAGGAAGCAGCACGTTATCTCTTCCCGGGACATCCGACCGGTCATAACGATTGCAAAGAGGTCAAATGGCGCATATTCCATCACTTCATACCAACGCCCCTTTTCTTGAAGAATATCCAGCGTTTCGATGATATTGCCATGGTGAAGAGTCGATCCAACGCAAAATTCGGCTGTGACTTTCTTGTTGTACTCTTTTTCGGTTTCGTAGGTGTGTCTTGCACGGAACTCCTTGACTGCAAAAACGGTGCCGTCGTCCTTGCGCTTCATCAGTCTCACCGAGCCACCCGCACCGGAGCCCAGAAATTTGCCGAGCTTGCCGTACTTGGAAGACAG
Organism: Fusarium fujikuroi IMI 58289; assembly: GCF_900079805.1. Lineage (NCBI taxonomy): Eukaryota > Fungi > Ascomycota > Sordariomycetes > Hypocreales > Nectriaceae > Fusarium > Fusarium fujikuroi. Next base: position 1,119,375 of record NC_036623.1, on the reverse strand, counting down.
CCCATGATCATCCCCAAACGGCAATTGCTGGGTCGATTTGGAAGCTGTAGCTTTCATACCGAGCTTGATCGATGGTGCTGGTGACGACTCTCTCTTCTTGTTGTGATGTCCGCCCTTGCGGAAAAATCGTTTTAAATCTGCCATTGAGCCGTGTCCGGGGTGAAGGTTGCCAGTCGAGATGCTATCATTCGGTGCAAGCTCTTCACTACTGTTCCTTGCACTACCAAAGATCGAAGATCCGCGCTTCTCATTCAGATTTGACTTGGACCCATGAGGAGAGCCATGCTTCTTCTTACGAGAGAAGATAAACCTGGGGTCGATTGTGTGCTTCGTTGTATGTGCCGCTGGTGCAGGTCGTCGGCCTTTGGCGTAGGGATCGTTGATATCACCACCAGGAGTAAACGGCTTAGAGTAGAAGTTTGACGCTGAGCTTCGGGATGGACTAGATTCTCTAGAAGCTGGCACAGAACCAGGTCCTACTCCAAACATGCCTCGACGATGGGACTGGTGCTGCTCTTCAGCGGAAGAAGCCCTACGAACCGCATGATCGGAAGCAGCTCGAGCAGCTGAAGGTCTTCTATCGGGAGCTGGTGAAGCCTTTTCATGAGATGACGATGCCTGTGGGGTGATAACCGGGGGTTCATTCGTCTTGGCCACTTCCTTACCCTTCTTATCCGAACTAGCCTGACCGGATCCCGCGGGAGTTAGGGGAGGGGAAGCCAGCGTAGAGACCTGAGGACTGGTATGCGGGGATTGGAAGGTGGCAGAGGTGGGTGTGGGCAATCTGGTAGACTGTCCGGATTCATCCTCATGCGATGGGACCTACAATGACATCAGTTAGCGTTAGTCACAAAACCTTCAATTACGGCAACGCAGTGACATAACGTCGCGAAGCTCAAATACCACAATCAAATTACCGGTAGTAATTAGAGTAGAATTTGGACGCGAGCATTTTCTAAAAGCTGGCAAAGCGTAAATACACAAAAAGGGGGTCATACTCGGGAGGGTGGGAGCGAGAAGGCTTCAAATTGGCAGTTGTTCAAGCGCAATTCTTGTAACGGCCGGCCGTGGAGAGACTTGGTGAACGCTTTAAGTTGATCGGCAGTAACTTCGGTGAAAGGACTTGACTGGTCGTGCTCTTCATGCTCTGGGTTCGACGATGACGGGTCAACGGTGGCGGGTTGGGTAGGTGATATCTCCTGGACGGCGGATGAGAATCGAACGCCGGAGGCATCTTCGGATACATCGTCCTTGTCTACAATTGACTCTTGAGGTTTTGTAACAGGCTCCGAAGCTTCTATCATATTCACGGTTAGCGATTGTACTACAACCATCGTTTCGCAGTGCTTCAGCGCACGCCGAGCAGAAGATCAAGGTGGGGCAGAATAGGCTCGGCAGAACCGGAAGATAGACTTACCAGAGACGCCCTGGGAGCGAGGAAGCTCCTGGGGAGGATTTGAAGAACTCATCGGAGTGAAACTGGATGCTTTGATGGGCTATGAGCAAAGTAACCAAAAAGCAACCAAGGTAGTAATAGGATGAGGGTGGTAAGAAGAAGCGAGACTGAGCAGACTAAGAGTTGCGACGACGATGATAAAAGAGGACGACCATGGGCCCGCACTCACCTTACTACGTACCTAGTGGGGGGCTCCACTTTGTTTCCTTCTCTCCCACCTTTTGAGGGCAGCCCAGTCCGACTGGTTCTCTTCCCTTTTTGCTGGGCAGGGCTACGGGCAATAGTTAGCATTTAGGAGGTCCTTCTACGGCAATGCGGGTGCTAGAAACACGCTAGATGTGCGCTAAAAACTGTTTTCCTGGCAGCTGGTGATTCCCTCAGGTACAGTCCATACGATGGGGGTTCAGAAGTTGAGGCTTGTTCGGACATGTGCGAATATTTGAGTTGAAGATGAATCCGTGTTGATCATGAGTCAACGTGTACGCCATGTTCGTCTGATCACTTTTCCCAACAGAAGTTCCCCCTATCGTCAGCTTTTAACTTATCTTTACTGCTGATAGCTTGACTGAAGTGGCATAGTAAGCAGCGAGTATCATGTACCTCGACTCACGAAGCTCTCCCTGATCTCATGGCCCTGGCGCATCACTAGACAGGGCTCCTTGTCAAGAGAAAAATTCAACAGATGAGTATGAATAGTGGAAGCAGTCCAATGCCCACGGACAATTACAATTGCATTGCATTGGGTTGCAAAACAATTTCCTCGTTGGGTTGGAAAACCTTCTTGTAACTATGACTCAACTCCTTTTACACTGAGTGTGCCACCAACAGCCATACATCCATAGCATGTGCACTAACGATGCAAAGATCGGGAAGACGGTTAGTTCTCCGATGTCGATGTGAAGTCTACTTCACGCAAACAGTCCGAGATCCATGAATATGACCCCCTGTCAAACTCAACGATCTGAGCCGATTTAGGCTCTCGCTCAGCTTCGTTCCCTAGTCGACGTAACCAAAGTATGTTTACAAGCTTGATTGATATAGCGGTGTCTTGAAGCAATACGATTAACGTTAAAAGCTCCAACAGGGGTGGTTTCTAATGTTACTTGAGCTACTACAAGTGTAAACTCCGCTGTGGTGCCGCGGCTTTTGTGTAAGTGACCCATGTGTCAGTGAGCCTCAACCAAGAAAACGTGTGAGACACAATGTGTGACAATGTCAAGTATCACCTGCTTCTAGAAACATGGAAGACGAGGATTTTTTTACCCCTTCAAGTCTTGATACGTAACATAAAGCCAAGTCCAAGCCCGGCTCAGCCCAGTCACAGCGGAGCTCCCGGCCAAGTTTCGGTCGCCTCCAAGCCTCCAAGTTGCAAGATTCTTTTTATCCCTTCATCAACAACCAGTCAAGTATAATCAAAAGAATCAACCCCACAAATTTGAACAGTGAAAATGTTTTCTGTCCCTTGAGCTATTCCAATGTAAGCAACAAGTCCCGTGTCAAGCTCAATTCTTATTTAGGACCATACGCAAGCCGCCTGGCCTTTCACGTGTTGGTGTCAAGCTTGCGTATTTCCGGGCTTGCTAAAGTGGTTTCAGTGGCAATGGAAGTCAACCCTTTCAATAAATGTTAAGTAATAAATGAGGCCATAAAGTTATCTCGATCTTCAGACATTTTATGTGATCACCTGTTACCGTCAGGAACTGGCCCCAGAAGATCTGTCAAATACGTCGATCTTCCGCTGTGCCCTGAGATCTCGAGGTTCTACTGTGTCAGGATCCTATCAAATCGTTTCATTTTTCCGGTGTCATATAGTCATCCCTAGGACATTTGCCCAGTCCTCAGAGTGTCAGAACTCAGGACTCTGAATCATTAGAAGGCTAGAACCCATTATTTCAAGAGTCTGCTAAATTTAGGATGTTATTAACCTAAACATCTCCTAAACTTGTCTAATTATCATCTAGGTAGCCCTCCAGCGACTCAGTATATACAATTGAGCGTGGCATATACATATTGCCAAGCATCGATGACACAGCATATGAACCAATGGTTTCAATGGTAGTTTAACGCCCATACAATCATGATCTGAGATACATCGTACATGAGACACAGTCATATGTATTCCACATGACTTCATGGGTTTCAATGGGATACGAGACTTAATGCAAGCCACGCGTATGGTGGATCAAGAATATTTCCTGGATAAGTGCCTACCCACGTACTAATAATAGAGGCACGTGAGGTCTTGACTATTTGCGATTTGTGAAGGTCCGGGTCATTTCATATGGATGTCTTGCCTCACGAACTCGGCAAAGTACCATCTGTAATCACTCACTTGGCCATCAAGTGCTGAACCGCGTCCATGTCCATCTTCCCGCATCAGTGGCATCGAAATAAGCCTGGCATAAGATCGGCCTGTCCGGCAAACACCATAGTAAAAGAATTACCAGTATCTCGCCTTTTGAACACTGAATAGATGCATCGTACAATTCTTCCTCTAGTCAGAGGCCCAACTCCCTATCCATAAACTGTTGTACAAGTATAATATCTGGTTGGAGATCTTTGTCCACACCACATTCTGTGGTCTCTTGTTTTCATTTCGTAATCGTACCTTAAGCCACCACTTCAATTCCCATCGTCTTCGCTTGATAAATGACCGATCTGCAGAGGCCCTCTAGAGATAGACCTGAAAGTCGCAGCTCAGTCTGCTTGATCTTTGCAATCTCGTAAATGTGCTTGAGGGATAAAGTGCCGACAGTCTCATGTCCGGGTTTGCTGACACCCTTTCGCTTGCCTTTCTTTCCCATGGGAGCTTCAACGGCGTTGAGGAGAAGCCATGAGGTGTGCGGTGTTCGGACGTCAAAAGTAAATGATCGATCGGCGCGGACGGTAACTCGGCAAGGCATTGGTGTTCCGGTGATAATATGCGCAGTTCGCGCGTTGAATTCCTGAGCGCAAGTCAGCAAACGATTGGCATCTGAGCTCATATAAAACTGACCTTGCAAAAGTCCATAGACTTCACACCCTTGGAACCGAGAGCAGGGCCAACAGGAGGGCTAGGGCTAGCCTGTCCAGCTCCCACGATCAGCTTCACAATCTGATCGACGGCGCCTCGACCCTTTGACATGATTACGGTTGTGTTGGATTTGGCGGGTGTCTCGTTACGACGTGAAACGTTGATAGTGATTTGTGAGCTGAAGAAATTCGAGAGCCAATGTCTCTAGCGTCTTGATTGGCTCAAGGGTGTCATGATATTCCCACTGCCCCACCAGTCAAGTTTCCATTCCCTAGGTGCCTGTACCAAAACCTTTCTAGCCTTTCCATCCATCAAAAAAAAATCTTGAGCGCATCAAACTTCAATCTTTCCCATCACAAGACACTCAGCACAACCACAACGGAATGCGCATCTGAGGAAGGAATATCAAGGTCGCATCCAATATCTATTCTCCTTGACCAAAAGGGATTTAGCAATCATTTTCAGCTACTCTCACCTGAAGAGCCTCAACACCAACCTTCAGCTTCTCTCCCCAGAAGAGCTCAACGCCGATCTTGAATATCTCTCCCTAGAAGACACTTAGTACAGCCAGCACAATGCCCTCAACTCACAGTAAGGCATAATCCAACATAAATCCCCGATGTTGGTTAAGTACGAGGCTTACATGAAGCAGAAAAACCGAAACCATGGGACACGGATGACGTTGACAAATGGAAGGTCGACACCTTCACTCCCAAGGACAACGTTGGCGGCACATTCCTCGAAGAGTCCTCTTTTATGACCCTGTTCCCCAAATACCGCGAAGTTTACCTCAAGGAGGCATGGCCTCTGGTCACCCGAGCCCTTGAAAAGCACGGAATCGCTTGTAAGCTCGATTTGGTGGAAGGATCTATGGAAGTACGAACAACTCGAAAAACGTTTGATCCCGCTGCCATCCTCAACGCACGGGACCTCATTAAGCTACTAGCTCGGTCTGTACCCGCACCTCAAGCTATCAAGATCCTCGAAGATGGTGTTGCTTGTGATGTGATCAAGATACGCAACCTTGTTGGATCCAAGGAAAGATTTGTGAAGAGAAGACAAAGAATCCTTGGTCCCAACGGTTCGACTCTCAAGGCGCTTGAATTGCTCACAGAAACGTACATCCTGGTCCATGGAAACACAGTCTCCGTCATGGGGCCCTACAAGGGCCTGAAAGAGATACGACGAATCGTGGAAGACTGTATGGCAAATACTCACCCAATTTATGGGATAAAAGTGAGCAATTGTACCCTTAGAATAACCCAGACAGCTAACACGTTTACAGGAGCTCATGATAAAAAGGGAGCTTGCAAAGGATCCTGAGCTTGCCACCGAGAGCTGGGATCGCTTCCTTCCCAACTTCAAAAAGAGGACTCTCAGCCACAGACGTGTTCCCCACAAGGTCACCGACAAGGCCAAGAAGACATACACACCATTCCCTCCAGCTCCTGAAAAGAGCAAGGTCGACAAGCAGATCGAGACTGGCGAGTACTTCTTGGCCAAGGGCGACAAGAAGCGTGCTTTGCACGAGGAGCGCAAGGAGAACCAGAGCAAGCGAAAGGAGGAGAAGGCGAAGGAGCGAGAGGCCGAGTTCGTTCCACCGGAAGAGGGTCGTCCCAAGAAGAAGCGCAAGAAGACAGAAGAGTGAACAGGGAGAGCATCATATTGCGTGGATGGGCAACTGGTGTGAGTTGCTTCAATCTCATGTACAAGCTCTCGAAGTGTATGATACCCTGAAAATCTCGGCGTTCTTGTCTCTATTTAAGGTTTGATAGCTAAAAAGAAATTTGCACTCGATTTCCGGGCTTACACTCGTCTTGTGAAGAGGCTTTGTTTCTGCCTTGTTGATTATGATGTCTAGAGTTTTGAGGGCGACTCGCTTCCTGAATCCCACTCGATTACAAGCTTACCAAACTGCTTCCCCTGATCCATGTCTCTGAACAGGTCATCAATCCCTTGAAGATTATCCAGCCCCGTAATCGTTCTGCTGATAACGGGTCGAATCTTCTTCTCGTTCACAAAGGCAACCATATCCCGGAATTCCTTGCGGGAGCCCATCGTTGAACCCTTGAGCTCGATATTCTGCAGATTCGCGGCCATCAGCCAATCCATCTTGGGAGACACGGTCATGCCGTACTGCACAATTACACCGCCAGCCTTGAGTAGTCGTACAGTCTTGGCCACGATCTCACCGCCTGCACCGTCGATTACAGCATCGAGATGTGGCCTATTGGCTGGTAGCTGTGCTCGAAGCTCCTTGTCCCAGGCTTCGTTCTTGTAAATAACTCCACCCTTTGCCCCCATCTCTTTGGCCTTTGTAATCTTGGCTTCATCGCCGGATGTGACGAATACGTTGCAGCCCATTGCTACACCGAACTGGAGGACCTGGAGCGCAACACCGCCGCCAATGCCTGTGATAAGAATGTTTGAGCCAGGGAAAGCAGCATTGCTCTTTGTCACAAGCGCACGCCAGCCTGTGACACCAACAAGAGGTAGAGCTGCTCCCTCAGCGGGTGTGAGGTGATCAGGCGCAGGCTCGACTTCCTCCTCTGAGACTACAATGTAGTCCTGAGCAGTGCCGACTTCGGTGAGTTTGGAACCACCTGTGACTGCAAACTTGCGGCTATCTTCTGGTGCAACAGGGTCCGATTCCCAACCACGCATGGGAGTGAGGATGACTGGCTTGTTGAGGAGATTCTTGCGGGTTACATTGCTTCCTAGGGCGACCACAGTGCCGTAGCCATCTGCTAGAATTGGGTTGGTGAAGGAAATGGCTGGGTAGAGATGACGGCGCATAAAAAGATCACGGTGGTTGAGTGCCGCCGCAGAGAGGTTGACAAGGACCTCATTGGGGCCTGGAGTTGGCTTTGGTACTTGTTTAACTTGAAGTCTGTGTGCTCTATTAGCAATTGACTCTTGGCATGCGGAGGGAGTTGTTCTAACGGATAGTAGACCTTTCCAGGCTTTGCGCCTTCGATCTGCTGTAGGGTGAGAGCTCGAGGCATGATTGCGGCTGCGATGGCCCCAATTGTTGTAGGATGAGTATTTCTGATGGATATATAGTCCCTTCGGTTACAGCGGTTCAAAAAAGGTTCGTTCTCGGCTATGGGGCGCAGACTTGTTGAAGCTTGCCAGTTAGAACAACGTAGATATCTCATGGCCATTGGCCCCGCATCGTAGACCTCGGCATTAAGATGCACCTAAAGAAGCAACTATATACGGCCGATCTGAATGGTACAAGAGCTTTGACATCAAAATCGGGGATTTGATTAATAATGTCAAATGCAGCTAGTATTTCTTCCCGGGGGTTCTACATACCTAGTATCTACTCAAGGATCCTCTTATCAAAGATTCATGATACTTGGTGATGTCGTGTGATAGACTGAACGTGGAGATATGAATGGATGAAGACAACATTATAGGTAAGTTTCCCACTCTTAAAAAAAATGCATTAAAAAGAAAAAACTCTTCCCCCCTTATCGATGACATATCAAAATAAGAACATGGTTTTGACCTATCGGAAGAGTATGCAGTAATTGTTCGCTAGAGGTGGAGAGCAAGTGTGATGTTAGGAGTAATTACCCTAGACGTCTATATATCTGAATTATGCCCTACGCAGTATGTATTCTGTTAAATTTTGTGATTTTTCTTCATATATAAATATACATGGATATTCACATGGATTTGGATATCAGAATTAGGAGATGTATTGTATTTGTGAAGAAGAATAGTCTCATTCATGCAGGCGGTCATTCACCACTTGGGTATCTCATACAAAACTTTGTATGGCGACAACCTCACTCATATTGGCGCTAACGTTGAAATATTCTTGTCTCGATACAATTCCTCAATTGATATAGCAAATAAACATTGCCAGAACGATTATACTCATAAACTTCGCATGGACGATTATATCATAGTAAGAATATAAATTGAAGCTTGTTTGCTTGAAGTGTTGCATTGCTGCACGCACTACGCAACTGTAATTCTACAGATGCTTACCAACGCCGCTCCGAAAACCGGCATCATACTTACATCAAACTAACATATACCAACACCAACGTTGTTCGAACCACCAGCTAAACTCCGCCGAAATTTTCACATGGCTGCATTATTCTCAGGCGCCGTCTATGGCGCCTCTACGATAGCCGCTGGCGTCTATTTGCCTTCAACAATCATCGATCAGTTCAAGTTCCAGGATTGGCATATGCTGCAAACCTCTCTTGGTGCGGTTGCAAGCAGCGCGTAAGCAGTCACCCTCTACACGAATACAAGAAGAAGCTAACATTGTGGAAGTATCATATACAAAATTGCCGAGAGATACGGCTACATTAAGTTTAAGCCCAGAAGTTCATCACCAATTGGACTCTTTGGACAGTATGATGGTAATGTCATAGGCGGATTTCTACTTGGAGCTGGCATGGCTCTTTCAGGATCCTGTCCAGGTACTTTGTTCGCACAAGTTGGAGCCGGTCTAAGGACTGGCTTTTATACTCTCGGAGGTGCTATTCTTGGAGGCCTCGCCTATACAGGCTATGTCGCGCAAGCAGCCAAGACTCAGAGGGAGAAGGCTGGTGTGCAGCCCGAGACAGTAACTCTCGATGAGAACCTCGGGCTTTCCAACGATACAACTGTTGCTCTGTTCGAATCTGTCTGCCTATCTATCATTGGCGCTTCTGTTGCCTACACTCCTGGCTCCGACTGGTCACTTTACTCTGCTGGCGGTGGTCTCTTCATAGGTCTCTCACAGCTCTTCTCGATCCTTGTCCGTCGCTCTATGATCGGCATCTCGGGTTCGTACGAAGAAGTCGGAAATCATTTCTGGTGGCTCACACGAGATGCCCCTTGGCCAACAAGTCGGCAGAACACCTTGTTCGCTGTGGGCATGACAAGTGGTGCTTGGGTTCTTGCAAAAGTGCTCCCCTCATTTGTCAAGGGCCATGTCGTTGAGACAGAGCCGTTGCTTGCTGGAGTTGGTGGATTTTTGATGATTGTAGGATCGAGGTTGGCAGGAGGATGTCCTTCTGGGCATGGCGTTAGTGGTTTATCGTTGATGTCGACATCAAGTCTTGTCACCATGAGCACTGCGTTTGCTGCTGGAAGCTTGGTTGCTCCATTGTTTCATTAGACTGGATCGGGTATAAAAGATATATGGTTATGTTGTGAGATATGACCTGGGACTATCTATTCATGAATGCGGAGCCCCAGAAGTACCGGGAGTAAAGCATCTAATCCTTCTTATCACCACAGCCGATTCTGGCAGTAACTTCAATCTCAATCTTCATCTCCTCCTTCATCAATGAGGACTGGATCATAGTTGCAGCAGGACGAACATCGCCAAACCACTTCTTCAACACTGGCCAGGTCTTTGGAAAGTCATCGCGGTCAGGGAGGATGTAGTGAACACGAACGACATCGGAGACCGAAGCACCGGCATCTTTCAATGCAGCAGCGATGTTGGTCATGGTCTGGTCGGCCTGTTCGGCAACACCTGACGATATCTCTCCAGTCTTATAGTTATAGCTGTAACATTTAGTTGGTTTCTAATTCCCAGTAAGAGTAGAATTGCTCACCCGGTAGTGCCGCTGACAAAAACCCAATCTCCAGTCACGACAGCTCGTGAATATCCGATGAGCTCTTCAAAGGCAGAGCCAGAGCTGATGTTTTGACGGGAAGTCATTGCAGTTGAGGTAAATGTTATTGATGACGAGATAATAATGAAGATACAATAGAGAGAAGGCAAAGGTGCAGTTTCAGGGAAGATATAGTAGGTGTCGTGAGTCACTTACACGAGACTATTCCTATTGTTTGCTGCGGGTGGGGTCGCTTGACCAATTTGAGGAGGCTGAAGCTCATACATTCGCGCGCAAGAGGTAGGTATTTCATTGATTTCATGACAATCGTAATGCCAGTCCACACTATAGTTTACATATTTTACACCATGCATTTAGATATGCATCCAATGTTTTAGCCAGTGAGCTCCTTGACCATCTTGGCCAACTCCTTTCTGTCGACATCCTTGCCCTCGAGAGCACCGGACAACCTCTTCATGACATCACCCATGATGGACTTGGCTTGGGTGCCAGCAGCTTTTGAAGCCTCAACAGCATCCTGCACCATGGCCTTGAGCTGAGCCTCTGTCAAGCTCTCGACTCCGCTGTTGGCGAGGTACTCGTCCAGCACCTTGATCTGATCCTCCTCCTTTTGAACAAGATCCTCACGGTTGGCAGCCTTGGCCTCAGCGGCAGCATCTTGGGAGCTCTTTTGGATCTTGCGGATCAAAGCGACGAGCTGGACATCTGTCTTGATGGGAGTTGAGGTCTTGGAAGCGTTGAGGTTGGCGGACATGATAGCTCGGAGAACGGTTAGGCGAGGAGTATCCTTGGCTCGCATGGCGGTCTTGAGATCGCCCTTGAGCTTGGACAGCAGAGGAGGGGGTGCATCTTCAGTAGATGTTGCGTAGAATCGGCAGACAGAGACTCGGCTGATAGGCTGACGAAGCGTAGGCTGCGACATGCGCAGAGCCCGGAATAGTAGCATCGATTGTTTGGCCGACATTGTGAAGGGATAGTAGCAGGATCGGGATTATCGGTGTAGAGGCTGTTTTGTGACTCGATATGACGATCGCGGCTTGTGGTTTGGTGTTGCTACCGTAAAGCTTAAGCTGATGTCGAACGACAGGTCAAAATTTCCCAAGCATGCAATTGGCAACTTTGATTGGCGGTGTGACGAGCTCCAGCAATTCTTAGTGGAGGCCCAGTGAAGGAACAGCAGCCCAAGCTACCAGGGTCCCCAGACTGCCAACCTTTCGCGTACAAATCTGGGGGCTGCACGACCAGGCTGTCGGAGATGTTATGATGGGATGACAGTTGAGAGCCATCTCGGTAAGTTTCGTAGAAAGATTGCTTCTGGCGAAGCTTGTTGATTTTACAAAGTGATCGGCAGTAGAGCTGCTAGCTGGCCACTCATCATAGACCTCCACTTTGAGATGGAGGTGCATTATCTCAAACAAAAAAGACCAGGCATGATATCATTTCAGTGACGAATGGTTAACCCCCCAGTATCAACACCATGATATTGTTCTCTCTCTTCTCTCAATCGACATCGTCCAACATGATCTTGGCAACGCTAAATCACCTGATCATTGGTGCACCCGCTCGCCTACTGCCTTAGCAAGGATCGGGGATGATCCCGTTGATATTGCATTCCGCTAGGTGCTGTAGGAGCGCACTAGCTTCACCGGCCAAGGAACAGACCAGGAGGCGGCTCGAACGTTGTGTGTCGTAGATGCAGATCGACTATTCTGTTTCGAAACATTTCAGCTGTCTCTGGGTTCGAGAGGCGGTCGAAACTCAGGTGACGAACGGTAAGGCCAGGGTGATGGTTCCATTGCTAACCGTTCTCTTCCCTGAAACTGGAACGAGATCTCATTCTCGGGTCGCGTCGTTGGTGGAGATGAGGAGATGAACTCATGGGTAGTCGGGCCCGAGACAATGAACCAGGGTTGTTTGTATAGAAGGGGAATGGTGATTTTATAGATGCTGGACTAGATTATCGTATCAATCTTGTCATTGAGTACCTAGGTAGTATGGCTTCTGAGATGTCACCAACATGTCTCTTCCACACACCGTCTCTCCTTAGCCGTCCCCCTATGTCATGCACATCTTGATATTGTGAGGTCTCGGACCTGTTGCGGCCGCTGGTAATAACTCTCTTACACATCGGGCCCAAACTGTCGGTACCGAGTGTCCATCCACCAGTCATTACGAATCATTCCCTGGAAATCATAACAAGGGACGAGCAGCCATTTCATGGGTGTTGCTAGCGGTTCTCTTTCTCGCTTTCTCCTGTTCTTGCCTTTCTTGCCTTAAGTCCGACCACCTGCACGTCACTTCTCTTTCCATCCTTTCCATGTTACCTCCTTCATGCCCAACCCAAGCTAGAACATGCTTGCCATGTTCGGTAACGAATCTCAAGATTTTCCTCCAACCTTCCTCTATTATCCACTTGATGGCGCGCCACTGCCGCTTCCCTGTCCAGCCAACAAAACCTTGTTTCAACTACAAGGTCGAGTAATGGCATCTTGTTCCATCTCCCCTTTACACATACCATTTATCTATCCTTCCATCCCATCGGGCGCTCAACCGCAGCACAAATGCCTTTGGGACGCCGTAAAACTTGACAATCAGAACCCCCCCGCCGCCTAATATCTTGCGATTGACCAAGGAATGTCTCGATGGCTCGAATTGAGATTTGATGGCGGTTACCGTCGTGGCTTTCTACCAATGCAAACATAACTGCGATGGCATCTGTCAGAATAAAGCAGACCATAGGATGGCCTAGAGAAACTTACACGGGGAAGTAGGCCTACAAATCGTTAACAATCAAATCACATCAGGATTCGCTCCCTTTTGAGTCGAGGATAGAGAAAACATACCTTGAATGCTGGGTTGCTGGCTTCGCTCCTCGCTTGAGCTATCAAGAGTTGGAAATCACTGAAAGACATCCTGTACAAGGCTCAGCCAAACGTTACTCGAACAGATCGCAACCGACATACCCAAGAAACTGTGTGAACGGGTATAATGCTAGTGAATACAATAGCTGGTTCACGTTATCGGTATTGGATCGACCTATGTCATAATCCCGGGGGACTACACCACCATCAGCCTCAACACATAGGATCTGGCATCAAAACCTACCACTCGACCAGCCGCACATTGGCAACGTTAAGAGTCTCGACTCGACTTCCGTAAACCCTGCACTTCTCATCCAGCTGGCCAATTGAAGTGGTGCCCGTGGATCTTTGTATGGCTGCTGACTTTCCAAGTATTGTCTGGACCATTGCGACAGGGCGTGATCTACTCAGTACAATTGTTAGGATGCAGAAGTTTCTGTGTTCAGGAGACTGGGGAAATCACCTCTACTTAGCATACCATTGTCAGATTGGGCGTTAAAGTATATCTCGACCATCTGACACCACCCGCCTGGCTTCAATACACGGAAAATGTCTCGAATATAGCTTCGCCAGCGATTCGCATGGATACCACCGGCGACCATTTGGCTATGGACAACGTCAAAGTGGTTGGATCGAAATGTAAACCTATCCGGGACCCAGGTTAGCATCGATCACAAGACTTTCTTGCAACTACTTGCCTCCCGTTAAGGTCATCAACTTGGAGCTCCATATTGTCGGGAGGGTTTTCTGGAATCATGTGCGGACTGACATCGATGCCGAGGACCTGTGCAAAAGACTTAGCCACAAAGTATCTCATCCCAGATCCTTATCTTGAGGGTTTAGGAATCGAGTCAGGCCGGCCCCGTTGGCCATGGCTATATCCAAAATCACCTCCTCGAGGCTCGAGGATGGGACCACAAGAGCCTACAGGATCCAGATGCCTCAAGCTCTATGATGGAACATGGTGTATCGAATTTCGCCTGACTCGGATGGCCTACAAATATTGCCCCTTGAAGGGGAGACTTGCCAATGGCGTAGGGGAAACTCACTTCGGCGTCAGGATATTGTGTGGCAACTTCGATAGCCCAATCTCCTGGACCACAACCGCAATCGAGTATTCGTCGTGGCGACCTGATAGGGGGGAATATGAGCCTCCCATCAAAGAGCCTGCTGAGAACTCCGTGCATCACCTCGAGGCGCGAGATTTCGTCCTAGTTCAGTGACTTTTGTTACCTTCTGTCAACCACTTCGATCCTGGATAGAGATCATCAACTTACCTCATCGATGGGGGCAAAATATGTCCCATTCGTGAGGGAGTAATGCTGATAAGAGCGCCCATAGTGTTCGATTGTCTCGGTGAACGTCTCGTCCAAGGGCACGGTTCCATCCCTTTGCATGGGGGCTTAGCGAAACTTCCATATCAAGAAACTTTGGTAGTCTTACTCTGCATCCATTTTCTTTATGGTCGAAATTTCGGACACGAAATGCCTCTCAATACTCCAGATACGATGCAAGCTTGCTCGGACGACAATAGCCAGGACAAGCAGAGCTGCCTTTTCCAAAAAGGATTTAAACAATTCCTAGGGAAGACATGTGGTACCCAAAAGCGCGACCCTAGCCTAACGTATAAGAGCCACCCTGGTGCTAGGATGCAGAGTGCAAAGACGTAACATGACTATGGTGGCTTTTGCATCTAGCGGCCTTGCGTACCATTCAAACGCGCAACAGGGCTTCTCGAAGAATGCGGAGATGATCTAGCAGAGAGCCGAGACACGGGCCGGCAAAGGACTGCTTCCTAAAGGTCCAATGCCGATCTTGACACCCCAGAGCTCTGTCGTTTATCAACTCATATTGGCCCTAGTACGGAAGAATAACAGCGAACATATCACCAGGGGCTATTTCACAACCGCAGTATCCTATGGAATATGGCAAGATGACGCGGAGATTCAGGCAAGGCATCAACACCTTGGTATAGGTTAGAGGCTGGCTCTTTTGGATGAATGCTAGACAGGGAGCTCGAGAGATTCTGAACTTGAGATTCACAAATTCTTGACACTCTCACTTAGACATTGGTCACCAAAGCAGCCATCGACGGGCAAAATGGAAACCACTGGTTTGGATGCCATTGATTGCCTCGTTAGCACCCTTTTCCCATCCATGGCCCCATGCTTCGGTCGACGAGACAGGTTCCACTCGAAGTGGAGAGAATGGTTTGCGGCATGTTATTAGACATGATTGCAGTCAACTCTGCTCCGTACAGGTGCAGCGTCTGGTGGAGGGTCTCATTCTCGCCTTACCCCATCAGAACCAACCAATGCATCCATTTTGTGTTGGATGGAATCCTTCCCACCATCACGCTCAGGCACCCGGTTGTCGGGACTTGTGCAGACTCCGTGGATGGCTTGAGACTATGTGCCTGCCACGGAAGGTGGCGCCCAATGACTACGAACCGTTTGACATCGATAGTGAGGCTGTCCTACCCCAACGTCGGTAGTGATTATCAGCTAGACAAAGAGGATACACAGTTTGTCACATGTGTAACAGCGTTTTTGGTGAACAAAGTAAGATCATGGTTTCACACTGAAGGCTCGTCGGGACAAGTCCAATGACAATCCATGTCAATACCGATGGCATGGACCTGGGACAGCCTTCGGATACGGGTCACCCTAATGACTGTCCTCATATACGACTTGGTATCTTCAGAGCTCACGTACGGCAACGGTGGCCGACAATACTTGCTTGACTGGGGAATTCGTCGAATATATGTAAAGGCGAGTCAGGCGAATCACCCTCACTATCTGGCCCTGGCCCCTTCTTACCAACGATAATGTGGTTGCGCCAGGATTGCGACGCAAGCGACTAAGGAGCCCAGTCAGAGCACTTCCCTCTCACCAAAAGGCAACCTTCGACGGGTCTCAACGATACTGGCTATGATCCACCTCAACTACACCGGGATCTTTTAAAGCCAAACAGCGATAGTTCTCAGACCGATTCATCTCTTCACCGCCTCGTGTATCCAGCAGTGTTTTATGCAAAGCCCATGTTCAGAAGATTTCTAGTGGCAGAGGCGTGTAAAAGGGAGGTCTCATGGCCGCATATATGCTGGTGATGGGCCGCTAAGTTGCATGGGATGGGTTCTCGCGGCTGGCGTGCATTTGCTACCCCCCTTGGCTAATTCACTCTCTGGGCTTCACTATTAACATCATACGACCATCGATTTATGAAAGGACCTGTTAACGAAAAATGTGACGAAAGAATGCTACTCGTGCAAAGTCGTACCTCTACTAGTGTCGATGTACACATTGACGGGCCGTTGCAGGTTGTAACGCTGCAGGTGGTGACGAGCCAAAGCTCTCTGTCAGCTCATGACACGCAGAGAAAGGAGCTCGATGGTGACAATCAATGGTCCCTATTGCCGCATCCTTATGTTAACAGGGGTAACCTGGGAGAGCTTACTTGATCCGGTCATAGGCTCACAATGATTAAGTCTCACAAATGATCTTGTGGATACGGAGACGACGAGAAACCCTACCAACGAATGGGAAGTGTCCACGGTTTGCGAGGTTGCGATAACTTGTAAGTAACGATCCGCCTGTCCCATGACCGCACCAGAGATCACGTTGGGTGCTTCCGAAAGGAAGGCGACAGCAAATTGAAAATCTTGCCAAAAGGCGTCCTTTGCCCCGTCCAAGACCCTCAAAATTGTGTGGCATCAATAGCATGTTCCAAGCATGTCGCAAGTGACATCTCGCAAGATCCAACGTCCTAACTGTCACACACAGCTTCGGAGGGTCCAGTGGCTACCTTACCCACAGGCAGCCTTTTAACAGCCGCTACGGGCCGCCATCATGGAGTCTGTGGGGGGATAAACATAATATAACGCCGAATCCAAAAGGCTGCCAGGCTGCATGCCAAAGGAGGATCGCCAACTGACTGTTACTTTTCTGACTACGTGGTGCGGCCTCATATGATAGCTCCATTACTCGGATAAACTTATCCGCGGCCTGTTCCAACACAGGACATGGTGGATTGGGCAGAACACCGATATGCAGGATTGCAGAGCAAACAGAATTCAGCTCTGGTAGCACTTTGTCTGAATCGCTATTGCCAACTAACCGATAGTAGAACGCTTATGCGCTACGGCTGATACTACGAAGACAGGGGAACCATGCTCAAGCCATGGTTTACCGACCCAGACTCTCGGGTTCTGACCAGAAACCCGGGAAATTGGTGGGCGTGGTTATACGGGCACTGTTCCGCTAATCCTTGGGATTTACCACACCGTTCGGTTTTTATTCCCCAGCAAAGATAACACAGTATGTCTGGCATTCTGGAAGACCCAAGATGCCAACAGTATCTATGAACTCAGTCATGGATGCTACAGCATGATGCCTAAAAAATGAATGGGCTAGTCTATAGCCTTTATCCATATCCTTCTATTTTGCGGTGGGCTATCATAACGACATCTAAATTTTATCATCATAACCCATGTGGCTTCTGTAGCCCAAAACCCCAAGACACCACTGAATACTGTACCAGGATAAGCACACCAAATTCCGTACCACGGCCTTTGAACCATAATGTACAGCAATGACATGTCAGCTCTTGACCCCGCTCTGCTCGCACACATCCTCGCTTGGTTTTCGAGTTCTCCTCATGCAAGTCAGATTGGATTCTGTGGCTTGCTTGCAAACCTGGGCGGCCTGTTTTTTCTTTTCGTAGCGATAGTACACAGGCTTGCAGTGAGACAAGTGTTCCAAAAGGACCATTGTGTCTCTGGAAGAAACCTCCCGGTGACCAGCATCATGCACATAAATCCCGAACCAGTAATGCTCAACCAAATATTCGAACAAGCTGCATATTGGCCAAGAGAGGAACTGCACGGATTCAACAGGTTTCCCCTGGATTTATAAGATTAAGGTGGCCTTAATAAGGGATGCAACCTCACGTAATGTCATATTGGGAAGGCCACACTGTGAGGTGACGTGACTGCTGAGACCTTGACAGAGATAGTGTATCCAATGCCTGCAGTTTCTGAGGACAGACAGCCGTTCAAATCAAAAGCAAAGAAATACTGCGGCCAAGGTTGAGGCCCCTACCAGCAGGTGAAGACGGGATTCCTACTCTTGACGGCTTCGAGCCGCTCAACAATGACCTTGCGTTGGTTGCCCATCTGCCCCTCAGCTGCAGCATATCCTAGGTCACCTTCTAGATCGTCGGTGTAGTTCTCATTATCGCCATAATACTGCTGCGCGATGGTGTTGCTGTTACGACGGGCAGCAGCGTTGGCAAATGAATATCTTCGTTGCTGTCGCGGTGCCTGCTGGCGTGCTGGTTCATACATGTTGAGTGCACGAACGGGACCCTGGTAGCTGTTCCTAAACCCAGCTGCCTGGACCGTGGGACGCTTGCCTATGTCCCCACCGCTTTGTTGCTGCCCCGCTGGTGCCAGGAGGTTGGGTTCGGTTGGGGGAAGCTCATCTGGTGACTGAGCAGTCTCGCCTGTCGGAGATGAGAGCTCGAATCTACCTGGATGAGGCATATCGGCGGGTGCACTGGCCAGACCGAGAAGGTCCTCGATTGGAGGATTACTGGTCGGAGCCGAACTAGCAATGTCGGCCTCATCCATGGATTGACGGACGTGGGGGTTGCGGCGGACTTCCGAGGACGTATTGCGCATAGGAACAGCAACAGGAACGTCAACTAGATCATCCCAGACGCAAACTCTCGCTCGGCGGGTCAGTTCAAGAGGGCCATGATCAGGAGTCTTGAGTGTCTCAACGACGTTCCAGGCCTGACCCTTCATTACGGCGACTTGCTTAGCAAACATGCGTTCCTGGAAATCAACATCCATCTGGAACACCCTCTTGAGAGCGAGGATCGTCTGAGTCCACCATGATGTGGAAGTCAGCAATGGTAAAAAGTGATCCCGTGTCTTTTGAGAAAATGGCCTTCCGATGAGGTCGACGGGGAGGAAAAGCCAGCCAAAGGGGAAACTGAGCACACAAATTAGCATACCTCTCACAGCGTTGATATATGCACTAACCTTCTCCAGGCATCGGGGTGTTTCCAGGGCCATGACAATGAGTTGTCAATAGCTCCAATGGTAATTGCTGGCTCGTTTCCTGCTGGCTGTCGGCTTGAGGCGCTCATAGGTCTCTGGGTCTTATAAGGATATGACGCCCTCGTAGCACGAGGCCCTTGTTGTGAAAGATCAACAGGCCGAGGGCCCTCTTCCTCTGCGACGGGTTCCATGTTCATTTGGATGGGGTCTGATGCTATCGAGGCCTTGCCTGTCTCCCAATCAACCTTGATCATCCAATTGTCCAGACCACGATCTGTATTTCGCATAATGTAGTCAAGAATGACTAGCTTCTCAAGCTCTTCCCGCAGAGATTCTTTCAAGTTGTCGGTCCATATGAAGTTATCAGGACCCAAAAGAGTCGCGGCTTGGATAGCTTCTTCGTCGTCGCTGTTGTATCCATCATTCGGCGAGGCGTTTCCTGATGGACGGCAGCTCTCGGTCCATCTCCTCTTCTTCTTACTCTGGCCATCGTTTGTACGGAATCCTGACCAGTATTGATCCGGCCAAGGATGTTCACGAAGGAACACGTTGGCATCCTTGAAACCCTTGAGGAAGACTTGGAAGCTGCCGGGCTTTGCGGGGAGAGGCTTCTTCTTGCGATGGAACTTGCGGCGATCCCAGAATGGATAATGGAAGGATTTGGAAGCAAGCCATACAACGTCTGTGTATGGAACGAGATGTGTTCGTAGTTGGCAATCGAGTACGTAGGCAGCTGCTTCGCTGACATAAGAGAGATTGGGGATAAGACTGCATAAGCATTAGCAATGACAGGGGAAGTCTTGGCGAAGATGACATACCAGGCTCTTCCAAAGCAGCAAGGGAACAAGTTTCTGTGAATCCACTTGTTCCATTTGGGGTTTCCCGCGGCGTATGGCTCCTCATCCTTGGGTTTGAAAACACCGACAATCTTGCCATCGGGATTTCGGGCAAAGTAACTACCAGAACTGCCTTGAGAAATCATACTCGGGTGGATTTCTTGCCGAATAGCACTCCGTACGCTTTCCACGATAGTTTCAAACTCTGCTCTGGTCATGACGCCTTCCTGCGGCGCCGCAATGCTCTCAGCGGTCACCGGTCGAACACCCTCGGGAGGTTGGAAGACAGAATAGTGAATTTCAAGGCGCTCCTCTTCGCCTTGCTGGTTCTTCCCCTTGCGCTTGAAACGCGAAGCGATCTCGTCTGCCCATCGCTCCAGACGAGCATTGATGGCCTTGAGGTCGACACCGGCGCTACTTCCTGAACGATGGCGAAATTTGGGTTGCGATGACGAGGCAAATGATTTGGGACTGGCCATGCCAGAACGATGGCGCGGTTGAGTTACGGGGGCATATCGTGGAGCAGCCGCGGGCTGTAGAGATGCGTAAGATTGGGAGAGGGGATCCTCATCTGAGTCGTCGCTGATGTCGTCGGCCTGTGCGAGGCGTTCATAGCCTGTTGTTGCGGGTCGTGATCGAGGCATGTTGGCGACGGATGGGAATAAGGCGGATGAAGATGGGGATGGAGATAGAGAGTGATTGGGGCGGGATCAGAATGTTTTCAAGGCCATTCCCTAGGTAGAGGTCGAAATCTTAGGACTTGGGTTCGTTGATGGAGAATTTGTTCGATTACTCGATCGTGACGCGTGTTGATTTAGGTTGAAGGGGGGTGGAGGGATAAGATTATAGAAGGATGTTGTTGTTATTCTAGAAAAAGGAGTAATATGGTTTACCAAGAAGGAAGTAGTGAAGAGAAGGTGAAAAAGGGCAGTATCGAGAAGAGAAACGAACCAGCAACAAGTATCTGTAAGTCCTTGGGGGTTTTGTTGGCAGTGACAACCAAAACGAAGCTGGTTACAGAATGACGATGCGTGCCTGTTTGAGGTTCCAGGTCGTGGACATCATCCATTCAAAGCTTGTGACAGGCCAAAAACCAGCCAGACTCCAGTTGACAGCAGCAGGCAGAGCAGCCTCCACAGCCAGTGAGCCTAGGCCTGGGAACTGGGGCCGGAAGTGATTGGTGGATACTGACCCCTGAGCGGATGCCGGGCCTAACCAAGACCCGGAAGGGAGTTGAGATCGATTGGCTTTTAGTGATGATGATCTTTTGGGTTGAGGAACGGCGCATGAACTTAACATGATTTCTTATTGACTGACGCGGAAGTTGTTATTTCTTTGCATTGGATCCCTTCATGCTCACCTCCTTTCTTTTTTATCTCTCCAAATACCACTAACAAGTGTCATATTAGGGGCCGAAGTGTCCGGCTGATAATACGGAGGAACGGCCTCACGGACATTTGAGTCCGCCGAACAACAGATCACGGCCGCCTACGGAGCTGCCTACTCTAACCAACAACGACGCAGAGTTTATCGTATTATCGGAGCATCAACCCGAGAGTCTAATAAGTGACTCCGTACTCCCAACAATTCCCATTCCGTTTCCCGTGACAGCAGAAACGGAATTTCCTTTGCCCTTCCCCCCTTTAAACTTTCCACAACCAAAGAGCGTTGGACAGCATCAGTAGAATAGTCTCGGCCCTAGTGTGACCTCACAAATCTGCACCACTGCTCGGAACAAGCCGAGGTTCTTGGGGGTTTTCGTTTGACGGATGTTTTTAGAATATCTACGAACTGAAATGATTGACGCAAGGAATCTTCGACAACGCCACCACTTGGAGGCGAAGCCGCCAATCTAAAAAGACAGTCAGTCCATACATACACACTGTACCTAGAACTAACGAGAATGGGTTTGGTTGAGTTGGTTGGTAGCATTGGAGTGCCTGGGCGCTAACAAAACTCCTTTGATCGCGTGCAACTTGTGATGGAGGGTTTCCAAGCACGCCAACCTTGGAAAACACATGGCTAAAACTGCTGATGATGACGGTTACAAAAAGGCAATTGCAGGCCACTATCTCATGAGTTATGCAGTATTTGACGACCAAGTTGCTGATTCGGGCCAGATATTTTGTAATTGTAACCTGGCAATCAGCTTCTGAAAATGATACAGGCACAGATAACATCAGAGCTGATACGTCGGCCTGTACGTCATGTTATGCATCGTCATGTTTCGTCAGCTCTAGTTCGGTTATGATCGTCTAGCTCAAGCTTCTGTGTCTGGGGTTGAAGTGAAGCCTTTCCATACCAGTCGTGTATGGCTTTTATTGACGAATTGCCTTGGAGGGAGGGCCAAGCCAATCCAGTCCAGTTATACCGGTACACCTATGGATAGGTAGGTTGCTACACTGCTGCAAAGGTAAGGTAGCGTAGCAGTCTGTCCAACGGCCTGCTCCGCGCAAGGAAAGCAATGGAAGATACCTTGGCGCCTCATCGTGCGAACAAGATGCTGCTCTTCAAGGTTCGATCCTGCGAGGTGAGGCTAAGCAACAGAGTTCAGCGCCAACGTGAGGCCGATCTTGTCTGTAACACCATCAGCTTATCAGTACATACGTCCATTCAGCTGCATCATCATACTGTATGAAGTAGATGTGCTTATAGCATGAAGTATTATGATATTGTCATTGCTTTGCATACGTGACAAGCATTAGACAGCGGCAGATAAACAAACAAACAAACAAACAAAATACAAAATACAGCGTTTCAGGGGTCGCTATTCGTAAGCAAGTGCAACAAAAAAGTGACCATTCCATCAGACGATTGAGCGGACAAACCATGAGATGAGACGCATCCCCAAGTCCAATTTTTCCTGCAAGTTCCATGTCAAACAACGGGGGCCATCTCCGGATGTCAATGCCGCACCCCACACTTCACTAATGGAACTCTAGCGTCTGGCTTCCTCGCTACGGGCCTATACCTACCTACCTGACGCTACAGCCTACACCCTCTAACTGAGTCTAACCCTCCGCCGGGTCCATCCCTTGGACCTTCAAGGTTTCAATCCCTTCCATGGAACTACAGTCCCATTCCCGAGGTGTCTGTCCCCCTTTTACATCCTTTTTTCTTCTTGGTAATCCTCTATTTATAAACCCCGAGTGAGGCCCTCTACCTCCCTCATCCTCTTCTTGATCAACTGTCCAGGCAAAAACAAACAACTGACCTTGACTTATATGCTCATCCCTGCCACGTCTACTCACATTTGACCACCACCACTCGTTGCTCAAGTGACCCCAAACATCACAGAATTGATTTGTTGGCTCGATACCTTCGTTGCTACTTTGACCTGCCCGTTTCTGTTCTCTATCTTCTGCATATAACGTATCTATCTACCTTATCTTGCCTTGACTTATCCGCGGTTCCACAACCACCCAACTCCAACTCCCATCACACACCACGACAAAGAAAGCACAACATGACTGCTCGAGTTGCACCCGGCTCTTCATCCTACGCTGAGCCGCCAGCTATCGTTTCCCCTAATGCCGATCACGATGTCCTACGAGGCCGTAAGAGAGAACGAAGCATGACCCGAGGAAGCGTCCGCTCATTCCGAGCTGCTCCAGCAGACGAGTCCAGCAACTTGCGAGGCCGTTCTCGCCGTCGGGCCGCATCTCCAGCTCTGAGCTACGCATCTCGACCATCCTCACCTAGAAGGGTGCCATCTCCCACAAGACGTCGACTTCTCCATGCTCGCCTTCGCCGAGAACACTGTCCTTCCCGTGTTGCGTCTCCTGTCGAGCAGCAACTCCAACAGCATAGACCAGTTCGACGAAGGCAGCGAACTCGGAGCCAGAGCCGGGGTCCTCGGCTGGAGATGGAGCTCTCAGCTCAGCATTCCACTGATGGATTTTCAGGACTACGGAACGAGGTCCGAGCCTCTTCTTCTGACACCACAGACGAGGCCAAGTCCAACGCATAAAAGCGATATTGCTAGTCTATATCATAATTTGCCTTCAAATGCTGATGTCTTATCACCCTTGAGTGGGTTATGAAGACACAAAAAAGACGGAAACCAGACCGATACCCCATATTCTTAATTCTTTATGTACGATGACCGGATACTGCACTGTCTTTGGTTTCTTTTCTGGGTTCTATTGCACTGAGAGCTGGTTATCTCGGAGTTACCAGATTGTGTCATGATATTGGTTCCCGTGGGTGTTTTTCATTATTGGGAAATTGGATCTCTTTGACGTCGTCGTATATATGGATAAGATGGCGGCGCTATGAGATTTTGTATGATGCCTTTACTGGTATGTGAGAGCAAAAAGATATCCTGGATCGACATCCACCAGAATAAATTGATGAATATTGAAACAAGCGCCCAGTGATGGTAACCATCAGTACTCTGAATGTGCTTATCTTTGCCTCTGTATTTGAATTTTGCAGTCTCCAAAACAAGAACACTGACATTTTATAACTTCAGTTGTGTCAGTACTGAGGCATCAGTAAAAGATCCTCTGAAGAACCACAAATTCTAGACTCGATGATGATTGCAGAGGGCCCTGGAGGCAAAACGGCCGACCCCGCTAACCGCCATCTAGATCATTTCATTGGTCACAAAACATCCCTAGGCCATTTTCCATGGTGGATATCGGCTGATGTTAACGACTTCGATCTTTGTGAGGACCGAGCTAGAACTTTTTTTTTTCGATACATAGCGATTGGAGTCTTTATGATTTGCGATATTCGATAGAACGTTTCTTTCTCACTTCTACGGCCCTGCCGTGTGTATAGTACGACTGCTCTTTATCGGTTCGAGCTCTGAGGCTCTTCAATTCGGATCTCTGCTTCTCGGTTTTGTCCACTTGCCACCAAGCATGAACAACGTCTATCCTTAACCTTTCAACATAATACAGATCATCCCCTTGACTTCAATGCTCGAGCGAACAGCTGCGAATTTGGAGTCGCGCAGTCTCCAGCGCATATTTCACAAGACCTCGATTCGATCTCGACGATTACATACAGGCTTTTGGCAACATGGAGCCGCTGCTATCGACCTTTCTAGTTTCTTGCCAGGCTCTATAGGATCTGCTCAAGCTGCCGCCCCCGGACCGGAGACAAAGCAATTACAGTCAAATCTACTTGCTTCCGTCTTAGTCCTCGACTTCCTCTACCCAAAATCGACTCTTCCTCTCTTACGCAATCTCTACCCTGAACTACCCAACTCTCAGTGTGCGCAAAGAACAGCAATCGTTCCAACAAGACGAGCATACTCATCGATAATACCTCCGAATACGACCGATACGAATCAAGCAGATGAAAAGAACGAAAACCCCGAAACGACGGCTCCTAATCAGCCTGAGCGATCGCACGAGACGGCACAACGCTACGAGATAGCCGACATAGCTGAGGACCCAACTCTGTTTCCTGGTGGAAAGCCAACAGTGAGCTCCAAAGCTGAGCCAGAGCTGCAGCAAGTACGGAAACTCCAACAGCTGTTGGATAGAAAGGGTGGCCATTTCCAAGATGTTTGGGACCAGTACTCGGTGCTAGACAATGACCAAAGAGGTTTCCTACGTGGCCAGGTAGTACAGTATCTGTCCCGCTCTCACAGCATCGTTGAGACAGGAAGAGCCCTCTCAATATTCCGCCAAATCCCGCCAAACTCATGGGATAACGACACCTTGACTGCAGGAATTATCTTGCTTCTACGGTCCGGGGATCTTCCTTCGGCTGTGGAGTGCTTCAAAACGGGATTGGAAACGAGAGGGTTGAACCGCGGACTTGAATACTTAATGGCGGATGCGATCAACTCGAAAAAATGGGCGGCAGCTTTGGAAGTATGGGTTTCATTCTACAAGAGCCGCATCAAAAGAAGACCCGATGCTTTAGCCCCGGAACTAGAACGACTTCAACAGCTTGCGTCTCTTCCTGCACAAGGATCTCATTACTTCTCCTTTCGAGCCTATCTGGTTGGCGAAGGCGCAGAGCAGCATAGGAAGATCAGGAAAGACCCTGTTGCCTCGCTAGCCTTGTCCTCCTTCCGGAAGTTCTTTGCCAACATGGCATTACGAGAACCGTGCCGCCCCAGGCATGCGACAGTTATTCTTGAGACTCTGAAGGATCGAGATGCATACAACATGTACCTGAACATCATGATCGATCGCTGGATGGTAAAAGAGGAGAGTCGGGCTACCATGGAACGTCTTGTTCCTATCTACCAGAAGTTCAGAGAACTGCCAGACGCACAGCCTCTGATGACTGTCTTACGTGGCATGTTCAAGATTTGCTTTCCAAAGAGGACTGCCAGACTTGAAGAAATTAAAGACGACTGGATTCGTTACAAAGGCGGGCTCAATCAATGGGGGTATGAAAAATTTCTGAAGTATTACGCTGAGAGGGGTGATGTGCGAGCCGTCAAAGAGTTATGGCCCAAGTACATCGAAGGTTTTCCTGAAGTGGTACAGTCCCCCCGTGGATTCCGAAGCACAATAAACGTATATGCCCAGCTTGGAGACGTTGAGAATGCAAAGAAAGAGATGGACAAAATGACCAATGAATACGGTGTTGAGCCGGACCTCGACAGTTGGAACACATATCTCAAGGCTTACATGAGGACCAACGACTATGATGCTGTCATGAAACTGTTTGAGGATATCGCAGAAAAGCACGAGCCGGATGCATACACCTATGCACACACCATGGCCATGACTGCTAAAAGGGGTGATTTGGAGACTACCCTAGAAGTATTCAACAAGTCACAGGAAGCTGAGGTACCTATCTCCATACAAATGGGTCTGGCTCTGGTGGTGGCATACTGCCAGAATGGTCTTCTTTTTGAGGCCGAGAGCCTTTGCATTGAGCTAACCCATCGTAAGCTCATATCGGAAGCTATTTGGAACCAGCTTATCAACTTCAACGGCGTCGAGGGGAACATCAGTAAGGTTTATGAACTACTCAAGCGCATGAGAGAATTTGGCGTGGAATGGGATGATGAGACATACACCTTTCTTCTCCAGGCGCTTATCCGAGTCAACCAAATCCATTCCGCCTATAATTTACTCAAGCGTGGTGTTGAGGAGAGTTTATTCCTTGTCACCCCTGCGCATTTTGCTACCGTTATGGCTGGAGCTGCTCGTAATGGACAGCACGAGCTTGTTGAAAGTCTTTTCTGTCGACTGCAACAGTCAGATTTACCTATTACCTTCAGTGCTTGGGTTGCTCTCGTCGGCGCTGCCGTTAAGAGGAAACCCGGTGTTGAGCGAACCCAGAATTTGGCTAAGGAATTTGTCGCGTACTTCGAAAAGGCTGCTGCGACAGCAAAAACGACAGGGGAGTCGATGCCGGACGAGGAGGTTGAAGCGACCGACTCCAGCAATCTCGCAAGACTTAAAGCCGAAACCAAGTTCCTTGGTCGAGCGATCAATCTACTTACCGAGCTTCGAGACTTTGGCTCCATTGAAGAATTGCTGAGTCTATTCGTTGAAATCTTCCCCGAGTTCAGGAGCGAGCAGTTTCCTCCTGATGTCATGGCCGCTTTGATACACTCGCTTAACGCCGATCAGAGATACCGTGAGGCCATTTCGCTGTGGGACAAGACATGGGAAAGTGCCCTTGCATCCAGCCAGAAACGCTCAGGTGATGGCATTATGCTTGGTGCCGAATACTCTCTGTCTCGTGCTGTGGACGAAGTGGCAACAACATTCAAGAAGATAAACGAACCAGAGCTTCTCAGCAAGACCGTCGACAAGGTTACCGAGGCTGGGTTCAAGCTGACTCGGCAGAACTGGGTACGCATTATCCGTGATCTTTCTGACATGGGCAGATTTGAGCGTGCCGCGTACTGGTGCGAGAAGATGCTCATGCCAGGGTGGCAAGGCTGGGCACCCCCTCGGCGCAACGCGCTTTTGATGCGAAATACCCGTACCCTGAAACCACCCAACAATCTCCTCTACCGTCTGCAGCACAAGTGGATAGAGATGCGTAAGATGGCAGCCTGGTCTGCGGACGTTTCTCGCGTGCTATCAACTCTTGAGGAGAAGTGCCCACGTCTGCACCATGCTTTTGTCACATCAGAGATCAAGTCGATGCCTACGGCATACGTCGTAAACGGTAAAGATGTTTCGCCTGGTGAACTCGACAAAGTACTTCAAAGTCTGTCTTACCATTCTCTACTGAAGGTCAAGGAGGCTTTGCTCCGAGATTTGCAGAAGGAGACGAAGCGCGAGAAGAACCTTGGAGTGGCATCTGAGCCCCTGAGGGTCATTGACAACAAGACATGGAGGGAAATGCTGCACAACAGAGTTCGACGGTATGCCACTTTATGGCATTCTCGACGCAACGCGCACTTTGAGCTGAACCAAGCACTCAATGTTCCCAATGCATCAGACGACGTCAGAATCGAAGCAAAGGCAATGGGGTCCGAACAACCAGACGATCAGGTCACCCGCCAACGCTTCAGCTACTGGAACGCGTTCTGGGATCGTTACGATCAGAAGATTCACGGCGAGGAGCCGAGACCGAAGATATCATACTCGCATGTTAATCATCATGGGAGCAAAACCTGGGCACACACAGCAGAAAGACGCCAGAGAATGGCTAAGAAGCGGGCAGAGAGGTTGAGGAGGCAGATGTTTGATGATGACTGATTATGTATAACAGATTTATGTGTATAAAACCAAAAGATTCTACTATTTTTTGTACAATAGAAAATTCAAGCCATGACCAACACGTTGATCTTTTCAAGTTCAAAGTATGGTCAATTTCTGGTTAGTTCTTCCACAACAATTATGACAGAGTCGCGTAGTGTGGAGATTCAATTGACTATCTAAACCTTCTATGGCAGATTTTGCCTGGTATCGAGATACACCAAACGCCTGAAAGCAATATAACTCCTGGCCAGGTCCCTTTGATCCAATCTAATGATTAGACGGGGTAGAAGAACGCCATCCAGGGCAATCGATGCCCTCTATGATCCAATATACAGATGTTTGGCTATAATAAGACCCTTTCAACGAGGGCGCTTTATGTACGGTAGGCATGCTGAAACATGCAATTACTTAATTAACTTTTGTCTAAGGAGACATGTCATCCCGGTTGGGTGTCTCTGGAGGTGATGGTTGCTTGACCCCCAGGGAACGCAAGCGCTGCGAGAGCAGACCTTCAGCACCACCAAGTGATCCAGACCTGTTGAGAGCGAAGGCGTTACCGCCGTACCCAGGTTCGCCTTTGTTCAGCTTCTCGTAGAGCGCAGGTCCCGATGGTGAACCATTGGTTGAGTCCTTGGTCGAAGGACGACTGGCTTGGGATGAGCCAGGAGAACGCATCTCGTTGCCAAGAGCGGCAGTTGTGCCTGTGCTATTACTAACATCGCTGCTTGTGCGAACGCGGCCGGGAAGACAGAAAGGAATCGGGTCAAGTGGCAGGGTGTTACCCGCTGCAGAGCTGCCAGTAGGGGAATCATTGACTCGAAACATGCTGTCCATGGCATCGAAAGCCTGAGACGAAGGGCCAGGGAAGATCCCTACGCTACGTCTGCGCAACGCCTTTTCAGCGGCTAGCATAGCTCCAGGACCGGAGTGGGTAGGCAGCGGAGGATGCATCAGACGAATGGGTTTGTAAGGAGTATAGCGAGGCTCTGGCCACGTTGTTTCATTTCTGAGCTTCTCCTTGCCGTCGGGTACACGGTTTGCAAAGACAATGCGAATGCTTTTGTAAAGATAGTACCGCCCTTTGGCAGGGCAGCAAATGTGCAAATGAGCGAGATATCTCAAGATAGGGCGGTCACTGGCATTTACTTCGGACGCTGCAGGGGCGTTTTCAATAATAGGACCAGCTGAGTAGCTGCGCTGCCTCACAAAAGTCTTGGTGCCTGGTTCCATGCCCGTAAGGTCATAGGGAATCAGAAACAGCTTGACGGCAGTCTTGTTCGGATTCTTGACAATGATTTGGATCTGCCCCTTCTCCGGAATACGATAGCTTCCGCCTGGAGGGGCTTTCGCGGAGCCAGAGCCGGACCTGCGGCTGGCTCGAGAATTTCGACGTGAGATTTGCTCAGATCCTTGATCATCGAGACCGATATCCATCACGTCTTCGCTGGGTTTCCTGTCTGCAAATCGGCTTTGTGCTTTCTTCTTTGCCCGATGTTCATCGTCTGGATTAGGAAGACCGTTTTCAAGGTCAATCTGACCAACATAAGGACTCGGCCCGTCATCAGTATTTGATCTACCATGAGAGGTGCTGCTGTAGCTGTAGTACACAGCAGGAAATGAAAGAGTAACGTGTGGCGGGCACTTCAAACTGGACTTGCATTTCCCCTTACCCAAGACGCCGATTTGAGCGACAAAGTCCAGTGGCTTAGAAGGGGTCGTAGACATGCGGCCACGAAGAATACTCTCTTCATAAGATCCGACCATAGATGCGTGCTGAAGTGGCGAAGATTCTACGACCAGAGAAGATCTTCGTGGTCGAAGAAGAGCAGGCGTTGGCGGAGATGCACCGGCCTGCATGAAGCTTGGAGTTGAAGTCAATGATCTTCGAGGTTGATGTGCCTGATATGGGAATGCTTCTCTTCGATACGAAGGGACACGCTGTGGTAGAGAATATCGTGGCGATGGAGACATCCACGGTGAGGAAGAAGCCGAGTTTGGCATATAGCGACTATTCCCAGTGTATCCAAATCCATCTCTTGGTAAAGACATGTCGTGTTCTTCTGAGCTCTGAGCCTGAACCAAAGGACTAGTAGGTGGCTTATACACAAAGCTTGACGAAAGAGATGAGGATAGAGGCGACGTAGTTGATCGGAAACTCTCTGCACTCCCTGTAAATGGGATTCCCTTGTCGTGCTGGAACGGCGTATAGTGTCTCGGTGGTGAAGTTGCAATCCATGAAGTCTCTGCTGGTGCAGGATATCTACTCTTCGGAGCCGCACGATCCTTGGCTACTGCTTCCTCCTCGGTGAAGTTGCCGCTGTGTAGGGCCGATCTCGGTCGCTCGATGCTGAGGCCATCGCGTAATCTGTTGTCGAAATCGGGTTGGGAGTCGTTCTTTTCGGGTGTGATTTGGGCAGGCGCAAGTAGTGAAGGCTCTGATGGCGCTTGAGGTCGCTTTGTCTCGGGAGGAGGAGGAGGAGGAGGAGGAGCGTGGTGCTGAATAATAGAGTCAAACTGGGAGAGACCGTTAGAATTTGGATTCTACAGCAGAGAAACAGAAGAACGCACGTGACGGTTTGGGATCCAGGTCGGAGACTGAGCTCTCTTTAGTCTCTCGATTAGAGAAGCTCGATCCGATATCCCATTTTCAGCACATTCGGTTCTCTCGGGACTGTTGGTGCTTGACTGTGGTGGACTCTCAAAGATAGGCCCTTCGCAAAGGTCGGTACGAATGCTCTCCTCTGAAAGACGTCTAAGCGTCGGAGCTGGGGGTGGTATTTGGAGTTCAATAGGTGCTGCTGCTGGCTCAATAGAATCGTGATTGTCTAGATCGGCTTGAAAGATAGGCATGACGGCGATGTTGAATAGCTGTAACAGCAGCCGTGCAGTTTCTTAGTAGAATCCGTCATGAATAAAGAAAGACGAAAGAGCCGAGAGGTGGTGTTATAAAAGGTGACGGGTGATTCAATGCAGGGATTTTAGTTGCTGATATTGGCATCCAACGGGAGTGGCTAAGGTAGAGAAAGGGTCTGATTAATGAGCCGAGAGATGTGGATAATGATGTATCATGCGACGAGGACGATTAGAGCAATAGCCAGGCACGGCGTGGGTCGAAAGAATGCGAATCTGAGCATGGGATATGGGGAATCTGGGATCGTATCGTGGGACGTCATCCACCGAATATGACGACAGTTACACTGACGATGGAGTGAGTCTTGGGCGGTCCCGTCTTCCCCCGGGTAGAGCTAGAAAGGGCAAAGAAGAGGAGATGGGCTTATAAGTAGACGAGATGAGTTGTGTCAAGAGAGAGAGAGAGAAAGAGAGAGAGAGAGAGAGAGAGAGAGAGAAAGGCCATATGTTTAACGAGAGTCAGAGACTGAGAAAGAGAGAGATGAGGCGGGCAGAAATCAACAGGGTCTGGGTCTAGGTTTAGGTCCAGGTCCGTCCGGGTACAAGCAGTTATGATACGACGTTAATTCTATCACCAACTGGGGGCCGATGGCGGTGAATGTGTGAATCATTCCCTAACAAGTCTAACGCTAGAACAAAGACTAACAAGAGAGTAAGTCATGTACCTTGATGTTTATAGATGCCACAAGATAGAGGAGTTGTTTATTTGAACAACGCTTTCAGATCTCTTGTTATACCGAGTCCTAACAGAGGCGATATGATATCTTACTGTGGTCACTACAGGTAGGTAGTTTACCATGTAATACTCAATATTCATACCTTCAACACCATCAAGTGACCTACAGTTCGTGAGGTGGAGATACTGAACAGCCCCCCAGATATGCCAAATCCAAACTAACGACCTTTTTGGCTTGGTCTATGATGAAGCATCTCAACTTATTGCTCACAAGGCACAGCAGAAAAAGAAACTTTTCACCCACGCTAATCTACAGTGCTCACGTCCCTTGCGGATACCTGACGTTTAGCGCCTACTAAAAGGATTCCTAACATGCATTGGCTGTAATCGTGTGATGGGTGATGCAGACTTTGACGTGTAGTACTTTTGAGCATAACACCGAGACATGCTGTGCTGTGCCTTGTTATTGCTGAGCTCTACAGGAAGCTCAACAGTCCATAGACCAGCCATTCACCTGACTTTTAGGCAGTATGGACTCTCTCTTGTGTGACCTGGCAGTGCATCCTCAACCCGAAATAGTTATACCAGCATCTTCCTCCATCAGCCCACTTACAACTGTAGACCAATGATGTCCTCAAGCCGTATTCGTTTGAGTCAGTAACACAACAAGATGAACAAAGCAAAGTCGTGTGAGCTTTCTGTTATGTACCTTTTGGTTGATCAGATTACGGCGCAGCTCCACCGAAACTCTCCGAGAAACCAACCTAAAAATCACAAGTGCCGTTAATTACGGTGTCGGTCACGGTGAGTATCGGACCCACTCCTTCACCGAAGACAGTGGAGACATTTCTCAATTCTCATCAACGACAATCCTCTTACACTTACAACGCCACGATCATGGCTCCCAAACATCAAAACGAAGGCGGCGATGCTGCCCCAGAGGCAAAGAAGCCTAAGCATGGCTTCAGAGTCGGCCCAGAGAATTTACCAGACGGTCCTTGGCGACGAAAAGGTTTGTCCTTTCTCCTATTTCACCTTTGAAAATTTTCATTCACTTCACATACTCACATTCAACCACAGTCACGAAAGTCAAGAAGGAGTTGATTCACAAGGCCAAGGTGAAGAAGGCTTATGCAAAGATCAAAGCCCGTGAGCAACAAAATGCGCCAGCACCAAAGACAAGCGAGCCAGTCCAAGATGAGGCTCCCATAGAAGACGCCAGCGAGGACAAGCAACCTGAGGAAGAAGGCGAGGAGATGCACCCCACACGACAACTCATGCTTGCAGATGAAGCCAAGGCACAGGAAAACTCTGTCGGTGAACCCACTAGTGATGGCAACAGACGGCGCACCAGACGACCAGGCTACTACGACAAGCAACTCGCCAAAGCAGCACAGCGCCAGGAGGAGGCCGAGATGAAGCGGCGGGAGTTTGAGCGCAGACAGGAAGAGAGGGCACAGAAGATTGCTGAGAGGGAGAAGTTCAAGAAGGCCATGGCTAAGACGAGGGATCGTAATGGAAACAAGAAACTTGGCAGAGAGAGTTCTATACTGTTGGATAAGGTTAGGAAGCTTGTTGCTGAGAAGTGAGAGCTTGCGTGAGAGATCGCTCAACCAACCATGAATTCTGCGTTGAGGGCGTTCAGAGGTTCTGTTATCGGGTTAGACAAAAGTTGACATACAAGTTTGATACCATATGACCGCTATAATCGAATCAATACAAGGTCAGATCATAACAAATTCGAAGTGCTTTTCTTGGTTCTGGCGCGGTACGAGACATGGTAGAGAGGCCAGTGCAGAGGTCGTATCGGTGTGAGGACGATCGGTACCTGCAGCAAGGCCACGGTGAGGCCGTGTCGACGTTTC
The DNA here is from genome assembly GCF_900079805.1 of Fusarium fujikuroi IMI 58289. NCBI lineage: Eukaryota > Fungi > Ascomycota > Sordariomycetes > Hypocreales > Nectriaceae > Fusarium > Fusarium fujikuroi. Next base: position 1,085,458 of record NC_036623.1, on the reverse strand, counting down.
AAGCTGCATCATATTGATGTGATGGGCATGTCACAGTTATTTGGGTCCAATGGGTCAAGTCACAGCAGGACAATGTATCTTTCTGAATGGTATTGTATGTACCTACGAGCAGATCACCAAAACTGGGTGTAGGCTGTCTTGAAGTTGGCCTGCCAGTGAAACTGCGAGCCTGAAAAGCTGAAAGACGGGATTTAGATCTATTTGTGTCAAGCAACACTCCCGATCTTGATAAATGCTTGCTATTACTAGGTCATTCCATGTAATATCGGCGGCCGACAAATATCGAATTCAACAATCGAACCACCAATGATCGACCACGGCTGAGTTTGTCGCAACTTGACAACGTCGAGTCCGTGTGAATCTCTCTTATTGGCTTTTGGAAACTCTTGGCCTTTGTTTTGGTATCATTCTCACTAATACAAGGTTTCGAAGAAGGACATGACGAGACACTTGTAAGTTCGAGATGCTTCACCCAAACTTTGTTCTTTGCTCGTGCCTCGGTCATCAACAATTTAGAATACCTACAATGATGTAGTCATCTAACAAGGACTAGCTTGCGAGTATTTCCATATACAGCATATGTAAGCGGGCTGATGACTTGTCGCCATCAGTGACAGCTCCAGGTCTTGAAACAGTCAAGCCAGTAGCCCCTACAAACTTGGCGGTGACATGACGGAAAGTTACCCTTTGTCGTGTGTTAAAACCGAAAGCTTGTCGGTTTTAGCAGCATATATATGAGTGATCATATGCCTATTCCTGCCTTGGTATGAACGTTACATCTGTCAGATCGAATATGGTGATCCGGTGTAAGTTACCGGCGCGCTTACCAGTGACGGATAGATCAAGGGGCTAGTCTAACGTTATGTCGAAGCTGCCGCAGGGTACGACGACGATCAAACATGAAACTCTTGTGTGATCGGGCAATACTGCACAGGTAAAGTATTTCTAAGCTACGCGGCTTTGTAATGAGAGGACAAATGGCGTTCGGAAGTAGAGCGAAAAATGCTAGAATGGGAAACAAGAGCGAAAGAGTGGCCCAAGAGTTGAAGAGTCGATAATTTGAAACAAGCGATGGTGATGGAGCGGGAGTTTCAAGATATGCCTCGTCAGCTGTCAAAGGAAGTGATCGGACCCAAGGAAGAGAAGATCAGTCAGACGTGTCACATCAGAGTTGACTTGGTGAACCCATCCCATCCATCAGTATCACGAGGCTGTGTAATCTTGAAGGGTTGCAAATGGAGGTTTCCGCAAGTAGCAATGGTAAGGTTCAAGGCTGAGGGTGTAATGCTTATGCTTGTCAGCTGTGTATTCAATGTTACTCTCCTCAACAAGATGTCCCGTCTCATATGGGGAGATTGAAAAGTTCCAGGGACGCGGTCGTGGTCGTGACATGCTCCAGTCACTATCAAGAGGACCCCTGCTCACGAAACCGATCCATGCAATCATGTCCACTCGACTATACCCCTTTCTAACACGTGCATCAAGTATATTTTCAGGGTCGTGGGTTTCATGATGGGAATTGGACAAAGGAGAGGAGAGGCCCGGCTTATGAAGGGAACCCCCAAAATAGATACAAGTACAACACTAAAGCAAGCAAGCAAACAATGGTACATAATTAACAAAAGTCAACCAACGACGTTGTATTATGCTAGGTTACTCTCCAAATGGAGAGCACACTCAACTCGCATGACTGGCATTCATCCATATTCTACCGAGTAGCAAGGGCCTAAATCCTCTCATCCCATTACACGTTTCATGATATGCGTTTCGTCAATGCCTTACGCAAAGGCTGAACTGAAAAGGGAAAGGGAAAAACCACTCTGTCTGAAACAGCGGAGCTTTTGCCATCACGACAACGCAACACGAGCTTTACCGTCTTTTTGCCATGTATGCGTACCCTTGCTTTTACCTATTAATGAATTAATGAACAAAGACATACATACATACATACATATGCACTGAACCTAATTCAAGTGATATGGCTGCTTGCAGCTGCGTCGAGGTTAACATCGTGTTTAGGCGGGTGTCCGTCTTGTGCAACACAACCTAATATGTAGTAGGTTTTGACGGTTGAATAAAGGAAGCTTTGGCTGATTTGCCACAAGTCTATCGTCTATGAAATTCACTTCATTCCATGGGTAGCTGCAGTAGTAGAGGTCAGTGGGTTGTGTCTCGGCAGCTCTCCCTAGCTCCACGATCCCTTCTCAGAGCTTGTATCCATGCAGACTCTAGAAGAGTGCCCATTGTGAATTCGATATCTGACAAAAGCAATGTCTCCCCGTCGTCAGCGGTCTTTATTACTCTTGCAGGCGGGGTTCATGTCATCGGATCGACACTGCGGAGGAGGACAAGTTTCGATCCATCCCCCCATGAAGGTCCCGTCCATTACCAGCCGCGGCCGCCACAAGCGCCTCTTTTCTGCATTGGCTTTTCCGTGAACATCGCGTGCGTGAGTGTGAGTGTGTGTGCCGTCTCTTGTTTCTTCAGCCAGAAAAGCTTGCTTTGGGTTCCCCCTGGGGCCTGGTTTGTTGCCCCTGGGTCTTTGCGTCTAGCGGCATACGCTAGCCAAGGCGTCTCTGCAGGTGGAGGGTGTTAGTTTGAAGACCGTCTTGAGGCTGGAGATGAGAGGGAGATTGAACGAATTTGAGGGGAGTTTTGGTGACGGGCATCATTGTTAGAGATTGTCAATCATGTCCAATTCTGTATTTCATCTTCTCTGGACAGATGAAATGCCATTGATGCCCAATAGTGAATCTGCATACCTTGTATGTATTCAGACTCATCAGCATGGTTACCAGCTACCTTATACTTCGCATCTGCAGCATCACGGTAATCATACGAATGCTAGCTAGAACGCCCCCTTATTCACCAAGACTCGGACTAAATTCTCAATCACTCAAATAAATGCTCCGTAGTCATAGACAACGTATGCAATTCGTCAGCTCCCAATTAAAATTAGACCCTGCTCAAGAGCCCTACAGTAACTATCTTCCGACACGGCGGTTGCTGAGACATGGGTCAATATCATTCCAATAACCTTCTCCCTGTTATAGCCGTCGTGAAGTGGCAGGGACAGTTTTGGACATACATATCGCATTTGCAGGAGTTGCAATTCAACTTTAGGCTGTAAGCCAGGTAAAGTTAAAACAAAGTACCCAATCCAATTAGACCCAAGCATGTGAAGGTTGTGAACTGGTTTTGTCGGAGGTTTATCAGATAGCTTGGGTGAGACAAGCAACGTATTTGACGACATATCGGCGAACAACACTCAATCCGAATCCTGTGTGAAGCTGCGTGTACACATATAGCACTAGAGATTAGCCCCTGATGTACTACCAAACCCTGCTCCTTCAGCGTAAGAGCCCGACCGCTCAATTCTCTTTGACATTGACATTTCTTCTTGACAGATGGAACATCCTTCATCGTGAGACGGGCTGGAGAACACTGGTCACAGCTGCTAAACCCGCCCAGGCCTGGAACGGCTAACTAGGGGCCGTTTAGCGCGTTGGCCCAAGGTCCCCAGGTCCCCTCCCTCCCCTCCACGGGCGGGCTCTCCCCTTGAACCTAAGCTGTAACCCCTCTCGCTGGGCTGCCTTCCATTCTCCGTCCCTGCCAGGTTTAGTGGATGATCCCCTGGGCTGGCCCACCGCCCTCTGCTCACTGCCCTGGGGCTGGGGACTTCCCTTCAGTCAGTGGCTGTTCATCCCATCCACATTCGGATCCCACCTCACTAGACGTCCGTCTCCATTCATTCCTCACAGTCTCCTTGGGTGAACCAGGACCACGACATATCCGGATCAGATTGCTCTGCTGTCTCTTTCTTGCCTTCCATTTGTTGTGTCGTATTATCATTGTGCTGTGTTATGCTGCTGTGCTGTACTTGACCTGGAGTTCCAACGAAATCTCTTTGTCATCCTTTTCTGTTACGTCTTCTCTGTCTTCGCCGAATTCATCGTCTTCTTTATTGCTTCCATCGCCATCTTACACTTAGCTCAGCTCTATCCGTTATACGCCGATCCAATCGAGCAGGACACAGCCCTCCATACAACACAACGCCCATCATACATCGCTTAGCTTAGCCTCTATTTCGCGCTCTCTCTCTCTCTCGTACATAAAGATTCATTCGCTTCTTTTTCCTCCTGCGTCGAATCTGCGAATACAACCTTCTGCATTGTTCATCTCCATCCTGGCCGACATTCCTCTAGCGAATCCATCGTTAGAAGCCCCTGGTCCGTTTCTACACCCAGGCCCTTGTCCTCATCAAACCCTCCACACGCCCCCTGGCCTGGCTCCGTCGACTTCTCTCGCTGTCTGCTGGCTTGGCCTTGACCTTACCCTGACATTTGCTGGGCTGTCCATTGCTTCCTGACTCTTGAACTCCATTCAAAGTTCTTGTCAGTCGCCCTTACTGAAGGGCCACTACCGTGCGACAGTTATCAACAAAATATTGCTACCCTGTTCCGATTCGACCGCCCGCCGACCGCCTCAACAACGTCCTTTTTCCGTCGATTTTCCCACGATTTGCTCCGCGATTCTTGGTCCAACCGACCTCTTTGCTCTCCGTTACGACCTCGTCCATGACGCCTGCTCTTTAGCTGCGTCGTGTCGCTTGCTACCTTGGGCTGCAACAACCCCGTATTTGAATGCCGTATCCGCCGTGAGCACCACATCTCGATCGCTTCACCCCAAGTTTCAAGACAAATCTTTGCTGCTTCTCAACACAACTGCCCACAATGGCCGGCATCGTGGAGGATTACTTGGAGAGTCCTGGAATGGACAATGACACCGACGATGTCTTCCCCTGCAAGGGTTGCGGAGAGGTATGCTGTTCTACTCAACCTAAAGAACACTGGGGAATGGTTTGCTAACAGGCTTGGAAGATCCTCGAAGAAGGAAAAGCGTTCGAGTTAGGTACGTTACAATTTTCAGCATTAGCTGGTCTAGTGGGATGTGTCACTGTTATCCACGATGATCATCCGTACCTCACCGCAAGATTGCAAATCATCTCGCCGTGTCCTTGGGCAAGCTGACTTTTTGACAGCCGGTAACCGATGGCATCTGGACTGCTTTCGATGTAATACCTGTGGCACGCTGCTCGACTCTGATGCGAACCTACTGCTTCTCGGAGATGGTTCACTCATCTGCAACAACTGCACATATAGCTGCAGCGCCTGCGGCAATAAGATTGAAGACCTAGCCATCTTGACTGGGGAGCAGGCGTTCTGTGCTACATGTTTCCGCTGTCGCAACTGCAAACGCAAAATCGAGAACTTACGATATGCCCGGACTTCACAAGGCATCTTCTGCATGGGCTGCCACGAAACTCTTATGGCACGAAGACGGAAAAAATCTAAAGCTGCAGCTGCAGCGAAAGCAAGAGAAAAAGAGCATTCACCTATGATCACGGAAAAGTCACTGCCCGCCCTTCCCGCCAACGCCATTCCACCGAATGCCTTTTCCAACGATCGGGTCGATCCTGATTCAGATACTGCTACAGAGCTTTCGCCTCGTCCACGAAATCACGGTCGTAACGAGTCGTCCTCTAGGAGCAGTTCCAGGCCAGCTCGCTCTCCTGAACGAAAGCCTGATGGTTTAAGTTTACCTGCTACAACATATCGAAGCAACCGAAACTCGACTATGATGGCCCGCAACGACAATACTTCCAACGACGCCGATAGCTTCATGATTTCGGTCGCTTTAGACCCAAGCCCGCACCCAACACCGAAATCAACTTCAGATAATCTGCCAGAGTCAGGCAAGTCGAAGGACTATTTCAGCGCTGCAAAACCGGCGTCTGAGAAACGAAGCGACTCTCATACCTCTACACCACATATTGCTTTCCAGGAGAAAGGGCGCGCACCATCCTATTCGGAGCACGACATTGCACCAAAGCTTCCTGATCGCAAGCATTCTAAGAACTCGCGAACCGACTCTAGTAAACGCTCGCCCCCTACAGACGAGAAGAGCCAGAAGACAAGTGGTCGCCGCGCACCCACGGAGGACTTCAAGTTACAGGAGGCTCCCAAGAGTAAGAAGCTTCTCTCAAGGAGTAGTTCACAATCCTCGAGTCTACCTGCAGAGACGAACTCTGCGAGAACTAGCAACGGGCCTAGTAAGGGCGGCCTGCCACACACTGATAGCAACGTCACCACACCCGCGTCTCGCTCATCCCAAGAGTCGAGGTATATCGACGAGGATGAGCTTCGTGCATCTATGGACTCGTCAACAAGAACATCTTCAAGACCAGAGAATGCAAAGCCTCTTACGCGAAAGGAAGTTCCAGCTGCCCCAGGACGTAATGGTAAGTTTTCGCTTAGGCAAAAGTCAAACTGATATACTGACAAAAGGTAGTGAATGGCAACAATCGACAAAACCGACAGGATACTACCGATGATCCTACACCCACTCGCCAGACTCCCACACAAAAGAAAACTACCGATTCTTACATGCAGCCCCGTTCAGCTCCTATCCCTCCAGCCTCTCAGAACAACAAGGGCCACCCTAGTGGCAAGGAGTCAAAGGACGACGGCACCTCACCCAAGGTCTCGCCAAAGTTACCTAGATGGAGCAGCGGCGGTGACTTTAGTATGGACGAGGACATGGCGCGTATCCTCGGTACAGACGAAGGCTCAACTTCCATCCTCCGTAGAGTTTCCAACGCTGTCAGACATGGGCGCACCAACAGCGTGGAGTCACCCAACCAGCTATCGAACAGAGCTGGCCATGCCAGAAGCATTAGCGAGACTACGCGAGCGACACAGTCGCCTCGCTGGCCACGAACACCAGTTGCCGACGATTATCATGCACAGGAGATCAGCAGCCCGATGTCTTTGGCGTCAGGGGACGATCCTGCGTTTCTTAAGCGGCAATTACGGAACTCTGAGCAGCGAGTTGCGGAGCTCGAGAGGCAGTTTACTACTGAGAAGGATCTCAAGAGCCTTAACAAGAAGCTGGTCGAAAAACGAAAGACAGTTTCCGTTCTCGACACCCAGACTGAGATTATGATTCGACAGCTGGAGGTCTTGGCCGGATATGTCGAGCGTGCAAAGGAGACCAAGACACCTATCGATCCCCGGGATCTTGAGGATTCAGCAATCAAGGAGTTTGTTCAGAAGCTTGACAAGGTCAAGCAGACCATGTCAGCGGCAATCGAGCAGCTACACGAAGAGCGGGATCTGTTGTTCGAAGAGAAGGATCAAGCCATCGCGGATCGAGACCGTGCTCTGCTTGAATTTGAGCAGTTGTCGTCGAAGAATGCACAGCTTGCTGATATGAATAATGATTTGACGCATCAGATCCAGGAACGTTTCAAGTCACAGATTGGGGGAGATATTAAGTCTCCTGGCGGTCTGGGTATCTATGGACCAGGCAAGGGTGGCCTCAACAACTCTTCGCTCAACCTCGATGCTGCTAGTCTCTCAACGGGTGCTACTCTGGTTCCTGCTGATGAAGAGCCAATCGTCGAAGCCGGACCAACTGTGGTTCAAGTCCGAAAGGGCCAAGCCAAGAAGTTCAACTGGAAGAAGGGGTCCAAGGGATTGGCCCAGGGTGTGGCCAAGGGTGTCAACAGAGCTGTCGTCGCATTCCAGAACGACCGTGAGAGGATGCAGCAACAGGGCCAGCTGAGCGGAGAGAACATTGGAATGCCTTACAATATGACTGTGGCCCAAGTCGAAGCGCCTGCTGGGCCTCCCTCCAACGGCGTCAACTCACATGACAAGCACAGTGCAGCTGCAGCGCTAACCAAGAGACAAGAAGAACGTGAGCGTGAGCGTGAACGACAAGGGTTTGGATTCTTCGGCAAGAAGAACGCCGTGCCCAAGTCCGGCTCTGCAGGCACTATGAACAACGTTGACGCAGCTGAGCCAGCCACGGTTCTCTTTGGATCTGACCTCGCAGAGCGAGCTGACCATGAGCGCCGACAGATTCCTAGCGTGGTCACAAGATGTATAGAAGAGGTGGAACTAAGAGGAATGGACCAGGAAGGTATCTACCGAAAGACTGGTGGTAACTCTCAGGTCAACATGATCAAGGACGGATTCAGCAAGGATGAGAACTTTGATATTTCAGATCCTGATCTGGATATCACTGCTGTTACCAGTGTGCTGAAGCAATACTTCCGCAAACTTCCTATCCCCTTGCTCACGTTTGATGTGTACGAGCGAGTTCTTGAATCAAATGGTGAGTTCGTTTGTGGCTTGTCAGATGACGGGATGCTAACAGCCTACAGCTATTGTCGATGAAATGGAACGAAGCGATCACCTACGTAAGACGTTTGCTTCGATGCCTCAAAGGCATCGTGATTGTCTTGAATTCCTCATGTTCCATCTTGCACGCGTTGCTCAACGTGAACCAGAGAACTTGGTATGTTGCCTTGACTATTGCTCTCGTCTACAGTCACTAACAGTTGGTCAGATGTCTCCCAAGAACTTGGCTGTCGTGTTTGCGCCAACCATCATGCGTGACACGAGCCTTGAGCGCGAGATGACGGACATGCACGCAAAGAACCTTGCGATACAGTTTGTCATTGAGAACAGTAACACGATCTTCGAGGATGCTTAGGGAGCGCGAGATCTCTATACGGAAAGGACTTATGAAGACTGTATCGACTTGTTAACGAGGCCTCCGAGTCGTGGATTCTTGGGCTTCGCTCCCAACGAACGAGCACGATCTAGGTTGTCATGAAAAGATTACTTGGGCACTGTTGGATTTTTCAAGCTCCCAGGCTGGGTTCGCTTGCATGTGTCATCCAACCCGCAGGGCGTTTCTTTTTTGTGCCAGGACATTTAATGATATCCAATTCTTTTTCTCTCACGCTTGCTTGCTTGTTAGCTTGGCTGTGGCTGTGGCTGCTTTGGCAAATTTCTCGTGCATTTGGTGATAGTGGGTTTGAGGATGGTTTATGGCAGGCAAAGGGGGAGTATTGGTTATCTTTGTACGTTGACGAAAAGGGGTCAGAGGTTCTTTTCGGTCGGACGGCTCTTTATACTCTTCACGCTCTCTGATGGGAGTGACGGCTGTATCTCTTTCATGCCCTTGTTGATGCCAGTTTCGTCGGGGTTGTAACATATATTTACACCATATTATCCATGACTATTGATCGTATATATATCCCACGCAACTACCCCTACCTATCATGTTGAAGAGCGATGTCATGCGTGACCTGAATGCAGGTGAAGAGGGGAAGCATGTCTATTATTCTCCAGATCTAATGCCTTGACCAACCAGCACCTGAGCCTGCAGCTGATATTTATAGATTCTTTATACTCAGCCTCAGCCTGATTCGGTACGTATTGAAGCCAAGATGCAAGTTTCTGTGTCTTGTATACTCTACACTTCCTCACAATCACAAACATTGAAAACCTTCTTTCACTGTTTTGCTGCTTCTGGTTTTTGCATCACTACCTTGAGCTAACCATGGCTACTCCAGACGCACCATGGACTATCACACACAGTTCAACAGATGCTGTAGCACCAGCCTGGATTGACTCACCTAATATTCGAGGAACTCTGGATATCCTTCAGAGTTGCATCTTGACACTTATTGCGTGTATCTATACGGCCCTTCATCTCGATGTCCCTGTCAAGACGGCCTGGCATTACATATTTCTCTACAAGCTCAAATGGGTTGCTATAACCCTCTTTGCACCCGAGATCGCTCTGTATATGGCGGCGGATCAGCTACAACAGGCTTGGAACCTGAAATCGAAACTTCGATCGTTGCAGAAAACTACTCCTTCAGATGCAGATCATGTATGTCTGGACCCCTATCACAAGAGCCTAGCCTGTTCCATATGCTCCTTTGCTAGATTTACTAATGATCCAACTTGTCTTCAGATCGATATTGACATGGCCTACACATTCTTCATCATCATGGGCGGTGTTCGAGTCAACGTCGACGACATCTTGTCCATCCCCGATCTGCACAACAAGGCTTTTCGGTTGTTCGAATCAATGGAGCGGCCATACTCGGTGCGCTTGAGCCCCCGAGCAGTGACCTGGCTTGCAGAGAGAGGGCACTGGATCCCGATATCGAAGAAGAAGATCGACGACAAGAGCAAAGCAGATTACTTCCAGAAGATATTAGTGGTTATGCAGGTCATATGGATGGTCCTGCAGTGTATTGCCAGGAAGATCCAAAACCTGCCTCTTAGTTTGTTAGAGGTTCACACTATGGTTCATGTTGTGTGTGCGATTTTCCTTTACTTGTGTTGGTTTAGGGTATGTTCATTTGTCTCCTGGTTGATATATTGACTGACATCAACCAGAAACCTCTCAACGTCCTGGATCCTGAGATTATTAAGCCAGGGGCCTTCGAGGGAGAGATAGCTCTCCTAGCGCAACGCCAGTTCTATCCCAACATGTCAACGAGACTGGCATTGTTCCCTCCGCAACAACGTCCAGATCAGCCTCCTCCTCCAAGAAGAGGCAGCTTGATGCAGCCAGACTAGGTCACACCAAAACCTTTCAGAATCAACATTGATGATGTCTCGAAGGTAGAGGAGATGCAACTTCTCGAAGAAACTCCTGAATCATCTTCTCGAAACTGGATAGGTTGGTCTTGGATGCGAAGATTAGCAAGACCTCCAGCCTATGAAAGACTACCCGATACCTGGGCGAATCCACGATCAGGGCCTTGGGTAAAGCCAGAGCCGGGGCTAGAGATGTGGCCGGGGGATATCCTACCATCTGGGCTCTTGTATCACTCCGAGTTTGCACATATACCCCTTTTACTATCAGAGCAGTTCCTCCGTCGCTGGGACGCTATCTTGTCAACCTTTCCATTCCACAACCGCGAGGTCCTCGTAAAAACAGCGAGTTTTGTCAAGGTAAATCGCATTGCCTGGGACTTTGAGATGATCAGTCCCGAAGATGATGCTGGACCTCTGGCTGGCCAAGATCTCTTCCTCGCTCGACTTCCAGAGTTCAAGCCAGTTCTCGACCCTGCGTACAGAACCATGCCGTTCAGCGAGGGCAAACGAAACCTCGACATCAACTTCAGCGTCTTCACAGAGAGCGAAGACGTCTTTGGTCTCTTGGGATTCTTCCAACAGTTCCCGTGGCTCGCTGGTCTTGCGCTGCTTCTGTCTGGTATCTATGGCGGTGTTCATCTGTCAGCTTGGAACTGGGCCTTTCCCAGCTCTATCGAGCTTTTGATGTGGAAGATAAGCTGCCTCTATATTGCGGGTGCCTTGGCGTTGTATTTTGTCATGGCAGTACTCGCCACAGCTGTGAGGACTGATGGAACGACGTGGCTAGTGACTTATATCGCATTCTGGTTCGCCTTGTTTGTCTACATGGCTGCCAGATTTTATGTTGTTTTCGAGTCATTCTTTAGTCTGAGGCGGTCTCCTGCTGGGGTCTACATATCACCAGTTTGGGTTGAGATGTTTCCTCATTTCTAGACCAATCTATTGCTGTATGTGTGCTTTATAAGTATCAAAGACTGAGAGTGTTGAAGCTGAGCTAAACAAGTAATGGCCAATGTCTCATGTATAAAACGTGCAAGTAATTACAAATAGCTAAATATACAACTGGACAAGTAACTCAGGGCATTAAAAAACATAGCAACTCTCGACTATTCAATAGCCATAACTCAAGAATGCGAAACCAAACACGTCGATTCTGCCGCCAGCGCATCATGGAAGTGAAACTTGACACCTTTTTATGGCTCGCCCTTGCTTTTGACATCGCCATTTCGTACCATTATGGCATACCATCCCCCCTAATGAAATTCCGGCATCCAACGCCTGACCTATGAAATGTCCCCTGAACTCCAACTGATGAAAGCCTATAGTCACCATGTTCCCTTAGGCTGCAATTGTAGGAGTCTGCTCTCGCTGTCTCTTGACAATGTAGTAGGTGATCAAGCTCTTGGGATCATCCTGAACATCCTTCAGGGCATTCCAGAAGACTTGCTCACCTACCCTTGAGTGAAGAGCAACGCAAAGCTGAACGGCGTCCATACGAACACCAGAGTCTGTAGAAACAAGGCATCGACCGGCAAGGCTGGCCAGCTGACCAAGTTCAGTATCAGTAGGGATAAAGTTGGGTCTCTTGTCAAGCAGGCTTCGCAACACGTGCAATCCAGTGCTGAGCATACGGCTTCCCTCAGGAGTCGAGCTGTCAATATTTTCAAGACGCTTTGTTAGGACAACAACAATCTCAGAACCGTCGCCAATGGCGACGAGTTCATCAGCCAAGACCTCAACGCCACTGACAATATGGGCACGGATATCATAAGCACTGCGTGTCTCAAGGAGTGATTCAAGACCCCTGGACACATGAGGCTGGAAGTTGTCACGTTCCTTTCGGAGGAGTAGCCTGATTGTAGCAAGGATCTGGGCTTTGACATCCTGAGCCTTTTCGGCACTCACCCCAGACAGAGGATCTTCCAGGTATTGGAAGAGTCCAATCAACAGAGCCTCAAACTTATCATCAGTGAAGATGCCCTTGGTATCACGCAAAAGGGACTGCAGCTTTCGGAATCCATGAACATCAAGAGTCTTTGCCTTGACTCTGGTGATGCCGCTTTCAAGCAGTCGTGAGCTCTGCTTTGTTCTCTCAGAGGATTCTACGTCTTGCGTCACGGGGGATTGAGCACGGGCATTGAGCAAGTTGGCTGCATCAGCGTTGACGGGCTTGTCTTCCAGCACAGGAATGTTAAAGGTCGGCTTTGGAGAAGGCTGCTCATCAGTGAACGGGTCTTCATACACTTGCAGTGTCGAACCAGGCGCTCCTGAAACAGGATCGGCCTGCACGGTTTCCGACGGCTGGGGTGTTGGCTCAATCACAGGCTCCGAGATGGCCACGGAAGGTTCAGCAGCCTCCTCCATAGGTTCATCGGCGGCCTGGGCCTCAGCTTCAACCGTTGGTTCAGGGGCTGTCTCTGGCTCAGAGACTGGCACAGCCTCTCTAGCAGCTTCTGGGACAATATGTGGTGAATCCTCAAGCACAGGAGTGGTTAATTCTGAGGGAATCTCTTGGTTAGCCTGAGGAGCTCTCTGGTGAGGCTCTGGTGCAGGCTTCTGCATGGCCCTCAAATTAGCCATATTTGGAACAACAAGAGTAAAGTCCTCATTTGCTCGGGAGGGGCTGCTCATAGGCAGCATGGCAGATTGCGATTGCTTCAACTTTGTAGGACTTGTGCGAGGTGAAACCGCGGGCTTGGTGCCTGGCCTCACCGATGTTGGTGATGCAAGACTGGATTCACTAGCATGTGAAGCATGTCCAGGTCGTGGTCGAGGAGCAGTTCTCTTAGGCGTCGTCTCTCGGGGTTTGGGTGTCTTGGACCTGATACTTTCAGGACTTCCAGCATCCATGTCACGCACGGAGTAGGGGCCCGCCGTCGCAGGACGCGCTGCCATCTCTGGCCGCCTCCTTGCAGGCCTCATTGGAGCACCTGACATGCCACCAGTTTCTGGGCGAGTTCGGGTTCCTGATGGTTTGCTTGCTGCTGTGGATGTACTTGACGTAGTTGTTTTCACGGGCGAAAGGTGAGCCATAGCTGAGCCCGGTCGAGCTGGCAGGTTCTTTGCTGCGTTTGCCTTTCGTTGAGCCATCATAGCCTCGCGAATACTTGGCTTACTTGTGCCCATTGTACTCTTGGATAATCCCAGTCCAGGTCGTGCAGCCGTCTCTCCCTTCTTAGGGGAATGAGGGTTGCTAGGGTCCTTGTTCAAAAGCTTCTGGGCAGTGCCATCCAGATCGGCCATGATGCTAATGCGTGTTAGCCATAAAAATGACAGAAACGGGAGTAAAGTCAACTTACGCATCTGCTTTTGCAGGCCAGATTCCCCAGAAGGCCCAATATGTTGATCGCATCTTCTCTCTTACAGCCGGGTTAGCATCAGTCAGGCCCTTCTTGATACACTTCTCGATTAACTCCACACCACCTGTGTGCTCGATATGATGCTTGTGCTGGGCCTCTTTCTTTAGAATGGTCTTGAGCCACCCTGTAGTATAAGTTCTCGGCGCAACATTCTTGTCCTGGCAAGCCATCCAGATGTGTTGCATCAAGCGTGGAGTGTACGAAACCTTGCTCAGGATCGTGTCAACCGTCTCGTTGGCAAGCTGAGAGCTGATTTTCTTGGTTCCTGCAGCGAGCTTGACGAAGCATTGCATCAGCATTTCAACCATGGGGTCCATTGCAGGACCAAACGTATTAGCCATCTCCTGGATAAGAGCACAACCCTCCTTGCAGAGACTGGTTCTCAGAGAGGTAATCGCCTTGATGATACCATCCAACATGCTCTTAACCCCAACAAGAAAGGTATCTGGGAAATCAGACGGAACATTGCCCACATTGAGTCGCCGCAGTTTATTGACGGAGTTTTCTCGCTTCAGCCAATTCTGTTCCGACTCTTTACCCTCGAAAAACCACGCCATTTCCTTAAAAATATCGTCCAGCTCGCGGTTTGTGTTGACGTACAGTGGCTCGAGAGTTTCTGGCTTGGTCTCGATTCCAGGAGTGATAGGACGCTCGGCTGCAGCTACTGACGAAGTGCTGGCCGAAAGAGCTGGACGAGGTGCTGGAGCGGCGGCTTCTGCGGCGGGAGTCTCGGGGCGACTAGAGGTCGGGGCGAGCTCCTTGACGATAGCTTGCTCAATTGCAGGTCGTACCTTGAAGTTCTTGAGTTGTCGCTTAAGATCGGACTTGGCAGCATTTGGGGCAGATCGGAAAAGTTCAATGACGGTGTTTTTGGCCGCATCTCGTACCATGCCATCGGCGTCCTCGAGAAGTTCCATGAGTACAGGGACGTAACCTCGGAAAGGCAGGCCATTCTCCTTGTGCATCTGTATCCCGTTAGCACACCCGATTGAGTGCAGCAGGTGTGGTTGTACTTACCTGTAGTAGCCAACTCATGGAGGTCTCCTTTGCTCTGGGGTTCTTTCCATTCATCGCTGAGTTTCGAACAAAACGTTCGACATCTGCTGGCGCAACGGCATATAGAGTAACAAGCGAGTGCGAAGCTAGAGAACGGAACTTGTCTTTGTGGTCGCCGAGCTTCTCGACGACAATTGGCAAAGTTCGCGCGGCTTCCTTAGATAAGAGCTTGGGGTCTTGTCGAGAGAGGCGCGTGAGGAGATGGTTCAGGGCAGTGAAACCAGCGTTTACCAGAGCGGCATGCTGCGAGGTAGTAGCTGCGCGCAAACCATCGAAAAGCTGAGCGACACTCGATTCAGGGACATTGTGCTGTTTAATGCCCGATTTGATGATTGTGACATATTGGACCTTGGAGTCAAGACTTCCGTCGCCGCGCAGGATGGTTTTGAGGTCGGCGACCTGCTGGTCGGTAAGTTTTGTGTCGGCCATGAGTGAATCTATGACGAATCTGTAAAACAGTACTACATTAGTCGCGATCAGGATGAAGATTCAATGAGGGGTTGAGTGAGATGCGCGCAGTCCACGCGAAGTGGGATAAAGTAGCTCTCCCCCTCTCCCGAAGGGTTATCATGGTGATGCGCTGGCCATGGTGTTGTCCGGAAATTAAACAAGGGGGTCGGAAGCGCAAGCGCACATACCTGTGGCTTTAATTGCGAGACAGTCCGTAGGGGACAGAGCGAAACAAGGAGAATCGCTTTAGTTGAGAGTGCGCATTGAGAGCGTGAGAGAGCTCTTTTTTAGTTGTTGTTGTTTGTTATGTTGATGTTATGGTTGTGGCACTAAGGATGAAGATGGGTATCCTTTTTCGTAGGTGTGTAGGTGCTGTAGCCAATAGCGCGAGCTGACAGAGCTGGCTCACCCCTAGGTAGATGATTGCTGTAATCTGCCGGAGAGCACAGAAATAATCCCAAGCACTGTAGTACATCAGGGCCATTGACACTTGATGCGCTTATATAGGGAGTCATATCTAATAAACTTTTTCCAGTTATTTTATTTTCCAAGCACAATATACTGCCACATTTTAAAGTAAGGTAGGTACCTATTTCTTATGGTTTCGCTGTCATCATAAATGGTTGGGTGTCAATGTCAATGTCGGGCGCAGCAGGTGCGAAGAAAAACAATCTGCCCGAAAAAGGTTGCCGCAGTTGCCCTGGCGAAGAATGTCCCGCCAAGCTTTACCTTGCTGGAACTGCCTAAAAGGCTCCATACTCCACTGTGTCGTACAGAGCTTCGCGGGGCCCTTTCAGAGCTTTGGCCACCAATTCCATACCCACCCCTGCTCAATTCTACTGAGGGGTCATCTCAATCATGATACAGCCTCATCATTGATCCGTTTGTTTTCCCTTGCCCATGATATCTCAGTAACACGCATGAGCCATTCTCGTACTCTTATCACGGACTCGATTATTTATTTGATTTTCTGTGATCACATAAACTTGCCGTTTTCATCTTCACTCAGCAAGCCTCCATTTCTAACCTAATCTTACCCCTCCGTTACATTCCATCCTCATCTAACTTGGACATCTCGCCAACCTTCAACCCTTAAAATCAAAATCGTGGTCCGCCCGTCTTAAACCCTCTCCCTGCTTCACCACCACGCAATTACTCCGTATATATGCCTCATCTTCCCCCAGTCACTCCCATTCCAACGCCCGCCTCAATCTTCTCCCCGGCCCCGATCATGACACCGGCGATCCAAGTACCCACTCCCTCCGGCCCACGGAATGGCCCCGATATTCCCGGCGCCGGCAAGTTCAAGGTCCCCAAGCTACGACTTGAATGTCGCGATCTCTCTCACCCTGGGGCTGCGGTCTTTCTTAGCTCTGTCAATGCTGCCGAGTGCCTCGCCAAGGCGGCCCAGCATGTACTGGCGCTCCTGTATGAATCGCCCACGTGTCCTACCACAACAATCCCGACAACACGATCTGTAACAGTGATCCTTCGTAGCATGTCAGGTGTAGCTTACACCACTGGCTCTGAGCTGGACAGCGATCATAAGGAGATTCATTTCTCAGTCGAGTATATCGCCAACATCCACCCCATATCCCGTCGTACAGAAGAGATCAACGGCGTACTCACTCATGAGCTAGTTCACTGCCTTCAGTACAACGGTCATGGAACTTGTCCAGGCGGCCTGATCGAAGGTATCGCAGACTGGGTGCGACTTCACTGCCTTCTTAGTCCCCCTCACTGGAAACGCGACAGCAATGGAAAGTGGGACGCTGGCTACCAGCAAACGGCCTATTTCCTGGACTACTTGGAGGAGCGATTTGGAAAGGGAACTATTCGTCGCCTGAATGAGAAGCTACGGATTCAGAAGTATGAAGAGAAGCCGTTTTGGACCGAACTGGTTGGACGGCCGGTTGAGCAGCTTTGGGGCGATTACAAGGAGAAGCTTGAGTCGTAGTATATATACAGATACACATTGAATGTAGGCGTCGATAATGATTTACTGATGCATATGAGGCGTTCACATACGATAGCAAGTAGAGTCAGATGAGTCGATAGGTTTTGTGAAAGAAACGAGATTAGCCAGGTGCTAAGGATATAAGTTTGCTACCGCAACCTGAACTCCAACTCCAGACAAAAAGAAAACCCAAGAACTCAGACCCTCAAAGTCTGTATACGTCCGTTATACAACTCTGAAAACAAAATCCTACTCCTACACTGGCTTTCCTACCTATATTCCAACTTGATGATTTTAAAATTGCCACACGACAGAGTTTATTGGTGGATAGGAATGTGGGCGTCGCTCTCGCTGATGACGCTGCCGACCTCAGACCAGCTAGCGGGAGTAGCCATGCCGGAGCTCTCGCTCAAGACATCGAAGTAGCGACCAGCCTCACCCTCGCGAGACGATTGCGCATCGTTAGCGACATCATCTCCGGAACCGACAAGAGATACAGAGTCGGTGGGTGTCACCATGCCATCGTCGCTGATGATTTCAGGCTCAGACATGGGGGCGCTGGGTGTAACGGGAAGAGGAGAGTAAAACTCGGGGCTAGTGTTTTGCGCCCATGCTTGAATGGAGGAATAAGCGTCGTCGCGATCCTCTTGTCCAGCGGTCATGTACTCATCGACACCGATTTCACGCTCCAGTGTGGCGGAAGAAGCTGTCTCAGAAAGGGCGGGGGTGGGGTCAGTGTCGATAAGAGCAGCGGGCTTCTCATCTCGGTCCTGGGTAGTAGCGCTGTAGATGTCGGAAATTTCGTCTTGGGCGGGAGAAAGATGGCCGCTTTGCTCGATATCGTCGATCAGTTCGTCTTGATCAATGTTGTGTTCGTCGGCAAAAGGGTTGGTGTAGAGAGATGAGAAGCCGCGAGCACCATCGCCACGGCGTCGCAGACCGTCATCCATTGCACGGGTATCAGCTCCAGTGTTATAGACATAAGCGCCTCGTTCAGCACCCTCATCCTGACGGAGGAAGTCATCAAATGAAGAGCCTCGTCGTGATGAATCCATGGTCGCAGGGTTTTTCTCGTCGGTTTCCTTGTCCTTTTGTTCCTTCTCTTGCTTCTCCAACATGACCGAGTTCCAATAAAGCAGCTCCTCACGTTGTCGTCGGCGAGTTTCCTCATCAGCGTCAACACCAGCTTCGGCACCAGCACCACGACGGGACTCGAAGAAGCCATCGGCATCCTCAGGTCTATTAAACCTGGGCTCACGGTGGGGAGGCTCGATGCCCTCGCCCATAGAGTGGAGGGCGAAAGCTATCCGCCTTCGAACATCGTCGGCGTATCGTCGCACTTCTGGCGACTCGAAGATGGCAATAGTGGTGGCGATAGCGACCGAAACAGCGACTACGGCACCTGATGCCAGGACGATATGGTTAGGCATTGTTTCTCAAGTCTGCAGAGAGACTGCAGATGTAGGAGAGAAGAGAAGAGAGAAAAGAGAGGTGTGAACGGGTCGTGATGTGATGTTCAGTGGAGTGGAGTGAGAGCTGCAAGCGAGCAAACAGAAAGAAGACAACAAATCTCCTTTTTTTCCCCCACGAGACAAAAAAGCACAAATGCAAAGAGAGAGCTTTCCAGAAACTCTTCGAACAATAAATTAAACAGCAGAAACAACGAATAAATTGGAGGAAGTTGGAGGCAAATCAAGGGGAAGTTTGAGCTTGCGTAGGCCTCGTGCTGCTTCTGGCATCTGTGTTTGCCACAGGCAGCCTCGGGACTAGAACTGACCTGGCTGTGGCTCAGGCGACACTCTTTTTGGCCTCAGCTCAGGCAGACACAGGCGAGACGTGCACTATGATTCGCAAGCTTGGACGCGGGGTAATCAACATGCCATGGGCTTGGCCTGAATGAGCAATGAAGATGATGAATACAGCGAAGATAATCAAAAGACTGGACGGTAGCGAAATTCGTGGATAATGGAAGTCATGGGAGATGATGGAGTGTGGCGCTGTGAATTGATTGATTGATTTACATACCTGTAGCCACCAGAGGATGAGGCATCCTCTCTCAAAGAGCGACAGAAATAGTCGAGCACGTCGTACGTAAGTTGGTGAATCGCAGATCCAATAGCGACACAAACAGCGAGTGAGAGTGACAGTGGAATACAAAACAAGGAGCTTGGTGTAGGCTCAGAAGAACAATAGAAGGGGTAGAAGGGAAATTGACGTAAGAGGTGGGATAGGGAGCATTTAAACAAACCTATTAAGTTCAGTATCAATCAATTGTGACAGCGACTACGACTACGACTCAGATTCGGACTTACTCGCACATTCTGTCTGCCCAGCTGAGAACTTAGAAGTGGAAGAAGTGGGCTGTGCTCATGATTCTTAGACTTTGACAGCCAAAGTAACTAACACCAAAGATTGTATAACAATACAATTGATTCAAATAACAATGCTTTCACCTGGTTTCATCTCTATGTATCATCAACTCTTCTAATCAACATCAACTCTCAATCGACGCTTGTGGATGGCGCGTGACGTGATGCGATGTGATGCGTGATATGCATTACAGCGTCGACTAACGAGCGACCTACCATCACACGCTTGGCTTAGCTGCACTCAAATGGAAAAAGAGACATTTCGAGAAATCTTGCCTATTCTGTTCTACTGTTGACGCACCAAAGTCAGTTCGCGATAATAAGCGTCGGTGAGAACAAGCCCCTGAAAGTCTGCTGCCTTTGAAACGTCATTGTATTCGTACGTAGGTAGTTAGTGCTGGGCGCAAAGCATAGTAAGACGAGCCTATTACGAGTACGTGAGATTGTCCGTCTCTTATGGACTCGTGGTAATTTGCTTGCGCGCCACCGATTGTCGGGGCTTGACTTATTACCTGTTGCTCGAGTCAGCCTGGCTCCGTTCACAGAGCCAAGCATGGTCTCATCGGTTTCGGTCAGTTAGCCAGGTACGATATGACGACGCCTGGCGGGATCTTGTGGTACATGGCGTACGACTTTGGCTTTTCCCCTCAATCCTTCAATGAGCCAAAATGCGCACGGCATTATATGATGGCTGAGGGAGAAATAGCTCTAACTATATAAGTATGTAGGTGAGATGAGACAATAGTTTATATATCCGAAGCTACCGGCTCCAATACTCGACCGTTGCTTGAAGCTGACAGCCCCGGCCGAGTCTTCCGATCCAATCTGACGGACCTCGCATCTCACGGCCTTCCGACCAACCTTCAAATCGCCTTTCAGCCGCCGGAACCCAAAGCCACCGACCTCCGACTTATCATCGCTAGAGCCGCGTCTTGTCCGAAATCCGCTGTGGATAATACAGTACTAAGTACAACTCACTGATTCGGTCTTTTGTTCCTGATCCCAGCGGCAAAAAGAGGATCGGTCGGTCCTGATACGGTGGAGTAATTAGTCTTGATCCATCCAGGTGAAAAGACGAGACACCGAGCGAGATACGGGGTCGGGTCCCCGTTTCTTTTTGCAGTGACCGAGTGCGACTTGGGAAAACTTGGCATTCGGGATCTTGCAGATGAACCTGACAATTTGAATGCCTGTTTGTCATTTGGTTGCTCTCACTGGGTGAAATGCCACTTTGCCCAGGAGGTGAGCCTTGGTATGGAGATGCGACCAAGCTATACGTTCATGGCCTTCACGTTCAGATTCAGCAGTGCACATTGAACAGAGTAACAGTAAAAAGATTGTTTGATTCATGGAGACGCCAAATGTCCCTGTATAACCGTCGCTAATAATGCCAGATGATTGTGGTATAATAAACTCCCCCCATTTTGATTGTTTGTTCTGGTCACCCTTGATCCTCTTTATGTTTCGAGGTATATCAAGGTGCCATTATCTCAGACACAATTTAGTGCGAAGACTTCTCAGTCTTGATAGACTCGTTTGAGGAGACAGAGTCGGTAGAGTTCTGGCGGGAAGCCTTGGTGCGCTCGCTGAAGCATGGTTAGTACTTTGCTTGAGGCTGAAGTTTTAAGTCAGAAGAAGGTATGGCATACTAGTGAGCGCGGTCCTGAAGGACACATTGATAACGGGCGTTGCCAGTCTTGAAGGTGAACTTGATGCCCTTGTTCTCACCGAAGTGGGAAGGGGTCTGGGGAGTAACGGAGTCAGACATTGTGATGGTTGTAGTGGTTGTTTGTGTGTAAGTGAAGGGAATAGACAGTGGAAGAGTGAGAGTGAGAGTGAAGAGTAAAAGATAGATAGGTTCAGAGAAAAAGGTTGAGGTGGCCTAATATACCTTTCGCGATTGAAGATACGTATCTCGTCATAGTTATTGTTCTCAACGATGTGCGTGCGTGCCTTGCCCGTTCCATTGATGCTGATGCTCCACGAAACTAAACAGAGTGAGCCATTTTCTTTCTTACAGTACAAGTCTACAAGACCAGGACCAGGACCAGGACCAAACAACAACACCCTCAGTTTTGCCCCACGATGTGAAGCCAACTACGGAGTAGAGGGTGCACACACCAACTTTCTGACGATAACTAACTAGTGCACCCCTGTTTCCGTCTTCTCCGTGCATGCTCCAGAGAATGGGGGTCAGGGCCGCCGTGTAACGGTACATAACAGTTGATGATTCTGAAGTTATTGCCACTTCCATGTCTTGCACCGAGACCGGCTCCGGCTCTTTTTGTTACTCATCTCCAGTCACGTAACCTGATTCTTACAACTATTCCCGTTCTCTTCTCAGATCCCATAAAAAGAACCACAATTAAGTCCAATACGCCGTCCGGCTAAGACGGGAAAAGAGAGAGACGTCCTTCTAGAAACCCCAACTGCAGATTTCTAGGGTTTCCTATCCTGTCCATCGAACCAATCAGCAACTCCGATTTCTCGCCTCACCCCAAGATTTCAGAAGAAAAAAAGCCGCGGGATGACCTTTGTCGATCGGAGCTCGCTCCAATGGGACAATTTACTCGCGCTTCAATTGGGCGCTCTGCCTTGCGTCGCTTTGCGGCAACGGATATCCTCGCACTCCGTGCTAACCGGGCCTCCCCCTGATTTACTTTCATGTATGTACGTATGTACATACTGCACTGTCGACGACTTGTCCCCGAATAGGTAGTTGGCTATCATGAGAATTTTCTAGCCTTTTTTTTATGCTTTTTTGTACGCGGAAAGATAAGGTTTTTGCGGCGCTATGTCAGATCGATTTGTCTAAACTGTAGGCTATTCCTGATATCGGCTTTACCGCTGGTAGGACAGGCAGGTTGAACAAGAGGCTCTGCCAAGATAATCTGTCTCATATCTTTTGCAACAAGCCAAAGATAATGGCGTTACGAAAGAAAGAAAAAAAGACGGTGTTTGCTAATCAGTTAGCATGTGCTGTTACGTGTACTGTACACGATAGTTGTCACTTGACTGGAAGATCAACTATTCAAGGCTGTAATGAATGGATCCTGCACCCCAGTCTCTGGCCGCCTCGTTACCGGTACGCGGTTACGACTTACATCATTCCCAAGTTTCATGATACTTTTTTGTAACGTTGAGAGCTGTTCCCAACAACGCCCAGTCGTGGAGGGCAGCGCTAGTTCTTCAAATCCCCCGCACTCAACTCCACGATGCCCTCGAGGCTGATTGGGGTACAAGAGGCCCACACTCTTAGTAGTTTGTCCTCACCGCATGTCACCAACAAACACGGCAGAAGCTTGCTTGATGGAGCTCTAGCAGGTTTCGTGGATGAATTGGCGGTTGATTTTAACTATGTGCGTCTGAGGGTAACCGCCTCTGCCGCTTGAGGTTGTGCATCGCGGGGTGAAACGTAATAGTGTATGTTGTATATGAATTCTAGAACCATGAATTGGTCACGACGATGTAAGAAAATGATGCCAAGTATCACTCTGTATGTATGCAGGTATGTTGACTTGGTAGAGCTGATATTATAGACGCAACTACCAGTAACCCGGCTGGCAGAGTGTTACCCATACACATGCATGGGATATTGTTGTCGCCCACATGTCTTTTTTCTTGCTGCATTATTTCCTCTTCTCTCGTTGATGCCTCGTGGCTGGTTCTAGACTTTTTGAAAATTGCTTCTTGAATACCACATTCAGCTCTTGATATGCCACACTGTAGCAATTGATCCATTGATTTGGCCATCGATTGTCATTTCCGTTCAGCCGGGCTGACTGTAGCCAGTGAGACTCACGATCATGGCCTGATGCTCTCAAAAATCGACCTGGAATATGCAGAACCACAACTTCATGCACCAGCTCATTGGCCGTGTTTTGTCTGACATGCGACACGCGAAACAGTGGCGCCTGCTTCCAGGTTGCTGCATTAGGACCGATTTCGATACCGAGCACAGAGTCAAAAAGACTGAGGCACGCGATCATCTGCTGTCCATCATATCCATGACTTGTTGCTCTTCATCAACCTCGGCAGTATCATTCCCGCCTTCCACGCCCCTCCTCTGCAGCTCGATATCTATCAACTTTCGTGTAGGCATGCCCACGCTTAGTTCCGGCATATCTTCTTTAATCTTGCGAAGGTAGTTTTCCACGCTTCGCATTCCGACAACAAGGAACCCCAGCTCTTCTCTGTCGACATCGAAAACCTCCCACCATTCACACTCTGGCATCTTCGCACCAACATCGCGAGCCGCGTTGTATATAGCAGCTGTAGCTAGCGCATGGGGCTGGTGAGTAAGATACAGCATCTGAGGTGAGAGAAGGGCTGCATTCAGATATTGAATGGTGCGTAGAGATATGATAGATTTAGGCTGCGCAAGAAACTCGAGTGTCTGTAGGTAAGTGACTGCAAGTGGATGAGGAAGCGAGACGTGTGTATCGAAGGAGAGGGTGTAAAGGATGCGAGCTTCAATGGCAAGGATGCGGGTCTGAAAGGCATGGTAGTCTGCTTCAGGTACATAGTACGACCTGGGGTCATTCTTTGGGCTTTTCGGGGTCCGTAAGAACAACGAACTCTCTGATAAGAGGTAGGCATAAACATTTGATATGTCGCGCGCTGACCGGGGTTGAGGTCCCATCTTCGCGACTAGATAGAGGGCGGCAGCAGATGTGTCCTAGAAGCACAATTCAATATGGTCAGACAAAGTTGAGAGAGGTATTTTGGGGTTGGTTTTACACTAAACTCATTGGCCATTGGAGAGTCGACAAGCCAGTATCGCGCCAGAATGACGTTTGCTTGTGCAGTGACAGACTGAGGAAGCTCTAGGAGCTGACCAGCAGCTTGTGTGAGGCATTGCGAAGTGATAAAGATTGTATCTTGGAGATCCTTGGGCAGAGACGAGAAGGAAGATTTGTGGTAGATCTGAGATGTTGTCGCCAGGGGATTCAAAAGATGCGCCATGTTGGGTATATCAGGTATCACAAAGCAAACAAGATGGTCTTGATGATGGAAGGGTTGAAGTTTAGCAAGGCTGAGAAGCTCTAACTTGCATGTGGAGAACTTGCCTGGACAAATCAGCGGGCCTCTTATGCTGTGGAACAGCCAAAGATCCCTGCATCTACATCACTCATGATAACCTTCACAATTTATCTTTTGGGTTTATGCCAAGGTACGGAGTATCTTACTAGGAAACAAGACTAAGGTTCAACGGTTACATCCAAGACTATTATCTCTTGTAAAACTGAGACTCAGTCCGGTGTGTATAAAAGAGCCGAACATGAAGAGCTTGGCCATCATGACTACTTCTTCTGAGTCTCATGAAGAAGCTTTGAGAGAGGAAATAATGGAATTCCCAAGTTTCAAAGAATAATCTTTACCAACCCATCATGTAGATATGCTCCAGTTATACCTCATTTCCTGTTTAAAGGGCGCAAAGCTACACCTGTTGTGTCGCGTGCGGCTCATCTTGAAGGATAATATCAACCAGTCAAGGACGTAGTAGTCTGCTATATAATACCAGTCGTCATATCACAGCACTGTATACGAGTAACTAGGCCAATTTGGCAATTATTTAATCTGAATATTCTATCATATAAAGCAATCTTGGTCATATCATGATGCCTCATATTGATTGGGTGACTTAGATCAGGCACAGGCACCTCACGCGGGGAACCTGCATTTTGACAGGCTGCGGTACGTACCGAGCTGAGCTGAGCTTGAGCCGCTGTGGAGCTTCAGCAGGTCCCAAGTCAACAACACATCACCACCACCTCAAGACGTCAGACGACGATATCGGAGTTCAGTTATAGTACAAGACACAACAAACTCACCGCTCCTCGTCACTGTAACTTCTGCAATAGCATAGGCGCCCTCAAAATGACGGCCTCAATCCCTCCATCACCCGGCGAAGAAACACCAGCCTTCGACCTCAACCTCCAACACGGCCATAAAGATCTCGTCCAAGCCGTCGCATTCAACACCTACGGTGACCGCTGCGCGACTGGTTCAGTAGATGGCAAGATCCGTGTCTTTAACCGTCACAAGGATGGCACATGGCGCCTTTGCGATACATGGACCGCACATGGCGGCGAGATTATAGAGGTAACGCAGCCCCCTTTTACCAATAAACCCCCATGTCTCGTAGTATTCTTGCCTCCTGTGTCATTCTGTCGCACACGCGCGCTGACTTTATTCCCTCACTTTTGCAGATTCAATGGCTGCCCGCGACTGTTTACCCTAATTTGATCGCTTCCCTCGGTATTGAAGGGTGGTTCCGGTTATGGGCCGAGGATCCTTCTGCTGCGCCTGGTCGACGATTTTGTACTGGACGAGCTGGTAATGGAAAGCCGGCGTTTGATACACGATCGAACAAAGCCCCTTACCGATCATTCTCAATGAAGCATAATGAGGAGACGAGGCATACATATCTTGCGCTCCTCGCAACAGACGGACGTTTGACAGTTTACGAAAATGATCAGCCCGAGAACCTCTCGGAATATGCATCTATCGATGAATTCAGTGTCGCTCCGAAACCAAATCGAGGAGAAGAACTCGCCTTCCGTGTGCGCTTCGACCCCAACCCAGAACCATGTTATACAGCTCTGCGCGCAGGCGTACCCTCGGATTCCTTAGGTCTCGTGGTGGCTGCAATGGACACCGTCAAAGTATATCGATCGCGGGATATTGTTGCGACTTCTATAGGCGTTCAGCAGACCCAGAAGGAGTTCTATCTCGCTGTTGAGTTAACGGGTCATCGGGGTCTGGTACGCGATGTCGCATGGGCTGCAGGCAATATTAGAGGTTACGACGTTATTGCGACAGCTTGTCAGGATGGTTATGCGCGCGTTTTCCGAATCGAGACACCCTATTCCGAAGATGACGGCAAGTCGTGGTCTGCAGCCGATCTCCTTCGGTCAGCACCACACATGTCAAACAGAGACTCGACACCACAAGCAAGAACAAACGGAACTGCGACACCAACGGAGAAACAAGCTACCACGCCTCAGCTACAACCATCCCACAGTTACCACCAACATCAGCACCATGCCTCTGGGCTCAGCGCCAGTCTTGCAAAGTCAGGCTCTCACAATGATCGACAATGGTCGGGGCAGCCGGGCCAGGTTAAGCACAACTTCCAGGAGATATCCAAGCTGGACAACCATCGTACCCCTGTATGGCGTGTGGGCTTCGATGACGATGGTCACATATTGGGCAGCACAGGTGACGACGGGCGCCTGCTGTGTTATCGTCAGACCCCGAATGGGGCATGGGCCAAGAGCTCTGAATTGGCAGTACAGAAAGCACGAATGGCCGCTCCATGAAGTCACAGTTGACAGCTGCTAGACTTAGCTCGCAGTGTCAAGACAAACAACGTTACAGATATCCAGCTGATGTTTATTGCTGAGGCAGCCTGCTAGCTGTCCACCTCTTGGAGATGCCCCCTGTCTGCGCTACATCCCGTTCCACCACCTTCGAGTCAAGAGAGTTAAGGATCTTGTCAAACGCAGCATTGCATGGCCACAAAGGGCAAAAGACGCCGGTCACACGTCAGCATTGGGCAGGATATCTGAGAAAATGTGCTCCGAGGTCATTCGGATGAAGTCAGAGAACACCCGGCCCCTGGCTAGTCTTGTGGACAGTCTGCATCAAGCATCATGTCACGAGTTATCATGAGGCAGAACGACATAAGACGATACTCTGTAAAACATAGGCAAACTTATTTGAAATCCGATAGATACTATGCCTTTGGCATACCTCGAGCCACTAAATAGGCTTTAAGAATTTCAAAGAAATCACCAAGGTGTACGGGGACTCAGCAACGGTTCTGATCCTTTTGTTATAGAGGTAGTCCACACTCGTCATAATGCAGTGATACTACATAGGTCACATTGCATAGTATGTATGCCAAGATAGAATTCACATAATGCATTCAAGATTTGTTATATTCAAAAAAAATGTATTTCCGAGTAGTCATACTATCTGATGAAGAACCAAGTGGTGGTGGTTGTGCAACTCGCTGATTTCATGTTTAACCATTCTCTTTTGGTATTGTTCAAAGCCGTCAAAAGCTAAGTAGTCTCAAAACACAAAGAAACCCCCCAACGCCATTCATGAGTCGAATTTATGATTTCGCGTTAAAAACGTGCTGTGCTTTTGTCTCATCCTCCAGGGATGGGTGTGGCGCCCATCTACAGTCCATGTTTTGACATGTGATCTGTGGCTGACTGTATCCCCACACCCTTTCAACGACATGTCTACTGGCATGACGATTTTCGTATCCTCCACATTGCACATCGATCAATTATCCCTCCTTCTCTGCTCGTCATTAAAAAAGATCGTACCGCTTAAGCAGCATCGGCACTGGCAGCGGGCTGGACAATCTTGGTGACCTGAGAGCCAGCACGGATGATGCGCTGACCGGCAGAGTCGTTCATGTAGGTGATATCCTTGTTCTCGAACTGAGCACGCTTCCAGATCTCAACTTCGCAGCCACCGCGGAGGACACCAACACGCATGGTTGACAGAAGGTTGTGGGCAGCGTTGGAGTGGAGGTAGACACCACCGTTGAAGATGGCGGTAGCGTCCTTTCCGATGGCGGAGTTGATGAGGGCCTTGCCACCGGGGTGGTCCTTGATGAAGTCGGTAACGTCGTGGATAACACCGGCAATGGCAACGAGACCCTTTCCAGCCTTGGCCTGAGCAACGAAGTCGTCCCAGTCGACAACGGGGAGCTGCTCGAGAGGAATACCCCAGTCGAGGGTGGCACGCTTCTGGTCAAGCTTCTTCTGGAGCTGCTGGACACGGCCCTTCTCAATCTCGTTGGCACGGAACTCCTTCAGCTCATAAGCAAGACCAAGCTGCTTCCAGCACCAGATGCTCCACTTGGTGGGATCGTACTGCCACCACTCAATAGCGTTACGGTAATCCGAAGGGAACTCGTGGTGGAAGTTGTGGTATCCCTCACCAAGGGTGACGAGAGCAGTGATGACGTGGTCACGGGGCGAGTTGCGGTCATCGAAAGGCTGATCACCGAGCCAGTGGGCAAGAGAGTTGACACAGAAGGTGGCCTGTTGAACGAAGCAAACACGGAGGATACCAGCGTAGACGAGTCCACCCCACCAGTCACCCCAGCCCAGACCAGCGACGAGAGCAGGGAAACCGAGAGCCATGAAGAGAACGCACTTGATGTAGTTCTTGTGCTGCCAGACAACGACGGCGTCCTCGTTGAGATCGGTGATATCGGTACGGCCCTGTCGCTTAGGGTTCTGCTTGAGGATCATCCAGCCCATGTGGGAGTACATGAGGCCCTTGCGGACGGAGTAGGGGTCCTTGTCGGTATCGGTATAACGGTGGTGGACACGATGGCCATATGACCACCATCGGATGGAACCCTGGACAGCGCCAGCACCGACAGCAGCGAGATAAATCTTGAGAGGAGTAGTGCCCTTGTAGGCAGAGTGAGACCAAAGTCGATGGTAACCTGGTAATGTGAGTAATTGATCGATGATATCCGGGCTTTGAAAGCAGTGCTTCGTTGGGTGTTAACTTACCAGCAGTGATGCCGAGACCAGTGTGAACATAGTAGAAGACAGCCCAGAGAGCAGTCTTGAGCTGGAGAGGAACCCAGTAGGCGGAGATGAATCCGGCCAAGGGAACGAAGATAACCAGCGTGGTGTTGAGCCAGTTGATGTGCTGAGGCCAGTTGCTCCAGGTCATGGGAGTATCGGCAATATGGACCTTGTTGGCATCCTTCTTGGCACCGCCAGCGCGGAGAGGAACATAGTCCTTGGTGCCATCAGGGAATGGCTGGGCATTCTTGCCCGCAGCAGTAGCTGTCGCCATATCGATCGAGTTGTCGATTATAGGTTGGCGATGGCAAGTGTCTATCGTCGACTCGAAGATATAGGAACCCAACACAGAGAACCACAAAGTTGATGGTTACTCGGATAAGTGAAGGGAAAACTGAACCTTTTTAGGATGAAGAATATCCTAAACAAAGGGTGAAGGGTTTATAAGAAGGGAAAGGAACTGGAGGAGGTTGGTCGAGAAGTAATTCCGGTTGGGGCGGAGGGCTCTAAAAGGACTTTATACTATCAGGAACAGACCCGAGCCGGAGCAGGGCGCAGGAAAGAATCGATTGAATTGGATGAGGACGAGCAAGCGGTAGAGACTGGGGAGGGGGGTGTAGTGGGTTTGGGAGGCGTGAGACAGGTGGAGGGTTGTAAGTGGAGAGACGTAGTCTCAGGCCTTGTCCGGGCTGTTCTGCCTCCTTCTCAGCGGCGACAGAGACACCGAACAGCGCTTCCTTCAGTGAGGAGGCAAAGAAAAATACAGGGCCTAAGTGGGACCTCTGATTGACAATTAACCCTTGTTGTGACGGCGAATCCAAGGTTGGGGAAGTAAAACGAAGCCGTTTTGGTCATCAAGAGCTGGGGTTTGTGTGAATCGACTTCTCAAGCGAGGAGGCGGAGGCAAATGAAGACGATGGCATATGCCGATACAAATCAGACGATGAATGACAACGATGGGAGGCCAGGTAAGTTCTTCCTTTCGACCAGAATTGCGTGCCAGTTTTTGAGTTGGGGAACCTCAAGACAAAGTTGGGGCAAGCTTGTATTCTGTTGACGTCTGACTGATAGGCCTTTGCAATCGTATATAAGTCGTCATGATGCTTCGAACCTCGGCGATCTGAGATGGTCTTGCTTGTGAAGATTGATGAGGATGAAGCAAATGGAATGCTGCTATCCATTTAGACAGGCTTATGCTATCTGGTGGTTGTATCGAAGCTGTGAGTGAGGTTGAATCTTTGGCGTATTATGTCACACACGCCTGCCGTCTCCCCATCAAAGGGGGAAAAATCCATTGGGGCGGGCGGACCAAGAAAAGGCAACAGCAGCTCCCGTCGCTTCCCGGCAACCTAACCCTCTTGATCAATGGAGGCGCTTATACATCATGAATTCAGGGACTTTGTTCTGTACTGTACAGTGCAGTAGGCACTGAACCATTCGCTGACTGATACGGATAATTTATCGATTCGACCATTATCAGGAGTTTTGATCTTGGGTTAAGCGAGTTGCAGGACTTGTTGGAGGTAGTTGAGCAGGTTGACGTTTCAATTGGCTGAAACTGATAACAATTGGTTGTGCCATTGTCTTGTAGAAGTCAACCCTGATGGAACCTATCACAACCAACTACATAATAACACTGTTGCTGCTGTAGTCTTCATGATTCACATCAACCTTTGGCAAGCACTGTAATTCAGATGACCATGCCTCCAACAACTTACGATGTACATACATCTTATCTACCTAAGTCCCCGCTCTGCATCTCGAATTACCGAGATCTTCCTTATGCCCTGTCACTTGGACGAAGGAATGATGCCAGTAATCAGCCCACGATAGGGATCGTTAGCATGTAGGCGCTTCATTGTGTTGAAATTGTGTCGGTCTTTCTCCGCAAATACAAAGATCAACTGGGCGACGTCTGCTCGGACAGATACTGGGTCTTGTAGCTGGGACGAAAGGTCGACGTCGACCTGATCGCTCCTTCCCTCAACCTTTTTTGCTTCCCCAACAACTTTTTGGCGGCTCCAATCAAGTGTGGGGCTCGGCTGGGCGCCCGGGTACCGTTTGGGTATCCCTGCCAATGACGAAGTACCTCACCAGCCATTTTTGGGCATGAGGGTACTTCTATTTCAAGGGACGGCACATCTACATCTAGCCCTGCAAGAGGCAACGCGCCAGTGAAGTGCATGTCTTCCATGCAGGGGAGCCCACACGAAAAACCCGGAGCCGCCTGAGCTTCGAGACTGTAGACTGTGAGTGAGACTGGATCTAAGTCAAGCCTCAAGAAGAAGAAAAATCAGAGAGAAAAATGCTGAGTCCACATCTCCACTGATTTGGTAAGAGGCGATGCTATTTGCCGAAGTCGATTGTGGGATCTCGCATGGCATGTTTGAAAAAGCCCCGATCTATTGGAGGTCATCTATATCCAAGACGTTTTGTTGGTAGACGGGCTTTTAGACCTTGATGATGATGCTGATGCTGAGGTTGGACAGTATCACAAACAGAGCGATACAGGAGACAGGCCAAGACAGGCACACGAAATTATGTTGCATTGACAATCGAAGTGGCGAATTGATCCCAATTGAGCTGTCGATATGTTGGTAAATCACTTCAATTCTGGTTGAGCACCGTTTGAAAACCGGGCATGCCGAGGCTCATTCCCGTCTGCTTTGACGTAGACACACACACACGCACACGCTTATCTCAAAGATCTAGCATCAGCCAGTGCCAGTCAATGAACAGTTCTCACTGTACAGTGCATGCTTCGAGTCGATACCCTCAAATCTTGATAGGGATCCTTGGCCGACCTCACCTCCCATTTTGATATCATAAACTGCAACGTCCGCCAACTCCCGAGTTATCATGCCATGTGCTTGAGCTACAGGCGTCTAATTGAGAACGTCATATGATTCTCATTCCGAGATTCATCAGATTGTGATTATTGTCAATTGTTGAATCCCAATGCAAATAACAGCAAAGATGATAGCCTTCAACATATCAGCCCTATGTATCGCGAACTTCAGGCCAATACAACCTCTGTTCCCCCAGATCGAACGATACCTCGGCCCATTTCGCTGTTTACTGACATGACTTGTCCCTTTGAGGGGTCTCGGTTTTCTAGACTCTCTCGGCTACTCTTTTACCGTGCTCCGAGTCCGAGTGGAATGGGATTGTCGATTCCATTCAGAGTCAGTCCCGTTCTCCCGAGCTCAATGGAAGCGGGCTGCTCTGAGCAGGGATGGTACGTATCTTTAACACCCCTGGTTCGTTCTCCCCAGTTTCCCCAACAGAAACACAAAGATCGGGATTCGCCAAGCTTAAGCGGCTCCACATTCGCCTCCAAATCCAAAAGTTGCAGTTCAATGTTGGCCTTATTCCTCCGTCATCATCAATCAAAATTCAGGCAGAAAAGATTTCACTTCTCGACCCCGACAGTCATCCCAGATCATCTCACGTGATGTTAAACGTCAAATTTGTTGATGGATTCTAGAACAATTCTAGAACCATGCAAAATAACACACATACTTGCCATATACCTTAATTTTCCTCCGTCACGATTATCATAAGCCCTCTGGTAATTAAATCCTCGTCAAATTTACGTCAAAGACTCCTAAACATTAGTACAAGATGTCTGATAGCTCATGACAAGTGGTCTTGGTTCATGGCCATCAGCCTTGATTGCAGCGTCCATATATCACTGCCAATTGAAAGTGACTTCGTTTGTTATGCGATACTAGGGCTAACCAGTTAGGGTCTTGTAGTTCTGGGCGGTGTTCATCCAGGAGGACATGACAATACTTGTCTCTCATCCTCCGACTGTAAATCTGATAGTAGCTTGTCAGGTGCTGCCTTGATGCAAGCTATTCCAGTAACTGCAGTATCGATCTCTTCCGGTAACCCGCCTGGTCGTCTTTGCGATAGATACTACGAGGCAGCGTCGATTAATGAGATCCTCAGTATTGCCGCACAAGGCAGAAGTATGTATATCTCATGTAAAGATTTAGAGGATGCGATCCTAAACTTAAGGACAAGAAGTTAGAACTTAGTCTTCTATCCTCTTCAGTCATCTTATTTAGAGGATACTATCCTCAGACTCGTGTTGGTAAGCTTGAAGCTTGGGGTTTCTTAACGTTAGTTTTACTCTGGTAATCAGGAATGGCTGCGCGGACTTTGCGGTTCATCTCTCAAATGTCGGTTGTACGAAACTGTTCCTCTTACTATGTTGTAAACTTCTGGTCTAAGGCCAGGTTGTCTGAGAAGCACTGATACAAACGAGCAGGCTCATAGGTAATTGATTATGCCGGATATTACGATTGTCTGGAGATCTTGGGCGATTTCCATGACAAGGCAGGATGTAACAGGTGACTTCGGCGAGCGAAAATGCACAGTCACTGCATTTGAAGCCACTATCTGTGACCGCGAAAATAGTAGCAAGCTAGCTGAACTTCCTCGCGATACCGATTACGCGTTAGGTGCTGCTTCAGCTTCGGTAACAACGCTCCAGGTGCCTAGGTTGCAGCAAAAGTGAAGCACTGTATGTGAGGCCGCTGCCACTTCCAACACCGAGGTGAACTAGATCTTCACTTTAACCCTTTTTCTCGTTCCTAGCCCTACGTAGCAGGCGGAGAAAAACGAAGTCGAGATCAAAGAAATCGGTACTTGTCAAGGCGCCGCTTGCAGAGCAAGCATTCCAGAAGTCAAGGATCTCCGGTTTCTTCTTGGTGTTGGCTCTGCCCCAGTCGGAGAGAGTCTCTTCGTGGAAGAATGTAAGTCGATTTGAATTCTCGTATCAATAAAGAACTGTAGAGTTGTAAGAAAATGAAGTTGAGAGATAAGATTAGTAGAGAAAAGATATGCAGAGAAAAGCTAAATCAGAAAGCGATTATCGTGCTACGCATACGCAGGAAGGTAATTGTACCAGAGCTGAGCATAGATTTCGATCAACAGTATTTATATTTGCGCCCTATTATGCAAAATGCCTGCCTATATCCCGCTAAAAGAAACATATGAAATAAACATAGTAAAGTATAGCATAGTCAGTACAAACGAATTCAAACTCAACGTTCATCAAACCATGTCGTTCATAGACATTCATTAGAGTCCGGACGGACAGTTGGCGCCCTTGGACACGTCGTCAGTCATATTCTCTTCTTTCGTCGGTTCGTCGTGAGTCAATAAGTGTGAGATCTGACCCCACGGTACAGATTCAGTGCCTTCGATACCCCCTTGGTTCGCCTTTCCATTCTCTCGGTTGTCTGCTTCCCCTGCTATCATCTCTTTCTTCATTGTAACTCGATTGGTTCCAGGTACTGTGGACCCTTGCTTTTCTGCTGCGTTTTGTTCCGCATCCAGTTCTGCTTTTGTGTTTGGCTCCTCAGAGACGTCCCTCTGGTTTGCAGACGTCGTCTGATGATCCTCTGTCTTGCCCCCTTCCCGAAGCATTTGAGTCTCTTGGCTGTCGTTTTTCTTGGATAGTCCCTCCAATGTGTTTCCCGTTTCCCGATACAAGGCTTGCGCCTCTTTTGTTTCTTCACCTCCAGCATCTTCTCCTTTTTCTGCTGATAAAAGTCTTTTTCCTCCGTTCCCCTTTTCTCCCGACGCATCCTCCTGGTGCCTTGCGCGCCATCCCGTATCACTGTGCCGTTGTCTCCAGGAGTGATATTCCCCGACTGTATTGAGCCGGGTGCTGATTCGTTGTACGTCATTCCTACATTATCCTCATTGCCGCTGCTCGCGAATTCTCCTTGGCCTGCATGAACCTCGTCATCCTTCGCAATGGGAATGACATGCAAATCATCCCCTAAACCCACGCCTCGGGTTGGGCTCGGAGTTGAAGTCGAAGTAGCTGGGGTCTCGTGCCTCTCCAAAGCCGAGTCGGGAGCCGTGAGTGCATCCGAGTCGATGAGTACTGACTTGTTGGCTGTAGGCGTTTCGTCAAGTGGTTTTCCTTCAGGTCCCACATCACTGTAAGATGAAGGTATATTCCGATTAGCTGCCCAGGCAGCAATGTCGTATAGGCCGCGGGGCGAATTATATTCGTCACAATTACTCGGCAATGGGCTCGGGGGAGAGCGTCCGCGCGTGTAGTAATATGGTTCATATCTGACAGGGCTTGTTTCCGCATCGGGTTGATTCACGTAAGACCAGTCGTTAGGGGGTTCGACCGTTCTGATTTGTGGAAGGTTTTCTGGATGATATCCGTCAACAAGATATTGATGCAAGGTGTAGCCTTCATCAACTATCGATTCAGGGGGGTTCAGTTGTCCAGTCTCTTCGCTTTCCCTTTGCCGAGGGAACATCTCCAACAGAGCAGACGCCTGAAGTCGCATGCGCGGGTCATTGCTCAGACAGACTTCTGCCATTTGTCGATACCAGTCCGGGATATTTACTTCGGGGCCAAGTATCAGCGGTCGACCCTGCGCTTCTGGCTCATCCTCCTGCGTTGCCAAGGCCCACAACACCATTCCAAGTTGGTATAGATCTGATTTGACGCCGATGTACATGGTGATGCGCTGGTTACTCTCAATGAGAGGTGTTGCTTCCGGGGGCTCCCAGCCTACTGGACACCCCCTTCTGTTGATGTCGATGATCTTCGCGTCGCCATAACCATCTATAACGATGTTCGACAGTGTGAAGTCTCCTTGCACAAACCCTGACTCGTGGATGTCGGACAGCCCTTCCACGATCTGCCGGGCCCATCTTTCTCTCGTCGCCCAAGGAAGATCATAGTCGCCATCTTTGCAATGCTCATAGATGACGTCGATGAGAGCTCCTTGGTCCGCATAGTTAATAAGAAGACCTTTGACATTCTGATCTTGATCATCCACAACCACACCGTAGAAGTGAATGACATTGCGCGAGGATATTAAAGCATTGAGGGCATTGATTTCATACAGAAATTCGTCTATGGTGTCAGGACTTGGAATCTCCTTTTTGATGAGCGTATGGCCGTTAACATTGACTTTATAAACAAATCCTGACATGTGGGATTCAAAAGTGATGTCTCTTTCTCGAATGCGGCGACAACCCAAATGCTTTATTTGGGCAACAGTGGGATATTGTATAATTTCCTGTATGTCATTAGCTTGGTCTCAGTAAGTCTATCGCAAATACCGACATTGCCATCTTCAACTACGTGCACATGAAGCCTTCCATCTGTTGTTTGAAGCTTCAAATTTGTTACAGTGTCATAAAATTGGATGTCCCTCAAGCTTTCCCTGATCGCCTCATAAATTTTTGCACTCTTCTCTCGTTGGTAATGCGTGTTGATCAGATCCATTTCCAGGGAGTTTGGTGGCGCATCTCGATAATCAAGCGAGATCGTTACACGCCGCCAAAGGTGATCACGCTCGCGATACGTAACAAAAAACTTTTCCCTCTTTGACCGGTCTCTGAAGTGCATACTGAGATTCAGTATCCATGTCTTCTCGAGCTCTTCGTGGATTATAGCGTCGTACTGGGATGCTGTTATCGAACGAGTGTCTGCAGTAGACAAGGTGTCTTGTGCTGGACACTCGTCCGCAAGAGTCATCTCCTCATCCGGATGCAGTATTCCGTCAGTAGGTTCCCTAGGCGACTCATCCGTAACATCATTAACGGATAGAGAGGGGACAAATCGGGGTATTTCGTCCTGAGGGGAGCCGAGAAAGCTTGGGGCGCTGACACGAGGGTTGGTCGCGGGCTGTGAGGCTGACGGTGATCGTGGTCTGTAAGAGCGTCGGTCCATAGACACAGCTCGTCTTTCATCTGGAGTTGGCTCAATAGGCGAGAGGTTAGTCCTCCTTTCCGATACTTGGCGTTTGAATGTCTGCGCCCGAGGTAGTCCAGGCACAACCCTTCGAGACATTCGGCGAATCAGCCCGCCTTTGTCAAGGTCAGCCGAGTCGGCCTCATGCTGAGGGCTCTTTGGCTGCTCGGTAGGTTTACATGGCGTATTACTGCCACTCTGTCTACCAAAGAGCTTTCGAAAGAATCCCTGAGTACCGGACAATGCAGTTGTTTGTGAACGAAGCGTTTGCTGTGGCTCGGACGCTATTACGCCGGCCTGAGCCATGGCCGCGGCACTGCGACCTGCTGCGTACTGCTGTGTTCAGGCACAATAAGAATCAATATCAGTAGTTAGCCACGTTGAAATGGCTGAACACTTAATGATTTGGCGATTGCTTAGTGGCGAAAACGCAATTGCAAGTCGATACCTGTGATACAGCATACACCACGCCCTGTATCGTTTCACAACTTTTGCCTGTTATAAAAACAAAATCTGGAGATGCATATGGATAAATACCAGCCGTGCAGGTAGAAAACGTATATAATAGCAAAAATAGGTAGAATATGCAAGCCAGCGAAATGGCAATGGAGTGAAAGTCCACCGAGTAACCACACAAACACAACCAACTTATCAATTGAAAAAGAGGTTTTTTGAAGTGAGTAACAGGATAAAGGAAATGTTTGCCTGACTCATTC
Source organism: Fusarium fujikuroi IMI 58289 (assembly GCF_900079805.1). NCBI lineage: Eukaryota > Fungi > Ascomycota > Sordariomycetes > Hypocreales > Nectriaceae > Fusarium > Fusarium fujikuroi. The sequence goes on along the minus strand of NC_036623.1, from coordinate 1,047,763 downwards.
AAGAGAAAGCAAAGAAAAAACGTTGCTGTGGTCGGTAATATCGCCCGAGGAGGTTGGGATAATAATGCAACGGTCGGTGAAGAGCGGGTCTTGAACAAGCGGTCGAAGTCGCGGGGAACGAAGCCGGAGGCGCAATAAATATCAGTGCATCAGGAGCTTTCAGAAGAAAAAAACGATATTATCGTGATGAAATGGGTAAGACTTTTCGGGTGAGATATATCCAAAAAAGACCTGAGGCATCAGAATGTCATTGGAAATGGAGCTGCGATGAACGCCCTGCTAATATCAATGGTAAAGATGAGGTCCAAAGCCTAAAACGGGCAGCCAACGGCAATAATGGTGGATATGGATTGTGACTGGACAAGAGAGTGTGTGTGGGCTGAGTGGATAGTGGCTCTTAGTCGCGGCGGGACGGACACGGGGGGACGGGCGGAGCGGGCGGCGGAGGCGCTGGGCTTCTGACGTTTAGGCTTTGATTATTTTGGGCCTCTCTAGCAGCCTGAGCCACACTAAAGACGTGGGATTCGTGATGACGCTGTAGCTGGACCGCCCTACGAAGGGGCTGGATGCCATGAATTGCAATGCGAGGCATGTGTGCGACTGCTCACTTCGCTGCAAAGCCACCACTGCCCAAGCCTAACTAAACCCAAGCCTAGGCCTAGGCCCAGATGTCAGCGCAGGGCTGTGGTTGTACTTTGCCCCAGACTTGCCGAAGAGCGTCAGGGGTCGTTGCTTGACTTGACGACAGTTGTGCATGGTTTTAGGCGTGAGTGTCGCGACTGTGGTCCATTCATCCCACCATGCCGGAACCTTCATTCTTTGAAGCCACCCAAAGGACCCTGCTAGGCGAGCGATTTCGACCATGGCAAGCAAGCTGTGGCCTGGTCTTGCTGCGTGCGTCTGCTGCTGCAGGGTCATACTTTCAAGAGAGACGGTGACGCTGGACGGCTTGCGGTGGGGAACCATCGATGAGCTGGCCCCTTTCAGACGCCCTTGTCTCGTCCCATTCTGTCGACGCTAAACACGAGTTTGCGTCTCTTTGAGCGCAGGGGAAGGCGGTGATGCATCATTAGGCACGGAGAAAGATTCTGGTCAGGCATAAAGAGCTGCGAACGGATATCGAAAATAGCCGCCGTCGTTTTATCTTGGTGATGGATGTGAAGGTGTAAGAGTGCACGGTTCTTTGAGTTGGTGTGATTTAGCATGCCAATCTGTATCACGAGAACATGACTGACAGGGAAAGGAACAGGCAAGTGCTCTTTGAAACCTTCCCTTGCCAGAAAGAAAAGAAGTCGGGAGAGAGGAAAGACCCAAGTTCAGTCAACGGAAGGTACGAGCATGAATTCACGAATAGGAAACCCCGATTACTGTGCAGATAGGCAACTCCCCAAAACGAAGCAGGGTAGACACAATGGCACTGTAGGCAGGCGTATCAGATAGCATCATTAATATCAAAACACCAACTTCCATTCTCACAGAATCACCAGAAAGCATCATTGTCTCACCTAATGACATCACTCTCCCTCAACACTCGGCAATCAACGTGGTCTGCTCAAGATAGAGATCATGACAGCTTCACTCATGGGTTATGCCGCATCCTTGACAATAACCCACAAGCAAGCCACCTTCCTATGGGGAAAAAATTAAAGTGTGAAGTCACTCAGGCAAGGCACGTGTATCTTGCCGAATATTGCACTCATGTAGGTGCGTGTCATTCTGAGCTGCTGACCCCAAGACTCGAACCATAAGACGGATGATCTAGATGTCCTGTAGACTCCAGTCCAACTGCATACGCAAGCGACGGCGCCGTCTAAGCCAGGTAATCTCAGCTTTGCTGACCGCCTTGTTCAACCTTCTGTTCACTGTCTGGTTTCATGGTGTCCTCGGCAGGTCCTCAAAGTTGGTCAGAGCAGGGCGAATTTAATCAATGGCTAGCTCGTGGTAGCCCGGCACTCGAAATGCCAAGATCTTATGTCGCATATTCGGAAAATAGCGAGCTCGAGGCACTGGACTCCATGCATTAAGCAACATGCCAATGCAAATGCAAAGTCTGAGGCTTACGCATAGAAAGCAATGCTCAGATCCAGAGGAGTTGGCAATGGCATGCATCATGGTACGAGACAATTCATATGCCATTGTCGTATCAAAATTCGCTTCTGGTCTTCTACCGGATCCCAGTCAAACGTCACAGTCTTCTCTCACCAATGGAGATGTGATATGCAATATCTCCAAATCAGGAGCAAATAGGTGCCAGTGCCCAATGCGACTTTACTATGACGGGCTCGATTTTATCCAATTCGCGCACACCCTCAAGCACCTCCCTCAATGAGGAAATACCTAAGCTTGCCGACACCTTAGTTGGTTCAATTCGCTCGTCTTCTTCCCTCTCGTCTCAATTTTCGAACTGGTCACGTCACACAAGCACTCCAGGAGCTTTCAGCTTCACAGGAAACTGTCCTGCGGCCGAGTCTGAGGCCCGATCCACCAGGCAAGATCCCATAAGAGCCTCGCGTGGGGTCAGGCATGAGTGCAGCACAAGAACGGCCCGCTAGAACAACGCTCAAGTGAGGCTACCTGCACTTGACAGGTTGTCGGTTCGCCATGCAAGCAATGGGGCCGCAACACACCACTAGCCCGTATGTACGAACGGGCTTCCAGACGTCTTATAGGCTTCGGTTGGGTGTCAATCAAATTCTTATGCGATGGCTATACCGGCATGTTTAGCTCGTTCGATTGATTAACATGAAGCTTCACAGGACTCAACAGTCTCATGAGATCGTGTCAAAAGATGCGACATGACAAGAAGGCGATATACGACTTCAGATCACAATCCATTGTCGTTATCAAACTTTCCCTCGGCTAGGCTCGTCCCGTGCCTGGCTCCACAGATCCCGCGCCACAGACAAGATGAGATCTCCCAGAGCCTTGGCCTAGCTAAGGTACAAACCAGGATCATCATTCTGGGGAACCATCTGGTGGCATCCGGATATCTACTGCGTCAATGAGGTTGAAAATGCTATGGACCTTGTCGATCCATTGACCCAGAGACAATTTCAGACCTGTGACAAAAGGTCCTACCAAAATTCCTGGCATACTCCATGCTTCAAGGTTGTCACCACCTCGCAGGCCTCGAACTTTACCAAAGCAGTGTTCTTCCACACCAGCCATTACGCATTGTGGCTGGCATCGTAAACACTTACTAAGTTTAGGGACAGATCCTTAATATGTCTGTGATATAACGATCAGTGTCATTGGCTCGGGCAGCACCTTGTGATCATAACATCATACGCCCGAGCTGGGTAGTAAAGTAGAATGACGTCGCTTTCCTATATATACAATTATACATGAAGGCGTCAACTACACGCTGCCTTGTGACACCCCAAACAAACCACTAATGCATGCTTCTAATAGTACAATTTCCTCATTTTGGGAATAACAAGAGTAGGAGTCTTTATATCGTTCATCTAAATTTCTCGCCCATGCCCAAACGCCCTTCAAATCAGGCCCTGCAGCGTTCATAACATCAACCTTCTTTCAGTTGGTGCTAGATGATAGCTGCAAGGCTAGAATGCATCGATGCCTCGTTCGGTATTTTAGTCCTCCTCTTCAGCAGACTCAGAGTCGTTCTTCTTCTGCTGAGCCTTCCACTCGCAGATCTTGCATGTGTTGGCCTTCTCCTTATCGACGTTTGGGAAGACAAGGTCAAAGACCTCAGGGTACCAGGCCACAGCATGACCTTCAAGACCCTCCTTGATGTTCTAGAAGTATTCGTTAGTAATCGGAAATTGGATACCGGATAAGATGGGGAAACATACCTCGGGTAGCTCTAGCCAGTCAGACATGTTGTCCTTGGGGAAGATGATAGTCTTGCAGCCAGCTCGTCGAGCAGCAACAGTCTTCTCACGAAGACCACCAATGCGTAGTACCTTTCCAGTGAGTGTGATCTCCCCAGTCATGGCAACTGTAGGATCAACGGGGGCATCGAGAGCAAGAGAAAGGAGTGAAGTAGCCATTGTGATACCAGCTGAAGGACCATCCTTGGAGACGGCACCATCTGGAACGTGCAGATGCATCTTTGCCTTGTCGAAGAAGTGGTTGTCAGGGAACTGCTTAACCATGAAAGACTTGGCGAAAGAGTAGGCAATGGTAGTAGATTCCTTCATGACATTTTTGAGGTTACCGGTGATCTCGAGGTGAGGTCGTGTAGATGGTCGAAGGGGAGCCTGGAGGATGGATTCGATATACATGGCGGCACCGCCAAGTTGTGTCCAAGCGAGGCCCATGGAAACACCGGGAGGGTTGACCTCGTAGAGACGGTCAGAGGTGAAGACAGGAGGTCCAACGTAGTCGGTGAGGTTATCCTTGCCGATAACAACATGGACAGAGTCAGGGACGTTGAGTGGCTTGCGGGGCTTCTCCGTGGTCGCGCCAGTTTCGTTAGAGGTGGACTCCTTGTCCTCGGTAACCTCCTCGGTCTTGCTCTTCTTCTCAGCCTCCTCAAGAGCAGACTTGCCCTCCTCGGTGAGAGCCTCCTCTTCAGGCAAAACTTCCTCGCCGAGCTCCTGAACGATCTTGAGGGCGGACTTTCGGTAGACCTTCTCGATCTGCTTCTTAAGGTTTCGCACACCAGACTCACGGCAGTATGACTTGATGAGCTCCTCAATTGCCTCCTCGCTCAAGTTGACATCAGCGTTCTGAAGTCCAGCAGTCTCCTTGGCAGCGGGGGCAAGATATCGTTGGGCGATGGCCATCTTCTCATCGGCAACGTAACCAGAGAGGGTGATCAGCTCCATGCGGTCGAGCAGGGGTCGAGGAATAGTGTCAGTCATGTTGGCAGTGCACACGAACAAGACCTTAGACAGATCAACAGGGACATCCATGTAGTGATCCAAGAAAGAGCTATTCTGCTCGGGATCGAGCAGCTCCAGCAGAGCAGAAGAGGGATCGCCCTGGTAACCTCGGCCAATCTTGTCGATCTCATCGATCAGAATAAGAGGGTTCTCGGTTTGACACTTCTTCAAAGCCTGGATCATACGGCCAGGAAGCGCACCAACATAGGTCCTTCGGTGACCCTTGATTTCAGCAACATCTGTGAGACCACCGACACTAAACCGGTAGTACTCACGGTTAAGAGCTCGGGCAATCGACTTTCCAATACTTGTCTTACCCACACCAGGAGGTCCGACGAAGCAGAGGATCTTGCCCTCGACAGTGCCTCGAAGCTTGCCGACAGCGATGAACTCCAGAATGCGGTCCTTGACGTCCTTGAGACCGTGGTGGTCCTCGTCCAGAATCTTGACTGCATTAGGGATGCCAAAGTTCTCGGCACTCCTCCTGCCCCAGGGAATCTGGGTGAGCCAATCTAGGTAGTTCCTTGTGACGTTGAACTCGGAAGCGGCTGTCTCGAGATGAGCAAGCTTGTTAAGCTCTTCATCGAAGACCTTGCGAACTGCCTCGGGCATGGCAAGGCTGTTGGCCTTCTCCTTGAACTTCTCGACGAGCTTGTCCTTTCCATCGGATTCCAGGCCAAGCTCACGACGAATGCCCTTCATCTGCTCCATAAGCCAGTACTCGCGCTGCCTCTTACTAATCTTGTTCTCGACATCCTTGCTGATCTTGGACTGTAATTGGGCATTCATGAGCTCCTTCTTCAGCACCACAAGAGCCTTCTGCATCCTCTCCTCGACGTTGAGGCAGCCCAATACCTCTTGCAGCTCCTTTTGCTCGCCTGAGGACACGGCAGCGGCAAAGTCGGCGAGCTTAGCGGGTTCCGATGTAACATTTCCGGTTGATTGACTCATAGAGAAAGTGGAGATCTGGTCTCGGAAGAGATTGTTCATTGTGGCGACTTCCTTGAAAACGTTGACAATTTCGTTGGTGACGGCGCGAATGACAGGGCTCTTGGGATCGTATGGCTCATCGACAAGGTTCTCGACGTTGACCAGACTGACGGGGTATCTCTTGAGGAATGATGTTGGCTCATACTTTTCGGCTGTCTGGTCAGGCTTCTTCTCGACAGCGCTCTCCTCGAAGCTGGCAACGACATCTCCCTTCTTCTCGGGAGTAGCCTCTTCCTCTGCGGGCTTCTGGGGAATCGGTTCGGGTGTGGGCTCAGCCTTAGCATCAGTCTTCTTAGTAGTATCTTGGCCACCAGGGGGTAGTAGACTGGACAACTTGATACGGCGATGGGGGTAGAGGATGGCAGTCAAGGCACCTTCTTGGCCGTGGATGGGGAAAGCACTTGTAATCTGGGCGAAAACACCGACATCGTAGACGTCCTCGGGGTTCCTGATCACATCCTCATCCTCGTTCTCGTCCTTGAACAAGAATGCACCAACGTATGGCTGACCACGCTTAATCGACTCGGTGATTGCATTCGCCACCTCGGGGTCCTTGATGGTAATAGCCTTGTAGAAGCCAGGGAAGAGTGGTCTTCGAGCAATCGGGATTGCTAGGACTTGGGGGTAGACTTCAGGGACGACAGGCTTCTGGAGAGCTTTCTCGGCAGAGGGCTTTCTACCGCGACGACCTCCGTCACCACCTGAGTTGTCACCTCCAGATCCAGATCCAGCACCTCCAGCAGCACTTCCCGCCTTTCCATCGTTCGATTGCCCAGCGCTATCGTTCTTTCCAGAGCCAGGTGAATCGGGGCCTGGATTCCTCGACTCGGCCAGTAGGGGGCTGTCGGCTTCCCTGCGCTTGTTCTCGATATTCGCCTTGGCCTCCTCGTCAGATAAGGGCTCCGTCAATGGCTCTATCGCAGACTCGAAGAAGCCCTTGTCGTTGCTGTCCTTCTCTTTGGTGACTCGGGCAGATGTGGAAAAGGCAGCGGCGACTAACCGTGGTTGAATGGCGGGAAGCCGACGACCGCAGATGTGATGGTTGCAGTAGGCGGGAGCAGAAGCCCATCGTGCAGCGGTTGCTTCGGAAGATACTCGTGATGCGCGGACGAGAGAGCGCTCAAGAATGAGGCGGCCCGAGAGGCGTGATCGGGGAATCATGATCGTTGATGCCGCTGCGATTCGATTGTAGCGAACACGGAGCTAGAGCTAGGATCCGAGGGGTTGAGAGACGACAGGTAGAAGCTCCCCGCGATGGGCAGCTGTAGACTAGGGTAGACTAGACTCGACTCGATTCGACTAGTTGATACAATGAAGAATTAAAGAAGAAGAATAAAGTGTAAAAAGGAGAAGAAATGGTCTATCATAAGCAGTTGACAAGGATAATACAACTAGACTAGCAGCAGGCCGCAATTGTCCGCATCACCGCTTGGCTTGACCCTCGCTTTTGGTTTTGGTTGGTTTTGGTGGAGGCGACTTAATAATCGCGAACTCGGACTTTACTACATCATCCAAAATTTCGATTCCAAGACGTTCCGCGCTAGAGGTAGTTCAGTTTAGTCAGCCACTGACCAATGAGACCCCGCTATCGGCTGTTGCGCCGGCCGTTTATCAGATTGCGATACAACTACCGTTGCTCGCGTGCCTCGTGCCTCAGCCCAGAGCCTTCTCGACTTCTATAAGTCTTTCTAATTCTTATGATTTGGTTAATACATCTATCTATCTATCTATCTATCTATCTATCTATCTGTTTGATCAGATCAATATGGTTTCGCATCGATTTGATCGTCATGACTTGTTATATCTGTCATCATAAGATCATGCTGTCATAGACAGGCAACTAGCAAGCAAGTCAAGAACTAGGAGCTGTAGTAATACCATTCATTACCCAGCATACCAGCTCAATTATGTATGTTTAGAGTTCTATGCTGGATAGAATCTTAAAGAGATCGACTGGAGCATTATAACCAAATTGGGCTATCTACTTATTCTTAATTAAACGCAATGAGTGCCTTGACACGGCGTGTAGCGTTCTAACCCAGTAAGTAAAGGTAAGCCTTGCAACAGTAGCAGATGTTACTAGTTGTTCATTTTTTCATATCGTCACAGTCATATCGGGTGTAATTGGCGTTCAATTTAACACCAGTTTAAACACCATGTCCCTTTTCAAACATACACAACACGACTTTTACTGTAGGTCATGAACAGATATAAGTTGATTGACAGTCGAGACTACCCTATACTTCTCCGCAACCAAACTTGGCAACGACTAACAACCCTTCCTTCCCCAACTGTATTTCTTTGTTCATGAGTTGAAGCCTGAAGTTCTATAAGCTTTCATCCATTCCACCCCATACAATCTTCTCCAGGAGAAACCCTATACCCTGCTCTCAAACCTTGGAAAGCTTCCTCTCTTCACGTTGAGACATATTCAGTTCATTGGTCTCAGCCATGTCACAAGATCAGGACGTTTCAAGCTCGCTCAAGAATCTGTCAATCGACACAAAGGACGAGCCTTCAGTGTTGTCCAAGAAACCAGCTGCCAAAAAGGCCAAGAAGACCAAGAAGGTCGTTGCAGACTCATGGGAAGACTCAGACTCCGACTCCGGCTCTGATGCAGAGCCTGAAGCCCAGCCAGAGTCAAACAAGCCAACTCCTGCCACGACGCCTGCGCCGCCTCCCCCAACGCCCATGTCTCCCGTCGGTGGCCTACCATGGGAGTCATCTTCAGGAAGTCCCGGCCATCGCGCTGGAGCAGACCCGGATAAGCGGCCTGAGAAGACAGATGCCGTGGCTCGCCGTATGATCGCTGCTGGACTAGGCCTCAAGGCACCAAAGCAGACGGAGGAGCAAAGGGCGTACCAGAGGAGTGTTCGCGAGCAAGAGAAGAAAAGGAGAGAACAGGAGAAAGAGGAGGAAAAGAAACGACAGGCTGATGTTGAGAAGGCAAAGGCAGCTATTTGGGATGATTAACAGATAATCTTATTAACAAGCTTGGAAGACTAGCTCTTGTATCAACTTTATCGAAACCCCTCATTGTCACCTGAAGCAAGGGTCTGAGGGTATTCTACTGGCCTAGATTCAGAGCGCTCTTATCGGCAAATGCGAGGGTTGGTATTGGCATATTGAAGCAAGAGACAAATATGTGTGAATCTTATTGCATGGAGTCACAAGAACTTGCAATGCATGTTTCTGCCTGGACAGCCCCCAGAGAAATTACTGAACCGAGTGACCTGAAGTCAAAGAAGAAAGATATAACATAGAGCACTTACACAAGTTGCCAGGATTCAGAAATATCTGTAAACAAATCCCTGCTACCGACAACGACGACTCTGCCTAGTCCGAAGTACATACATACTTTGGGGGTTTGGACGTAAACAGTTCACTTTATATGAGCGACGGTGTTGATTCTGGTCCACAGGATCATGTTTGCATGATGATATACACACTTGAGGACTTCACATAATGGCCAACATCATGTAACAAAATTCGTGAATCGAGCAATCGCGGCCGAACCGCAGGTATCATTGCATTGCCATTTCTCAATCTCGGTTTGCCTAGACAGTAGCAATGCTCTCAACTTTTCATGACCACATGCTGGGAATGCTTTTCTCTGTACCTCCTCCGTTCTCGAAGGCTCCCAGGCGCAGCGTGTGATTCATGTGCCATATGGTTGGTTCCATGGCATGAAAGCTCATGACAACCACACGACTTCCAAAACAAACCCAACTTTGACTCCGTGTATAAGTCTGAAGACAGACTATTGATATTGTTTTCGTTCACAGTGGTATCTTTCTCTCCCAACATCCATCGTGTCCCAAAAATTTCATCTCAACCGGCAACCAGGGGTATTCTTCGTTTTTTTTGGTCTCAGCTTTTCGTTACATGACTGGGTATAAGGAGTGGACGTCAAGTCATCAAAAGAGAACCCCTGATTCCATATAGACCAGGAAAAAGCAAAAACTAACATAATATAAAAAACAAGAAAGCACTCAAACGCAAATCAGGTAAAACAAACATGGCAAGACGTTAACCGACCGATGCACAAGTCGACGTTCCAGGGTATTTTTACGCCAGGGTATATCCAGCCGGGGTATTTGCATGTAGAGGTTCTAACACGGGGGAATCTAACGGAAAGGCCCAATAGGGGCGGGGTATCCTGAATTCATAGAATGAGAAGTGGAAGGGCGCCCGCTGTCGCCAGACGCGCGGGTGCTGTGGCGAGGTGTGACATCGCCAGGTTGAGGAATAGACAATTTGTTGTCCATATGAGTGCCGAAGGTTCGAGGAGCCCAAGGATTGTCGTCGTCGGGGAGATTGACGCCGCTGTCGTTCCAGGGGTTTCGGTCGGCATTGAAGCTGCGGGTCGATTCGATCGAAATGAGCGAAGATTTAGAGACGTTGCTTGAACCCTTGAAAAAGTTACTGTTGCCAGAATGAGAGCTGTTCTTTCTACGGTCCAAGAAAGATGAAATTGACGTCATACTGCCAGGCTTTCGGAGACGGTCCAGAATACTGCTTCGCTCGCGAGCGACTTCATCGCCAAAGCCAGTCTTGATAGGAGAATCAGTGGCGACAGGTGCAGGAGCGTGCTGTAAAAGCTTAGAGTCGAAGTACTGCAGAGAATCTTCAAACGAGTCGGACTTGGGGCGGGGAAGAGCGCCCTTCACGACATTGATCTCAGCTCCGGAAGTTGCGAATTGAGACTGAATGAAGTCCATAGCATCACGGAGACCACCGGCGTTGTTGCGGGTAAACCCCCAAAGAAGAGTGACCGTAGGCTCGCCGCTCTCGGTGAGCTCGTCGGGGTTCTGCCTGACGCTGAGTTCAACCTCATGCTGGGCTTTCAGCTTGGGCACGAGGTCATGAGCGAATTCAGGAGACTCGAGGAATTTGACCAGCTCAGGAGTTCTGGCGAGAACAAGCTCATGCTTATCTGGGACCATGCCGAGAAACTCATCGACACAGTGAGGAACCTGCCACTGTGGACCGTTAACAGTAACTTCATCACTGGCTTGCTCAGTGCTGGGAAAGTTGATCTTGCAGTTGTACTTCTGCTCCAGGTCATCGATCTCGGGAAGTCTAGCGATAAGCTGGCGATGATAGAGGCGGTCAACGCTGACAATCTGAGATGTGTACTCAGAATCCTATCGATTCTGTTAGCATTGAGCGAGCGGTGGCATTAAGTGACACTTACGGCACGATCGACCATCTCCAAGATCTCGTTCTTGACAGCGTCCAGATTCTGGGCGTTTCGAGCTGGTGTGCGGCAGATGACATTATCGACTTTGATATCGTCGTCTTCTCGACCCATTCCGCCTGTATCAAGGTTAGTAAGCTTATACCTGATAGTGCAGCAACGGCGATTCTGACCTCTATCCATAGCATTGGAGAACTTGACAAAGACTGAGTGCTTCTTCATGATGCGCTGGATGTGCTGACCACCAATACCGATGATGCGTTTGTGGTACTGATCCGGCACATGGAACGAAATAGATGCAGGCATTTCTTGCTCCACAAGAGTGAGGCCCTGCTTCATGGACTCATAAGTTGCTGCCATGACATCGATGTTGAAGTTGTACTCGTTGAAACCATCGAAAATGATCTGCACATTGCTCTGTCCCATTATCTTGTTGATTTTGCCATTCTTTTTGCCACTGACGAATTCCTTGTGCTCGTTGGCAAGCTCAATCTTGACGCGGATCTGGTACTGAGATTGAGAAATGAACTTCATCTCCGAAATGACTTGAAGAGCTGTCTTGACAGCGTCATCAGAGCCAGTGATGGTGAAACTCAGCTTATCGAAGGAAAGGTCGGCATCGGAGTTGGCGCAGATATCAACAAGCAAACTCTTGATGTCGTTGGGGTGAGGGAATTGCCTGGCATCAGCCGGCTGAATGAACCATCCCGCACTGTAGAATTGACCAGCCTGTGCTTAAGTTAGCGAGGCGTCTATTCGAAATCAGACGTTACTTACCAAGGACATGATCTCTCGCACAGTTCGCTCAACGTGAAGACCTTCGCTTCCTTGAACTCGGACCATGTTACGCTGAGTAGCCAGGGGAGGGAACATGATGAAGGTGCCGTTGGCCTCGAGAATCTTCCGGACCTTATCTAGACGACCAAGCAGAATACTGTCGATCTTGGCAGCAGGAATTGTGACGTCCTTAACGTACAACCTGATGCGCTGGACAGTTTCGTGCAGTTTCTGTTTTGCTAATTTAATAGCTTGGGGCGTTTCGCCAGTGATAAAAATATCGTTGGGGTCACGGCGAGTCGCTTTAGGAGGACAGTAGCGGTACATTGCCGAGAACGGGGGTGGGAAGTAGATGGCAGTTCCAGTGGAAGACTCAATGAGCTTGATATTCTTGCGATGTCGGCCACAGACAAGCTGGTGGAGGGAAGCCTCAAGTTTGGTACCATCGACAATTCGGCCGAGCTGCGTAAGTGTTAGAATGGCACATAAGTATGATTAAGCAGGAAACAGTACCAGAGTATCGATGTGGATCAGAACACGAGCCTTGGCGTGCTCGGATGATAGTATATCACCGTAGATTGCAACTCTCCAGCGCTGATCCATGCGTAATTCAGCATCACCAGTCATACCGTCCACAACAGGGGTCAGCTTGGGGCCAAGAAGGAAGATATCTACGCCACAGAAGGTGGAGATGTAATCGAGGGTATCAGTGACAGGCTTCTTGAGCACTCCGGCATTGAGGTCGCAGACGAGTTGACCATCGATATCAATGGTGGTGCAGCGCTGTGAAAAGGTTAGAGAAGAGCCTCGACTTGTCCCGGGAAAGCCCAAGGGTATATGAATAGGAACATACAAGAGAAATTGGGGTATCATTCAAAATAGTCTCTCGGCTCTTGTGGACCAGCTCTGGAGAGCCCGAGAGACAAACAGTAGCAACCTGTTGGCCTTTTCCGCCCTTGAGCATTGTTGACAGGACATATGCCTCAACAGGAAGCGGCCCGTTGGTAATCTCCTGGCACATCCTGTGGAGGTTGTTCAGGTTCTGAACATGGATAGGCAGCTCGTGAATCTGGACGTCGTCCGGCGCGTCCTCGGGGTGTGTCCATCGCAGGACAGCGTCAGTGGTTGCGTGAAGAATGTCCTCAGTATCGGGGCCCGCAAGATCGGAAGCGAATGGGATATTGAAAGAGTAGAGAATGGTGGCATCGGCGGCTTGAGGGGAAGCCATGGGCTGACCGGGTTGAGCGGCGTTCTTGGGATGGTTGAGGGCATTCATGGGCATATTAGGACGGCCCATTACGAAATTGGGAGCCATTCTTTCCGACCAGTGACGCATATTTGCCAACTTATTCATGATGAGGATCGAGAAAGTTGCGTCGTTGGTATCGTCGTCGTCGTCCGAATCGTGGGCGGGCGGCGACGGTCGGCCAAGGTGGAGGAGGCTGAACGGAAGAGGACGCCGGGGGTGGAGAAGAGCCAAAGAGAAGAGAATACAAAGATGATGCGAGATTGATCAAGAGAAAGCGAAAACTGTATGGGTATCGAAGAAGCTGAGGTCAAGAAAGGGCTGTGAGGATGGGGGGGAAGGGGGTAAGGGTAGGGGAAGGGGAAAGAAAGAGAGATGTGGTATTTGAGAGCTCTTTCCACGTCTGACGAGGGAGGGAGAGAGAGGTTAGGTTAGGTAGGTTGAGTGGAGGTTGACTGAGGTGAGGTGAGGTGAAGTGAGGGAAGTGGAAGGGCAGAGGATAAGGTATAGTTAGCGGAGCCAGGCGTAAAAAGCGAGGAACGTCAGGCCAAGTCCAGTCCAGTCAGTCAAGTCAGCAAAGAGTGGACGTACCTACCCTCTGTACCATACCTACCGTCCGTACCTGCTCGAGTACAAGACACGAGAGTGGGTGATGAGCCAGGTGGCAGGTACAGCTGCTTAGTGCCCTGGTCCGCCTACCGTAACTTGCCAGGGAAGTAACTGGGGGGAGATTTAAAAGAGGGCCCTAGCACGCTGGGACTAAACCCGAAGGCCTGTCTCTGTCTCTGTCTGAGATGGGAATCTGAACTCAATTTTCACGATACAACAGAAGAGATGACAACGCGAAACATCAGAATTGAAATGAAACAAGGACTCAAATAAGAGAAGGCTTAATACAACTGCATATCAAACAGCCCACGCATGGTACAAGGTTTTGCGTCGAAAACCCCTCGGAAAGGGTGGTCACTCTAATCATGGTCGAGGGTTTTGATAAGAACAGCCACAGCGAACACTGAACCACTAAATCATCGACAATCCCTGACTGCCCTGGAACCATGAGAAGTTTCAATTGCGCAGATCGTCAGAGTTGCGAACCACAACGATGAGAAGTATAACTCGAAGCATAACTCAAAGCATCATATAGCTCATTCTTCACAATGACGATACGCTGAACCAACACAAAACTCAGCCATTGCCAACCCTCAGCTCCTTGGTTCGATCGCCTTCGAATAACAACGTCTTAGGGCATGGATGTTTTCTGGGTAGTGGAGACCATCAGCCCAGGCTTGGAGCCTCCTCCTGCAGACCACAGTAGTATCATCGTGGTCACTCCAACAGGTTTACGCAGTCTCCTCCCGCGGAACGCTACGCTGAACCGGCTGCGTTCCAAACACTTTAGTGGGATGTTCAAGGGCTTCGGCAAAGCATAGCAAAGCCTCCGGGTCGTCCATGGAGCGAAACTCAGTCAAGACCTGAAGTATGGATACTCGACACATCACCAAATCCACAAGATGTCTTAAGTACCGTTGTCTCGAACACTAACACGAAGAGAGCCTGGGTACAGGGCAACAGCTGCACGAGGATGGGTCACCTCCGCCAATGACCAACCACTCAAGTCTGTTTACTGTCAAGGGCAGCTAAAACCCATGTTTTTGCATCATAGTATCCAGATCCAAGACGATCATTTGGTCAAGTAAGTCCACCGCATAAGCACAACAAATTGTAACCAGAGAAAACACCAAAACACACCACACATCGCATCCATCATCAGCTGTGTTTCGCTTCGTTGCTAATAATGTTAGACCAAGCTTCGATCACACGGCGTCCCCACACAAGACAAGGTCCTCGTCTGGTGTCTGTGTGACTTGTCCCAGGACGAACAAGGGAGCTGATTCGAGGGGGTGACCCATGCAAGCCGGCCTCTCACCAAGAGTCCGGCACCGGCTCAGCCACTAGCAACTCGTCATTGAATATATCAGACTTTCAGGGACCTTATTTGGCCGGCACTGCAGAATGCAGAATGGCAATGTGCACACAGACCAAAAGACACAAGGATCTACAGTCTCGACTTCTGTACTGCAACATCGCGAACTCCTGCATTTATCAAGGGAGCTGGCATTCTTGGGGTCCGTTTGTATGTGGCGCAACAATTCTGGATCGCTGGGCAGACGCGCATATGCGTGTCCTGGCACCGTTTGTTGATTGCTTCACTGACTTGGCCCCCTCGAATTCCAGAGGCTTACATCGAATGCATGGTCATCACGAGCCACGCCACTCTTTTCACCCGTCAATCTTGAAGCTTATAGCCATGCTATCAGTAACCTACACGTTCTGTGACTTAACTAACCACATCCGCAAATGGTCCAGCATTAAGGCTAGCTGAATGTCCTCTTTGAGTAGCAGTTGATTAGCGAAGCCCAATATTTTTTATTTTGTGAACTGACTCGACAGGACATGTGAGAGCTGATAGTCAGACTCACCAGCCATGTCTCAAACATTCATATTCGTACCTTAGGCTCGTGACCTTTGCACTGACCCTTCAGGGTCCTTGCAGATTCCGACTGGTCAGGAATTGGGAATCGACCTCACAAATGTCCGTGAACTCTGCAGAGTCTTGAGAGACTGCCACGACAGCATGAAAAATACCACTTGGAGCAGCATCTTCATGGTGTTTGATGAACCCCTGGGACAAGCCTATGGTCACATCTATACGACCCCTGCCTATCACCTCATTCCTTCGAACCATATCATATAGTCCTGTTCATTGATCAAGCGGTCTATCATATGACCAGCCGTATTTTGTCACAATCGGCGCTTATATCGCATAGAATTTATCTCACACGTCTGGGAGCACTTACTGTTCTCTTCAAAACAACCCTTCTGGTGGGGTTCACCATGCTGAACTATGTTCTGTTGTGCTCAGGCGGATCCTGGCAGGCCGTGATGAACTTTCATTGTCAACATAGAAACGCAAACCAATGTTTAGCCAATTGGGGGTTATTATTGCAGAGAATAGACGAGTGCTCGACCGCTTCTCTGAACCATGGCCTTTCAATGTTATAATTCCCATGCATTGAGTCCAAATATAGTAGTTCAAGAGATAAACGTTGTTGTTCAACTTCTTAGATAGAAGAACGGTCTTCATACGTCATTCAACTATATTAGTATTCCCGTCTGATATCAACTATATTCGCTTCTATTTTAACACCCGTTTGGTTTGACCTAGCTTAACGATAAACCTCCCTCCTCGCATCATCTGCGTAAACAATCTCTTGCGTTGCCCCTCGCGGTCTCTCAATGAAAGCAATCTCCTCCCCACCTCTCATTGGTTGATTGTAGTACCGCTCCACCGGCCGCGTGCTGTACTCCTGTCTCACAACGCCTGGTTCTGCAGCAATGCCACCGTATTCCCGCGCGTAAGGCTGTACAGCCTCACGGCGGCTCTCCGGGTGGACGCTTGTGGCATATTGACGTACGGGTGGCTCGGGTCGCACGCTCTGCACTCGGCCGTAGTCCCGGGCGACCTCATACCGAACAGGCTCTGCTGGTCGTACGCTGGTCGGCCTTGCAATATAATCTCTCGTCCCGTCTTCCATACGTCTTCGTTCTGGAGGTGCCATCACCTCAACGAATTCCCCTGAGGGACCTATTGGCCGTGTTGAATGCTCACGCGGTCTATGGTCCCTGTAATCCTGCGAAACGTACTCAGGTTGTGTGACGATCCGCCTAGGCATATACGATGGCGAACGTCGCCTGTAGACTGCCCCTCCTTCTTCGTACGTCTCCATCGCCTGGGGCCTCCGAACCGGAGTTCGTTCATAAAAGATCTCGGGCTCGCCGGATCGAGCGGGAGGAGCTGCGGAGTGCCGGATGATCGTCGAGCGTGGTGGCTCAATATACTCACGTCCATAAGCATCTACGATAATTCGAGTTGGCGGCGGTCTTTGCGGTGCCATGAACACATCGCCTTCTGGTCTTAAGCCTGTAGGTGATGCTTCATGTGCTCCAGCATAAGGCCACGATGGGCGCGGATAACCGTTGTTAGGTCGAACTTGGGAGCTTGCTGTTCCCCCCATCGACAGCCTTTGGTGAGGAGGGGGAACATGTGGGGCCTGTTCAATAGGATACGGTCCACCGGAAACGTATCGATCATCGGCATATTCTCTCCTATAGACAGCAGTTCCAGGAACAGTGGTGCTCGCTGCACGTTGTGATGAAAAGCCTACTGTGTCATAGCCTATCGGCACTCGATCATCTCGCTCTTGACGATTATGCACAGGCACAGATTCTGGCGGATAGAGGCCCGGGTGAGGGTCGTAACGAACTTCCTCGTACACAGGTTCATCTGGTTGTTGCTGAGCGTACCTTTGACGTTTATTGGGACGAATATAGGAAGGGGCATTCATAGGGGAGGGAGATCTAGGTTCAGCCTTGATATAAGGCGTTGGTTCAGTCTCGGGCGCTTGCCTGTCAGCCTTTCTCTTTTTCTTCTTTGCTTTCCGCCTATCCGATGCACCGCCTTGAGGCGAGCTCTCAGGACTAGTGACAGCGACTGGCTCATTCCTGAGAGCAGCAACTTGAGCGGGAGTACCGGTGGAAGAAGTCGACGTCGCTTCGGCAGCCCGAGGTCGTGGCCTAGTATTTATTAATGGCGAAGTCTGCGCATTCTGATGCGATCTCTCATGTGCTTTGATCAGAGGAGAAGGGGGACGGCTGTCAATATAGTGTTCACGGGGAGGCTGTCGAGAGGCTGATCCGTAATCAACTCTACGCCTATCACTCTCCCCATTACTGGGACTTTGCCTGGCACTTCTATCCTGCCTAGGTGCTGTCTTGTCTGCATTATAAGTAGCAAGGCCAGGGACCTGGACAGGTCGTGAAGTGCTGTTAACGCTCACCGAACCGACGAAAGGGTCTGGATTTGCGTAGGCTTCTTGGGGTCTAGTGTGGCTCGGTGCGTACGGCCCCGGAGGGACTTGCTCAAAACCAATCGGAGGTTGTCGCGGAATAGGAGCGGTATGGCTATTTATCTTTGGTTGCGACTCCGCGACGGGTACTTGTGCCTCTTGGGACTCGTTACGGACTCTGGAAGTCAAAACGGAGGATGGAGTGTTGTGCTGCGACGAATAGAAAGTGTTGTCATCGAAGGAATCACTTGCGTTGTCAATGTTAGTAGCATCAGCAGCAGCAGCGGTAGCAGTAGTATCGGGACCAGCATTGCTTTCCACAAGCGTCAAGGCTTTCGTCAAGACCTCGTTAAGATCGAATTCAACGACAGGCTCCCCTTGCGCCACGCTCTTAGCAGTTACTCGTCTCTGATCAACTTCGTCTCTCAGAGCACGTTCCAGCCTCTGTCTCTGCAACTTCAACTCTGCTTTGACCAGATCCTCAGATTTCTCTAGGAAGATGGGGTTGATCTCAGTAGATCCTGACCCATATGGCTTGCTGCTGTTGTTGGTGGTAGCAGACACATCTGCTTGCTTTTCGTTCGCGATGGTTTGCCCATGAGCGTCTGTCTGATGACTCGGCGTTCCATCTTGGGTGGAAATATCTATCGGATGGATGGAAGTTTGTGTGGGAGGGATAAAGTTAGAAGGGACCTTGATAGTCGGATGTTTACCGGAGAGAACAGTTGTAGAGAAGCGTACAATCTTCTCATACTGCTCGATCTGATGACGCTCCTTCTCAGCAAGACCAGCAAGCTGATTCCTACTAGCAAGATGCCCCTGAGCGACAATATCTTGTGCCATGATGGCGGCGAGTGAAATGTACACGTCGCGTCACCAGGCGACACCAGATTAAGTTGGAAAAAAAGGGAGCAAGCAAGCAATAAGACCAACTCCAAGCAAGCTAGCTCAACGAAAGTGTTGGGTACTGAACCCGACGGACAACGCCACTCTTGACGCGATATGACGCGGACCAAAGAGCTACTACTGATCAAAATGTAAATGCGCTGTTTCGGCTGTTGTTCAAGAAATGGAAGCTTTGATGTTGGAGGTCTGTGCAATTAATGGAGTGGTTTTTAGAGCCACAGGCGCCTCGACTCGGGTGGACGCGAAAGGCAAACAATTTAAGCGGTGTAAGCGGCAGAATTCTTTCATTACAGCGTCTTCGAGAATTACCCATATGTTGACTGTTGAAGTAACTCATATAAGACTAAATGAATT
The DNA here is from genome assembly GCF_900079805.1 of Fusarium fujikuroi IMI 58289. Lineage (NCBI taxonomy): Eukaryota > Fungi > Ascomycota > Sordariomycetes > Hypocreales > Nectriaceae > Fusarium > Fusarium fujikuroi. The sequence continues at coordinate 1,028,533 of NC_036623.1, read as the reverse complement.
TTTGATGAGTGAAATATCTTTTGTATTCTCTCTACAACTAACTAATATTGGAATTGCTTCGTTGAATCCATTACAACATTGGCTTGTGCGGTATTGGGTTGAATGTCATGTGTTAGTGTCATAGCTCTTACACGACCTGTCCCTTGAGCCTCAATATCGAGAACACGACACTTGTAGTCATACAAATCCAATCCTTGCCTTCAGTAAGTTCGACTAGTCTAAAGCCCCTATATTTATCGTCTTGTCCTATCATTTAGTTCCCGAACCATGAGGCTCAGGATGAACTCTCTGTAGGTAAGCATGGATCATGTAAACACTATAGTATTACTCGTGGCTCGACAGCCTCCTTTAAGCCCATGGAGCTTCTCATACCATGATGATCCAGGAGCTCGAGTCTTATGACCTATTCACACGTGTTTTTAAATGGAGATTCAATCAAACAAAGGGGTTGTCTTCCATGAAATTCCTCGAATGTTTGCTTAACAACAACTCTTATGTTACCAAAAGCAACTAGTGACAGAATGACAGTCCCGCGATCGGAGACCGGAAGACGATCCGCGCTGAACTTTGCTCATTATTCAGCCACACCGCAAGAGTCATTGGGAGAAACGTAGCGCATCGACGGACGGATACCGACGATATCCTCCGGATACTGCAGAGTTGATCCAAGGAAGCGATTGATTGCTTACTAGCCTTGCGTTTTTGGCCCAGATCGCCCTTCCATATAAAATTCTATTTAAACCGTTTCTCTCCTCCTCATAGCCATTCAATGTACCAATTACGACCACGTGTTAACGCAATATCATCATTGAAGCGCTTCTCAAAACCTTTAGTTGCCTCCTCCTTATTGCTCAACTCAAATCTCACACCTCGCTATCCTTACTTTACCACCAACAACAACCCCAGCCTCAATATTCAGACTCATACCAAATTCACCATGGGCAGCACTCAGGACATGAACCCGGGGAAGCCGGTCCTATTCTTGTTAGTCTTTTTTGAAATATACTTCTCATAGGCTTTGAGCTAACTTTTTATGCAGCGATATTGACAACTGTCTCTATCCACGGAGTAAGCTTACCCTGAAATCAGTGTTTATGACTACTTGAAACTAACAGTGAATGAAGGCACAAAAGTCCATGACATAATGGCTAAACTCATTGATGAGTACTTCTCCAAGCACCTGGAGATCCCTTGGGATGAAGCTGTGAAACTGCACAAAGAGTATTACACCAACTATGGCCTCGCTATTGAGGGGTTGGTGCGCCATCACCAAATCGATCCCCTGGATTACAACGCCAAAGTGGACGATGCTTTACCCCTCGAAGAAATCATCAAGCCCAACCCTGAGCTACGCGAGCTCCTGGAGGACATCGACAAGTCCAAGGTTACTGTGTGGCTTTTCACCAACGCTTACGTGAACCACGGGAAGAAGGTTGTTCGCCTCTTGGGCATCGAGGATATCTTCGATGGTCTCACATACTGCAACTATGCGGAACAACCGTTACTCTGCAAGCCGGACCCCCGCATGTACGAGAAGGCGATGCGCGAAGCAGGCGTCGACCGTGTGGAGGATTGTTACTTTGTCGGTAAGTTCCCCCACGCTGTTACACATACCTCCATCTAACCCCTTCTAGATGATTCTGCCCTGAACTGCACAGAAGCCAAAAAGTTTGGTTGGACAGCAGCCCATCTCGTTGAGGAGGGAGTGCCAGCTCCCAAAACCCCTGCTTCGCAATACCAAATCCAGCATCTGCGAGAGCTACGGAATGTCTACCCGCAGTTCTTCAAATCTACTTCAAGCAAGGCATAGTTTATGACATTTGAGGTTGGTTACGAAATAGAGGGGATTGTATGGCATATGATAGAGTTTTTAGACGGTGGCGTTCAAGGCGCTCACTCGGCTGAGATACCTTTGTATTATGGGGTTTCAACAAAAAATAATAAAATGCTCCTTTGCATGGGCTGCCAGCCTTTCATTTGGTTATTCGTACCCTGAACTCCACGCTGCGCATCAATAAACTTGTCAAAAACAGACCGAACCCGTAATTATGGTCGTCGTATGCTGCGGATAACACTGTCAAGCTCAGACAAAATCTGATCTTTCTCCTTGATTGCTTCTTGGCGTTGGGCTTCAGCAATCTTCAAATCCTCCTCCAGCTCTTTAATGTACCTCTCCTGATCCATCTCACTGTTGTCTAAGCCGGGGAGAGATGAGATGAGGACCTCGATTTGTTGCTCTTTGACAATGAGATCCTGCGACAACTCTACCATACCAGCTCGAAACTCATCTGGAGGAAGTGAATCAACTGAGGGAAGTTAGCATGTTTCCCTTCGAATGGATCATGAATTCGGACATGCCTTCTTTTGGAGCATCTTTCACTTCGCGGACCTTGTCATTAGGACCAAGTGTTTCAAGGTCATGTCGCTTGTTGACATAGTGAAGGCATGCGACGAACTGTGTGGCCAGCTGTAGAATTTATTAGCGGAAGAATTTTATGAGGTGTAAACTGGACGCACCTGGTCTACAGCATCTTGCAGCTGGGTTAATCGATCACCCATGATGTTGGCTGTAAATTCTCAAACAAAGCAACTCTAATGATTTACAGCTTCAAGGCTCCTTCACACCTCAATCTCACACTGGCTTAGCTGTCACGTGGAGATGTGCCGGAGGTCGGGCAATCAACAATCCGCCCCGGAAATTCTGGAGCTCAGTGATGGAAGGAAGTGAACACCGTTGTCTCTGGGCGAGCTATGACATGATTGGCACGGCATGGTCCAAGTGGCAGCAACACTATGTTCACTCTTTCTTAAACCTGTCAAGTCCACATCTTTTACTTCGCCTTCGTGCGCTTCTGTCTCTCTCAACCAATTCTTTAGCCCGATAAACTTCTTCTCTACACTCTTTTTCACATTGAATTTTTCAGTAAAACATGTCTGAGCAACCTCCCCAGCCAGGCCCCCAGCCTGGGCAGATTCCCATGCCGCAACCTGGGCAGCGACCTACACCCGAGCAGATTCAGGCAATGCAGCGCCAACTCGCCATCGATGCTGAGAAGAACGGCATGACTGTCCCTGAATTTATCGAGCACATCAAGAGACAAGCGCAAGAGCAAATGAGAATGCGCGCACAACAGCAACAGCAAGGTCATGATCACGACCACGACCACAACGGTCATTCTCATGATCACGGTCAACCTCCCCAGCAGGGTCGCGCCCAGCCTATTACGCCGGGACCCCCAAACCCCAAGGCCATTGCTCTTGCCTCGTTCCTGCGAGGCCAGGATCTCAAACCCAGAACTGTGATTCTGAACGGCGAGCGAAAGGACATGTTTCGAGGTAGGCCACATGGCACCAATTTCTTCCAAATCAGAAGCTGACAGAACCTAGTCAAGCGAGCCCTCCGAGCTCTTCAGTCCCCCGCATATGAGAAGGCCCGCAAGAAGAACCCTCTTCTCCCCGAAATCACCGACAGAGCTTCTCTCGAGAACACATTCAAGTTGTTGCCCCTGAGCATGCTTGCTCTCCGAGTTTCCAAGGTCGAACCGCAGGCAGGCCCTAACGGAAAGAAGCCCAAGCGTGTCAAGGGACAGTGGACTGTCAAGATTGAGCAGCAACAAGAGGCAAAGGAAGACATGTACTACTGCTGGCTGTGGGAAGGTAGCCAGCTCAAGCGCAAGATCTACGCCGGTCTCGCACTCCTTGCCATCTTCGCTATCGTCTTGTACCCTCTGTGGCCCCTGGTGCTGCGCCAGGGTGTCTACTACCTCAGTTGGGGACTCCTTGGACTGCTCGGACTGTTCTTCTTGATGGCCATCTTCCGAGTTATCCTGTTCTGTATCACCTACTTCACAACGCCACCTGGATTATGGCTATTCCCCAACTTGTGGGAGGACGTTTCTTTCATGGACAGTTTCAGACCCGTCTGGGCTTGGCATGAGGTTAGTTGACTATGCTACGAGAGAATGAAACAAATCACTAACAACACGTACAGACCGAGAAGAAGAAGAAAAAGAAGAAGTCTGCTGCCCCTGGAACCACCCCCAACCCAGCCTTCGCAGCCGCTACTGGTCAAGTTAACACAAGTGCGACTACAACTGGCACGGATACTCAGGTCAAGACTGGTGGTGTGCAGCAACGGCACTACGAGGCCCCACGAGTTGAAGAGCTCGATGACGACGAGTAGATGGCATCTAAAAGTGACCTTGGGTGATGGCGTTTTTTGGGAGTTGTAATAGTATCGTGGATCTACCGTGTAGTGTGGAAAGCAATCAAAGCGGTTTCTTTTTTGTACGAGATTTTCCCAAATTTATACAGGCATGTACAATGTCAATTTTGTCGTGAAATGATCATATTTTGGATGGATATCTAGAAAACAAACCGAAGCACCCCGCCAGCCACAGTCCATGATAAGAACAGCAATATCGAGTCGCCTCGTTTTCCTCCGATGAAGGGAATTTTCTACAGCACTTTTGAAAGGTCGATCCTTGTCAATGACAAGAGCTCGATACACCTGACCCCTCGATTATAGCTCCTCAGGACTGCAACGTCAGATGTTTCCAAAAGAAGGTACCGCCCTTGAGTTCTCCATTTGGACTTAGACCATATTTTGGGATCTGGCCAAGCTCGACATAACCAAGCTTTTTATACACCTCCTCTGCTGGGCTTCCCGTCTCTGTGTCGAGAAGCTAAGCAGTTGTTAGTTACCGGGACTGAGATGCCGAAGAGAGCTAACGTTAGTATAGTTACGATGGACATTGAACTTACCAGAATAGTTCGACCACGCTTGGTGGCTTCAGCTTCGAGGGCAGAAATCAAAGTTCTGGCACCTCCTCGACCGCGAAAAGCTTTGTGGACGAGGAGCTTTTCAACGACACCGCGAAATGGGCCAGTTTCTGAAGAGGGCATGTTTAACATGACAACGCCCACCACATCGGAGCCGTTCGGCCGAGCTCCAGGTTCGCAGTCGTTCAGGAGAATGAATATGAGCCGTTTGCCGTCTGCCACCTCTGCAATCCGCTCTTTCCACCAAGCGAGGAGTTTCTCGTGAGATAGGGGCGGGAGGAATTCTGCGATAGTGCGATCGTGAGTGATACAGGAGGCGTGAATGGCTGCAAGATAGGGTATCAGGTGCCCATGCTGCCCTGGTGAGAAGAGAGCCACTGTTCCTGAAGCTGTCATGTTGAAAATATCTTGTTGATTGGACGAGCTTATGTCGAGAGTCTTGAGTTTAAGTGGTTCCAAGAGAGTAAGTTGTGTCTCAGTGTACAATGCTTCTTTGTCGTATGAGCATCTGCAGGACTGGAGATCATGTATCCAACCGCAATGGGATATTTGAATTGATCAGTAAAATATCGGTCAACGCTGGTGTAGAAATTCTGTACAAGATTTATCAGAGGCTTGACTTATTGGGCAACTCGATGAGGGGAGATAACTTATGGCCCATAAGTTATGGGTTATCCGATTTAGGAGCTCCAACCCGGTGCAAGCTAGCAGTAGTAGACTTACTTGGAGAGTTTAAACTTGGGCTGATGCTCAGGTGAGCAGTTGAAGGTTCAGAAGATGTAAGAATTGCAAGATAAAGTGTTGAGAAAAAGAGGTTGGGGAATTTCGGCTTAGGGAGTCAAAAGGCCATGGATGTTGAAGAGACCTGAGCATCAAAACGTGACTGACTACCTGCCTTGTCTCTCCTAAGAGGTTAGGTTACTACAGTATTTAAGATGAGGTCTGTCTCTCCTCTCCTCTCCGTTCCGTGTGAGAGTGATTCAGTGAGCCAGAAAAAAAGTCGCCTTCTCCCCTGCAGCCACTTGCAAGCTAAAACTAAGGTAACGCTGGGCTCGTGGATGCAAGGTTGTTGGGTTACAAGGTGCCCGGTGCCCTAGCAAAGATGGAAGTTTTCCAGGTTCCAGTTCCTGAGATGGTCCCCTCCATCAGCCCGTGGAGTTGCCCTGTAGTTACCGTCCCGGCGGGTAATTGCAGCGGCCCTGGAGGTGCTGGACGGTAAGTGGGCTGTGTGTCCAGTGGATTCTAGCGTATAAGTTTGACGGCTCCGCAACCCATCAAGTCAACCCTCCCCGGTCGATTTAGTCAGACAGCCAAGTTGGCTCTTTTACGCCCTCAGAACGACTCTGGATTGGATCGAATCCTTTCACTCTCTGCGGGAGCAATCGTGAAGAGGTTGCACGCCACGGTTGCCACAGATTGTCGGAATAAAATGGCGCATATACAAATCTGGCAGTTGAGAATTTGCTTTTGCTTTTGTCTTTGCCGGTCGGTGGCTTCGAAGCAGGTTGAGTTGACCGACCATCAAGGCTAACTAAGAGTTGAGGCCTGAGAGCTAGTGAATTCATGGATGGGTTGATGAAACGAGACGGGACGGGACGGATAGAGAACGGGAACTCTTCATACTGTCTGTCCACCAACTACTGTATATTCCTTGCAACTCCGTGGATAACATCGTGACAAAGTGCACTCCATCAGCTCATCCTTCGGTGTTCAGACACCGAGTCATGGACACCTGTAGCTGATCCAGGACAATCACATTGTTAATCTCGGTTGCCGAAAACAGGCTGAGCGGTCCATATCACCGTTGATATCATGATCAGTTGACTGAACTCTTACCAGTTATAGAGTCCAATACAAGGAAGCATAACAGGCTATCACGGCTATTCATCTTTTGGATGAGTCGTTGCAGGCCAAGAGGTTTCATCGGGTTTAAGCAGCAGTTCACACGAGCCTTATACAACTGGACATGCGAGTTCGGTAGATTTTTTAGTTACTTGTCCCAATGGGTTGCCCTGCATTAGAGTCTTTTACCGGGGTTTGGTTTCGGCAGTCAAAGCTGTCAGTCCAGTAGGATGCTGTTTAGCGTGAATCAGCTTAAAGCAGTGTTTGGAAGAGACATGAAACGAGAGTGATTGTCTCTGTATAAATGCTCTGTGATTCACGTTTGTTTGTTGTGAGTTGTGTAGTTGCTGGCTGACTCTCTGAGTGAGTGTCATGTCTTGTCTGTTTCTGTGTATAACCCCGCAACTTGATGAACGTTCCAATGAGAATACGAAGCTTCCCTATTTGTCTAGAGCAATCAAATTGATAACGCAACCCTGATGATGTACCTATTTACGGCATCTCTCATTCATTGGCTCTCCGCATTCCGTGGCCATCATCGGCGTCATCAGCTCCCCACTTGAGCTTCCAAGCTCAGCTGTCTTCTTACAGTCCGTCAGCTTATCACTGCCGTGTGAGTTAAAAAACAACTCATGATCTTACTTAAAATCTACTACTTCTTGGCTACGTTGGTTCATTCTTGACATATTCTTGGTACAACTATTTTGAAAGTCTCTATCCATCTTCCGCTTGAGCCCTCACCGCCAAGACCTTGGCTCGTTGAGGTATTAGTCCTCATCCTCGTCTTCCGACATGGATTTCCTTAAGAAGGTCGGCGAGCACGTCGAGAGCGTTTTGAACAAGAAAGACGATGATGATAAGCATGATTCTCAATCACAATCTCACAGCGGACAGAGTCAGCAGTCCCATGGACAAGATTACGGCTATAGTCAGTCTCAGTCTCAAGGACAAGGCCAATATGGAAGTCAAAGTTATGGACAATCTCAAGGCCATGGCAATCAGAGCTACGGAAGTCAGGGATATGGTAACCAAGGCCCTTCTCAAGGCTATGGGCAGTCCCAGGGATACGGCCAGTCTCAGGGCCATGCCAACCTGGGCTATGGAAACTCAGGCTACGATAACCAAGGTCCTCCTCAGAGCTATGGACAATCTCAGGGTTATGGGCAGCCCCAAGGCTACGGGCAGTCCCAAGGATATGGTAATCAAGGCTACGGTTCCCAAGGCCCATCTCAAGGAGGTTATGACCGACCACCAAGCGGTGGCCGTCCACAAGGGGGAAAGCAATCTCACGGCGATGACCCCTCTCATGATTCTGCTGCCCAATATCTTCAGAGGCAGCAGGCAGTGAACCGATACCATTCATTTGCCTCAGAGTCGAAGGGCAACGTTAAGTGGTACGTCGATGGTGCTTCATACTTCTGGGCTGTCTCCCAAGCCCTTGAGCGTAAGTCCCAGCAACCCATTTTCCCCCTTGGATAATCACCTGACATGGCCAATCTAGAGGCACAGGAAAGCATTTACATTCTCGATTGGTGGCTGAGCCCTGAGCTATATCTTCGCCGCCCCCCTGCTAAGAACGAACAATACCGTCTGGATCGAATGCTTCAACAAGCCGCACAGCGCGGCGTCCAGGTTTACATCATCGTTTATAAGGAGGTCGAAGCAGCTTTGACCCTCAATAGCAGCCATACAAGGACTGCTCTTGAAGCGCTGCACAAGAATATCCATGTCTTCCGACACCCCGACCACTTACCCACAGGTTACGACCTGCAGAGGGAATTGGGCAAGTCTATCAAGGCTCTAACCAACTTTGATCTTGCCAAGGCATCTGGAGATGCTATCAAGGCTGTCTATGGTACTGCTGATGGTGTTGTACTGTACTGGGCGCATCATGAGAAGCTCCTCGTCATTGACAATGGCAAGATTGGGTTTATGGGAGGACTGGATATGTGTATGGACTTTCCCCTCTCACGCAGAATAAGAAATGCTAATTAAGAACTACTAGGCTTTGGAAGATGGGACACAAATAGTGAGCTTGTGTGTTCTATAGGGGAAGTTGTTACTCACCATGTCGACTAGGTCACCCCATCGCCGATGCTCATCCCGGTAACTTGGATGCCATTGTCTTTCCCGGACAAGACTACAACAATGCTAGGTATGTCTTATCTTCAACAAGAAAAGTTAAGGGTCATATTAACAAGATTCTGCAGAGTCTACGACTTCGCTGATGTTAAGGACTGGGATCAAAACAAGCGTGAGCCATTCCTTGAACCGCAGAATTTCGAAGGAATAAAACTAATTGATCCTAGTCGATCGAACCAAAAGCTCAAGAATGGGTTGGTCAGATGTTGCTCTGAGCATGAACGGACCTATCACTCGTGACATGGTCGATCACTTTATCGACCGATGGTAAGTCCTCACAACTTCTAATTCGTCTCTATGACCGCTAACCATGCACAGGAACTTCATCTTCAAAGACAAGTACAAGGAGAAGAATCCCGGCAAGTATCACAAACTCGAGCTGCCCCCGCGAGACACCTCTGGTTCTGGAGATAGACGATCTAGAGGCGAGGACGATTACTTGGGTGGCCTAACACAGCAGTTCAGCCGTGGCATGGATAGACTGAGATCGTTTGGGGAACATGATGGCACTCATCGTGACCGGGGGCACAGATCTGAAGGTCGTGGCGACATGCCTCACATCCAGATGATCCGAAGGTGAGTTCACTTGCCTCTACCATATTCTATTTGGACAAAACTTGCTAATATGGTACAGTTGCGCTGAGTGGTCATCTGGCCACCCCCTTGAGCGTTCGATTCAGAACGCATACATCGACGCCATCAAGAACTCTAGATTCTACGTTTACATTGAGAACCAAGTAAGTATACTTAGTGTCCCTAAGTTTCACAAGCCTTTGCTAACGAATCAGTTCTTCATCACCGCCACCGATGATAAGCAACGAGTTGTTAAGAACAAGATCGGTGCTGCGTTGGTAGAAAGAATTATTCGCGCTGACCATGAAGGAACACCCTTCCATGTCTGGGTTTTGATGCCGGCCGTCCCGGCCTTTGCAGGAGACTTACAGGACGAGGGAGCTCTGGGAACCAGAGCCATCATGGAGTTTCAATATGACTCGATCTCGCGTGGTGGGTACAGTATCATCGAGAAGCTTCAGAAGGCAGGCATTCGAGATACATCCAGATACATCGGATTCTACAACCTCCGAAACTTTGATCGAATCAATACTTCCAAGACAATGGCTGATGCCGAAGCCCGAACTGGTGTGTCGTACGAAGAGGCTCGAAAGGAGAGAGACCGAGAGTTGGGCGGTTACCCAGATGAGGGATCTGGAAGGGCAGCACGTGATCAGTACCAACAGAGTCGAGGCGACTTTTCAGGCTCACGAGGAGGTGACAACTATGAAAGTCGGGGCTATGGGGACCGATCTCAGCGAGATGATTACCGACAGGAGCCTCAGAGGGGCCACAACTCCCGACCAGACAGCAGACGCCAGGACGATGACTACCGTGGAGGTCACTCTGGGTCCAAATACAGACGCGATAGCGACAGCGACGATGACCGCCGAGGTGGTAGCCACGGGAGACGACGTGATAGTGATAGCGACGATGATCGCCGAGGCGACAAGTACGGGCGTCGACCAGCCCGAGATCCCTATGCCCACCCTGGAGCCGATCCTCGATTTGATTCTAGACCCCAAGGATATTCTCAGCAGGGATATGGACGTGATGACGACTATCGCGGCTCCTCACAGCAAAGTTACGGTGGTCGGGGCGACTATGGGGAGCGGCCAGATGCAGGATATGGACGACCCGAGCGAAATCCCTATGAGCATCCTCAAGCTGACCCACGTTACAGTGGGAGACAGGGTTCTGATAGTTACGGCTCCCGCCGCGATGATCGTCCCCAGTATGGTGACCAGCCACAGCGACAGGAACAAGGAGGCTACTCCCAGGGGGGTCACTCCCAAGGAGGTGGTGCAGATTCGTATCAGAGATACCAACAGGGGGCGAGCAAAGTTGGCGACAACACTCTCGACACTATCAGCTCCTGCTACATGGACAAAGGCCCTAGAGTCACTGATCTACGCTGGGATGGCAACACTGAAGATGAAATTAACGCTTTTGTCTCTGAGGAGTTGTACATTCACAGCAAGCTTCTCATCGTCGATGACCAACTTGTTATTTGCGGCTCAGCCAACTTGAACGACCGCTCACAGCTCGGCGACCACGACTCTGAGATCGCAGTTGTCATTGAAGACCCTACACCTGTAGAGTCATACATGAACGGACGTCCCTACACGGCCTCGCGCTTCGCTGCTTCTCTGCGCCGCTTCCTCTTCCGCAAGCATCTCGGCCTTGTTCCTGATCAACGATGGGATCAACCAAACCGAAACTGGACGCCCGTCGACCGAGACCCTAACGATTACGACTGGGGTTCTCCAGCCGATCATCTCGTCGTCGATCCGCTCAGCCCAGATTTCCAACGTCTCTGGACCAGCACTGCACGTGTCAACACTGAGACATTTGATCGAGCATTCCACCCTGTTCCCACCAACAGAGTTAGAACCTGGAAGGAATACGACACTTTCTTCTCTCAGTACTTCATCATCCCTGGTAAGAAAGACCAGGATGTCAAGGCGGAGCTTAAGAAGGGCAAGGTTGAGTATGGTCACATTGTGAAATCTGAGTTCCCTGGTGGTGTGAGGGAGGTCAGGGAGTGGTTGTCACGAATCCGTGGTACACTCGTTGAGATGCCTCTTGATTTCTTGGTTGACGCCGGAGATATCGCTAAGGAAGGCTTGACCTTGAATAATCTCACGAATGAGCTCTACACTTGATCGAGGCTAGGGTAGGAGTATTTGGACACAAAGGAGGTAAACGCTCGGAACTGGTTCTTTATATCTTGCTTCGCTCATAGGTCAATATTAGACATGGATGAATCTCCAAGATTTATATGACATAGCAGCGTAATCGTTATTGGCATCTGTGAAGAGCTTCTCTTATTCGGCGTCTCGTTCTTCTTTGGTAGCAATCCTTGACTGTCGTGGTGAGGTCATCGCCTGCGACACCCAGTACATCGGCGAGATGATCGTGGATCAGATCATATGATTATTCGGAACCAACAGCGGCAGCCAGGATGAATCACTTCTCAAGCTCTGCTTTGGTGTGTCTGGGCTTTTTTGACAGGCCTGTTGGGTTATGTCGCATGGTGAGTTTCTCTGAAGCTTTGCTTGGTAGCTTCGATATGCGCGAGAAGGCGTCCGCCGCCTGAGCGTTTGGCAAGATCAAGAAACTCCTGCATAGGTAATTGGCGAGTTACTCTCTTGGTCATCCACGCTGATGGCAGCATAAGTTATAGCTTACACCAAATATTAATAGTCTCTTGATCCATTGTGCGATAACGCGTCCCCGAACTCATCCTTAGGGAGCATAAAACACTAAACTTACCTAAATTTAGGATATTGAAATAAACTTAGCAAAAGGTATCCCTAAAGCTTAGGCTAACTTACCCAAGTTTTGTTGCCTGCCCAAGGTCACCTACCTGGTACTGTTGAGTCAGTGTTCGTGGCGAGCGTTTTCACGCTGCTCATCCAAGAATCAGTGATCCATATCTCTGATGAATCGATTGTATAAGAGAGTCTTTCAGAAGTTGCTTTGACCCGAAGCGCTAGATCTGGTTGAGTATCTTAGATCTCTAAAGCAATGTCCTCGATATCGTCTGCGAGTTCTTCCATAGGGCCGCCAGAGACAACGGGTTGGCTAATGTCTTTGGGGATCATGATCTCAGTCTTGGTGGGACTATTCATCCAGTCGCACTCGGTGAGAAACCTCATCTTGGTGTACCCAAGCGTTTAATTTGTCTCGGGACCTCTCAGAGACTAGAGGTGCAGTTTCTTCGGAAACCGCTGCCTCGGTCGCATCTTATAATGACTCCGCTTCGACCCGCGAAAGAAGGAGTTGTTCTAACCACTCCCGATATTCTAGGTAGAAGTCATTTGATGCGTACGTAGTTGTGACGGTAGTGGTGATGGTCTCATTCCGCGCGCGAGGCTCCAGCTTTGTTGGTAAGTTTGGGAGAAGCATATATGCTGCCGGGTTGCGCTCTCGACTTGCGGCGGTCGTAAGACCTGCGATTGAGCAGTTGGGCCGGACCCAAACGCAAATGGCACCGTTGTTGTCCTGTCTTGTCTACATAGACGTCAATCGCCATGCCTGTATACTGTGAAACGGATTCGGCATTCAGGATCTGAACACCAGTTGCCCGACCATCCTTGCCAATACGCTTGATGTCTCTAAGGGCAACGATAGCTAAAGCTGTTGGCACTGATAGTGTCTAGGCAGCCATCTGAATTCCGTTTTGATAAGCTGAAAGCAGGTATATACCATGCGAGGCCTCATGAAGCAAGGAAACCTAAGACTTGAAAAGAAGATGCTAAAATAAACTTAGTAAAGAGTCCCCTAAACTTAGACTAAATTGTCTAAATATTCTCATCATTTAGGGTCAAGGTCCTGGGCTTTCTTCCCTCCCCTAGACTTGTCCTTCTAGAAGCTGGCACTAAGATCCGTGGTGATAGTAGTTGAAATACTCTCCCTAGGAGACACAGCGCCATTCTTTGGCATAGACTAATGTTTTAGGTCGTACGACTATAGTGTTAAGTGTCTCACAAGAGTCAAGTATAGAGACAAGAAGCAAGAGAAAATAATCAAAACAAGGAGTCACGACATCGGCACGTTTCAAGCATATAGGCACAGGTTGATCAAAGGTAGGACGGACCGTGATATATGTACGCAAGCGTGGTATTCCCGCATCAGTTCAATCAGTATACAGTGACACGCAATCTAAATAAATAGACATCAGACCCAAAACTCCGCAATTTACCAACACATGACTGACTATAGCAAGTCCTGTTGTGAACCCATTCCAATAACCCCTGTCGATTTGCATTGGCAAGCATCAGTCCAATTTTCTCTTCTCCCCTTTCCGCTCAACAGCACTGGTTTCACAGCCTGTAAGTCTAGTCAGACTTGTCGTTACCGTTCTGTCCTAGGAGACCATCCTTGAGACCAAGCGAGTCGTCCATACGGAAGAAAGTGCCGCGAGACCGTCTGGTACGGTTGCGGATCCACGAGTAGAGACCAAAGCCAACGGCAATGACAAATCCCATTGACAGGAATGGGTGGTCGACAAAGTTCATCTTTATGTCGAAGAAGAACTTGGCCAAAGTACCGATAGTGTATTTGGGGGAGATTGGGTTGGGGCCATAGACGATCTTGTCGAGAGTGTCCATGATAGAGGTATGGCTAACCATGATCTGGTTACCTGTAGGGGTAGTGTCCCAGAATTGATGTCGCTGTCAATTTGTTAGTATAGTCAATCGCACAAGGGGGGGTACTTAGAAATCTTACATCTTCCTCGTTGATGATGATACGCTCACCATCTCGAACGTCGATGTTGTAGGTTGTGGCAATCCACCTCTGCCAGAAAATACCATCAACCCAAGCAAAGCCGACTTCCTTACGACGGGTAGAGTCCATATCAATCTTGATGGCCTTGGCATTACGAAGGGCACGCTGATCGTCACGGCTCTGAGCTTCCTCGATTCTCATCTGCTTAGCATCTCGGAGCTTCTTACGCTCCAGCTGGAATTCCTGCACCTGGCGGTCAACCCACTCGTTGGCCGCGTTCTTGAGTTCTGAGATGGAGATTTGTAGACGGTCCTCGTCATTGCGGTTCAGAATCGCAAGCACAACCAGCTTGTGGCTCATGATCTGCTTGGCGTTGACGGCAGTCATCTCAGGGACAAGCGGGAGCCAAGTAGATTTCATCCAGGAGACGAGGGAATCTACATCTCTCATCTCATCAGGAGTGATAGGGGTGTAGTAAGTGGCACGCCCCTCGCGCGAAACCAGAAGTCTGGGCCAAGTCGTGATCTTGAACCGAGAGCAAAGCTCAGTGTCACTTGTCTTTACAATCTTGCCACGTCCAATGAGGTTGAGCGGGAGGGCTTCCAGTGCCTTGAAGTCCTCGGTAGTAGTTGCATGGTCATAGAAGTAGACAAACAAAACCTCCTCGGTCTTCTCGAGCTCCTTAAAGCTCTCGGCATCAACATCAATAACCCCACCAGCAACCTCAAGAGCACCCTCGGCATATGCAACGAAATCACCAACTCCGCGGAGACCCTTGTATTCAGCCTTTTCGGTGCCTGTGACAAAATAGATGGTAGGGAATGCCTTGACGCCCATCTGTGTGCAAAGCTTGTGATCGGCCTCACAGTTGACCTCGCCAATGTTGAGCTTTCCTTGCATGTTCTTTGCTAACTGCTGCCATGTAGGGGCCATAGCTTTGCAGTGAGAGCACCAAGGCGCATAAAACTTGATAAACCAGGGATCCTTCGAGCTTGTGACCAACTTGTCGAAGTTTTCAGGAGTCAGAGGTACACTTGTGCCCTCCAAATTGTACTTGGGAGTGGTATCCTTGGGTTTGGTCTTCTTCAGCATCTGGCCTGTGGTGGGGACCTTCCAATCAGCGCCAAACGTGTTCTTATTTTCGTCCTTAGCAGCAGCAGATTCCTCAGGCTTCTTCTCGGTTGATTCGGTCTTGTCAGATTTCTCTGCATCCTTGGGCAATTCGGTAATGTCGTCCAGAGACTTGCCCGCATTTTTACCAGCTGGCTCCTCAACCGGCTTTTCAGCAACGGCGTCGAGTGGCTTCTCGGCATTAACGGCGGGCTTTTCCACAGGAGCCTTAGCATCTCCCTGAGCTCCCTCGACCTTCTTCTCGGCGGCTGGTTCCTCAGCCTTGGGCGCAGGGTACACAGTATCACCAGGCTGGGGCAATTCCACGAGTGCAGGACGTCCTGGATGTGTTTTGGAGAGTGCATTCTCGACCGAGGTGGTCAGCGCTGTCATGTTCTTTATTCCTCGCAGCGTGTCGAACACCTTTCCATCTTCGTAGAGAATCGTCGTCGGGTATGACTGAATGTTGTGGTCCATGCAGAAATCATAGTAGGCAACACAATTAACCGTGCCGAATGCGAAATCGTAGTACTTTGTGAAAGTGTCGTCAGGGTTTTCGGTCGGGGGCTTCGAGGTGTAGTAAAATTCGTAGAGTGTCTGGAATGTTGGAGCGAATCTCGTGCAGTGCTTGCAGTACGGACTGACAACGCATAAGCATATGGATTACACTCTTACCCAACTAAACATACCTGTAATGCTTTACCATCCAGAACTTATTCTTCTTTGTTTCCTCCTCCCAGTTTGATGGTGTCAGCTCCTTGAATGGCGGTACTGATTTTCCGTTAAAAGTCGTAGGGTCAGTCACTGGGTTCCTCTCCTCTTCAGCCAGAGCTACAGCTGACAGCCCAGCGAGGATCGCAAGCGGCGAGAAGCGCATGTTGGGCTCTAGGGGCGCCAAGGTATTATGCGTATGGTAACTTGGGCTTATATTGCAGAGATTGCACGTCGCAAACGATCCAAGTATATATCGAGGCCGTAACCGTATCAGAGAAGCAAGGTCGAACCAGATTAGGCAGTAGAGCGAGCAATTAGCGACTGACGATCATATGGGGTGAGGCTGAGAGGCTGAAGGTGTGCGATACGGAAAAGAAGAACAAGGAAATGACCAGAAAATCAATCACACAATCGCGCTCACCAGGCGCGAAAGGAGATGATACTGATGAGGGGCAAAAAATGAGAATAGACAAGATAGGAAGAGGATAGATGATAAAGGAGGACAAAAGAGTCGCTATTCAGGAGGCGCATTCGATTCGAGAACACGTTCCGTATGGGAATTCGACGCCACGCCACAGGGATAGCTTAGTACCAGTTAGAGGGAGAGGCCCTTGCTCAGCCACTCCACTCGAAATTGGGACACTTGCCTTTGTTTAGTTTGGAGTGTTTTTTGTTACAGGTGAGTTTAGAGATGATGGAGAATATATCTATGATAGTTATTGCCCTTTAAATTCACCAAGGGCAGTATTTGACAGGCCACAGACAGCCCGAGCTGCACATTTTCTCTGTATAAAAATATATAAGTGCCCTGTTCACTATCTCTCCATCCTTTTCAGTGAGTGATTGGTGCTGACTGCCAAAAGCATAGACTAAGATGTCTTTCCCACTCACTCTGATCAACGACAAGGAAGGAAGCAGCCTAGACGGGTCAGACGCCAATGGAACTACCTCCATCAGAGCAATCAAATTGAATCTTAACTTCTTCTCTTCCCAACTCAATCTTCGGTATCAAAAAAAAAAAAAAAAACCTACGAATCATCACATTAACGTCTGTTTCACGCGCAAGAGATTTCTCCGAGATACACAGATCAATTTATTTCCCGCCCTCGTACATACATGACGATCGCTTCACAAACACCTCCTCGACTGATCTCGAACTTCTCAACTAGTCCTTGTTGGCGCATCATATCAAAAAAACTACCCGCAAATCAATCTCACGCCCTTATGCCAAGGTCTTCCTCCAGCCAGCCAACATCCACAGGTTCTTCCAGCAAGGCTCTACCACCAAACTACCGCAATGAATCGTCCGGTCAAACGCCAGCGAATGGAGGAGCCTGATGCTCAAACACCGGAGTCACTGCAGCGTTCTGTAACCCCCCCTAAAAAGAGGGACAGGAAACCAACCGTCGTGAAGTCCCCGTGGCAATTGACCTGGATCCGTGATCTCCCAGAGAGCGACAACCAAGATGCCGTAACTCTGAAGGACCTCCTCAGCGATCCTCTCATTTCAGAGTGTTGGGAGTTCAACTTCCTACACGATATCCCGTTTCTCATGGACTCTTTCGATCCCGACACACGCCACCTCGTCAAGGTGCACCTAGTGCACGGCTTCTGGAAGCGTGAAGATATGAATAGGATAGCGCTGGAGGTAAGTTGTAGAATGTGGTCGGGCAATGAAACTGAAGATTCTATTCAAAAGCTAGAGTGGCATGCCTTCACGTCCTAACTCTTTATAGACCGCAGCATCGGAGTTTGAAAACGTCAAAATCCATATTGCTCCTATGCCAGAAATGTTCGGAACACATCACTCAAAAATGATGATTCTGTTCAGACATGATGACACTGCTCAAGTCATCATCCATACTGCCAACATGATTCCGAAAGACTGGACCAACATGACCAACGGCGTCTGGAAGTCACCCTTACTCCCCAAACTGTCGGGCGCACAAAGCATTCAAGCTTCGCCGGAAGATCATTCTGTTGGAAGCGGACAACGCTTCAAAATCGATCTTCTCAATTACTTAAAGGCTTATGACACTCGTAGGATCGTCTGCAAACCACTAACCGATGAGCTTACGCATTATGACTTCTCAAGTATCAAAGCTGCATTGATTGCGAGTGTACCGGGAAAGCACGACTCCCGGGATATGTCAGAAACTTCCTGGGGCTGGGCGGCTTTGAAAAGGTGTCTGCAACATGTACCATGCCAAGATCACGGTGACTCAGATATTGTTGTACAAGTTTCTTCTATTGCTACGCTGGGTGCAAAGGATGATTGGTTACAAAAGACTCTTTTTGAGCCGTTGACTCGTTCTAAAAACCCAGGCCTTGGCCAGCCCAGATTTAAGGTTGTCTTTCCTACAGCTGACGAGATCCGGCCATCCTTAGACGGTTATGCGTCCGGGGGCTCCATACATACCAAGATCCAGTCATCACAGCAGGCAAAACAGTTGGAGTACCTTCGCCCAGTTTTCCATCATTGGGCCAATGACTCACCCCGTGGTGCTAGTGAGTCTAACCTCTACGTAGTCCTTGGACTTTTGCCTAATGGTTCACAGAACTTCCCGAAGACACCCCTTTTCGAGATAGTGGTCGCAAAAGGGCAGCACCGCATATCAAGACGTACATTCGGTCAAACAAATCGTCTATAGACTGGGGTCTTTTGACGTCAGCTAATATTTCAAAACAAGCCTGGGGTGAGGCAGCCAGACCAACAGGCGAAATTCGTATTGCATCATGGGAGATTGGTGTCTTGGTATGGCCAGAATTGATAGAACGAGACTCAATCATGATGGGCACTTTCAAGACTGACATGCCGGAAAATACACATAGTACAGGCGAGAAGGATGGATGCAAATCAATAGTTGGGTTGCGAATGCCGTACAACACTCCACTACAACGTTACGCAAGCGAGGAGATACCATGGGTTGCGTCAATGTCCCATACAGAGCCTGACTGGGCGGGTCGGACTTGGATTTAATGATGGAGTTCATGATATTGGAGTCATGATAAGGCTGCCGATAGGCTTGGCCAAGGATTTGGGCCAATCGACTTAGACGAGATATCTGCAACGGGACGAACTATAACTCAAAGCCTCACCCATGCAAGCTCGGGATACGCCGTTAACCATGATCCCAGATCTGGGCATCACGAACCACAACCCTTCTTGACGATCCACCCCCGCATCATGTCAGAGAGAGGCTGAGATACAATTCGCCTATCACGACATTGCGAATCGAAAGATGCGTGTCTTTGACCAGAAGTGGTAAGACTCCACCAAGTCAGGGTCAGCCGCCTTTACGGCAATTCAATGGCGCCCTTTGCTGTGGCGAGGCGGGTCAGAGTTAACGCTAGCTCGAATGGCAAAGTCAGACTAACAGCAAAATCGGCTTTGTTGCCTCTTTTCAATCGGGCCTAGTGATTTGACTACAACGACATATCTATACAGCCTCCTCATATTCTTATCTAGTTTCGTTCCTCTCTGTTCCTCTTTCTCTCTCTTCACGATTGCCATCTGCGCATTGATCTCAATGCATTCGGTTGACAGCACAATTGAACTCACATTGTCTACCTTGTATCACTCACAATTTTCCTACTCCACCATTTGACTCAGTGGCGTCCCTTGTTGCACTCTGACGAAGTCTCTTTCGTGTGATCCTTGCAGAATTGTCGTCTGAATTTTCATCTGCCTCAAAGAAAAGATTCCAGCTGAGGCGACTGTGAGTTGACATGGATCCAATAGGACGAGGAGCTGGAGTCTCGCCCTATGGCACTCCTCGTGGTGCTGGCGCACATCCAGCGCTATCATCTTCATGGCGTGTGGGCTCGCCTCTAGCTGAGGCTGCTCTGGCTGCAGATCTTGCGGCATGCTCGGATGACGAGTTCGAAGACAATGCGATTGACGACGATGTCTCTGTGTCAGACCTCCAAGGAGACCCCATCATGTATCGTCGACCCAGTGGTGTTGCTTTCGGAGGCTCACGACCAATTATGAACCCTCAGACGTATGATGAGCCAGGCCTGACAGCTCTAGAGAGGAAGCAGTCTCGTAATGCTGAGCGTAGCTTACTACGAGATAACCATGTTCTTCCTCCCAAGCACGGATATCGACAGGAGCATGGGCTTTTTACTCGCATCTATTGCCGTCTTTTTAGTACAAAGATTGCGCGGGATGAAGAGGAAACGCCTGCTGTAACTGTGCAGCCTCCTGGCGAAACAGATCCTCTCTTGGGTCCCCGTGATGGCGGTGTTTTACCCGAGCACCTCAACGATACGTGGGAGCACGCTGTTGCTGAGCATCGAATCAAGACCACTTGGCAGCGAGAGGCCAAGACCATCATGACCTATTCCGCACCACTCATCGTCACCTTCTTGTTGCAATACTCCATTAATGTCACCAGTATCTTTGCTGTTGGGCGAATTGGCAAGCTTGAACTTGGTGCTGTTTCATGTAAGTCTGAAGCTGGATATTCACGAAGTAACTGCGAATCGAGACTAACTTGATCAGTGGCCAATATGACCGCGGCTATTACTTGTCTGGCACCTTTTCAGGGCCTTGCTACATCTCTCGACACTCTATGCGCGCAAGCATATGGATCTGGCCATAAGCACCTCGTTGGGCTTCAGTTTCAGCGAATGACATGTTTCTTGTTCGTGCTCGGTTTCCCTGTCGCTGTTCTGTGGTATTTTTCCGAAGGTATCATCAGAGCCATTGTGCCAGAACCCGAATCAGCAAAGCTTGCTGGTATGTATCTCAGGGTCATGATCTTCAGTATTCCGGGATTCATCCTGTTCGAGGGTGGTAAGCGATTTACTCAAGCTCAAGGTCTCTTCCGCGCTACGACTTATGTTCTCCTGATTGTTGCGCCCTTCAACGTCTTCCTCAGCTGGCTCTTAGTTTGGAAGTTGCAATGGGGTTTCATTGGAGCTCCTACAGCTGTGGCCATCAGTAATAACCTTCTTCCCATATTCCTCTTCCTGTATGTCCGCTTCGTGGATGGACGACAATGTTGGGGTGGCTTTAGCCGACGGGCTCTTAGCAACTGGTGGATCATGATTCGACTTGCTCTGCCCGGTATGATCATGGTCGAGGCAGAGTGGCTGGCATTCGAGATCCTCACGCTCCTCTCGAGCCGGTTTGGACCCGAGTATCTTGCTGCTCAGAGTGTGGTGACAACCATCACAACACTTTCATACGAGATTCCATTCCCTATGTCGATTGCTGCCTCAACTCGTATTGCCAACTTGATTGGTGCTGGTCTTGTTGAACCTGCCAAGATGACTGGTGTCGTGGTAAGTTTATGGTTAAAACAATATTGATGTTGTCCGGCTAATGACGTTCAGGCTTTTGTTGCTGCTTGTATTATCGGAATGTTCAACCTGACTATTTACACAACCATGCGCTATCAGCTACCGCTGTTGTTCACCAAGGACGACGATGTAATTGATCTTGTTGCGGCAGTCATGCCGATCGTGTCGGTTATGCAAGTCTTTGATGGTCTTGCAGCAGGTGCTCATGGACTGCTCCGAGGTATTGGAAAGCAGTCGATTGGCGGCCCTGCCAACATCATCGCATACTACGCCCTCTCTCTTCCGTGCTCGCTGGCCCTGGCCTTTGGCCTCGATTGGAAGCTGAGCGGTCTGTGGCTCGGTGTCACAGTTGGAACTATGTCGTAAGTTGAACTACCCTCGTAATGGATGTAATGTTTCTAACTGTATGAAAGCGTCGCAACGATTGAGTATATCTACCTACTTCGAACCGACTGGCACAAAGCTGCCGAGGAAGCAGCCCTTCGAAACGCTGCTGGTTAGTGGAGTATGTTCTTGATAGCCTATTTCGTATTGATCTTGGATCATATTGCATTTTTGGAGTCAGAGCAAGTCATGTGGAATTATGCAGTGGTTATGACTTGGGGTGACAGGAAAAGGAGGAACAGTTGACGCCGAATGCTGACGACTATATGGGGGTCGTGATAGTGCTTTAGTTGGAACCGTTGCGAGCAATGAAATATTCATGTGATATTTTGGTCAGAGTTGAATATATCCGTGCCTGGTGTACTCAATTGTAGCAAGTTCGATTCATGGAAAGCTTTTAATTGAGCAACTGATTGTAAATAATCATACAAGGCATGTCCGAATCTATGGTATTATCTCATTTCTGCTCTGCCTGCTATACCCGCTCCTCTCGGCTCGTCTTCAAGTCTTGACTCATTTTGCGTCTGCCTTTTACCATTTCGCTGGCCCCTTTAATAACTCCTCTTTCAAGTCCACGATTTGAGAGTCTATGCTGAGACCACGTGAACGAGAAACCCATGTAATGACATAAAAATATCTGCTCATTGTGCGATTTCAGCCCAACATAGAATGTGTGCGAATACCCTTGGGACCAAGTTCGCTTTGACACGGTTAGTGAGATTCTTAGAGCGGTTGTAGATAGTAGGGAGCTTACTTATAATCAACTCTGCTCAAACTCATGAGCCTTTGGGCCTCAATGGTCTGGGCATCCATGTTGGAGTGTAGGCAAAACGCAATACGAGCAGCGACCTGAGCACCGAGGAACATAGACTCCTCGAAGCCATTCTTTGTCCACTCGCTCAAGTAGTTCGGCAGAGTAGCCGTCTTGATGCTCGTGGGAGTCTGGCTGTGGAAGTGGTGAGTCGTCGTAGGTCCTCCAGCCTCAGAAGCTGGCTGCGGCGTGCCGACCATGTTATTAGCAGTGCCAGCAGCTGCAGCCGTGGTAGCGGCCTGGAGGAGGGGATTCACGCCGCTTGAGGAGAGCTGGTGAGGTGCGCCTGTGAAGGAGCCGGTGGGGGTTTGAGCGCCGGTTCCGGTGGGCGTGGCCATATTAGAAGGCAGCTCTGAGGTGAACATTGTGGCGGTGGATGGGGAGACGAGATGACGGGCGTTGAGAGTCTGGAGAATGTTCTCGCGAAGACCGCGGAGACGAGCACCGTTGCCAACAAAGACGAGGTTGTCCCAGCATGGAGGGCGCATGTACATGTCGTCGATGCCCTGGACGGTGCGATAGATGGCGTTAACAATGCGATCGATCTCGCGACGTTGAGCGAAGGTGAAGCGCTCAAGACCGACCTCGACATCTCGACGAATGCGCTTTGGTCGCTTCTCGGTAGTCTCGGTGGTGGGTTGAGCGTCGGGCTTTGGCTCAGCTTCAGGCTTGGGTTCTATCGACTGCGTTGGCTCTTGAGTTTGTTCTGGCTTAGGCGCTTCTGTCACAGGTGTCTCTGTCGCAGGCGCAGGCGCAGCGGTGTTGTCGCCTTGAGGTTGAGCTCCGTTGGCTTCGCCCTCGGGCTTGGGAGCTTCTGTTGTGCCGTTACCATTGGTAGTGGCCGCGGCGGTCTCGACAGTCTCTTTCTCCTTGGATGGTTGGGGAACCTCTTCCTGAATGATTTCCTCGTAGAAGAAGGTATTGTGAATCCTCTTGGAGTTGGGTAGACGCGCAGCCTTAGCGGCGCCCTCAGCGTCCTTTTCGCCCTTCTTTCGACCTCCCTTGCCCTTTTCTTTCTCCTTCTCCTTCTCCTTTTTGGCGAGGAATTCCTTTGTCTGCCCGCTTGTAACGATGGCTGCGACGTCTAGAACTCCATCGTCCTCTGGGTTGCCATTACCCTCATCAGCATCTCCATTGTCTGTGGGTTTCGGCGCTTCAGGGGCTTTTGTGGCAGCCTCTGCCGTTGCAGAGGCTGGTAGACCGCTTGTTGCGCCTGCAGTGTTCTCCGTGGGGAGTTCCATCAATTTCTCCTCGGTGGCGACATAGGGGAGAACTTCGCAAATGTTGCTCTTCTTCAGCTGCTCTGCCATATCATGGTTGAAGCCCTTGTTTTCTAGCAACTTGAGCAAGC
Source organism: Fusarium fujikuroi IMI 58289 (assembly GCF_900079805.1). Classification (NCBI taxonomy): domain Eukaryota; kingdom Fungi; phylum Ascomycota; class Sordariomycetes; order Hypocreales; family Nectriaceae; genus Fusarium; species Fusarium fujikuroi. Next base: position 1,004,801 of record NC_036623.1, on the reverse strand, counting down.
TCTTTGTGAAAACCTCGCCTCCGCTAATTTCACCATCGGCATCAGATGCGCTGACATCCATGTGGTTCACAACTCGTCCATCGTGAATCGCTGTAACGTCGACCTTTTGGTAGCCAATATCCACCACAGTCAAGTTGGGCCACTTCAGGCCATACTGCGTAGCGATTCCGCTGTGGATTATGCATAGCGCAGGTGTTCTCGTGTTCTCAAAGACGTATCGAGCAATTGTCTCGCAGTCGGGCCGCGTCCATTGTGGTGAGGCCATGAGCATGATGGGAGTGTTGTGGTATGTGGTTGTGAGCAAGCCGTGGACATGATCGAGGAAAGCGAGGAGTGCGCTCATGTTGACGATGCGACCAGCTACAAAGATGCGCAATTAGCATCAATTCCCTTGTTATTCTTTACCACGGCTTTCAATGGCTGTATACACATACCTTCAATGGGGTATACAGCTCCCTCGTCTTCGTCAACATCCTCCAACCATTCCTCCTCCTCAACACCATTCACAATAGTCGTACGCTTCGTCTTGTGATAGGGCGCCCACTGATCACCCTCCTTGAACATCCTGGTAGGCATGCGCCGAGCAGGAGGAGTCAATTCACTGCAACCCAGCTGAGCCATAGTGGTTCTGCTGCCAGGGCAGATGATGAGGACCTGCTCCTCGCGCCATTTGCCGGCCGTGCTTGACATTGTGCGATTTCGCTTTCTCGCACTTGCACTTGCACTTGCACCGAGATCGAGGCTGTTGTGCTGGGAGTTATAGTGGTTGTGGTATTTCTGTGGCGATGGCGTTACCGAGCCGTTGTTTCGTCGCGTTGGTGTTGGTGTTGGTGAGGCTTCTCGAGGTTTGCGCGCCCGGAGCTGGTACCGGGATGAGGACGCGACAGGCGTGAGTGTGGCTGGTGTCGCAGCATCTTGAGCGCTGTGGTGCACGTGACCACCCTTGTCTCGCTGTTTGGTTGGAGTTCTATAGACCATCACAACAGACTCAAAACTTGCTCAGAACGTGCTCTAAATAGTATCAAGAAGCCAAAATAAGACTCAAACTTGTTGAGTTGTAGATTTCTATCTCTGATATACTTTTAAATACTTGAACGTAGCGTGGATCAACAATTGAGCTATTGTTGCTGTCACTATCAATTCTGCCAGTGCAATGCAGTGCCAGCCAAAGAATACAGACTATTCACCTCAGACACCTTATTCATTCATTCACAATCAAGTATAGCAAACAACAAAGCCAGTTCATACTGTATCTATTCAATGGCATTAGGAATAATACTTTATCATAGTCTGACCTCTAGACTATACCAGGCCAGGCCTCCAAGAAACCACAACTAACTCCAGGTACACGGATCACTTGCGTTCTTCAAGGATCCTTTCCTTTTTATCCATATGTTCAAGCCTTACTCGTCTCATCTCGTCTCATCCTTCCCATCCCATGACACATCCAGTACATCGACCAATACCCATTCCTCTTCTCATCAGTCTGCTTCTCGAGCTGGTATAAGCTATGCGCTGCTCGAGAAAACTGACAAAGTGGTTATGTTATGACCAACCCAACAAACGCCATCAGGGGTCACAAATAAGGCCCCTGAACACACAAAGATCCCATCATAACGTACATTTTCACCAAAGTATTGACAAGAATGCGCAAAAAAAGAAACTTCTCTCAAAAAAGCCATCCCGGTAATTACCCATGAAAAGTGCAGGTCGTGCGCCGTATCCCATCTACTGATGTAAAACCATCGTCGTCCTCAATTATACAACCGTGATCGTGTTGGGAGTTGTCTCGTTCGATGTAATCTTCTTCAAGTCTTCATGTTTTTCGTTCAGCTCAGTTGGCTCAGCCTCCTTAGTTGGTTCGACCTCTTTTGATGGCTTCCGTGGTGTCACATCTTCAGTCACATCGTCAATGACTGAGAAAGGTCGGTCAGATGTAGGTGTTGTAAGTGTAGAACCATCAACACTCCATCGGTCATCAGTAACGCCAGTGTAGATAGATGATGTGTGCTTCTTCTCGGGTGTCACAGGGCTTTCGGGCCGCTCAATCTGGGGAAGTGTAGGTGATGTCTGAGCATCCTTGGTCTCAACCTTGGATCCAGTTGTAGCCTCCTCCTCTGGCTCCTCGATCTTGACGGGCTCAGTAGCAGGCTGCTTTGCTTGAGGTTCCTCAGTCTTGGTAATGTCCGTCTTTGCCTCTTCGGCTGGGAAGAACTCGACCTCAGATTCGGAAGACGTGTCATCTTGGGCCTTGTTCTCGACAGTCTTGGGCGCTTCGACCTTAGTCTTATCGGCCTTGACCTCATCGACCTTGGCCTCCTTAGCCTCAGGTTCTTCTGCCTTTGGCTCATCGACCTTGGCCTCCTCAATCTTGGGCTCTTCGGCCTTCTTGGTCTCAACTCTGACCTTCTCAACCTTGAACTCTTGTGGCTTGAGATAAGGTGAAGAGTCAGACTTGGTCTGCTCATCCTCAGATGCAAGATCTTCCTCGCTGAAGGCCTCCTTTCGCAAAGGACTTCGGAGGTTTGAGACATCGCCCATCTCGCTCTTACTGGATCGCGAGGTTCTGGCAGGGCTCCTCATGGGCAGTGGAGGAGGAATCCTCTTGCCAATGGTAACCATATTACCCTTGGCGTGGATCATGCGGGATGCGACAGCTTGGGTTCTGGCCGGCTGGACAGCAGCCACCTCGAACACCACGGGTTCCTCCTCCTCGTCTTCCTCCACCTCGCTTTCAGATTCACCCTCATTGTCGGTCTTTCGGCTGCTCTTGTCGTCCCTGTCGCTGTCATAGTTGCTCGAGGCCTTATCGGTGTCATCCCTGGGCTCGACTTTGAGGGTGTCTTGTTCCACAGCTGTTGTGCTACTGTGGCTGGTCGCACTGAGGGGATCATGGGCTCCGCTCAAATGTCTTATGGGGGTCAGATCGACCTTTGTGTAATCAACTTCCTCCTCTTCTTCCGTGACCTCGGGAATTTGCGTGCGGGTAGACCTGTCAAAACCGTCTTCGCTCTGACCTGGGCTGGGCGTTGTCTCGGGTGTTGTGCCCACGTCCGTCTGTGTTCCAGCATCCGTCATTTGACTTTTCACCGTTCGTGAGGACATGTAACTGTTTCGGTTACTCCTCGAGACAAAGGTGTCAATACTTTGCCTGTTGAACTTTGAGAATGCTGGGCTCGTAGGCGCGGGGTTGAAGTCAAACTGGCTGCTGGTAGGTCGCAGTCTTGATCCCGCCTCTCGGATTTCCAAGCCAGCCATCTCGAGGGCCAACACACCGAAAGGATCGGGATCATCGACATTAGGGATTCCAAAGGCAGTTCGAGGCGAAGCGGGTGTTGACGATTTGGGTGTCGCGATCATGGCGTCTCCTGGCGCACATTCCGCAGCGATCTTGCTTATCACAGAGGCATCGTAGTCTGTCCTACCTTCTGCCATCTTGATGACCTCTGAGAGCGGCCCAACCTCCTCCACTTGGCGAGAGACGTTACCAGCTAGAATGTCCATCTGTGTTACTTGGTTGGAATAGAATCGCTCATTCTCGTTCCCTCGCTCGGCCAGGATACATCCGTTCAAGTTGACGACCTGGTTCTGACCCCGCGCTTTTAGGTATGTCAAAACGGTATTTCCTAGGTCCTTCCATTTTATGTGCGACTCATCTGAGTCAAGCGATACCAGGGGGCCACTAGTTAGTCCGACGTCTTCTCCTAGGGTGACACGAGGCTTTGTGATTGATTCGAGGGCGGCAAGGTTGTTAATAACGAGAACGCAATCGTAAACATCGACGCCGATAATAAAGCTGAGGGTGGGTGTGTGTAACATGATTCCTGATGGGGGTGACCAGGTACCATCTGACTTTCGTGCTATGAGAATACCGGAGCCGCCGGAGCCTGTCATGTACAGACCGCTGCGCATGCAGGTAAAGATGGCGATTCCGGCTGCGTTTTGGATGATGCGCTTAGGGATCTTCTTGGTGACTCGTTTTGGGGAGCGTGGTTCGCTTGTCGTCGATTGTGCGTCTTCTTCTTCCTCCAATGGCACGAGATATCCATCCGCTGTGTAATCATGTTAGCAAAAAATGAGGCTGACAAGAAGAGTGAGACAAGCATACTGCAGAAAGACTTGAGGATGCGGGCAGCCTTTTCGCATTCGAGATCCAGAGTGGCAGGCCAGAAAGCCTCCCGTTGTACTCGGCCACTGGCATTAGCGGCCGCAGTATTTAACCTGGACAATGCATTGGAGTTTGCGACGGATATGGAGGTGCTGGAACGGTTGGAGGACCAGCCAAATAAGCCAGCTCTAGAACCTCCCGACGACCTCTTGTCCCACGAGGGGAGAAAGGAAGAAACTCGCTGCATGGCGGGCCGTCTTGCCTCTCCGTCGCCGCCGTCTTGGCCAGGCGGAGGCACGACAGAGAGGACGGGAATACAGGGCGCGCTGCTGTTATTGTTACTGCTAGAGATGATTGTCGTGCCAGAGCGGAAGTGGACGGATCTCTTTGGGGGTTTGGTCGGTACAGATACGGGAGTAGCGAATGTTGATGTCGATCTTGGAGTTGGGGATGCGACAGACGAGGCAGGAGACGAGACCGGGGTTGTTGTTGCGGTGGTAGTGGGTGAGCCGTATGATGATGTTGGTGTAGATGATGCTGTAGTCGAGTAAGAGGAGACGGAGGAGACAGAATTGGAGTCAGAGAGAGGATGAACAGCGACGACGGGTCTCTTGAGGGCCGAATTGTAAGCGGCGACAACGGAAGCGTGAGAATGGGAGTGAGAATGAGAGTGAGGATGACAATGAGACGGCGCCGAAGCCGAGCTGGCGTGTTGATGAAGGTGGGATCGAAAGTAGTGTCCGCGCTGGTCCTGGTGGGTGCTTGTGCTTGTGCTGGTGCTCGGACACTGATTTGAACCTGGACTTGGGCTCTGGCTTGGGCTGGCTGAACTATTGCTAGCGTTTGCAGCAGTAGCGCCTCCAGCAGCAGAACCAGAAGGCACTGAAATGGGATAAGTGGTCCCCTGGAATCACGATGTTAGCTGTAAAGTTTACAGGGCCTTTAGAGTCGAGGACAGGAGAGTGAGGTGACCTGTCAGCGCGGGCGGGTGGGTGACGTGGGCCGCTGAGCCATTGGGACAGGACCGGGGCTAGGCTGCTGTAGGCTACCTTCAGCTGCGGCCTGCTCGGTTTTTTTGCGTTGTTGCAAGGATCTGTGCAGGGGCAAGCAAGGAAATGGAAAGGGAAGAATGAGAGAGGGATGCAATGGGGATGGGATGATCCGCCTTTGAACAAGCCTCCCCGGGTCAAGATGAGACTCGATCAAGAGGGGACCGGGGGGGGGGGGGGGGGGGGGACAAAATTGAGGGTGAGAGGAGGATGGAAGAGACGGCGACAGCTGAGGAGAAGAGAATAGAATAGAATGGCTGTTGGAGTTTGTTGCAATTGATGTGCTGTGTCATGATATACCGTTTCCTCATTGGATTGAATTTTATGAATTGTTTTTCCAACGGCGCAATTGACTTTTTCTCAGAAACTCACTTCCTCTCTCTCTTTCAACTGATCATCATCTTTTTTTTCTGGCTGCTCCCACTCAACAAGGCTCAGGGGGGGCCCTCTTGATCTGATGACGGAACCTCTTAAAAACTTCCAGGGACCTGGGTAACGCCCCTAAACCCAACTTTGACAAGGTCCAGTTGTTGCCATTCATTTTTACGCTTGGGGGGGCTGCCCTGAGTAAGGCAAGGCGTAGATGGCTGATGGGGGGTCGGGAAGTGAAGCGAGTGGGTGTGAAGCACATGTGAATGGCTTTTGAAGGGGAAAACAAGAAGAGAAAAGAAGAGACAAGTACAGAGTAAAAGACAGTAAAAGAAAGGAAAGAAAGGTGCTGACCGAGCTGCTCGTTGTGTTTGTTGAAGCCGTCTTTGTAGAGCCCCATCGTCCAAAACTCCATCCTCCTCCTCCTGTTCCATTGCTTCTTCCATTGCCCTTCATGTTCTCTTTCTTGTTGCTTCCTGCAATGCCGCTGATACTCAGCTTCTTCTTTCGCGCCGCCGTCATGAGGAATTTCAGATATGTTTCGCTTCGTTGAGGCTGGCACTACAAGACAGGGAGCAGTACAGCACCAGCACAGTCCAGTTCAGTTCAGTTTTAGTTACTGCGGCATCTCGTCAGCTCAATCCCAGTCCCAGTCCCGGTCAAGCTCATGGTGTGCGGGTGATCCTGCACATGCTTGCATATCGGTGTGTGTGCCTGTGTGCACCTGGTGTATTGAGTGCAGTGCATCCGTGTGAGGGAGAAGTGTCTGTATGTGTGTTACGATGCTGGAACAAGCACCATCCCAGACTATTCAGCTCGTCCCGAAAAGGTACAGCAGATCTCGGATTGGATGCTCAAACTCGCTATGGGTCCGTGATGTAGCAGTATCATGGCATCTCTTGATGTTGGTCGTCACTTGACTCGAGCCATCATAGTCAAGTATAAGGCCATATCGTGATAATGTTGAATGACGAGGGAAATAAAAAGAGAAAATCGAAATGACATACCTGTTTGAGCAACGTTCTACTTGTGCTCCCAACGGTTCCTCTCATCGCCCGTTTACTGTCTGTCCTCTCTCCCTGTCCTTTTCGTCCTCCCTTACACCTATACCAGACAGGTTGTGTAAAGGTCCGAACACGCTTTGCAAAAGACAGCAAATGAAATCACGAAAAAAGCACAGCACAAGCAAAGACAAAGAAAAATGCTCAATGAAGAGATGGAGATCGTTGAAGCAATGTAAGAACAGGTTGAGCTTTGTAAGATGAGAAGAAATCACAGAACCTTCTACAACAAGAACGAAGTAAGGGGGAGGGGGGAGAGAGAGACGACTTTCTTTTTTGTCGTAAATACATACATAGACACACACAAATACATAATGCTTCACATTCCGCATCTATACTCCCTCGTTGTATATGGATTCCACCAACAAGATGCGCTTTGTGCGGGAGCAGGCGAATTCCCATACATCGCCCTCTGGCTGCGTCTAGTCTTTGCCCTTTTTCTTTTGGTCTGCCTCATCTTGTCTTGTCTCTGCCTCTACGCCATGCGACCCCTGCCCACGAACAGGCCAATCCTGAGATATGATGGTCGAATTTCACGATCGGGGGCAATGGCTGCATTCCAATAGTGTCTCATCATTGTCCTCGGCTGGGGGGGCATTGCTTCTGTTCACAATCTATGGCCGAAACCCCGGTTAGTGGACTTGCAACCATCACATATCAGAAGAATATATATGTACATAGTCATTCAGCCAGCCAATAACTATAGCTTGTCATTATATGCAAAACACAGTCGTATCAGAATTGGATACAATAAAAAAGAAACACCAAGAGAAAAAGAAAAAACTACTAAACGTTGAGCACCAATACAGTACTGTACAGCACTGCACTGGGCCTGACTCAGGAATGTGCAGAAGCTCCAGCGGCTAATAGGCACTCTTGCACCGTTCACGTGCCCAAAACTACAATTAAAAACTAATGATCTTTAGTGAAATTTCTTCCTGTTGGTTCCTCTTTCCCCCCCCCCCCCCCCCCCCCACCGATTGTCGAGGTCTAGCGAGTCAAGATGAGGTATAGAGGTAGTCTTTGATCATGATCAACGACACCAAGACGCTACAAGCAAAAAAGAACTTAAGAAGAGCTACAGCGGCGCATGGCAAAAGCGGGTCGAACAAGGCTAAGTAGAGCTCTACTAGACTAAGCTAGTGACCTTTTCAAATCCAACGGTCTTCCGCGGCCGGGATGTCACTCTATCCCATCCGTTTCCTACTGTACCTTAACCTTCTCGACATTAGACTTTTGTAAACAGTTACAGATAAGATTATATCTCACTGTACCTGCACTTGATTATGGATGTCTAGCATACATACATACGCAAGCCATGACGTGCAAACGGTAGCAAGACTGAGGCGTCGAAGCTGGCATATCCTTGAGTCTGCGTTTGCATTCCAGCAACAAGATTCGCAGCCCTCCTCAAGGCGGGAGACGATATTAATTTAACGAGCCAAGACACTTGTCAAAGAAAACACTATAGTTGGTAATTTGCTCGAAACAAAGGGAACGTATCTTGATAGATTAACCTGCGGGTCAAGGGTTTTGGTGACTGCAGGGATAGCTCTAGATCAGATCAACGCAGAAAACAATTTATTTTCCGCGTTTGACGCTGGGATCCCCCTTGATTGGGTTCAATGAGTCTTTTTGTTCTCTTTCTTTTTTGTCCCTCAATAAAATAGGTCAAAAACTCCATTTGACATGTGTTTCAAGGGGTGACACGCAAGTCCCTGGAAACTCGAGACGAAGTTACAGTAAAACGCTATGTTTCTCTGGTATCCCGTAGGTACAACGTCACATATTAATTTCCTTGGTCATATTTTAAAAGGATGCACTGCTGCATGTTCTTGTTATGCTAGACATGCATTATAATTTCTTTTTATTTTCCCGTACTGCTCATCGGGCGTCGTTCTCTGGGGGATAGGGCTTGCTAGCAGGTACTCCGTACTGTAGCGTGCGTCCTCATTTATCTCGTGCATAATAATAAACGGTTTATTACTTGATTAGTCTGATATGGGCCAACAGCCAGTCAGAGTTGACAGCTTGCTTCTGTCTTTGAGGCCATATGTAGAGTGCTCCTTCAACAGTTGTTTTCACTTAGTATGATCTTCTTAAAATGGAGAAGAGATATCCCGAGCTTCATGATGGTCTCAGAGTTGACGCTCTATGCAAGCATCACGAACCACGTGTAACCCGCCTCGCAATTGCATTAATTGCTTTTCCAGCTCTTGAATTCTCTCTTTCTCTCTCTCATTCTCTCCCTAGAATTCTTGTCCTCGCCCTATCCATTCCAGGAGCCCTCGTGCCGCCTCAATGGGGAATGTTTCTGAAACAAGGCTTGCAGTACCGAGAATGGCTTGTGTCACCGGCTTACGACTGCGGCCGATGTTAGCTGCTGCTGCACGCACAGATATTCACGACCGTGTCTAGTTGCAGAGAGCATTAGCCATCAGTTCATATATCATCGTGATGAGAAATGGAAGTGACATGCTTTAGTGTCCAGCGACACTCGATGCGTCTAAACCGCGGATGCGCAGCCGACATTAGTTTGGGTTGGATGCTTTGAGACAAGTATGCAAGTCTAAGAAGAATCCTACCAAAAAGCAATCATAACCATTCATTCATTCATTCATTCATTCATTCATCTCACCCCCTCCAACTCCAGGGTCTTGTGCTCTCCCTTCAGTTGCCACTCAACTTCAACTTCAGCCAAGCCTTCAACGATTTTTGGTCAAGAAGCGCGGGAACGGCTTCTACTTGTCCCTCAGCTCTTCTCTTGATGTCTCGGTGATTGCTGCAGCCGTTGGCTCATGTCTTGAAGAGTGTTGCCATTCCTCTTTACCAGAATTTTCTTACAATCGAATGACGTGCTATGTACATTCCTCGAGCTTTAGCACCGAATATACTTTCATTAATCCCATCGCGAAGATTTCCCAGGCATCATCGTGTCAAACCCCTTTCTGCTGCATCCATAGCGTGCTTCTTCTGTATAGCCATCACTAGAAAGCATGCCAAAGTAAAAAAAAAGCAAATCTCACGACATACCTTGGGTCGCTACTGTGCCGTTCGTATCCTAGAAGCTGTCTAGTAAACGTACAATATCCAAGACCTATCATACTATGGCTGACATACCATGCTTACTCTGATTGAATCAACTGCCACAAAAGACCCTGAAGTACACAAGAGATGATTGTTTCCTCTGACGACGATTGCAGTGTACCAGTGACTCGATCATGCCAAGTCATTGGGAGTTCGGAGGAATTATGTGACAGAAACGTTGGGTGGCGTATCTCACATATTCTCAGGCCTTGGTGTTGGTCTCGGAGCCATATCTTGTAGAGTGTAGGTATCTAGGTGATTTGATCGGATGCAGGCCATGCCTTCAAGACTCTAGAGAGTTGATAGAGCTGATCCTTGAGAAAGGTGTGAGGAACATGATTATGAATATGAACGACGTAACAAGTTCTCTTTTTCTGTAACCATAAAGCTCTTTCATAATATTTCCAACCCAACTTGACTTAAATTGGGCGGTTCTTGTCGATATACTTCTGGGTTGTATCACACTATTTGTTCATAACTTCTCAAGTCAGGCAGGCCTCTATTGACTCCTGAAGATGACGTCTGTAAAAAACTTGAGTCTTTACACTTTCGAGTCATATAAATAAGTAGTTCCAGTCCTTATATCACGTTTGACAGTTTGGCTTTATATGTTCCGTACCATATGCTGAACTACATCTTACGTGAACTGGACATGCCAATCTTCCTACTCCAGAACTTCAATGTCAACATAAATCATATCTGCTGAAGAAGCTGCTGCTGTGCCACTCAAGATTTAACAGAAAAGAAGAAACCACACACTGTTGGCAGTTTCTGTAGACAAAGCTAGTACTAATATGCTTTCCAATATCTCCCTAAAAGGACAATAGCCCAGTATTCGCTCCCTATCATATCTTTACGCTCACCTCATTGTCATGCAACTCCAAAGCAACATTTCCTTCTCATCATAATTCATTATCCCCCGATTGTCCCATGCTCAATACTGCCCATTTCTCCTTGGACGGCCAACGTCTTATATCCTCCACAAAGGCTGAGGATACTCCCCTCCCTCCAGTATATACTTCTCCAGCCTTTCACTCCTCTCTCCCATAATCCTGACAATAGTGTCTACAGCAGGCACATTATTACGAAAGAAGATCTGATACCAGCCCACATTGTCACTAAATCGGCCATTGATTCGAACCGTCTCCAACACCTCGAGTTTCTCCCTCATAAGCTTGAAGATGAAATCCCAGTCGATGTCAGTTGAACTGAAAGGATCACACCATCCATATATACTCTGTAGGTCAACTTCCTTGAGTGTCGAGCGGTGTTCAATAATCAGACGGACAAAGTGCACAAAGTTGATGTGTAAACAGCTTAGGTCGATCTTCTCAAGGTGAGGAAGCCTCTTCTTAATGTACAAGTCAACATCGCTGGCTTCGAACTCGACAGGAGTGCTGTGGACTTTTAGGTCTCGGATGTTGGGCATCAGAGAGATGAAGTAATCGAGGCGGTCTGGCTTGAAGGAGATGACGTCGTATTTCAGGTGCAAGTGTAGCTGAGTCACCGACCCAAAGACTGTTGATACTCTTGGGTCCAGTGTGGATGGCAATTTCAGGTACGGATGCATTATCGGCTCCATTGTGAGGCTCTTGAGTGGTACATTGCGTCTGAGTAGAGCATCCAGGATAGCTTGCTGTGACTCTAGGATCTCGTCACCAGCCAATTCCATAGATTCCTCCGAGCTAAAGACATCGTCAATTGCCCTGTAATCTTTCCATGGACACTGCGTCCAAGTCAAGCACACGGAATCGAGATTGGGTAGCCTCATGATAGCTGGAACTACCAAGTCAAGAGGCAGCTCGATTGGGTCGAGGAAGATATCTTGAGTCTCGAGATAAGGGCCCCAGGCTCTATGGAGCTCATTCGCGTTGATGATTCGCGATGTAGCGTACTCGACCTCTTCCTCAACCAAGCGAGCCATGTTGAACTTGACGGAATAAATGCGCCTTGCGCAGCCTGGTATAAGCGAAAGATGATGAATTCTCTCCCCATCCTTCCTCCACGGGACGCCATTGAAATCGGGCAACGCAAGGAGTGGTTTAGTACATTCTGCAATCTTTTGACATGAAAGTCTGAAGTTTTTGAAATCTCGTCCTGGCAGAACGACGCCAATGTTATTAATGAGCTCGTATGGGAGATGTGTAAGGCGGGGCTGCGATTGTGATGACGATGACGATGCTACTGGCTCGTGATGCTCCATGATTTGTTCTTGTTCCTTCAAGTAAGCTTTGGTGTTGTTTTGTGTAGTATTATCGAGTATCAATAGTTTGCTCTATCGCTCTCCTCACAAGTAGTCAAATGCCAACTACCTATGTTTGCGTATGTTCATGTCAAGATAGGTATGAAGAGAGAGTTCAGCTTCAGCCTTGTCCTGTCTTGACTGGAACCTCGGAGCTGAGCTACTGCCACGCCCCACGGTAAACCTATCACATCCTTTTCCGCATTAAACATCAACTTCTGTCTATCTTCATCCCAGTTCTCATCCGCCGATTCACGGCGATACACCTCATCGCCCCTGAAACGCCTCAAGTGTGAGTATTCCTCCAGGAAACTGTTGAGCTTACGTTAGTTATGTGCTGATGCCTGTCATTTTCAAAGGACACGCAGGTCATGTGACTGACTATTCTCGTCCTCATTCTCCCATCATCACATCAAACAACATGCTCAAGTAAGTTGCCTCATCCTTAACCCGTAGCCCTCAGCACGAGGACTTACATACACAACCAGGGCTTACAAAAACCTCTCACCCAAGACGCGTCTCGGCGTCGGTGTCGCGATCATCGCTTGGGGCGCTGGAGGACTCATGTTGACTGATCCACTTGAGAAGTCTCTTGGCTTGACTCCAACTGAAGAGGACAAGGCTGAGCTTGACAAGTACACACCAAAGATCACCACTGTTGATAAGAACGAGAAAGACAGTAACTGAACTGAGAGCCCTGCAATACATTTATAAACCATATCTGCACGTCTCCCAAGGGCGATGCTTCGCAAGCGAAAGCGAACAAGCCGCGGCAGCGTCACGAATTATCTCCTCACATGTTACTTCACAAATGGGCACAAGTAGAAATATAGGCAAACATCATTAACCTGCTCCAAGCCATCAAGTCATGATGGTCTACCGGTTGACCGTCAACCAGTTAGACCTCCCTTTCTATCTTGATCAAAGTCTAATATGCAGTTACAACTCCTCTTCCCGTCTATTCTCGACAAATGCATTGCACAACAGTGCCAACCATGGATGTGTGAGGCCAATCCGGTCTACCTTGAGATGACCATCACATTGGTGAAACCCAGTGACCCAGGAAACAAAGAAAATGAAGAAAACAAAGCAGAATGCAGCGCAACGCCTCCAGATGCAGCCCCCGCCCCTATAGTACTTTTTTTTGGTTCTGTAAGAAATTCATACTGCCGTCCCTTAGTCAAGCTCCGTTTTGACAGACGCAGTGCCAGCGTCTTCCACCACTTGTGGAAGTGGTTTGAATAGTTTTGCCATCTCTAATGTGAGATCCACTGCTCCATACTGATCATCAATCTCTCCAACAGATCCTAATTCTTCTCCTCTGCTCGCGCCATCTGACATCACCCACGACTTCACCGATTTCAATAATTGGATAATTTGGACAAAGCGAGCATCCGGAGACAACCGTAAGTCCGCCGCTTGGGTATGCTTGAGCAGGTAATTGGATAGCCAATAGAAATGGATGCCATCTCGCGAGAAACCATGACGCCGAGGATTGCTAGATCCCGGCAATGCTGGTGGAAATTGATTGGCCATATCCGCATCCCAATTATTCTTGAACTTGCTCAGAGCGATAACAAGTGCCTGCAGACTTTGTGGGTCAACGTTGGCAGCCGCCCCCTCCACAGGAGTACCCCGTCCACTATTATGGCCAGCTGGAGTCATCCAATCATTGGGAGGAGGCGTTCCAAATTTGGACAGCTGAGCCGCATTGCCGTCAATCTGGGCCCGCCGAATCAGAGCTAATATGCCATGGATAAGAACAAACTTTCCATAAAGGTTGGTGCTTCCAGGCTGGATCTGATACGAGGGGTGCAGAAGAGCTTTGAGAGCCCAGTCCGTCTCAGGTTGCTTTGGTCGCTGAGTGCCATAGGGATTCTTATCACGAGCGGCGACATCGCCATTGAGGCCAAGCGCAGAAGCACAGTCCCCGGCATTGTCCGCATCCCAAGCAGTGTCGTCGCAAGGTAAAGGTAGATGAAATTCCATAACATCGAACAAGGGTTGAGAGTTGAAGTAAAGTCCCATGGCGACGTCCATTAGAAAGACGCCAAACATTAGACGATTCCGACGCTCTTGATCAACCCAAATATCCCAGTTCCATTGCTGCAAATCAAAAGTGTTCCGGTCAAAATCGATTTGGTGAAGGGCTGACAAAAGAGCAGGGTCCCGCGACGACTGGAAAAGATTCAATCGCCTGGCGTTGGCTGCAAGAAAGGGGTAGATGTGTCGAGCCCGCTCTCTTTGTTGAGGGTTTCCATTCCAAAGTAATAATATACATGTTAGCAAGACAGCCTGAAGCTCTTCAATGTCAGCCCGAGATGCGCGACTCGGTTGCCCTGCCAAAGGTTCAGCATTAGACATCATCTTGCAGTCGCGTTGAAGCGCGACAACAAGAAAATCCATCATTTCGCGAACATTGGACGGGGTGACATTGTCTGAGTAACAGGCCCCGATGCAACACATGCCTGCAAGTAAGCCAGTATACGCCTCCATGACCTTGAACGTCGCGACATGAATGAAAGGCATGTGGATGTGGAAGTGAGTGTACTTGTCCAAGAAGTCCTTGACGTTGTCAGGCGAGAAGTAGAGATTCATCCCCGCGCTAGAGGGATCGATGGCTTGGTTAGGAGGATAGAAAAAATTAAGGATCTGATCAGAAAGAAGATTGTATGAGGTTTGGTGAGATGGCATTCCCATATTCGACAAAAGGGTGTCGCTGGCGCTGGCGCCTGTCGTTCCGGGCCCGGCATTAGGTTCGGGTTTGATTCCGCTCTGAGTCTGTCCAAGATTAGGATTGAAAGATGTGTTGACGTAGGTTTGATGCGCACCAGCCTGGAACATCTGAGACCAATCAAGGCCAGATGGAGGGTTTGTGTTTGAGCCACCGTACATGGGCAGTCCGTTCTGAGCGGGAGGCATGCTGTAGCCAGTCATCTGCTGCTGGTTCATGTTGGGGTCAGCGCCATAGGGCTGCGAGGCACCCATGACCTGACCGTTCATGTTCCGTCTGTCAGCGTTGTTACCGTTGTCGAGACGACCAAGCGAGCTGGATCGAGAGAGTTGGCTCTGATCCTGGGCCATGTTGTTCATGCCATCCGAGACTGGGACCATGCCAAATGGGTGGACCATGTTGTCTGCGGGCAGGTTGCTCAAGCCATTGAGGTGGTTGAGGTCACCCTCATGTGCGAGGCCGGCGGCTTTCTGAGCCTGCTGTTGGTTCTTCTTAACATGAGCCTGAGGATGCGACAAGTGACTAGCTCCGGTGGGGTTACCACGGCGGATAGAGCACTTTTGGAAATGACGCTTCAGGATATCACTTCGAGAGAAGGTATCGCGGCAAAGAACACACATGTAAGGGCGATCACCGGTATCTGTGGAAACGATTGTCAGTAAAATCTGTCAGCGTCAACAAGCCGTTATACTCACGTCGCAGAAGGTGGCGCTTAAGATGCTTGGCATGGAGGTAAGTCTTTGTGCAGTGAGGGCAAGGGAATTTGCCATCTGCGTCCTTGACAGGAATCACGGTGTTCTTGGCGCCAGTACCAGCGGCTGGAGCAGCAGGTCGCCCAGGAGCACTGGGCAGGATGCCGCGTCGTCCCTGAGAGCCAACAACGTGAGTGGGAGGTTCGCCCTCTGGCATGACCGCAGTGGGCTGCATAAGAGAACCAGGGCCGTAAGGCGACGAGACACCAGGTTGGGACATGATGCCTCCAGGAGGCATAGGACGCAACACAGGAGGGCCGCGACCACCAGCAGGAGCAGGCGCGATAGGCTGTGGGTGAGACGCGGCAGTGGTCGCCTGGGGCATCATGGCAGAGGTCCCATAGGCCTGGGGAGGAGGGTATTGGTTCTGGGCCATTGAGTAGATACCAGCGCGGTTCGCGGGCTGCGATGTCTGCTGCTGGTAGGTAGGCATGTTGGAGGCCGACCCAGGCGTGTTCGGGGTGCCTGGGGTTCGCGGCGTATGAGGGTGACTTCCGTACATGTTCTGCATGGCTGAGGTTGGAGGCTGCAGCGGTGGCAGAGTCTGAGGTAGAGGAGAGCCGGTTTGAAGTTGGTTGGGAGAAATCGCGGTTGGTGAAGGATAAGTCTGACCAGAAGAAGTCGTGTTTATACCATTGGATGGGTAGTGAGGACCGTCCATGCTACTCTTGGTAGACGCGAAGCTGGTGACAATCGTCGTGGTGTTGAGAATACCGCGACGCAAAAAAAGGCTGCCCGGGGTACAATGGACCTTGGTGGATGACAAGTCCAAGTCGAGGATTTGCGGAGAAAGGAAGGAAGAGGGAGGGGTCTAGGAGGTTTGCAAAACTTGAGGAAGCAAAGCAATATCAAATGCAATGCCTTGTAGAGCTCCGCAGAAGATGTTCCCGGATGGTGGAGGATGAGGCTCGTGGCAGGTCCCTCTTTGAAGGTAGTGGTTTGGAGAGGGTGCACAGAGTGGAGAACTGGGTCCCGAACCTTTTTAAGTATTATTTTTTTTCTTCTCGCGGTCTCCTCTCTAGACGGTCGAGCTGTCAGGGCAGTTTTTGAAAAGGTGGGTAACGTTGAGTGGGTTCAGAGTGGGTGGGTGTGAAAAGAAGAGGCGACTGAAGGAGGGAAAAAAGAAGTGGGTTGGTGCGGGTGTGGATTAAAAAGAGATGCAGAAGCAGCACTAGAGTAAATTTTTCGGTCTTGCTTAGTACGCAATCACGAGGAGCGGTCGAAGTCGAAGGAAAGCAACAGCAGCAGCTGAAGTGAAGGGAGGGTAAAGCTGCCAGTCGCGGAACCGTTAGTAAAAATGCCTTGGCCGGCACGCACAGTATGTATTGCAAGATAAAGCCGGTACTCGCGTGGTCGCAAATTCCCAACCCAGTTGCAAGTAAAGAACCAGCGAGAGGATGTGGGAAGTGGATAATGTTGTCAAGGGAAGTGGGCCCACAACGAAGCAAAGGAACCACAATCAGAATAGCTGGCGGCTGGGATCTGGAGGAAAGGGCGAAAATAGGCCACAGAGGGTCGCGGGTCGAGGTCGTGTTTGATGGGGCCAGACGCCAGACGCGCAAATCGACTTTCAGATATCACGACAATTGAAGTGATTGTTTTGGCGATGTATTTGAAGATGCACGAAATCTAAAGAGTCCAGAGAAGAGTCGATGATGGTATGTGAGTTGTGTGAGGAAAAATTTTTCGGGAGAACGAGAGAACGAGGAAAGATGGGAAAACGAGGGAACAACGACCTACGGGAGGCAGGAAGATACTGAAAACCCCGAGGTACCTCCTACCTACTTGCTCTCGCCGGCGAACACTGAGATCAGGGCAGTGAGAGCGCGGCTGCGGTAGCGTGCCTGCCAGTTACAGGCGGAAAAAGATAGAGCAGGAGCAGTAACCGGAGTAAAGACGGAAGTACCTGTTACCGAGGCCGGCGCCAAGCAAGGAAGACGCTTCAATACTGGCCGCCAACTGTTTGCAGTGTCAAATTTGTTCCTCTTCTAGCTTGGATGGTTCGAATTTTTTTTTTCGTTTTACTCTTCACACGCCCCTCATCCTTCTTCAATCTGAATCAAATCGGGTCTACGGCGATATTTCTGGCCTGTCCAACTTGGATGTTAGCGCAGGTGCCATGCCATTGCCGCTCTAAGCCGCCAGATTCGGGGCTTGCTCGACACCTTAGCTAAAGTAATTCATTTCGCTGGCAGTTTGCGGTGAATTCTACGGACGGATACCTACTCGTCACTTACCGACTCACTGCCATGTCAGGTCCAGGCCAGGTACCCTCGTCGTATCCACAGGTTCTTGGAATAGACTATAGTAGCTAACAGTGTCAGTTCAAATCATCAGCAATGGTATTGGAAACGCAAGACTCCAATTGAGTCCAAGAAGGCGTCATCATTCAGCTTGCCAGCCGTCAAAAAGGGAAAGAAAATGATGAAGAAAAACTTTATGTGCCGTCTCTACTAGACACACTTCCAGAGTGCGATCTACTGTACAGTATCGTACGAATAAAAGCGCCAAACTGATTCGGGACTTTTGAGCGAAGTGCGCCAGGCGAGGCGTCTACGACATGCAGACCCTCCTGTAAGAGAAACACAAAGCTATCGAGAGTCCTCTCAGCGCCGAGGTAACTGAAGCATTGCGCGGCACCGTTGGCGCAAGTCTACCGGCCTCACCGTCCGACATCGCTGTAATCAATCAGCTACTAAGAGGCTGTTTAAAAGTTTGCCTCATATGATAAAAGGTCTGGTAGCAACCGCTGAGTTGCCATGTTATCATCATCAGCGAAACTAAACTAACATCTCTCTTACACCAAGTTTCTTGCCTTTACGTCGTTTTGTATGGCCAGGGTTCTAACGGCACTTGCAACGATCCTTCTCATCTTGCGATCCTGAACACAGACAGGGAAACAATGCTATCAAAAATCACATCCAGGATGATGCACGACGCGTCGAACAACTTCACAAACAGGCCTGTGTTCACAGATTCGCACGGTTGATACTGTACACACGATAGGTTGAAAAGGTAAGTTGCTCGCAGGGGTGGGGGCGTCTGCAGGGAATGCTGGAGGTTGGGTGATTTCGTATCAGGTACGCATTGTTTTGCTACCTGGCAGGCATAACGCGCTTGTGCGTCCCTTGTACACGATACCTGACACTAGTCTTTCGATTCCCGGTGTCGTAGCCGGCCTCGCTGCACACCCAAGGTCACGATGCTTCACACCAAATTCAAGTGCTCTCACCGCATTACCTCATACACGACTCGGACACCGAGTTCGCACCGGGATTCCTCGACCAGATCATGCAGCGTTTCTCATTCAAACGATTTTTCCTGCGTTTTTTGCCTGATCTTGTGAACAAGTGTAGAGGCTAGTCCGAACGCTCCAGAGCTAGTGTTGACGAATAGCTTTTCTCGACTACCTAATATTGCTCTAACCAGTGTCAAAATGAAATCGCCCTTAGAAAGCTGAGACAAGTCAGACTGCTGTTTATTGAATACGTCCAGATCTCAGTGCCAGGTTTTCCTTTGTCTCACAATCACCCGGACGACGAATTGCTTCTTTCATATAATGACATATCAGTCGATAACCAATGGTTGGTTTGCCGTGGTCATGTTATGAACATGATAAAACCAAGTGACAAAGAATACGACCATCACAGGCATGCCTGTCGCGTGCAGCTTGATAACGCTGGCCATGTCAGGTCTTGGCAACAAGCATGAACAACTCTGTTCAGTTAATAATACTGCTTTCCGACATACCGCCTCACACTACGAAACACACTTGACAACAAATTTCCTAGGCCAGCTAACTGGTTAGAGGCCAGCCATATGCCTAAATGGGTCAACATTCGGCTCGTGACTCGAAGAAGCCGTTTTTCCAAGATGATATGCAGGATCCACGAGTCAAGCGAAAACGAGCCCCAGTATGTTGATTCAAGGGTCTTGAATCAAGGCTGACACGACATTGCTCAGAATGCGAACTTGGTGCTTGATCCGCTCAGTTCATGAGTGAACGAGCATTGTCCATACCGCGGCGAACACTTGACTCATGCATTACTCGATCAAGGTTTTGAGTATGACAGAATCAACTTATGATGGCCTGGCGGCTATTGCAGTCCTGATGAAGCGTGCCAAGAGAATAGAAAAAGTAAGGTGGGGACAAAGGAAAGGAAGGCAAGCAAAATTCGCCGAGAGTACAGGGTACTCCTGGGACGTTGGAGACAATGGTCCGTGGAAAAAGGAAACGCTATCGGAAAGTCGCCTGGGTTTAATCAAAGCCGGACATCGGCCCAGAGGAACTTCTTGGTCACGCACTCAGCTGTCCCTGAAATGCAGGCACGCCTGTAATCACATTGAGCAGCACCCAATGCTAACACAGCAACGTCTCGAGGCGTTTGTTCCAGGGTCCCTCATCTTGTTGTCGACGCCAACCGTTCAATGGCTCCCGCAAGCATAGCGGGTGTTCCCACCAAAGCAGATCTCAGTGGAGCAGGGTCCCTTGGAAACCCCTCATCTTCCCGCCATTGCATCTGCTGAAGGACGAGGGTGGGAAGTCGAAGGCTTCGATTCTGGCTCCAGAAGGTTATGGTGGAGTCCTTCCCGTGAGGAGTTGGACTCCATAGTTGGAGAAAACATCGTCTTTTGAGCCGCTGACGCTCGCCTATCAAGAACCCTCGCATATTGTACCTATTAGCTTAACAGCAACACGTTCGTCACGAGGACTTTGTAGTAGAAGCATTTCTGGCTCACCTCTCGGAGTCGGGCACTCGGCCGCCAAATCTGGCTGCCTAGAAACCCGAGTCCTTTCCGTGATCGGACGATGACCATCCAATTCAAAACAAAGAAGGGACCTTGGAGAAGACCATAGGAAGCGGGAACACCGAGAGACAAGCAGGCATCATTCCCGGGAAACAACAGAGAGAACGACTGTGCTGCTACGCTAGCTCGTTGAGGTTTGGAAGAATCTTGAGCCCATGTCCCTGATGTTGAGAGCTACCCTACCCTTGCCTCGGTGGCGTCGCGCTTTAGGCAATGAATAGGTGCGGATGCCAGGCATGTGTCAAGGCCGGGGCAACGTGGAAAACACAACTGCCAGATCGTTGGCAAAAGGGCCACACACCTTTCCTGTTATCAATCTCGTTGATACATAAAATCATTGTTGTGTTGAAGTGCAGGAATCATTGGCAATTATTGCGCAATTCTCGTTCGATATCGATATCAAACTCGTGCAGTTCAGTTACCGCTCCAGACTCCAAGCAATACTAGGCACGGTCTTGTCTCGCAAAACGCTTATCCCTCCCTCTCACGACTGGTGATGACGTCTATTTTATTTTCTCACTTTTTTTCCGAAACTTCACCGACTCGAAAGATCACACATGCCCCCGTTCGGGGCTCTGGTGTCCGGGAACAGTATCGTGTACTCCACTCTGCTCAACTCCTGGTCTAACGTTATTAATGGAGTCTCAACACTTTATTTTGTGTTCGGGAATGAGCTCTGCTCTAACATCAGACTATTGATAGCAGTCCAGCCTCCTCTTGAGAAAAGTGTTAAGAGTGTACTAGGCAATGCTACATCGCAGGCTTTGTAGCTGATGGCTGACAAATGGTATAGTCGATATACCATTTCATCAACGGTTTGGGCATTTCTTCCGTGGTTATTAATCAGGTTAAAACGGGTGTCGTCGGCAACAATGTTAAGATGTCATCACGGGCCTAAGCAAAGCTCGCTAACGGGGGCTTGATCTGGTAGGGAATGGATAAGTTAATGCTCGCCTTTCTCAGCTTAAGTCCGGAAGAGACACACCTTGATGGAAAAACCCTGTTCAGATATCGGAACTGCTTCATTGGGATACCCGATAGATTCTTAGTCGCTGACATGCACGGCCAGGATTCCCAATGCTTCGGACATTTGAAAAAGGAATGGAGACAATCTCTGATGAATGAGCTTCACTTTCGAAACAATCGCGCAGCTTAGTGAATACAGGGGCAGCAACTTGAGAGAAATGGCTGTTTGAGATCGCCGACATGATCTCCCTGAGTGTGACTGAAGCCAGCCGAGCACATTTCACGTACACTCACACTCAGACGTACACACACTCAAAGCTTCAGTGCACCACACCAATCCAGTGCCATGTTCGGCAATCGTTGGAGAAGCGGGACTGGTGGAGGCATAAACTGCCGCTGATGGTGCCGTACAGAGGATGTTGAGCCTCAACGCACCAAGCTTCTTCTACTGGGTCCCTTCCCGCTTCTTGAGGAGCTTAGAGACCCGTAAGAAGCCACAACGATCTGGATGCAAAAGTACAAGGCAATGCACGTCGTGATGGCTTCATCTCGACACCACAAGTTGAGGGCAAGTCGCAAACCTTGTTGTGCAGGTAAACTCATTCGACTCCCTGCAATCGACTCAACGCTTTCCTCTTCCAACAAGGACGGCCTATCGCGGTTGATCAGGATTGGTCAGGGTTTACACTATTCCTACAATGTTGGACGTGCAGACAAAATGCGGTACTGTAGGTACACGCCTGTACGAGTCAGATTCATTTAGTTTCGGAACTTCGAAATTCTTGACATCGTGATGAGCGCAAAATAAATCATCACAATGTATATCCCTCACATCAAGGTCTGCCCTAGACCCGTCTAGTGATCAGCCATCAAAACACAGAATGTTTTGGGAGTGCGGAATTCACAAAAGTGCTCCCAACCCTTTTTCTCGTGACGAGCAGACCAATTGAAGGGGTTGGAGCAGCACACTGAGCGAGTGTCAAGATGATTCCCAACCACACAACCACGCATAGCAGTCATTTACGTCACAAACTTTCACATTCTGCATCCAACAACACTTCTCGTCACCACCACCACCACCACAGCCATCACCGCCGGCGTTGTTCACTAGGTGGTGATAGTGCGGAACCTTACCGGACAGGCGTGGCTGGCTAGTTTATCCATGGTGTCCCGTTCACCACGAGGCCCCCCACCAACACTTGGCTACTCCTAGCAAGCGTGTGTTTTAGTTCAAGACGCCATCATCAACCATTCGCTATTTGACGGAATTATCGAGTACTGTGCGTTTACTGTACTGACTACTGAGGGAGGCAAGGGAGTGAGTGTTGATTGGGAAAACTTACCTCGTATGGTGATGGTCTCGTAACTGTTACTGTTTTGAATCCGAAAGGAACTGCAACCTTACAATGATGATGCCTGGTGTTGGTTCATCTTTGTGGTCTGACTCAATGCTCAATCAGGTGTGATACGGACTATTTGGGCTTTTGATATGTTCATAACTACTGAACCAGCAGCCGCATGGCAGTTATTCCTGGCTTACTATCAATTATCCGCTTGTCTGAAGGAGAGCTGTTGCGCTATGTTGAAACGCTTCTTACACTCATGTGACTTAAGCACGGTACCTGTGGAATATCGTGCACTTGCTCAGTGCGCTGAGAAGCTTCACTGTACCCAGTACAGGGATCATCTCACTCTCATGTTCTGATCTGGCGACGAAAATATGACGACAGGCAGAGTGCGGGATCTTGTGAATTGCATGTTGCATGTCGCGGGACGGAGGATGCCGCGGCATTGCAGCATTTATCCGACTCGCACGGAAAGGGCAAAGTTCCTGGTGAAGATAAACAACAGCAGCTGTCTCGCGATAATTACGGCAGATCCTCCCTTGTCAATCACCATTTGCACTCCACAAGAGAGCGGCTAACAAGTTGCAGCCTTGGTTGGCATGATTGGTTGCATTCACCACCCCCCGAAGGTTGTCTGCCCTTCTGACTTGCATGGCCTTCTAGCTTGTCCAGCATGACCCTGAATCCCTGAATCAGGCATCATGAATTACGAAGGATGGTCAAGGATGCAGCGCGAACCCCCACGCCGCCGAGACATTGACTGCAACCCACTCCTGTCTGCGTACGGTATGTACAGCACAGTACTGCTATTCGGAGCCGCTCTGACAGCGCGAATCTGTTGGTTCTTTGTGATTCTGACGAACGCGTGAATAAAAATCCCGTAAAATGAGATGATGGACGGATGCGTGCGTGTCCTCGAGGGACACGAAAGACATGCACACGTGTAAAGTACCGAAACAAGACGCTTGCAGGCCATCGTACAGTAGCCAAGCGCAAGTGCCATAGGTTATGCCAGGTGCAGATCTACCCTGAAGGTAACATCGCGAACGCAAAGAGCTGGTGCTGGCTTGTCCGTGGCAGATTGACTTTGTGAAGTCTGTGGTATAGGGTGGTTTCACTGCACTTGTTGAGTTCCTCCTCTTGACCTCAAGGTTTACCGTTCATTTCCCAATGGTGCGGTAATTATGTGTCCGCGAAGGTTTGAAGGATGTCATGTGTTTCCTATCACTTTGTTTTCTGTTATACTTCCTTGAAACCTGAAACTCTTGGTGACGCAGTAGTATCAAAACAACCATGGATGACGCATGTTCTACCGGCGGTGATCTCCAAACGTGGAGCCCAAGATGATGTTAGCAACTTCATGCCTTGCCCGTTCCTAGTGATGGATCTCTCCCCGCATCCTTGATGTGGCTCTTGGTGGTCGTCCTAGGTCCTAGTCAGGAACTGGCAACAATTGCTTTGTTCTAGAAGATGGTTATGAGATGGGGCATCTGGAGTATTCCCCCGCATCACCCACCCCAAAATACCATGTACATTGTACCGAACTTTGGCATCCGTGCTTGCTGCAAGCGCCTGTCCCATAGAACCCACTGTTGAGATCCATCTCTTGGTAAGGCTCGGTGAGGCACGAGGTGAGACTCGGTGAGGCTATGTGTGGTACACCAAAGCACGTGACTATAATTGACGTCGGCGCAACGTAACGCCGACGCCCGAGGCCCCGCGAGCTACGGTATCCCAAATTTTGCGAATGCGTGGGATGAGCTGAAAAGCGAATAGCTTCGTTCAATCCCCATGACAGGCACGATAATGTCAATGGCAGCTCCTAGTACGATACGGCCACTGGCCGGTCGGATTGCCCAGGCCTCATCATCAAAGGTCTCCGCCACCACATCTCGAGTCGCCTACTTCTCCACGACCACACCACAATGCAAGCGAAAGACAAAAGACAATAACCCCAAGCGAGGTGTGAGTAGTCTGTACGGATCAGGACCTCGCGAGCCTCTGTCAATGTCAAACATCCCGCTACCGAAGCCACGACAGATCAAGCCCAGGATCAAGGTCGACCCTGATCATGGTCTGTGGGGATTCTTCCCAGCACAAGGAAAGGCATTGGCAACACCCAAGGAGACTGAGGAGCATGGACGTGCATGGTCTGTTGAGGAGCTGCGAAAGAAGTCGTGGGAAGATCTACACTCTTTGTGGTGGGTGTGTTGCCGAGAGAGGAACATGCTATCTACATCAAGGCAAGAGCTCATTCGATCCAAGCTGGGATTCGGTGAGCGAGAGATTGATACTCGAGATGAGGAGGTAAGATAATCCGAGGCAATATAACTTGCGGGAAGCTGACATTGAAGAAAGGTCCTGAAGACACAGCGAGCCATCAAGCACGTCTTGACGGAACGATATTACACATGGCAAGACGCCGTCGGTGTCGCCATGAGCGACCCCGAGATCAACTTCGAGGGCATTGAAGGCCAAGTCTACACACCGTCGGCATATGAAGATGAGGTTGATGTTACTGAGTGGACACAACCTGAGGCTGAGTCAGAGGCGGCCAAGCAGATTGATCCTGTCGCCACAGAAGTACAGGAGGCCAAGATTGAGAAGGAGGTGAAGAAACAATAAAAAGCCGTTACTAGCGAGACGACGTCATGTACCATTTGAGTGATGGGAGAGGTGGTTTATGATGCCTGGTTAGGGACAGGTTGACATATTCGTCGTGTACATCTAGGATATGTAAGATACAGTAGACGAAACAAACATGTATATGGGAGTATATGGGCTCTGTGAGCTGCTGACATGAATACATATGATGAATCAAGATTGATTGTGGCAAGCGTCGTAGATTACAAACTCAAGCCGTAATGACAACCTTGCGCGTATGAGAGCTGCAATCATACGGATACTAAACTCTTTGACTTCGTATCCCAACACAGTAATGAGCCTGGATACTGTATAAGTCAAGCTCTTGTTATCTCATGAAAGGGGTCACTCCACCAAGATGAGTAGAAACTAGAAACGTAGATGTAACAATATGGAGGTCAACAATTGGGGCAAAGAAAGGAGACACGACCGAGAGACCCTGTCTTCAATATACTAATAGTAATAAACCATTGATGATACTGGGGTCGTGGCTGGGGCTCTTATATTGATCTGGCTGCTAAGCTAAATTTGATAATAAAGCGGACCACGATGGAAGGGGGAATTAGGGGGTGACGGGATGTCTAACAGCAGCAAAACTTGTTGCACGTGTTCATCTTAATGTAATTTGATATTGTAGGCGAGAATATGTGAGATTAGAAAGGCATGAATTGGGTAAGACGTTGGTTGTTAGAGGCGTCAACCACATTCACACTCAGACTGTTAGACTGTCCAGCTCCAGCCATAAAAAGGGTCCCCACACTGAAGCTAGGCTGTAGTTGCGGTTGATCCCCAAAGAAAAGTAAGGTAAAAGGTAAATGGGACTGACCCCGCCACTAAGCAAGCAACCGCCAACCGTACAGCACCGTCCCCTCAAGCTTCTCGACCCTCCCGTCTCGTCCTCGTCCTCGCTTCGCTTCCATTTTATCCTAATCCGCCTCTTTTTCTCTTCTTACTCCCTATCTCTCTATCATTCTACCTAACGGTTCATCGAACATCAACACCAGAGAATAGCCATCATGGATGAGATTGCTCCTGAATACGACGTCATCGTGCTGGGCACTGGTACGTTCTTGTTCCCCCTCCTTGCCTGTTTCTGCCACCACAAGGCGGATCCCCGCATCAATGAGAGCTTTGGCTTGATGCCGCCGACTTATTGTATTCCCAAGCGGATGCTGACTGTTTTCAGGATTGACCGAGTGTATTCTTTCTGGGTAAGACAAACTGCATCCATTTTGACCACTTCGTCGTGTCGCAAAGGGCGCTACAAACCTGCGCAAGCTGCAAGGCGGTATAGGGATAGCACATGTAAAGGCGGTGATGGCTGATTGTGCTTCAACAGTGTTCTGAGTGTCAAGGGCAAGAAGGTCCTCCATATCGACCGCAACGATCACTATGGCGGGTAAGTCTCTTTCCGAATGCAACTAAATTCCTATAAACAAAAAGCTAACTGTTTCCCAGTGAGGCAGCTTCCGTGAACCTCGAGACTGTACGCAACCTTTATTCATACCTCCCGATCTATATCTTGCCAGGCCGATATCTAACAACAGACCACAGCTCTTCAAGAAGTACGGTAACTTCCGCGAAGGCGAGGAGCCCTGGAAGCAATATGGCCGCCTCAACGACTGGAACATCGACCTTGTCCCCAAGTTCCTCATGTCCTCCGGCGAATTGACCAACATTCTCGTCTCCACCGATGTTACACGGTACCTCGAGTTCAAGCAAGTCGCTGGCAGCTACGTCCAGCAGGGTGCCTCCAACAAGGCTACAGTCGCCAAGGTACCCTCTGATGCTGCTGAGGCTCTGCGATCTCCCCTCATGGGGATCTTCGAGAAGCGACGCATGAAGTCCTTTATTGAGTGGGTTGGCACCTTTGACCTCAAGGACCCCGCGACACACAAGGGTACGTTTTCCCAGGAGATGCGTGAAGCAAATAAATCTTGCGAAATCAGACAATTTGCTGACCAATAACCCTCTGTCTAGGCCTGGATATCAACAAATGCACCATGAAGGACGTCTATGACAAGTTCGGCCTCGAGGCCACCACAAAGGACTTCATTGGCCACGCCATGGCTCTCTACCTCACCGACGACTACATCACCACCCCTGGCCAGGCTCCCGAGGCTATCCAGCGAATCCGCCTGTACGGTAACTCTGTTGCTCGATACGGAAAGTCTCCTTACATCTACCCTCTCTACGGTCTTGGCGAGCTTCCCCAGGGTTTCGCCCGTCTGTCTGCCATCTACGGCGGAACTTACATGCTCAACACCAACATCGACGAGATCCAGTACGACGGCGACAAGGCCGTTGGCATCGAGGCGACCATGACTGGTGTTGAGGAGATGAAGTTCAAGACCAAGGCCAAGATGATCCTCGGTGACCCCTCTTACTTCCCCAACAAGGCTAAGGTTGTTGGCCACGTCCTTCGAGCTATTTGCATCCTGAAGCACCCGCTTGCTGGTACCAACGATGCCGACTCTGCCCAGCTCATCATTCCCCAGTCTCAAGTTGGCCGAAAGAACGGTAATTACTCCGATTCTGATCGTCATAAATATTTTCTGACATTGGCTTTTAGACATCTACATTGCTTGCGTTTCTTCTGCTCACAACGTCTGCCCCAAGGGCTACTGGATCGCCATTGTCTCAACTATTGCTGAGACATCAGCTAACCACCACGTTGAGCTCCAGGCTGGTCTCGACCGCCTTGGCAAGATTGAGGAGCAGTTCATGGTAAGTTACCTGGGTTGAAATACCAACATACACGCTAACAATCTCTAGGGTCCCCCTATTCCCATCTACGAGCCTCTTGAGGATGGCACCAAGGACAACATCTTCATCTCCAAGAGCTACGATGCCACCAGCCACTTCGAGACCACCACCGACGACGTCAAGGACATCTACCACCGCGCCACCGGTGAGGAGCTCAAGGTTGAGGGTTTGAGGGAAGGTATCCAGGTTGCTGAGGAGCAGTAAAGAATCTCAGCGACCTTCCTAGCAAATAGGATAAAAGAGTAACAAGGCCACACCACTGTAACAGAGCCGGCAGGGTAGGAGGATTGTTTTGCTTTTTCAGAAGATTGGCCGATACCGATGGTGCGTCTTGGGCACAATCTCATTATACCTCTTTCGATAGCATCTCACACGACAAGTCAAATGAATATTGTTGAACTGTATACACAAATATAATATTTTGGGTGGATAATATGAAATTTGATTGAAACTTTTATATGCTTCATAAATCATGATCTGTTAAAGAGAAGGAAAGAAAAGTTTGGCAGCCCCTTTTCTAGTACTTCTCAAGGAGGCGCCGTGATATCTACTATCTAGCTGAACTCGGACAGAGCTTCTTCATCCCAAGCAACAACGCGACACGCAAGTTATTCTTTTTTCTTATCAAGCACGTACGTACGCAGCGAAGGAATCGCAATCCATTTTCCTATACGCCCAAACTCCCAGGCAAACCCACAGCCCGCGAACCCGCGAAAATATGCCGGAAAAGAGAGAAAGACAACCAAATGTGGTGGAAGAAAGGGAAGCCTGGTGTTGGCTCTCTATCTGCGGTTTGTCTTGCCCATACCACGCTTTCCGACGACCTGAAAGTAATGTGTTAGTTATCGTTCTGAGATAAATATGGATGTGAGTAAAACTTACCAAGTGCTTGGTGATGGAGGCGGTTGTGTGTCGATCGCCCTCTCCCTGTCGGGCCATGCGGTTCATGCGCTTCTGGTTGAGCCTGGCGATACGATCGGCCTTGGATCGAGTGGCCTCGTCTGCGACACCATCGTCGCGGCGGCTGGTAGTAGGAGCACGGCTTCGAGGTCGGCTCATAGAGCGCATACGCTCGCGGGGAGTGCTGCTGCGACCACCGTCGACATCCATGGCATCGGGGTCCTCGGTACCCATGCGAGATGTGGAACGGCCGCGAGGACGAGACTTTGAGCGAGCACGCTCGGCAATATCGGTGGTGTCGACACCGAGCTGGTCGAGGGCATCCTCGAACTCGGAGAGGGGCTTCTTCATCTGCTTGCGGGGAATGATGGCCTGGTTCTTGAGACGCTTCTTCATGCGGGCCTCGTTGCGGATGAGCTGCTGCTTCTCGCGGATCAGCTCGGCCTTGCGCATGACCTCGGCCTCCTCGTCATCCTCAATGTCCTCATCAGACTCGTAGAAGCCCTCAGCCTCGAGCTTCTCCTCCTCTTCCTCAAGAGCCTGGAGCTTGGCCTCAATATCGGGATCGATAAAGTCGTAGACGTTCTTGCCATCGTAGATCTCGGGGATCTTGTCGTACTTCCACTCGGGGTTGGCGAGCATGTAGTCGGCCTTCATGTCGACGTTGAAGACACCAGCGCCACCGTTCTCCTCCTCCTCATCACGAGCGAGTCTTCGGCGCTCGGGGTCGGTCTTGTCGTACTTCTTGCGGTCCTTGACACCCTCGGGGATGAAAGTCTCAAGACTCTGACCACCCATGGGCTGAGCAACGTGGATACGGGACATAACATCAGCCAGACGGCCACCGATGTTTCCGCTGCTGTTGGTACCAGCCTTGAGCTTCTGGTTAACACGCTCAGCGATCAAGCGCTCGCAAGCAGCATTCTTGACCTCCTGAACACCCTCCTGGGTGTTGCAGGACAATTGGAGCATCTCGACCTCACCAGACTTGAGGATGCTTTGGAGCTCAGCCTGAAGCTCGGGCTCAAGGTCTTCGGGTCGAGTAACATCAATCTTGTTGACTACAACGAAGACAAGCTTGTTGGAGAACAGAGGCCTGATGCTCTTGAATAGGGCAATCTGGGCGCTGACTGTATATCCGCACTGCTCTGAAAGATCCATAAAGTACATAATGGCGGATCTCAAATGGGCAATGGCAGTGATACTTTGCATCTCAATGGTGTTCATCTCCTCTAGAGGGTGATCCAAAATACCAGGAGTATCGATGGCCTGGAAGCGGAGATACTTGTAGTCGAAGTGACCGACAAACAGACTCTTCGTGGTGAAAGCATAGGGCTGAACGTCGACATCGGCGCGAGTAACGCTCTTGAGGAAACTAGACTTTCCAACATTGGGGTAACCGCAGATGAGCAGGGTTCGAGTGTTGGGGTCGATCGAGGGCAGACGTCCGAGATGCTGGCGGACCTGATCGAGGTACATAAGAGGGTCCTTGAGTCGCTTAATGAGGGTGGCCATGCGACCGAGAGCGGCCCTCTTGAGCTGTTTGCACTGGAACAGAGACTGGCCGTACTTGAGGAGACGGACATAATCGCGGGAGATGGTCTCAATCAGATGCTTGGCGGTAGACATCTGACCGAGGGCGATTCTGAAATGGTCGGCATCGTAGAGGGTGTTGAGGAGATCCTTGTGGAAAGGGTGGATGTCCTGCAGACGAGGGAAGCTCTCGAGGATGGCGCCGAACTTCTCTGAGAAGGTCTCCTGTGTGAACTTGACCTTTCGAGTGTAGAAAGCTGTGGGAGTCTATGTTAGTGATCTACTGCGATCCTGGCTGTGGCGAGACAAAAGTCACAAACCTCGAATACGGCTGATCTTGAAACCAGCGCGAATCTGCGTTGGCAGCTTGCGCTGGGTCCTGCTCAGAACAATATCCAGAAACTCCTGCTGAGTAGGCACCGGGGGGATGTCCTTCCAGGTCGTCTTCATCTTGGGCGATCTGGTATTTTTGGAGTTGGATTTGTTTTTTGGGGGGTATCAAAAAGGATAGAGACGGACGGAGAGAGAAAGTGTCGCTCGTCGCTCGAAGAAGAGGTATCAGAGATGGCAAAATTTAGTTGGATCGAATATTTTTTCTTAGTGGGTCGTGGCGGTCAGTCTGATTTCTTATCGATAAGAGAGAAGTCACTTTTTGTGTGATGGACTCAGGCAGTCTCAGTTCTAGAGGAGTTGACAATGGGTTGAAAGAATATTATAGTATTTATACAATGTTGTTGATTCCTTAAATGAGTGCTTATTGAAGATAATTACATTATATAGAACATAAAATTCATGTCTTGATATACTCGGTCCCGTTCTCTCTGCTAACCGAACTTTTTTATGGTACTTCTTTATCTGCATCTCCCCCACCTCAACCCCGCTGCCATACATTGAACCCGAAGGGTCCAAGGCCGGCTCCGGGCTCAACACCACTGAGAGAGAGAGACCGGCAAGAGGGGATCGCAAACTTTGCTTTAGAAACATTCACTCCCAATCTTGACCTATACCAATTCATATATAACCACATAAATAGCCATGTCTTCTCAACTCGCCCCCTACAAGCAAGAATTCTTGCAGGCCGCCATCGCTGGCGAGATCCTCAAGTTTGGCAGCTTTGAGCTCAAGTCAAAGCGCATCTCACCCTACTTTTTCAACGCCGGCCTCTTCCACACTGCTCGTCTCGCCGGCGCCATTGCTACTGCTTTCGCCAAGTCCATCTCTGAGGCTCAGCAAGAGACCGGCCTTGACTTCGATATCATCTTTGGTCCCGCTTACAAGGGTATTCCTCTTGCGTCCTCCATCGCTGTCAAACTCGGCGAGATCGCCCCTGAGAACCTCGACCGTGTCTCTTACTCTTTCGATCGCAAGGAGGCCAAGGACCACGGTGAGGGCGGTAACATTGTCGGTGCGCCTCTGAAGGGAAAGAAGATCCTCATCGTTGACGATGTCATCACTGCTGGAACTGCCAAGCGTGAGGCCATCGACAAGATCCGAAAGGAGGGCGGTATCGTTGTTGGTATCGTCGTTGCCCTCGACCGCATGGAGAAGCTCCCTACTACCAATGGTGATGAGTCCGAGCCTGGCCCCAGTGCCATTGGCGAGTTGCGAAAGGAGTATGGCATTCCCATCTTCGCTATCCTGACCCTCGATGATATCATTGCTGGTATGAAGAGCTTTGCTTCAGAGGACGACATCAAGCGAACTGAGGAGTACCGTCTCAAGTACAAGGCCAGCGACTAAGTACTTACCGTATGGAAGAAAAGAAAAGGGTGTTGAACGGATGAGGTTATGATATCAAA
Organism: Fusarium fujikuroi IMI 58289; assembly: GCF_900079805.1. Classification (NCBI taxonomy): domain Eukaryota; kingdom Fungi; phylum Ascomycota; class Sordariomycetes; order Hypocreales; family Nectriaceae; genus Fusarium; species Fusarium fujikuroi. The sequence goes on along the minus strand of NC_036623.1, from coordinate 972,637 downwards.
AGGTCACAAAATAGACGGAATGGGAAATAAAAAAAAAGAAATTGAACACGCAAATGCGGTTTTTATAGACCAGCTATCTCATTATTTTCGATGGTGCGACTACTTTGGTGATATCTTGGTGATGTGAAGTGAGATGAAGCAACAGATGCTTCTTGAGCGGAGACTCATTGATCAACTGCCAAAAAAAAAGCTGGCAGCAAGCCTGTAAAAATCTATGATGGCGATTTCTTCGCCTTTGATGTTGGAGAGTCCCCTTCCTTGTTCCTCCGTGTGGGTTCCTCCTTGGTCTTTCTCGTAGGACCACGGAGTTCAAGCACCTAGTCATATGTCAGTGGCTTTCAGTTTATGTCATGGAGGTATTACTGACCATGGCATGCCAGCCTTGACCAGCAAGGGCTTCTGTGCTTGGTCCAAGGTCTTTGAATCCAAAGCACTTATAGAATTGGATCGCGTACTTTGGCATGTTAGCTTGACCCGAATTTCAGGTGTCAATTATGGCTGCTTACCGGTTGGCAAATTATGGCAACTCGATCAGCCATTCCAGATACATTCATAAGCTCGAGATATGACTTCATCACCGTTTTTCCGATGCCAACTCCCTGGACCTCTGGACACACGATGAAAGAATGGAGACAGATTGTTCTCCCAGAAGATTGATGGCCTAGAGGTGAACCTTTGCTTGCTTTCGAGTCTCTCCAGTTCTCGGGCATGGCCATGTCGGCATCAGTTACGACTGGGTGGGTTCCAAGTGTTGCAAGGACGTGCGCAAACATGACATGTTTGGCTCCATCGCATCGTCCTGACTCGACTGGCCGACTGTGTTGCATCGTTGTGAGAGAGATCTTCTTAACATCGCTTGGCCTCACGGTATTGAACAAACCGTAGCAGACCCCTGATTTCCGAATACGATATTCGATCTGTTTTGGTAGTTAGCAAATCTGACCTGAGCTGGTGGTCCCATTGCCCTCCAAACAACGAATTGGTACCCATATATCATGACTTGCCTTTTCACGTGTTGATCTATACCTCGCTTCTGAAAGTGCGACATTTTCAAGAGTAACGCATGTATCGATATCGTTCTCGGTCAGGGGCGAGAGCATAGGAGCCCAGTGAAAGGGAATGACCTTCTTCAGAAGGCCAGCTTCTGAGTTCCTCTTCTGGATTCTCATTTGACAGAAGTTTCTTTTTGAATTGACCATGTCCTCATCTGCGTCTCCGTCGTCGATGGCGCCGTCAGAATCGTCGTTCTCCAGGTTTTCGAATACGCCGCCGGAGAAGATCATATCTCTGGCGGCAGAAGCGAATTCATTGTTCTTCTTCTTTTCCATGCTTCCCATGAGGGTTTGAGTTTCGGTTGCCACGTTGAAAGGTGAGCCCTGAAAGGGTCTTGAGCCGGTGATAGATGGTTACTAGAGGTACTACCTCAGTATAAGTCGGTCGTCAGAATAAAAGCTGCAGGTGAGATTTGTGGGCCTTTTTCGAGTAGTGAGAGCTGTCGCAGAAGATCTTTCTGTTTCGTCGATTGTGCTTGCGTTGAGATTATATTGCAAATTTGAGGTTGTCTCTTGATGATATGATTATGATGCGACGAGAGGAACTAAAGCTCACCCGTGCACAATGAGCGTTGGTATGAGGCACAGGCGTCTTCAGGTGTGAAGCGTTGAGGAGGTTTGTACCCCGTTTGGCTCAGAATCGGGTGAGTTTTTGGTTACTGAATCACACAGAGAGACTCAGACTCGTTTGGCAGTGAATGAAACGTCATGGGACGACGGCGGGTTTAGTTATCCTGTTTGCCCATTCAACTTCTGGTGGACCCACGAATGCCGAGCGATCGGATGATGCAGTGAGGCCGGCGCCGGAATGGGGCCAGTTTCAATCAGTGGGTATAGGTGACAATGGCTTCAGGGCGTTGTGACAGTTGGCTCCAGAGCTTGTGAGAGTGCTGCACGACTGTTGACGATGTCGAAAATAGTGAAAATGGGTGTTGAACCGACCTTCAGAAATTGTCTTTCTTCCCAACTTTACCATTCTCGTCCCGATGGGTTCATGAGCGGGGAGAGCTTGTTCCGTCTCCATCGCCAGTGGTAGCTTGGGTCTGGCACATGACATATCAAAAGTCGCGTGACCTCAACAAAGGAGAACAAACAGAATAGGAAGTCACGGCAAATTGCAGATGAAAATGAGTCAAGCAGCTGCCAGGTCAATCAATATCAAGAAGGAACTCATTGATGTGTTGATGGTTGGGAGATGCCATCTCAGGTGTCTAGGGTAATCTGAGTACGAAGACTAACATACAGCAATTAATAAGTCAATGGTGGACAAGGTTGTTGTTAAACTTTTCAACATACCTATCTGAGACGATAAGCATTGATATTATGTTAATTCGGAATTTTAACGACGGTCAGGTAACAAGGGTACAGAAACGTGGCTGCTGAGAATACTGTACCTCGTATGAAATCTTACACAGTGACAGTGACAGTCACAGATAGATAAATAAATAATGGTCCCAACTTCACCTCAACGTCAATCAGTTCACGATAACCATGATGAAACCTTACTAGCAGCCTTAACAGTGAAAAATCTTGCTTGGCCCAGGCAACGGCACACCGGAATAGCAAGTCTATAGCATGCATGTTCAAACCAAGGGTGCCTTTCTGTGCCTCCAGGTGGCAGTCCTGCAGGAGATCATTCTGTGCCTCCCCGGGGCGACCTGCCTGTTGCTGTAACCAAGACGATCAGCAATTGGGGGGTCCCTGAAACGGCAGCAGCCGCATGCAATCCCGGGTTCCTTTATCCTGGTATGCCACAAAATCGCGAAAGCATATCCCACGTTCTCTCCCCAGTGAGGCCTTCAATATCACAGGAGCGGTTGGGGTTTAGTTATGTATGTAGACCAAGGGGCCTATGCATGATGCCTTCTTTGGAACAAAATCGTTGCATTTCGCCCGATCTGGTTACCAATGCTGGATCTGCGAGGACAAGGAACCTGGGAGTAGTGCTGTACATACAGTAGCATTTGTAAGGATATGTCACTCTCAGGGAGTAAGAAAGCTGCAGACCTTCAATGAGGTGCCAAAAAGGATTAGTTCAGGGCCTGCTATATATATGAGAGCCCTAACCAAGTCTTTTTGTCACTCACTATAGATGTGCTATATTTTCTTGCGTCCCCTTCCACGGTCACCTCCTTGACCCATAGAGCGCTCTGTCCCCTTTGCCTGGCTGCATAAAGAGCACTCATTCGTCATCGTCAATGGCGCCTGGTTCTCCGCAATCATGTCCGAACGAACTGTACTGTAGGTAATCAGCATCCATAGGCTTCCGTCGGCTTCCAGCAGTTGCGTGGTCCTTGACTGTGAGCGTGCGTATGTGCAGTTGTGCCTAGAGGTACATGAGGGATACAATGCAAGCCCGCTGACAGCGAAAACAGGAAATATCTGGTCAGAAGGATTGAGATGGGGTGTTTTTGAGGGTAACCATAAGAGAAACTTGAATATCCATCCATGTCAAGAATGCTCTTATTATATGGAACTTGGTTGGCTGATGACCTTCTTGGCCCGAGCTACGGTAGGGCAGAATGGAGGGGTGCAATATGATGTAAGTCGATGACTGGTACTGTTACAGGTACGATGAACCGCAAAGCAACTGTAAACATGTCCGTTACCCTGTATTCTTCCTCAATTGGGGTAAGCTATAAAAAGCTCCTTGCTCTCATGACAACATATGAAACCAGTGTGAGAAGCGAAGCTGAGTGATCTCAGAGCTACAATTGCTCTTTATTAAGCATCAAGCGGCATAACTACCCCTCAGGTCCAGCGGAACCTAAGCGGCAGCGGAAACGGCCCCTCCAATAGCTCCAACGTTAGCCAGTAGCTTGCTTGGAACTTTATGTGCAACTGCCTGCACCAGCCTGCACCTGCATCTGTCTCCATCTTCATCTGTTCTTTCCTCTCCGATCTTTTATTTTATTTTACACCCACCAACCTCGTGCACTAAATTCACGATCGTTTTCACCTCAATCTTCTTCAACTAATCGCTTACCACGTCGACTTGCTTTTCTTAGGCACTTTGGGCTCCTATTTTTGAAGATCCCCAGTGGGTACCTTACCTCAGGAGCTGTTACAGTGTTGTGCTTAGGTAGCTAAGTAGTTGTTTGGGCTTTCTTTTCTTAGCCACCCTCGTGGCCACGCCTACTCCTCTCTTCTCACGACCAGCCACTTTCTCGAGAGCCCTCGACGACTTTCTTTCGTCCTCTCTGGCCTAGACTTAAACACTTCAAACATACCCAGGGAAAATATCAGACGAACAACAACAGACATCACAATGTTAGTTCACTGCCCGGACATATTTACGTCATCTCCGGCTATTGGATGCTAACTGACAACAGGCGCATCACCCTTAACATATTCAACCCCCAGGCTGGGGAGCAGGATAGCCTGCTCACCCTCGAGATCTTTCCCGACATGACACTCGCTACCCTTCGCGAGTCTATTCAGGCAGAATCGACCGTTCCTCCAACCTCGCAGCACATCTACCACAACGGCCGCCTAATTTCGGATGATACCCAGACCATGGAGGAGCTGCAGATCGTGGATGGAGAGATGTTGGCCGTGCACGTCAGAGATATGCGAGGAAGCACTGGTGTACCAGAACAACCTCGACGCCCTCAGCCTAGGAGACCAGCCCAGAACGAGCAGGATCCTGAGCTCATCCGCCTTCAGGTTCTTGGCCAGCCCGCCCTGAGACAACAACTCCAGTCACAACACCCAGAACTGGCGGCAGCCGTCGACAACCCTGCCCGTTTTGCACAAATCTTCCATGACAGTCAGAATCGAGAGCAACGCGAGCGCCAGGAACGACAGCGGGAGATCGAGAGACTGAACGATGACCCTTTCAACGTTGAGAACCAGAGAAAGATTGAGGAGATGATTCGACAGGAGCGAGTCATGGAGAACTTGCAAAATGCTATGGAACACAACCCCGAAGGTAAGTTTTGAAATGACAGATATGAACTGCAATTGACACCATTCGAACCCAGTTTTCGGAAGAGTTCACATGCTCTACGTTGATGTAGAGGTAAATGGCCACCCAGTCAAGGCGTTTGTGGACTCCGGTGCTCAAGCCACTATCATGTCTCCCTCATGTGCTGAGGCCTGTGGCATAATGAGACTGATCGATACTCGATTTGCTGGTGTAGCTCACGGTGTCGGAACTGCAAGAATCATCGGCCGTGTTCATTCCGCCCAGATCAAAATTGGAAACCTGTTCCTCCCCTGCAGCTTCACTGTCATGGAGGGCCGATCAGTTGACCTTTTGCTTGGTCTCGACATGTTGAAACGACACCAGGCCACTATTGATCTGGCTAGAGACAAGCTCATTATCCAAGGTGAAATGATTCCCTTTTTGGGAGAGGCTGAGATCCCCAAGGCGGAAGAGGAGGCGGCTGCACAAGAGCCAACTTTGCCTGGTCCCGATGGCACAGCAATCGGACAACGTACCGGAGCCGTTGTGCCTCCTGGCCAGCACCAACAGCAGATCCCTGCCAGACCGCAAGCCGCTCAGTCTGTACCATCCCCTGCTGCAGCTGCAGCTCCCGCCCCCTCTGCATCCCAAGCGCGTCCTGCTGCACAGCCTGCCACGACAACAACAAACATCTCGCCACAAGCGATCGAGAGCCTTATCTCGATGGGTGCCACTCGGGAGCAAGCTATTCAGGCCCTCCAGGCCGCAGAGGGCGACCCGGATGTTGCTGCCGGTTTGATTTTCTTCTAGTGGCGTGAACACTACCTCACACTGGACAGAAAAAGATCAAGGGGGAAAAAATGAATAACATGGAGGATCATAATGATAGATGAGTATCCAACTCTCCCGTATTTTAGCGGGCGGATAGAAAGATTTCATTGTCTACAAATGGGGTGGGATGGTTAGGGAACAGGCACGACCATTTCGCTATAATGTGGCATGACATATCGGAGTATTCAAGATACAAGGTTCAAACGTTAGTAGTTATGAAGTACAAATTGCTCATTAGCTTTTGGTGCGGGTATTGTTCATCGCAGGAACTGACTTAATCTATGGAAACCCTCCCCTCTCCTCTTGCCGGCTGTCTCTACCGGATCTTGTAGACGCAAGGCTTCAGGACAGAAGCCTCGTTAACTTCAGGCTGCTCATCGATGGGATCTATCCTGCGAATAATGCCCCTCTTACCCTTGGGGGCCTCCTGCTCCTTGACATGCTTTCCCTTTGTGGGTGATGCTCCTTTAATAAAGTGCATCTTGACAAACATCTTGTTGGACAGATCGATGGCCTCTCGATCTCCCTGGAGAACAAAACCGCGCGACTTGAGCACCTCGACGAACGCCGAAACATCTGTTTCGCGGCGGCGATCGTCCATGCCGTCGACCTCTACTGCCAGATCCTCATCATGCTCGGCATCGTTATCAGCACCCTTCTTGCCTTTCTTGCCGGCCATTGCGTTCTTCTTGCGGTTGCCAACACTGTGGGTTACAGGGGCGTTCTTGTTTCTAACGGGACCAAAGCGGCTCTTGATCTCGGCAACCCAGAGCTCACCCTTCCAGTGGAGAATGCGATAGGCCTCCTCGATGAAATCAACCCAGTTGGTGCCCATGAGAGCAAGACAAAAGACAGCGACGTTGACGGAACCATCAGCAAGAGGCAGGTTGGCGATATCAGCCTTGGTGACTAAAGGACTTGGGCTCTGGAGGTCGTAGCTTTTGACATTAACCTTGAGTTTCTTGCCATCCGACTGGAGAGCCTCTGCAAGACGAGCATCACCACAGCCGAGATCGGCGATGGTACACTCTTGTTGTGTACGAGGTAGCGGTGTCTTAGCCAAAGGCGTAGGAGGAGCTCCAGGTCTGCCTTTACCTTGTTGACGGACCTTGCCGCGTGTGCGGATATCCTTGAGGAAGCTGTCGACAGGGTTCTCAGGCCAGACCTTGACCTGACGACGGAAACCTTCATGGTACTCGTCGAACATCTCGGGGGACTCATCGAAGAGATTGAAAGCCTCCTCGGAGGGGCGGGTGTAGAGTGTCTCATTGAGGTGGCGGAATCGTGCTGAGATGAGCTTCTCTCTCATAGAAGCTTGTAGGGGAGTGAGCTTGGGAGGAGCAGGAGGCAGAGGTGCTGTCTTTGCAACGACGGCCTTAGCTGGTGAAGTGGTGGTTTCTGTTGAGTCCTCGGTAGACTTCTGTTTTTGCTTCTGATTTTTGTCCTTCTTCTCCTTCTTGGGTTTGGGCTGCTCATCATCATCACACTCCTTCTTATCCTCCTTCGTCTCATCGACCTCCTTCAGCTTCTCATCCTCACCATCTTTAGCCTTCTTCTGCTTCTTCTGCCTCTTGGCAGCCTTTTCAGACTTGGTTTGCTCAGTCTTCTTTCCCTCAATCACGGACTCCCAAAGATCAGCGACAGTCGAAGCTGTGACATTCTCAGTAGCGTTGTTGTTGTTGCGCTTGCGCTTATTGGACTTTTTGCCGGGCGCGCTGTTATTATTGTTTTGGCCGGGGGCCTCAGACTTGAGGCCGTCCGCTGAGACGGACCATCCTGGAACAGCAAACATTTTCTGATTGGAAGTGATTCAATGTTTGGTTGTGGTTGATGAGTTTGATGCTGATGGAAGTTTCGCTTGATAAATTTCGTAGATCTGAATTTTGCTGGAGGTACGTACCTGAGAGTCTGGGCAGATCCGCATATGGCCCGTGCACCTGCCTATTGTGGATGTTAACGAACCCCACCCAATAAGGCAGTATCATTCAAGCTTGAAGGATAACGACTTCTATTTCGAATATCTAGGTGCATAGGGAAGCTTTTACATGAACTCTATGATTAGAGATGATTCTTAAATAGAAATAGTAATAATTACGCATTCGTCTATCGATAGCAGCACAATCTTCATTTTTCTGACTGAGCATCCTTAGCTGACCAGAGTATCACTGTTCTCTGAACAATCTCTACAAGTTCTGCCCTTCTAAAGAGCCGAGACATCAACTCACAAACAGATGTCTTCAAAAATGTCTCACATCTCCATGTAAACATGGTGTCTTCTGAGCGGGATTCACTGTCCGTATCCCCGATGCTCAAAGTCCTCCACCCAAAATGGTGGAATGCTCGCTTGTGTAATGAGACAACATGATCCGCAGTTCACATTCTGTTTTGGGGGTTTGAAAGCTCACAAGTTACTTACTGGAAGTTGGTAAGACTGTGAAAGGTAATAATTCGAGTGGTGCGCCTGTAATTCATGCTGACCAACAACATCCCGACCAACGAATGCCCCCTATGATGCATCAATATCCATGGAGCCTAAGTTTTGGTCTGAGATAAGCAATGACAGTGAAAAGAGACCACAGAGTCTTGAAGCGGATTGGCCCTTTCAACCTTACGCCTATTGTTGCGCACGAATCATAGCATCAACTGCATATTGTGTCCTTCGAGAAAGCGGCTATGTGCAGATGTTGACTCGCAGCTGGTATCATTGCATTATTTAGTCACCGGACACAGTAAAAGAGCCTCAAGACACACATTGGGATGCCGAACCATCGTAACCCGCCCTACATCTGTGGCATTGAATATCTCGACATGCCCTCGAATGCATGAGTTCCGACCTACGACTACGCCCAAGGAAGGACATGCAGTCCAATGAATACACGATTGCGGTGATTTGTGACGAGCGAGCATCGCTAACGCCGGGTTACTTTGTAAATGCCTCATCTGAACACGAGAAACATGCTCAAAAGGCATCGGGGTCGTGGTTCGCATCAATCAAGGTGGCGCTGTCCATTTTGAAGATTTCGCTGGGCACAACAGTTTCATGCCGATGAATAGAAGGTTGCGATGCCGTGACATCAAGCCTAGAACAAGCTGTGCCAGAAGTGCTCACAGATAATAATAAAGGAAAGCTGATGTCGTGATGATACTACAGACCAACAGCGTGCTGCGGTCTCTCGATCCGATTGCCTGAATGCTCAACTGAGGCACCATCGCACCTACAAATTGTCCTTAAGGACTCTTGCGTAAGGCCAGGTGCACATCCAAGGTTCGTACTCGTGGGACAAGCACGTAGAGTATGAGGCACAGGTATAACTAACCGTAGGCTTCCAGAGACCTTTGTCGTCACGGCGTTATTTTATAGGCGCCTGTACAACGACTATAATAGTGAGATAGAGACACTTTTCAACGCCGAAGAAACGAAAGTCCAGCGCCGGGGATCACGGCATGATAGGCAGCAAGGATGAGCTTCCAATGGCGATCAAAGCCGGAAAGAGACCAGACCTATAGATGATGCAGAGAACCTTGAGGCTACGCAAAGGCGCTGTGTTCTACTGTGCAATGATCATTGTCGTACCTTGGTGAGAGACATAAGAGACTCTAGACAATAGACAAGACGGGAAACGAAGGGTGTGCAACGCCGTGCTCTGCTTGTGTGACACCAAGGTCCCTACCTTGGTTAGCTGATATTTGCGTCAAGAGTTGGCCCATGATCACAAGGATTGGATGTTGATGAGTGTTGGCTACAATTGTACAGAGAGCCCTGGTATGGACTGAACAATCGAGAAATACAGGACAGAAACGTTCACCCACCAACGGTTGGACTCACCTGACGGCCCAACGGGCTTGGTATCGGTTGATATCGGGAAAAGTGAAAGGCTTAGACTGTTGACGTTGTGTAACAAACATGAAGATGAAGTTGGTAATCGTATCCATCGTAATAAGGTTGAATTTCCGTTATGGCAGCCGTTCGTTCGGAGGCTTCGGCGGACGGGAAGAAAGGAACCGTCCGAGAAGAGCCCGACCGTAAAGTTAACGTTAATCTCGAAGGAGGAGGAGGAGGATTTTAGGGACGAGATTGCAGTACCAAGTTAGATTGCCCCTTTTTCCACAAGCCAGCACACAACAAGAGCTCAAAGGGGGATGTTAGGACATGAGAGGGTGTGATGGAAGCAGCCAGGCCGTCATGGTGAGCTTCATTTAGGGCTGGGAATGCCAAAATAAGAATGAGAAATGGCTGAGTTAAGGTAGATACGTTAGACACAGCCTGTGGCGTAAGCTTCAATCGTACTCAGATAGACGCGAGCTATCAATACGAAAAGATCTTGGAGTTGAGCTGAGATCGGAATTGTCGGGCGTAATAAAGTTGAGACTTGAAGCTAAACTTTGATTTCTCGACAATAGCGTCTTTTTTTTTTGTTTGGCGTTGTTTCAACTGATATCATGGTTGAGTTCTACGGATACGTATTGTCTCCTTGACAGCAAACTGTTTGATATCATAGCGTGGCCATTCCCTGTGTGTCCAGTCCAGTCAATGAAGTCCCCTGTGATTGATGAGATATTGAGTGATAGATGCTGTTATTTGCATCACCCTCCGTTCCAAGACGGGATTTGCACTGGACTAACTCAGTTCTGCAACTGACAGGTTTTATTAGACATTGGAATCCACTCCCATGCTAATTTCAAAGACAATTTTTGCTCTACCGACGGTACTTGTCTCTTGGAAGCAAAGGAGGGGACGGTGATGGGCTTCGGTGTCTTGGCCTTTTAGCGCCTGTGCCTCAAGTCCAAGCCAAGCCAAGCCAAGTTCCCAGCGTGATATGATGGAGCGGCAGTTCCCCCCTAAGCGCGGCTTTGAAACCCCTTCTCAATGCTACAGTACGGCACAGTACAGCAGCGTATTTGGTATCCGTCGGCATCTGGGACATCTCACCCGGAAGGTCTTGTCCTTGTTAGCCTCATGAGATGACTTGATCTGTTTGGCTTAGTGATGATCCCTGTCCATTTGCTAAAAAAGCAAGCTACCTCAGAAGAGAGATGCCGATGTTGATCACTTTGTCTGTGCCTGTGATTGCTGCAAGGACTTGGGTGGTTTGCTCTCTTGAGTGTCCTTGGTATTCTGAGTATGTGTACTACTGGCATGATTTATTACAGATTTCTTTTGTCATTTCCTTTTCTCGAGTGGTGCAACAGTGTCTTTTTGTTCTTTCTATTTTCAACTCGAGATAGCATCATCATCAACAACATCATCATCGTCATCACAGAAACGAGGCGGACTCATTCCTTTGCTGTGCCTCAAAGGTGCTGCTGTTGATCATCCATCCTCGTCTATAAAAAGCAAGTCGATGATGATGATGATGATGGTCACCGAAAGAACCTAGGAGTCTAAGACTTTTGATGTTGGTTCATATTCAGGCAAAAATACAAATTTGGTGTCTCTCCATTGCATTGCATTTGCATTTGCTTCTCCTGGTGATACCCACCCCTAACTAATCCTTGCCCTTGGCCCTAGAGAGAGTTGCTTTGACTCTACTTTTTCTGTCTCAGACTCATCAGATGCTCAGATCTAATTTTGATCTGGGGTAATGAACAGAATTAGGAAGTTGCCGGCATTTCCACCGGGGCCCTCGGCACCTTTTTTTTTTCTCTCTCCTCTCCACTGAGTCCACTCCAGGGATCTTTATCACTTCTACACTGGCTACTGCGTTGTACCCTGCTATTCTTTTACTCCGTGATAGGTTCATCACCTGAGTTAGAAGACCTAACGCAGCTTACCAGCACCGTAAACCGGGTTCTTGTCTTTTAATCTCGAGCTTCCTATTATCTGATTGGGCCCGGCATTTGGGGATCACTGCACTGTGTAAGAAGACAAGTGCGCTATGGGACCTCTACCTACCTTAGGTAGACTAGAGCCTGCCAATTTACGGAGTACTTATGCCCAGACGCTATCACCCATCACCGGAAAGAGCCCAAGGAGTCCCCCCCACTACACTACACTACTACACGGGGAGAACCACCACAAGCATCCATAAACCCCATTCATCCACTCCACCACCGTCCGACCTGGTTACCACATATAGTTATCCTATCTTTGACCTCTCTTTTCGCCAAAGTTCTACTTGGCCCTAACAAGCTACTTCACCTCAATCTCTTGTCGGCCTCGGTACTTTGGTGACTTAACTCCTCCAGTATCTCCGGTTTCCGTGCTGCGCTGCGCTGCCCTTCCTCGGCCCTTTCTCGTTCCTCACCAAATCACTTTAACTACTACAAACTTGCACACTTTTGGAAAATCATCATTTGCTATTACAATCGAACCAACTGAACCCCTCTTTCTTCCCCGCGGCCAGACGTAGAGGATCCATCTGTCTGTCTGTCTGTCTGTCTGTCTGTCTGTCTCTTGGCTGTAAAAAGAACCCAAGAGAGATAAACCATACAATATCTATTATAAGAGACAGCGGGTCAAACTCAGACAGGACATCCTAAGCTCACTGTTCACCTCGCAGATGGGCAAGACAAAGCACTGAGCACAAGTTCATCATCTATCTAGACCTGGCCCGCAGTTGGGGAGTGAGTCCCTGTCGCCGGCCATACTTCAACCCACAAGGGGACCAACAACAGAACAGACCAGGCCAGGCCAGACCAGACAAGTACTCGCTCCGACGGCCCAGTTGAATTGGCAAACCGCCGACTCTCGAGTTACACAAGCATGTTTCAGTTGCTCCATTACTTGCCTCCAGAAGCTTCCCCATAAGTCAACTGATAGACGGCTCCCAGGCCCTGGGCCGCTCTCTTGTTCTGCTCTGCGTCTGCCTTCTCTTCTGGCTTTCTCTCCCGCAATCCTTGGCCGAACTACATCACTTCTTCTCCCCCTTGAGTCAATCCCCTTGTATGCAACCTCCCGTTTTCTATTCTCGATATTCCAAGTCATATTTCTGCAGTCATTTATATCTCCCATCCCAATCTGTAATTCTGCTCCGTTCCGTTCCATTAGCCATTTTCTTTTTCCCGATCGAATCGCCTCTAACTTCTAGCCAACAGCCTCTTAGACCACTTCAGTCGGCATTCCATTGTTCGTTCCTCTGCAAAATACAACTAGTGCCGTTCGATAATATGGCTTAAGATTCAAGCTTGAACCACAGACCTTCACACTCATCAACGTCATGTAAAATTGCCACTCAAACTAGAGAGAGATTTGTGCGGATCGAGAATTACTTGGAACCTGTGTTGTGTCTCCTCCCCTCATCATGGATCAAGAAACTGGATCGTCGTCTACATCTGCGAACCAAAAGGTCCCTGCAAACTCCAACCAGCAAGATGAATCAAGAGAAGAGACAGATCGCAAGAGGAATAACATTCGCAAAAGGACAAAGACCGGATGTTTAAGTGAGTCGATCCATCTCCCCCTTGCAAGTGTGACTCGAGCACAACGATACTAATGCAAGCTTGACAACAGCTTGTCGCAAGCGTCGAATAAAATGCGACGAAGGAAGGCCGATATGCAACAACTGCATCAAATCTAAGCGCCATTGCGAGGGCTACAACCAACGTGTTGTCTTCAAGGACCCTATGGGTGCGATACAAGGAGGCCCTTTTGGACCTGCTTATTACCCTCCTGGATCTACGCACCTTGCCCCTCACTTACAAGCGAAGACCTCTCAGGGCCCATTACCTATGATTGCTCCTAAGCCACCTGCTTTTGGCTATCACGGACATCAACCGGCACCCTACGGGCATTATGCTCATGCACAAGGAGCTATGCCTCCTAACCCCTACGATTTCAACGCTCCATCAATGCCTCATCCATATCACCAACCGAACGGTATGATGCCTCCCGAGCCACCGATGGGATATCCTAGGCCGCCCCCTGACGCTCGACAACACTATGAGGAACCTCCTTACAATGGACAGGATGGTCTCTCCTATGCGGGTAGTAACCAGCTGAAACCTGTTGCCATCAAGAGAGAAAGGATGGAGGAGCTGAATCACAGAATACCTGAACCTGACTTCGACTATGACCACTATGAAATGCCGGAGGATGATGCTTCGATGGGTGAATCAGACGATGAGGTTCAAGACCCTCGCCAAGTTCTTGGACCTGTCATGAAGCAGTTCAATGGAACGTGGGACACAAACGGCACACGAGTCCGAACCTTTTCGACATTTGCTCAATGCAATATTCTCTCTGACTATACAGCTACAGCTCGAATAACGGAACTCAAGGATCCTGCAATGTTGCAAATCTTCATGCACTTTATTCAAGTTACTGGCCCAAGCATGTCATTGTATGAAAGGCATCCTTTTGATCATACTGGCGAGAACTCGTTCGACCCTACCCCGAAAGGAGCTAATAATCTTTGGAGTTGTAAGTCATGTACCCCTCATGACAGCATTGATATCTGTTATTAACTAATACCAAGACACTTTCCCCGTCATATCTTTGAACCACCCCGCGTTGCTTCACTCTATGCTTGCCTTGGGTGCCTTGCAAATAGCCAAGCTGCAAAACATACCAGCCACAGCTGCAATGAAACACTATCACTTGGCAATCCGCCGAATAGCTCGAAACGTCAACACACCCCTCAGACGAACACAACCTGCAACAGTAGCCGCGACACTGCTGTTGTCGTATTTTGAGGTGTGGTCTTCGGATCATACTAAATGGTGCAATCATCTTCTTGGAGCTAGAATCTTGTTTAGCGAAATACCCCTTAGACAAATGTCAAGGAAATATCTGCCAGTCAAACGTTACAAGCAGGCAGAAAAAGACGCCCAGAATCAGAACCAAATGGACAGCTTCTTCCCGGGTCTGAGCATCCCCTCTCAGAGCGAACTAAATGACCTGGATTACAGCCTTTTGCAGGCGATTTCGGGTCAGCATATAATGGCAGAGGACTATGGACTTGGAGAAAAACAACCAATCGACCTATCTCAGACCGTGACCGATAGAGATATCGAGCACTACGAAAACATCCGAGATTTATTCTGGTGGTATTGCAAAATGGACGTGTATCAAAGCATGCTGGCAGGTACCAGACTCTTGTAAGCTCCCTTCACGTATTCTTCATTCGATCTTAAAGCTTACTGTTACAGCATGAACTACGAATGTTGGTCTCAGTGTCCTCCCAGGGCACCAATTTCAAAACTTGAAGCTATGTAAGTGAGATTTACCATATAGACCCGATTGTTGCTAATACGTGGTTCACAGATATGGATCGTATGATCATCTTATGCTTTTACTTGGCAGGCTTGCAGACTTTTCTTCCAAAGATATTTCAAGAAAACGAAAAGCAAGTCTCGCCAGGGGACCTCCTCCTGGAGCTGGTGGCAGTTCACCACCATCATTCCCTGGTATCGTTCCTACGGATGGAAAGTTCCACGTACCAAGAGGTTTTACACCACCCCGCGAGACATCGCCACAGAGTGACTCTACAGATGATCACGATGCAGACGCGAGTTACCAGGCTGCCCTTGAGGAGTGGGAGTCTATCAAGCGGGGCTTCGAAGCATATGAAAGCAGCCTAGGACCGGAGTTTCAACCGCTCAAGCCAGAGTTCTCAGACAAACGAGACTCGCCATTCGGAATGACGATGCAATATCGGACGTTCTCTGTTGCCGGAATCTGGATGAACTTTTACATGGGCATGATAAATCTTGTGCGATGCCACCCTTCGATGCCTCCTGCGGCGATGCAAGCAGCTGGCATGTCAGCACGACAGACAGGTCCATATTCGAACAAACTGGGCAGAATAGCAGCTGGCTTGTCGGAAGACGTTTCACAGGCAACGGAGATCACAACTCTTGTCAGTGCTGCGTTCATCGAGAGTTGCTTCTGCCTTTTTGTAGCAGCGATTGAGGTATGACTTTTGCCAGCCACAGACCTTTGACAAGACAAGGCCACTCACTAACACTGCTTAGTATCAGGATGAGAAACAGCGGCATTGGGTGATACGTCACTTACGGGACATCACTCGATTGACGGGCTGGCAATCAGCAGAACGCATTGCCACTGGATGCGAATCCTCTTGGATCAAGGCGGCGCAGCTTGGTCGTGGTCCTCCGTACCAACGTGCCCCGGAGACCGAACCAGTGCCTGTCGCAAGGTGGCAGAACCCACGACAGATCGATCGATTCATTCACGAAGTCGAGACAGGCGAAGTTCGCCGTATCCAAATACCCAAGGCAGAACGGGCTTCGCTTGCGTTGGGCCTGCTCAGTGTTGAGCGAGATCTCGAGTTTCTCGATCTTAAGGATGACAATTAAAGCTACGTATAGCTGAACTGGCGTGTTATATACTATGGATATCATGTTTCTGGAGCTTTTTATAATGCAGCGTACGCTCTGCTTTTTGACCAGTGCCTTGAATATCAAATTCAGGTATCATTTAGCGATCTGGGAAATCGGGGAAAAGGGGTGGAAGCAATATTCACGAAATTCGGTTGACCTGAAGAAACGTTGGAAGTCTGGCGGAACCGCAGTTGGCGAGCTTGCCCCTACTGCATTAATGATACATAATTCTGGCCCTCTTGTGAGGCCCTCGATGTTTTCGCAAAATTCTCTGTGAAAACATCGCCTGATGAGCTAGGATGTGATGATTCATGTGCTCGTCAATAACCCGAAAGTGGGTTTCTGTTGTGTCTATTCGTGATTTCTCTTGATTCATGAGCAACATCCTTAGTTGGCTGGCAGTCGCTCCACGACTGTGGCCATCTCCTCATCTGTGTATATTCTGAAGCCCTTCTCCTTGGTCACGCTGGCCAACTGCACGTTCTTGGCATCGAGCTTCTCCTCCATGACCTGCTTCAACGTCTTGAGAACAAGGGTCTCTGCGTCTGTGAGCGTCAAAGACTATGAAGATGTCAGTTTTGTTGCCTCTAGATAGCCGTATCTTTATAAATGTACCTTGTGGTATTCGTTCTGTAGCTCAGCCTGAGCGCCTTCGGAACCAGAGCCAATGGCCTTGGCGTCGTAGCGGTAAAAGGTACCACTGGGCTCAGCGTGGAACAGTTGAGGACCATCCTCATCAAAGCCAGCAATGAGCAGAGCCACACCAAAGGGGCGACTCATGATAGTCTCCTCACCATCAGCACCCTCACCGAAGCGCAGAGCAAGATCGCAGATGGCCTGGGTGCAGCTCTCGACACGAAGGGGCTCGTTGTAGTTGAAGGCGTGGGACTGGCTCTCGACACGGGCGTGCTCGACCATGGAGCGGGCATCGGCCTGGAGACCTGACATGGCGCAGCCGATGTGGCGGTCGATCTCGACAATCTTCTCAACGGAGGAGGTCTCGAGGAGGGTCGAGGTGACTCGCTTCTCGACGCCGAGGATGACACCCTCGGATGTGGCTACGCCGATGGCCGTGGAGCCGAGCTTGATGGCCTCGAGAGAGTATTCGACCTGGAAGAGACGACCTTCGGGGGAGAAGGTGTTGATGCCTCGGTCTGGCGCAAATGTTAGTTGTTGTTCTGAGTATAGAGAGCATTCGGGGTCAGGGGGAAAAAGTGAACATGCCGTATTCAGATCTTGCCATAAACATCTTGGCGGTTTGTATGTAGTGGTGGTAGCTAGGCTAGATGAGGGCGGAAGATTTCCTGGTATACGAAGAGACTGAGTTCGTGGATAGAACTGTCCAAGTCGATATGACGAGTTGAATTCGTGGATGGCAAGTCGAATTGCCTGCAGAGTAGTCGAAAGCGGGAAAGCTGAGGACTGGGAGAGAGCAAGTCAATGGATGATGGGAGTGAGGATGTGAGGATGTGAGCTCTGGTGGAGTTGCAGGCAAGCAGTCCGCCTACGTAGCCGCGCTGCACTAACGTTTGGAGCTGGAGCCTTCTGTAACTGCTTAGCCACAGTTTCACCGCCACAATTGGATATGACGATAATAGCAGAGGGCTACTGCTACGATCTATATCTTAGCAAATCTATACTTGGTTATAGCTGTTGGACTGCTATTGCGATTACTTGATAGAAAGATATATACGAGGTATTTTACAGAGATTCAAGCATAACAGCCTCCTTATACCTGTGCTATATATATTGTTTAGGTAGCTGTATGTACCCCACGTCGCGTCGGAACTCGTCGCGCAATTCGATTGGGCACAAACACTTACAGCTCCCCCAAATCAACAACCTTCTAGCTGCTAACGTTGGACTTGAGCTGACTACAACTACTACAACCACAACCACACTCTCTACCACAACCTTCACAAGAGAAACCTCGCTCAAAGTTTCTCTTTTCAGATGTAGCCCGGCCATACAATGGCTTCCGGCGCACCACGAGCATCGGGCCGAACCAGCGCCAACGATTATCGCGATGAGAGGCCCCGCGTATCGACCAACCTCAAGGGCGAGCGCTCCGATTCTCGCAAGGGCCCTCCTTCGACGACCCAGTCCACTTTCTCAAATGTTCATAAACGATCTGCTTCAGGGAACCCGAGGACATCGAGTCGCAATGAGGAAGAGCGCCGCTTTGAGACGAGGAGGGTGACGGAGCGTACTTTTGAAGCTCACCTCGAGCGTGCAGTCCCGAGAAATACGAGTCCAGAACGATCACATCGACGGAATGCGCCTTCAGAGAGCAGGGCTACATCTAAAGCACCTAGACATGACACTCCTGAAGCCCGGCAGTCGAGAGCCGAGACTCCACTGGGTCTGTCTCTACTTTCCAAACCAGCCTCAAGGCCCTGAAACTGACAATCTGAAGCACCCTGGAACCCCGAAGTAACCCTCCTACCACATACAACAGCTCCTCTAGCCTCACGGATATCAATACCTCCTCTAGCGTCGACCGTACCTCAAGCTCCTCAACCGAAACCTCTAGGCGAACTAAGCTTGGAGCTCCAAGAAGCCGCTATAGTGGAGGATCTACTCTTTGTATTCATGGGATATGAAGGACAGTACATCAGATTCGCCAAAGGATACAACCCGAACGAGGAGAGAGACAGGTTATCTGGACCAAGCTTCAGAACATTACCTGGCCTTGACCCGAGTCTGCAGGACCTGACACAGTCAATGCTCAAGATGGCAACATATTACTCTGCTCTAGAAGCTTTTGTCGATGTCCAGAGTCGGGAAGAGTTTGGTGCAGTGAACCATGCTCTTTGCGCATCGATACGCAAGTTTCTACACGACTATCTAGTCATGATTGCACAGCTCGAGACGCAGTTCCTCACCAGCGACACTTTTACTGTTCATGTGCTCAACATTCATACCATGTCCACGAGCCAGATGATGTTACAGTTATACTCACTGGCCCATGAACTGCTCAAAAAGAATGCTCTTCTCGATGATGAAACCGATGAATCTGAAGATAGTGCTGACGATTTTGAAAACATCCTCGAGACACTGCGAGACGGAGGCGAATTGGTACCAGGCAACATGACAGGCAAGAAGATTTGCAAAGGAGGCGTGGTTCTTGGTCTAATCACAAAACGTCTCGAATCTTTATCAGGCGATCCTTCAGCTCGAGCGTTGTTAACGACGTTATTGCGGGACGCCAGCAAACCTTACATGGTTATGCTTAACGAATGGCTTCACCATGGCGGAATCCACGATCCTCACGCTGAGTTCCTCATCAAGGAACAAAAGAGCATTAAACGTGAGAGACTGGAACAAGATTACACCGATGAATACTGGGAGAGAAGATATACAATACGGGATCATGATGTTCCTCCACAACTCGAGGGTGTCAAGGACAAGGTTCTATTAGCGGGCAAGTATCTCAACGTTGTCCGCGAATGTGGTGGCGTCGATGTGAGCAAAGTATCAAAAGACGTGCCAGCTTCTTTCGACGACAACCGCTTCCTCGAAAACGTCAACAACGCTTATGCCCACGCCAACGAATCTCTCATGCAACTTCTCCTCACAGCTCACTCTCTACCTGCTCGTCTACGCTCTCTCAAGCACTACTTCTTCCTCGATCCCTCAGACTACTTCTCCTATTTCCTCGAGCTGGGCGCCTCAGAGTTGCGCAAACCCGTCAAGTCTGTTAACACCGGCAAGCTGCAATCTTTACTGGATCTTGTCCTGCGTCAGCCCGGCAGTCTTGTCTCTCTTGACCCGTTCAAGGAGGATGTCAAGGTTGAAATGAATGAGATTGTTCTCACAAAGGCTCTGCAGCGTGTTGTCAACATCACGGGTATCGAACAGGGAGAGGCGCTCCAGCCTGTTGCTAATCAGCCCATTGAGAACGATAAGAACGCTGTTGGCTTCACATCCCTACAACTCGACTACTCCGTCCCTTTCCCCGTCTCACTCGTCATCAGTCGAAAGACGGTATGGCGATACCAAGCACTCTTCCGTTATCTCCTTTCGCTTCGCTATCTTGAATCGCAACTATCGACTACATGGCAAACACAGACTCGGGGCATCAGCTGGGCACACAAGGGGGCTTTGCGAAAACTCGAGATCTGGAAGCGACGTGTTTGGACACTTCGTGCCCGTATGTTGGTATTTGTACAACAGCTTCTCTACTTTTGTACGGCTGAAGTCATTGAACCAAATTGGAACAAGTTCATGTCACGTCTAAAGACAAAGGACGAACCTGTGGACTCGAGTTTAGGTGTACCAACACGGACTGTCGATGAGTTGATGCAGGATCATGTCGACTTTTTGGATACATGCCTCAAGGAGTGCATGCTCACCAACAGCAAGCTCTTGAGGGTAAGCCTTTTCTCATACACCAGCCACTTCTCGTTCAGTATAGCTAACATATTTTCCAGATCCATTCCAAACTCATGCAGACATGTACCATCTTCGCTGCCTACACAAACTGGCTCACCCGTGAGCTCGAAAAGTCAGACCCAGATCTATCGGGCAACAACAAGCCCCCTACCATGACAGCAGATCAATGGAAGCGCTTCCAGATGACAAAGACGGTACAACGCGGCTCAACATCAGCTCATCATGACACCTCTGCCGCCTCGGCTGGTAACTCTGAGGTAGATGCTCGCATCGACAATCTCTTTGAGATCATCCGTAAATGGGAGGGCAATTTCAGTCGACATCTGCAGATCTTGCTCGATGCACTGAACCATTATGCTGCTACTGAGACAGTTGTCTTATTGAGCTTGTGTGCGCGCTTGAGCACTGCGAATCAGGGGACAGAGTATGCTGGACTACGGCAGGAGGACGAGTCAACTTAAACTATAGGACTTGTTAGACAAAAGATGATGGCAAAGGGGCGTTATAGGGATCAGTAGATTAGGATCATTGTCAAAAATAAGATACCACCAAACAACTTTTCAACCCTCAACCCTGATATGCACCTGATAATTCCCAAGGTCAGAGATGTACTGAAAAGCTTCATTTGATTGTCTATATCGTGAGGCCTCCCTCATATTCCCATTGATCTCCCACTAAAAAGCCTATTTCGCCCAGGTACGCCATGCAGCAAATCCCAGGGTTGTATTTTATAGTACCGCATGCCACTCAACGCTTGCCACCCCATCCCGTTGCAGCTCATGATCCCATCCCATGATGCAACACAAAAATAAAACCCATCTCGTGAGAGCCAGGTGTATAGCCTTGCCCGAGAACGAAGAACGAAAAAAGTTAACCCATCCCATGATGTCTGAGCGATCACACTCAGGTTGATGCTGCTCGAGCCCGAAACGACTCACTTCCAGTGAGTTGAGAAAAGGCCTCGTGAGAAAATAACTAAGTAGATAAGGAAGGAAACAAAAACCAAAAACTCCTGTCTCATGCGGTCATTAATGCTCCAGTACCCAACGGGACTGAGGCTTGTTCGTCACTCATTTGAAAAGACTACGCAGATCCATCAACTTTTGCCGAGCTGCCTCCGCCTTGTCTAAGCTCCTGTTTTGGCCGTCCATGCTCAAGCTGGCAAGCTTCATCTTCTTCTCCTGAAGCTCCAGCATCTTCTCTTCGAAACTGTCTCGCATGATGTATCGAACGGTGCGGACAGGACGCTTCTGTCCCAGCCGATGAACACGGTCGATAGCCTGAGCCTCGGCGGCTGGGTTGTATTGCGGTTCCATCACGTATACGCTGTTTCCAGAAGTCAAGTTCAGTCCCAGACCGCCGGCCATGATTGATACCAAAATCACATGGACAGTGTTGTCCTCGCGGAACCTATCCATGGCGGTAGTTCGTTGTGTGCGGCTCATACTACCGTTGAGCCTGGTGAACACGATGTCGTTGGCGTTGAGTGCAAGCTCAATGAGGTCCAGATGAGAAGTCCAGCCTGAGAAAACTACCGATTTGTACGGAGGTTCAGACGGATTCGCCTCACTCGCTGCCTTGGACTTTAAAAGATCTTCGATCAGAGCGCGAGTCTTTGTATGCGGGCCGTCGTACTTGTCGAAATTCTTGACAGCATTTCGTGACTTGGGCTTGGCTGGACCATCATGCTCCGCGTCCACCTCCCTTCGGTGAAGCTGTACGAAAGCATGTCTCACGTAGGTATTGCAGACTGGACAATATCCACTGTTCTCGCCCTCTGGCATCAGAGCCTTGGCCCTTTCCTTAAACGTTTTGATGCAGTTTCGGCAAATGACATGGAAACAAGGCGTCATGAAACCCAGAATATCATCCTGACCTTCTGTTTCAATATTAGAGCTCTCGTTGGAGCTGATCCTCCTGCTGCATTGAATACATGCGTCGTTGTTGGTCTCCTGCATCAGTGTAAACATCTCGTGTGCTTTCTGATCTGAAAGTGCTGGTTTGTCGTCATCGTCGTCATCATCAATGTCGATTGCCATCTCTGCCGACATTCCCTGCAAGGTATCTAGGTCGGCGTCATTGAGTAGATCCTTTCCATGCGCGCAGAGTAGTCGAAGTCGTAGAATTGCTTTGAGAATGTGAATGTAGGTATTACCGCCTAGTGCCTGGCCATTATTAGTTCCAGCGAGCACCTTGACTCGATCCTGCGCATTCTTTGCGAACAAATCGTAGATACTGCGTTCCTCGGGACTGAAATCAAGTCTCACCACGAGATCCTCTCGAGGAGGCAGGTCGATCTTGTCTTTCAGTCGACGTAGCGTGATTGTATCTACTAGGATTCGGAGTTTGGGCACGATCTCAGGATCGCATGCCTTGAATGGCTCCACAATGTAGCGAAGGAACTTGGATCGATCGTGGAATGGGTGAAGCCGAAGGAAGGCCAATAAGGCAGCAAGATCGTCCAACCGATTCTGCACGGGTGTACCGGTGACGGCCCAGCGTCTGTCTGCCTGTAGTCTACAGATGGCCTTGAACTGGAGAGTGCTGTGTTCTCGAATCATGTGAGCTTCATCCAGCACAATCCTGAACCAGCCAATCTGTTCCAACGGATATTGGCCATCCTTCTTCTTCCGACGAGAACTGAGTTCATTCGATACAGAGCCATAGGTGGTAATCACGAGGTCAAAGTTTGCGAGTCTTGCAGGGTCCTTGATCCTGTTTGGGCCATGGTAGATGTGGTAGTCGAGAGCACCAGGTCGAATGTGTTGCTTAATCTGTTCCTCCCAGTTTGTTACCGTACTGAGAGGACAGACAAGTAAGGTGGTCTTGGCGTTCCTCATCAACGGAGTCAAGGCAAGAGTCGGCTGCTGAGATAGGACCTCGTGCTTCGTCGGTTTCTGCTCGGGCGCTTCTGGCTGGACAGGTGCTTGTCGTTCCCACTCATACGCAGCATCGGTGGATGATGTGATCAAGGACAAGATGCTGAGCGTTTTGCCCAGACCCATCATATCAGCCAGAATTCCTCCCCGAGTTTCAGCTGGCGGCCTGGCCTGGTTCTGGCCAGTGATGACATTGAAGTATATCCGCTGGCCAGCGGGGCCATATTTGTCTTGCCAGAAAGAAACCATAGTCTTTTCATATGCCTGCGCCTCACGGGGCTTTTCTCTGGTCATCATGAAGAACAGACCTTGCTTCTGATGCTTAAGCAGAGGCGTCAAGATATTTTGACTAGGTTCCATCTCTGGCAAATCGTCGTTTCGTGTGAGGGAATCGAAGACGCCCATAACTTCTGAACGAATCTCCTCCACGGTTCGGTTGTTGAAGGTGCTGGTGTAAGAGGCATTTTGCCCATCGTTAGTAGGCGCAGTAGAATATACCTTCGGAGGTGGGGGACGGTATTCGAGAACATGAGGGTTCTGAACACGAATTCCCTTCTGGACGAGATAAGGGGCTAACAACTTCAGGCCAAACTTGCTCAGATGAGCGCCTACGTTCCTAGCGTACTTGAGGGGCCCGTACATGACGATGTCGAGGGTATAGGATCGTGAGGTGGGCTGGCCAGGCTCTTCGCCGGGCTTTTTTGGCTGCGGCGGGATTCGGCTGTCCGTTCTCAGATGAATGTTTGAGTCGAGAAGAGGCGCAACGGCACGAGCACCTTGGTTCTCTACCAGACCAATGATCTGCCGTGTGTGGTCGTAGGCTTGTATCTTAAGCGATGTATCACCTACCTGCCGCTTGAGCACGACCTTGATTGCAGGCTGATAGTTTGGACCCCAGACACTCTGTTGGGTACCTGGCTTTGGCGAAGGGACTCGAGTGCAGCCCAATGAAGCCTTGATCATTCCGTAGCAAACCTCTTCCTCGCGTGGATCTTGAACGACCACGTCCTCATCGTCATTTCCTAGCTGTGTTAGCAACATTGCATAAAGTGACTCTCGACGGGACTTACCACTAGTGAGATCAACTGTCATGGCTGGTGACGCAGTTGCACTATTGGCTTCCTTTCGTTTGTCTGTAACATATTGACCCAGAATTCCACTTCCGCCCTGTGCTGGAGGAGTCATAAAATTGTGGACTCCCTCGCTGTCTTCGGTTCTCCTTCGCTTTGGCTGAGGAACGGCAGAGCGATGCTGAACATTATTCGCACGCTCGATGAAGTGGCCTGCACCGCTGAAACCATTGGCATAACTACTACCTGGAGTGGAAGAACGACTGGAGGGGCCGGCAGATGGAGTGTCATTAGGACTGGAGAACTGAAACACCATGGAGTTGTTGTGCATGTTCATGTTCATTTGAGGTCTGGGCTGCATTCTCTGAGCAGGGTGACCATGATGAAGAGATGAAGATGGCGAGAACTGGCCTTGGCCGGAGTTCACGAGGTTCGGAGTTGAAACCGCCCTCTGGTTCGGCTGCAGTAGAGCAACTGGATTCCATGGTGGAACGCCGCTTGCAGAGTGAGATGGTTGACCTGGATGAAGTTGGTTAGCTCTGATTAATCTGAATCTGATTCATGATGAGATGGAACAGGATGAAATGGGGATTTGTTGGTAGGGAGACTGGGAGGATATTGATTGGAGGAGAGGAATATACCATTTGTAGCCATCCTTTATGAAGGCCGCAGGTGGCAGGCGGCTACTTGCAGGATGCAGTTCAAGAAGGGTGTTGTGCGGGCTGGTTTCATGAGAAGAGGTACCGTTCTCATGAGAAGTACCTTGTATTAGTACCTATCACTCGGGGGATGATGAGTGCTTAAAAATGGCAAAGATGGATAAAAAGAGAGTGCAGCAGTGAAGATATATTTTAAACGATCACGTGCATGCACTCTCAGTTGAACGTGCTTGAGGTTGAGTCGAGTTGAGTTGCGTTGAGTTGAATGTGAAGAGGCGAGACGATGCAAGGCGACGTGATGCGATGATAAGCCGCTGGGGCCTCGTTATCAAGGACGAGGGGGCAAAGAAGAGAAACAGGAGCTCCAGTTTGTAGAGATGACAGAAGCTGAAGATGAATAGGTATTCTAGAGAGTCAGGGTATCTCTACATAGAGAGACGGCGACTCTAGAAAATGAGTCGAGGTTTCCAAGGGCGAAGCACCAAAAGACATTTGCTTGATCTTTTAGAGCGCTGAACTTGGGCTGTAGATTTGGAAGCACGTCCCCTGGATGGCGCGTGACAAAGCGTGACTTTCACTTCACCTTGGAGCTCTCGAGATGGAGATGCAGTGGTCACGCAGCCAAAAGAGCCCGCGCTGGGCGCCTAAAACTAAACCAAGACGGGTGAAAGGTGCCCACCAAACCGCGAGCACATGATCAAAAGACGGGACGTAATCGAGGCCTTTTCCCTCTCGATTCTGGCTGCATCTACATCTACGGGCTGTTTATCAGATCTATCTCCCTATGGACCAATAACAGGTTCAGCAATCAGTAACAGCCCAGGCTAGTAAAAAAAGATGGTCTCATAACAACAAGAAATAACACGTAATTCCTGATATACAGACTGAAGCTATCTCGATCCATCCCATATCCCATATCCCATATCCCACAACTAACACCACTCACCCATTCACTCTACCAACATTTGGGTTTCAGAAGCTCCATACTAATTCCGCATGTGGCTGTTTTGATCCCCCGATAGCCTTTAAAATAAATACGTTAATCATGTGAAAGAGGCCCAAACACAAGCCATTGCTTACTCTCCATACCAACTAACTTATCTAACAATACCTACCTATATATCCGTGTTCCCTGCCATCATCAGCCCATAATGGATCAATATCCATTATTCTTACAAGATGATTTAGTGGTTCTATACTAAATGTTTATATAAAGGTGTGTTAAACCTTGTATGAACTTAAAGCAGGGTATACCATACGATGAGGAATGATGATGAGATTCTCCCACTACTAGACTAGCTGATCTGTTCTTCAACGAATAATCAGTCTTGCCTCTAGAGTCCCTGCTACTACATATCAATAGAGAATTGAGGTTGAATTTACATATTTAACAGAGTCAGTGAATAGAATCGAGAAATTCTCACCCAAATGATGCACATCGACTGCGCCGCCACTAACAATTTACTGCACCTCCATTAACTAGCTCGACCGTGAAATTTTTGTGGATGAGCAAAGTGCCCCGCCATTATCTCCCGCTGAACCTCCACGTCAGGCAAAGCCTCATCAGCCCTTAATCAACCTCACTCCAAAGGCCATCGCAACGAATTTAAAGGGCCTCTCCCTTGCACCGTTAATTGCACTTGTCGGTAAAAAAACCAGGGTCGTCAAGTCGCCCTCGTCATAGGCAGCCATGGATATCACCAAATTCGTCGTCCAAGGCCGCGACCAGGCTCTCCTCTACGGCGACTACTCGACTTATCACAAGAGCTTGTCCAAGAAACTGCTGAGCTGCCGCAAGAAGCTCAACATTGCCACCAAGAATCGCGGAAAGTTTCACGACCATGACAAGGTCACCGCGGAAAAGATCGCAGAGAACCATGAGTAGGCACATTCCGAGACTCGAAATCCAAAATACTAGCCTGACACGGAACCAGATATGTCCATCTACTTCTTCTGACAAGCGAGCGAGCGTGGGCTCATACCATGAGCATGAAGTCCGGTCATACTAGCGACACCAAGGGAATCACAGGCCGAACTCGATCGCATATTGCCTCTCGTCTCACCAAGGCCACACGTGCTGCCGACGAGCTTGTCGAAGCCCTCTCTCAAACCGACGTATCTGGCGCTTCCCAAACCGATCTCCTCGAGGCAATCGCATACGCTTCTCTCATCCGTGGTACAGCTGCATTCGAGAAGCAGAGCTGGGAACCGAGTTTGCGCAACTATGCCACGGCACGTGTCACCTACAGTGCGCTTGCAACCGCAACCAATGGCGACCTATACAAGGACTTGCTCACCGAAACCATCGATCCGTCTATCCGATATGCCGCCTACCAACTCCAGACACCTCGAACTGTCCCGATTCCCATCATTGCTCGAAAGGCGTTCCCTCAATCTGACCCCAACCTCGTCAAGCAGATCAACGATATCGACCCCACTATTCTCAAGTCAGACGAAGCAAAGGCCAAGGATGGAATCGCCAGTGCTGAGGGCGCACCTAAGACCCTGACTTGGAGGTCTCGGGAGGTCAATATCGAAGATGCCCAGATTGCGATGGCGTGGGGTGCTGTGCTCGCTTCGAAGGATCGATTGGCCAAGGATCTTGCTGAACCCAAGGGACGGGGGCCTTACGAACTTGCTGGTGCTTATGACGAAATTCTCATGCTCAGCCAGGATGCTGTTGATGCTACCAAGCAGGCAATTGACGAGATGAGGGCTGAGGGTGTGGAACAAGGTGATGCCAGGATGCAGAGTCTACAGATCACACGTACCGCTGTCAACTTCGAGACGATCAGCTGGAGAATTGGTCGCAGCAGAGTTTTGACAGGAGCTCACGACGGTGCCCCTGAGGAGTACAATGTGCTGAGGAAACGAAAGGGCAAGCCAGCCCCAGAAGCAGTCAAGCCTGTAAAGGATATTCCTACAGGCAAAAAGCTGGCTAAGCTGAAAGAGAAGGTTGCTCTCTATGACGGTATTCTGCAGAACATTGAGTCTATCACAGAACTCCCTGGTGTCGCCAATGATCAGGGGTTGGCTGAGCAGATTGCCGCCTACGTGAAGTACTTCGAGGCTCTCAAGTAAGTCACAGCCTTAAGCTAGCATTTGCGTATTTTCTAACAAAACTCTAGGGCTCTGGCTATCGCTCGTTCACATGCCATCTCCAGCAACCTGGCTGCTGCTCTAGCTCTCATCAACCACGCAGACGGTCTTGTTGAGGAGTCTCAGTCAAACATCTCATCTTCTGATGGGTCATCAAACCGCACTCCCCTCAATCTGACGGTGTCCGCTGAAGACGTCGAGTATCTCCAAACTCTTCTCAATGGCGAGCTTCAACGTCACCGAGCCATTGTTCACGCCGACACCCTCCGCAAGAACCGCGAGCTGAGCACATCAGATGCCGTGAAGCAGCCTCTTATCGGAAGTCTGCATCAGTACCCTGTCGGTGGCGTTAACCTGTCGCACATCGTCGAATTCCCCCCTAAGCTTGCCGCAATCCCTGTGAAGCCTATCTTCCTCGACGTGGCATGGAACTACATCGATTATCCCAACAAGGCGCCTAAGCAGCAACAGCAACAACAAGCGGCGGCAGCAGCAGCGCCCGCTCAGGCGGATACACCTGAGAGGACAGAATCACCAGCTCCATCGAAGAGGGGTTGGTTCGGTTTCGGAAGATCATAGTCAAATATATTTTGCAAAATAATTTATTGACGTCGCGGATTCCTGAGCACGTTTTCCATATGTCTTATCCACTTTTTGCTAATGGCCGAATCCGTTGTGAGATGTCTTATATATCCATCCCTGTTCCTTGTTGTTGACTAGTTGCTTGGTCTCATTCTACTCCATTCCTGTACAAGACAAGACCTTGGTTCTTCGCCGTAGCTTGCTTCGTGACTGATAGGACCTTGTTTGTTTACTACTGATAGTCTCGTGATACTCGTAGTGATACTTTCATCTTTCCATTTTCAACTTCACCTTCGCTTCACCTTCGATCGTGATCGCAAAATGCTTGTTGGGCCTCTACACCAAGCGGTCCAAGCTCTCTGATTTTTCTTAGCCTCACATTCATTTTCCACTCAGACTCACATTCTCTTGTCTTTGTTCTTTTTTGGTTTTGCTTTACTCACTCTCATTAAATACCTATTAAAACCTGCGCATGATGGACCAAGACCCAGCGTTGGAAACACCATCGCGAGACTGGCACCCCAAGCACACCTCGATACATCCTTATCCAGCGACAATCATCGCCATAATAGTCGTTCTCGCCGTCGTATCTCTCTTCGTTTCAATCCTCCGTCAACTCCTCGAGCGTCGCCTTTCCCAACGCCGCGGCTGGTTCTTTGACACCACATACCCCCCGCCCTCACCAACACCATCGTCGTCAGGCGGAAGCAGCAGAAGAAGCAAAAAGAAAAGAAACGAACAAAAAGTGAGACCAGTCTCTGAGGTCGAGATCGAATCTCGCCAGCTTCTGTTTGCGGATACTGCTTTCCGAGGTGAACGAGTACCGCTTCAGAATCCTAATGAGCGCGTGTCACTTTACCATACTTTCCAGTTGCCAGCACCACATACATCAAGGCTAAAGCCTGCGCGTTCGATGATGGAGTTAAACGGGGGGAAGTCCACTAGAGAGTGTGGGGGATAAAGAGGAACAGAAGAAAGCCAAGACAATTCACTGGCATGGTGTAAACAGACTTAACACTGCTTGGGGATGGATGTCATGATGTACCACGATCATTAATATCTCATAAAAATCAACATATTTAACACAGTTATAATCGTAAGTAAAGGAACATGCTTGCATAAAACATCAAGTCATATTGAGTACCATGAAGGTAAACATGTTTTGAGGGGGGATGTGCGATTAGTCTACCTATAGGCAAGTCATGATACAGATATACAACATGATCCCCCATTCCGTGACATCATCTCAGAAAAAAAAACCAAAAATCTCTCTCAATAGAGGTTTTAAAGCTCCAACGCCAGATCCGCCAACCCTGAAACATAATATGGGTAAAAAGTGTAAAAGCGGCTAGGCGGGATATGAATACAGTGAAATACAGGACAGGCGAGGGATCTGAGCCGCACAGATCTCTCATCCTCAGATATTGTAACAGGCTTTTATAACACAGAATCAAGACCCTTAAGGCTTGTTCTCATCCTTCTTCTCACCCTCTTGAGACTGCTCAGAGGAGGAAGACTGCTCGCCGCTGCTCTCGTTGCGAGCCTTGTGCATCTTGTCGAAGAGGTTCAAGCTGGCAACCTGGAGCTCATCGGTCTTCTCCTTGATCTCGGCGGCGGTGGCGGTGCCCTCACCAGAGAGGTTCTTGGCGACGAACTCACGGAGAGTGGTGATCTTCTCCTTGATGGAGTCGGCCTCAGTCTTGTCGAGCTTGTCAGCATACTCGTTGAGAGCACGCTCGGTATCGTTCAGGACGCTGTCAGCACGGTTGGCAGCCTCGATAGCACCCTTGCGCTCCTTGTCGGCCTCAGCGTACTTCTCGGAGTCCTCAACCATCTGCTCAATCTCGCTCTCAGAGAGACCGGAACCGGAAGCAATGGTGATGGACTGGTCCTTGTTGGTGGACTTGTCCTTGGCGTGAACGTGGACGATGGAGTCAGCGTCAATGTCGAAGGTCACCTCGACTTGAGGGACACCACGGTGAGCAGGGGGGATACCAACAAGCTGGAAATTTCCGAGAAGCTTGTTATCCTTGACGAGCTCACGCTCACCCTGGTAGACCTTGATCTCGACGGCAGTCTGGAAATCGGCTGCGGTGGAGAAGACCTGAGACTTTTTGGTGGGGATAGTGGTGTTTCGGTTGATCAGACGGGTGAAGACACCACCGAGGGTCTCAATACCGAGGGACAGAGGGGTAACATCGAGAAGGAGGAGATCCTTGACCTCACCAGAGAGGACAGCACCCTGAATAGCAGCACCGATGGCAACAGCCTCATCGGGGTTGACGGACTTGGCGGGATCGCGGCCGAAAATGCTCTTGACGGACTCAGCAACCTTGGGCATACGGGTCATACCACCAACGAGGATGACCTCCTGGATCTCCTTAGCGGAGAGGCCAGCATCCTTGAGGGCCTTGCGGACGGGCTCGATGGTGCGGGTGATGAGAGGGTCAACCATCTTCTCAAGCTGAGCTCGGCTGAGCTTCATGTTGATGTGCTTGGGACCAGAGGAGTCGGCAGTGATGAAAGGAAGGTTGATATCGGTAGAGAGAGAAGAAGAAAGCTCGATCTTGGCCTTCTCAGCAGCCTCACGGATACGCTGGATAGCCATGCGGTCACCAGACAGGTCAATGCCAGAGGTCTTCTTGAAGTCCTGGACAAGGTGGCGGACGAGGTGGATATCGAAATCCTCACCACCGAGGTGGGTGTCACCGTTGGTGGACTTGACCTCGAAGACACCGTTCTGGATCTCGAGGATAGAGATATCGAAGGTACCACCACCAAGATCGTAGACAGCGACAACGCGGTCAGCCTCCTTCTCAAGACCGTAGGCAAGGGCGGCGGCAGTAGGCTCGTTGACGACACGGAGAACGTTGAGACCGGCAATTTGACCGGCATCCTTGGTGCTCTGTCGCTGAGAGTCGTTGAAGTAAGCGGGGACGGTGACGACGGCGTTCTTGATGGGCTTGGAGAGGTAGGCCTCGGCGGTCTCCTTCATCTTGTTGAGGACGAAACCACCAATCTGAGAAGGAGAGTAGTTCTGGCCACGAGCAGCGACCCAGGCGTCGCCGTTGGTGTGCTGGACGATTTTGTAAGGGACCTCCTTGATATCACGCTGAACCTCAGCATCCTTGAACTTGCGTCCTATTAATCGCTTGGTAGCGAAGAGGGTGTTCTCTGGGTTGACGACGGCCTGACGCTTGGCAGCGACACCGACAAGTCGCTCGCCATCCTCGGCGAAAGCAACAACTGAAGGAGTGGTTCGGGCACCTAATTGAGAAATGTTTAGTGGTTGTCCGTGAGACGAATTGGCATGTAAAACCAACCTTCCGAGTTTTCAATGATGCGGGGGACCTTGCCCTCCATGATGGCGACGGCAGAGTTGGTGGTACCAAGATCGATACCGATCACGGCACCCTGGACCTTGCCCTCGGACTCAGTGGACTCATAGCGAGCGAACTTGGCAGCCAGAGGAGATCGGGTGAAAGCAGCCGAGCGAGCGGCGAGAGGGGAAGCTCGGGGAAGCTGATGCGATGGTCAGTACAATGCAATGTGGGATGAAGCGATTGCGGTGTAAGAGAGACTTACAGCCCTCGACAAGCGCGAAGCCAGCATTTTGATTATGGGTATATGGGAATAGAGTACAGGAAAAGAAAAAGGATGAAGGCGCAAGTCGGAGAGTAGATGGGAGGAGGTGGTGTTTTAGAGGATTGAGTATGAATGGAGATGATGGAATCGAGAGGAACGAATTTTTTTACTCGAAAAAAGCTCTTTCCCCGGTCGGTCATAGAAGCCAAAGGAAAGAGGCAAGCACCGGGTTGTCTCCACTGAACCGGCTAGGTTCGGACCATGGTTATTCCTGTAGAGGCCCACTCCGTAGTTAGGTGAAAGATCTGGTAGAATCAACGGAACGGCTCCCGATAAAGCATATCACGAAAGTCAACTGACAACAGACGATCTATGTAGAACGAACATACAACGACTATCTGCGCTTAAATGCAGCTTTAAACTATTGCCTACTCGACCTCCTACGCTTCTCAGTTCATGATATAAAATGCCCTCTCTTCTCGACCTTGTATCCCGAATATGCGGAGCCAATGGGGATCGGACGCAATGAGAAGACCCGCGCTGCACGCCTAGGGCCTCGAGGCACGCTAATGAGAAGTGCTCCTCTTTCCCCCAGAAGATAGCTGAGAAAAGCTTCACCACACGTGATGAATGCTTCGGTGTTACCGGAAAAGTAACGGATTTGGCTCGGGCATGTCAAGAAGTTCATAACTCGGGGTCTTGCACGAAGCTGTCTGTCATACGCGAGTCAGCTAGTCTAAGGTAGCTTGATACTGGTGTCATGATATAGAATGCTTTCAGTAAGTATTATAGCTGCAAGGCTGATGACGGCATGGACAGCTTTGAAAGCCAGTGTTCGATGGCTTCACATGTCACCAGTTGACAATTCCATCTTTGGATAGTGACACAGTATACTCAGGGACAGCAAATGCTTCTCAGTTGTCGTCGTTGTTTTCGTTGACTGCTCTTCGTTACGACAACTGCCCCTCGGGGAGCAAGAAAACGCTGGACCTTAATACAGGGTGTCAAAATAAACTCAGCAAGAAATATCCTAAGGTTATGCAAATTTACCTAAGTCTTTTTGTCATCTAGGATCAAGGTCCTGAGTTTTCTTTCCTCCCCTAGCCGCCTTCTAACATCTCTAGTGGTGACGAGCAGTGATATAATTCATGATGTTCCATGGCCTGTGCGTATTCTTCATGAGAGACACCGAGAACTAGCCTCATCTAAGTAGAACCCTGGATTGAGATGTTTTTCCATAGGTAGTTACACGATTCCCACTACTAACCAGTAGTAAATAATGATAGTCTGGCGTATCAAGGGTACTCAAATATCTTCAACTCGAGAGAAAAAAGGGATGTGGTTAACACTGAATTGAGCTGTACCTGATCTTGGCTGATCATTCAGTTGGGGTCGGTCCTGAAATTATCCCGTAGACCTCGCCCATTAAATCAGATCAAGCCAGACGTCATTCGCGCATGCAACCTTCATAACCCACACCAGTAATCGCCCGACTCGGCCAACGACATTTCTTCTATTACGCTCCCAGAACCGTCATTTCACATCGGAAACAAATAGACAACTCGATAATCTTATACTCCCCATCATCCGCGCTCTGCCTGTCGCATTGTTCGCCACAACCGTGCCGCTCGCGTTGCGCCTACTAGCCGCCGGCGATTTCGAGAGCTCGACAACTCATACGCAGGACAAACCCTCATCGTATCGATATTCAGCCACCGGGTAGCTCGCAATTCTCCGCATTGTCGCTCCCTTTGAGGGGCGGCGTGGTCCAAGATGGCGATAGATGAGAACGAGTATGGCGACCCTCATAGCCAACGAGCTTATCAATCATGACCATTGATTGTCTCGAGACTAACATCGTCCAGCATGTACCCGACCGATGCCCTCGTTTCGAAGCATGCGCGGAAACATTACCGCATCCCCGTGCGCTCACAGTATGTCATAATCCATCTTGTGGTGGCGCCATCATGCTCATGATATCCAGACATTGGCAGTTACGGTCTCTCGTTAGCGCCGAGAAGCAGGACATTGTCTATTTTCCAGGTGGCAACGGCAGTAACCATGTCCAACGGCTGAACACAACAACCCGAGAATGCGAAACTATCAAACTTCTCACTTTTGCGCCTCGATGCCTCGTCGCCGAGAAAGGATGGCTATGCTGTGGGAGCGAGAGTGGCGATTTTGTGGCAATTCGACTTGATGAAGGAAACGATGATGGCCATGGAATCCTATCAGAACTCGATCCGGACACTCGACTTAGCCTGGGACTCGACTCGTCCCGTGATGACCCTATACTCTCTCTTCTCAACCGCGCGAGACGGAACAACAAAACCCTGATCGCGAAAAGTATGAAGTTAGCCAAGGACCGGGTAAACTGCATTACACTTTGGTTCCCGCCAACAAGGATGCCAGCGCACGATAGGGCGTATAAGGAACCTGTGGCGGTATTGGCTAACAACGACCGTACTGTTACACTGGTGAGCCTCAACGATTTTGACCAGAAGGAGAAAACAGAGGCATTGGATATCATCACCTACCCAGACTTCGTGAACCGCGCACTCATCTCTCCAGACGGCCGGCTTCTGATCGCCATTCTCGACGACCCATATCTGTATGTCCATGAGAGAGTTAGGAGCGTCGCAGAATCTCCAGCGACGAGATCAAGTGAAAGTCATACATACCAATGGGAACAGACACAGAGAATACTTCTCAAGAGCCAAAAGAAAGACGACAGAACAGATAGTCGAGGAAGTTTCGCCGCCTGTTTCTCTGAATCGGGAGCATATCTCGCTGTTGGGACCCAACATGGCACCATCTCCATCTTTAATGCTGCACTTCTCGCAAATCCTAATGCCGACCCCCTTATTACAACTTTTCCATCTTCACGTCCACACAGTGGCCCCGGTGCTATTCGAGATATGGCCTTCTGCCCCGGACCATTCGGAATGCTTGCCTGGACAGAGGACAGAGGCAATGTTGGCATTGCTGATATGAGGAGCAATTTTTATGTTCGTCAAATTGTAAACATTGAAGAACCGGTCTTTGAGCACATCAACATCCCAGACCGAAACACCATTGATCCCCGACTTTTGGATAGCCGCCGCGAGAGAAGGGATGCTGCCCTCGGATCAGGCGCCACAGAGACTGGGAGACGCCGAGATGTGATTGACACTCTTAAT
Organism: Fusarium fujikuroi IMI 58289; assembly: GCF_900079805.1. Taxonomy (NCBI): domain Eukaryota; kingdom Fungi; phylum Ascomycota; class Sordariomycetes; order Hypocreales; family Nectriaceae; genus Fusarium; species Fusarium fujikuroi. The sequence continues at coordinate 937,118 of NC_036623.1, read as the reverse complement.
ACTCCTTTGACTTCCAACGAGACACTTGTACTTGAGGCTATGCAGCTTGGTAGGCGTAGTCGTGAAAGGGCTGCTCAAAGAGTGGCGGCGGCAGCGGCGGCGGACGAGAGGGCTACAGGTGGTCCGACTAACTTTTGGGCGGCCAGGTCAGCCCGTCGAACTATTGGCAACGATGACAGTGAGCGGCCTATGGCTCGAAGGAGCAGTAGTATTGGTCGTGCCATGGGAGAGCTGCTGGGCAGCAATTACAACAGACGCCCAGTGACAAGAACTCCACGCGAAGCCTCCGACACCCCGGAAATTGGAAGAAGGCCAGATCGGTTGATGGAGAGCCTCGGTGAAACAGTGGCCATGCTTCGGGAACAACGGCAGCGCCAAGATTCATCCTACCTCACAGTGCTTGAGATTCTCCAGGCACGAGAGCGAGGCGACGACCGCGACCTCGACGATACAACAATCATAGTGCCGCTTATCAACCAGGCGGTGAATCCGGTGAATCGATGGGAGGATGACCACGGTGTCTTCGAAGTCCCGCCTTCGCCGGACAATACTGCCGGGTTGGCGTGGAGCGAAGATGGTCGTACACTGTAAGTCTCCTTTTGGTCATTCTGTATACGCTTTTTACTAACATGACGTAGCTTTGTTGGTGCACAGAACGGCATTTACGAGCTCCACGTGGACACTCAGAGCAGGAAGTTCTTCCCGAGCGTTTCGATGAGGTAAAAAGCCAGAAGACAACGAGTGGACGCAACCTTTGTGCTGGCGCAGGCGGTTTTTAATGGCAGCTTTGGGGTGATATCTTGATTTACCAAAAGTGATGACCAGTGACGACGGTTCAGTATTAGCATGGGCACAGGATACCTTGAGTACATTCCTACCTCTTTCTTGACATGGCGTTTGCGATGTTTTATCTCAGTCACATTACATTACCTTTCGCTTCTTACGTGCTCACATATAGCATAACTGTTATCGATGATAGCTTGAATATAATCCAACGAATTCTAGCTACGATTTTACAAATACTCTGCTCTACAGTGACTTGCTGGTCCCGTAGAGCAATTCTTGTACCGTCTCAGCGATCGCCAGTGAGCTCGTTAATCCAGGACTTTCGATACCCAATAGATTTACCCAGCCCTCGTATCCCTCCTCTTTCCTGATGATAAAGTCGTGGAACCCTTTGCCTTTGAGGACAGCCTCTTGTCCAGCTAACTTGGGACGAATACCAGCATAGTCTGCCACTAAAGCCGAGGCGTCAATGCCTGGTAGATAACGCTGGATCTCAGTAATAGCTTGCGGCAATCGTGCTGCGTTGACAGCCAAGTCATTGGGATCATCAATCCATTCCACATCTGGGCCAAAACGTAGACGACCCGCAAGATCAAGCGTCAAATGGGTGCCTAGGCCTGCAATGCCAGGCTCAGGGACGGGATATATGAGACGCGAGATCTTGGGCTGGGAGGCGGAATACGAGAAATAGTTGCCCTTGGCATAGTACAGCTCCTGTCGCTTCTCAGACGGGACAATCATGTTGTGAATAACCGCAGCTCCGAGACCAGCAGCGTTGATGAGCGTCTCAGCCGTTATACTCGAGGTCTCACCTGTGGCAGCATCCTTAACACCGATCTCCCAACCTTCACTGCCGGGTTTAGATCCGAGAGGTTTGATGTTTACGACGGGTGAGTTGAGCGCCGAAACACCACCAGCATCCTCGAATAGGCCTTGGAGACACAACATCAAGCCGTGCGAGTCGACGATACCCGTTGTCGGACTCTCAAGCGCACAAGCAGCATTGACGCCTTCACCGTCTCTCTTGACCTCTTCACCGCTCACCCATCGTGTTGGGACACCGAGGTCGTTCTCGCACAGTGAGTGAATCTTCTCGAGAGTGTCACGCTGTGCGTCGTTTTGAGCGACGATCCATTTGCCCGTGCGGCGATGGCCTATATCGTGCTTCTCACAAAGCTGGTATAGCAGATTCTTGCCACGGATGCAGAGTTTTGCTTTCAAGCTGGATGGTCCGTAGTAAATACCGGCGTGTATAACTTCACTGTTACGCGAGCTTGTCTCTGTGCCAATAGCATTGTGGCGCTCAATGAGAACCGTTGAGGTATCGTCCCGCTGCGCAAGTTGACGGGCCACGGCAAGCCCAACGACACCGCCACCAATTACCTACTACAATGTTAGAGTCATAGTCTCGAATTGATTTGAAATACATCGTGGCAACTCAATGGCGTTTGTCCCCCGCTCCCTACCTCGTGATCCTGCTACGGACGGGATCGATCGGAGACTGAAGCTCCGGCGCCGGAGCCGGGTCATGATACGGGTCTTATGATGACGATGAAGTGGACTTACAGCATGGGTGAAGTCGGCTCTAGCAGCTGACGTCGAACTGAAGCTATTTCTTTGAATAGTTTGTAGGTTTGTGGGGAATTTACGTGCCAATGGTCGAAGCATCATGAATGTTGTTTAGATTGAGTTGTTTGCAAGAGTGGGAGGATATTATATCTAGAATTCGGCCAAGATGATGCATACACCGAGCTGACCAACGACGCAACACAGACGGGGAGTAACACCATGTGCCGACCAAAACAGATACAAATTTCCAAGGAAACATAGATATTCACTCTATAACGTTTTGCATATCTTTTGGTGACACTGCAAGTGTGTAGAAAACTGCTGCTCATGAGCTTGATACCCTGCAGGCTACTTTCAGAAGCCAACTTGAGGAAGTCGTAAAACTTGAAGACCTCGATCCTATGATACAAATACAATTTGGCAGGTTGAGGATGAATTAATATAGAGGATGCTTGTGAAGCTTTTTGGAAACTCAATTTTTGTCATATCAGGTCCATATGACTATCTCATCCTTCCTTTCAAGGGATCGGACTCATGATAATATGCATACGCTGAATCCATAACGCCATATTTGTCTCAAGCTGGTTTTAATTGCCGCTGGAAAATCGGCCCCCATCACTTCCGCCTCGATCGCTTAACGCCACAAGATTTAAGGTGCTTCGTGTTCTAAGTATCAGATAAGACATGAGCCAGCATCTTCAAGGCTTGGCTTCCTCAGCGATGGATTTGTCCTCCTCCTTATCTACAGTCGTAGAAGAGGATCTTGTCAGGTTTGAGGGGTGAGGTGGCTCATGAGGGGCTGATGGACCAGTCCCGAGGTCTGTCAGTTGTTTCTCTGGATATGTGTTAGCAAATGTCCCATCAGCATGAACTGCTTATGGACTCACCTAGCTCTCGTACTCGGTGACGAAGCATCTGGTTCTCACGAACCAGCATCTGTGTCTCAGCCTGATAGAATGCGCTTTCATCGCGACCACCCAGAACCCAATCCTCGCTATTTCCACCTATGGACGTTGCGCGAAGTCGTGGGGAGGCACCACTACGACTGGGTGTTCGAGATCGTCGTTGGAGGTCGGCGCGGGCTAGATCGAACGAGCTTCGAGGATGACGATAGCTATTGGAGCGAGAACCAGATCCGCCGGTTGGAACAGGAGGGATAGAGACATGAGGGCTGGAGGCATGGGGGGTTCCGTGACCTGACCGCTCGGAAATGGCAGAGCTTTCCTCTACAGCTGAGCTCTGGTTCTGGTTGTGGGGGTTCGCAGCTTGAAGGCGCTGAAGTTCGAGCTGCTGCTGTCGGATCATCTGCAAGAGGCGGTTCTATCAACGAGAAGTTAGCCATTGTTGCGTATGACATGGCATCATATTTCTTACCACGTGAGCTTCTTGCTCTGCCTCAAGCTCTTGATGCAGCTCACCCAGGCTGGGGGCTCTATGATGATGCGGATCGCCCGTAAAGGGGGATCCAGAGAGAGGTTGCGGGCTCGCAGTCCGTAGGCCAGACGGTTCGTTGACCATCTCGCCTGGCGAGGGCACAGAAGGGTCGTTTAGTTGGAGGTTCATGAGCACGGTGGAACGTCGTCGACCGGTATTTGGGGAGTGTTGGTTGCGAGAGATGGAGCTACTTGACGATCCTGTTGAATGTTAGTGGCCGAGTTGATTATTTAGACACGAACTAGGAGACGACGTACTTCGTGGAGATTCGTGTTGAAGTCCAGCATTCATGGTCGCAGCTGCTTGCAACGATATCGAAGCTGATCGTGGGGATCTTGTTGGCGAGTCGCTGCGGGGAACAGCGGTGTTGAGTGGTGGAGACGCCATGATGATAGGTGCTTTCCTTGTATATATCACTTTGGTCTTGGTTGTTCTTATAAGGTACAACTAGTAGACGTTTCCAAAGAGCGAAGAGAACCTCAAAATAAAGTGTATGAGGGGAATCGGTGAATACGTCAGAATTAGGAAGACGTTGTTAAAACGATTGGTCGAGTTACGTTTGTCAGTTTGTTCGAACCGTTGGTGTGGAGGGGTTATAGCCAGATAGATAGAGGAGTATAGGCAAGGTATGCATGTACTACAGAGCAGTTTATGCGCGTGTATATAGAAGAATACAGGTTGAAATAAGAATTTATGGTTATTTGATAGGATATGAATACTAGAGGAGAGTTGATTCAGACTCGAGGTCCATCGTGATCACCGAAGCCAGATCGCAATGAGTAAGTCTGCGGCGGAGTTGCTGACGAGTGGCATGCTTGTGTGCTGATCACGACCCTCCAAAACCAAGCTTCCAGGCTCGGCCATGGAGGTCACAGGGCACATCAGTCGATTGCGGGGGTTGGGGCAACTTTGGTACAGTGAACGATACTCCGCTATCGCTCTCCAACTTGAACCTGAACTTCCCCATGGGCGGGCATGTGCTGCTTTCAGCTTGGTTAGACATTCTGTATTCATGATTCCAACCAAAAGGTCACGCAGACATCCATTGGAACTAGACTCATTAACCGCGATGACCTGGAATCACTGACACATCTATTGGTAGAGGCCATCGTGAACAATCTGTTGCACAAAAAAATCATACTGTCGGTTCAACTTGGAGAGTCGTGATACATGGTTTACTCGCAATGACAGATGACCACAGCATCATGATTGCATTCCAAGCCCAAGTCTCACAACTGTAGGCTACCTTGGGTATCCGAATCTTCAACACTGTAAAAAATACCCGCGGCGACCATAAAGAATCACAAGTCATCGACAACGGTATAAACATGCAACGAACCCTCAATACTTCTGAGACAGAAATCAATGTAATCATCCGAACATCGCAACACACATGCAGCTCTATTCACTGCACCGACTCATTTGCATGTTTCATGTGAATCTGATACAGAATGGACCAACAGTTCCAAGCTCAACAGACAGGACAGGCCTCAACGGCCAGGATTTTGAGGGCGTTGGTGATGAAACATGACTGCGTTGAGAACACGCCATTCTCACAGCTATGACCCGCGAGACCCCTTCAATTGACTCAAGGATATCAATTTTTTCTCTCTCGTTGTTGGCTGAACATGTGTAAGACGCATGCCAGTGGCTTATGGCTAAAGGGTCCTGCAAGAAAGTTCAGGTACGTTAAATGAGTCTACGGTGGCTGACTATGAAGGAGGGAAGAGAAAACAAGCGCCTGAGTTAACAGTACTGAGGCTGAAGCTGGTACGTTTCGCTGCTCAGGCTTAGGCTCAGGCATTGATGCTATCTTGAGATGTCATCTCGTCTACAATAACTCACGAACTTTAAAGAATAAGGATGCCTAATATGCAACTATTCCAGGTCAGGAAATAACTTCATTCCAGCCTCTGGATTACACGTCGTCTTTCATCCCAGTGTCACCCTGCCCTACAGGGTCCCTGACGATGGATAACCCGGCACAAGACGGATCTAGATCCCGCGGGGACTTGTGTATTCAAGACAGAAGCTAATCGGCTGTCTACTTGCTGGAGAAAAGTCAAACATATTGGGCATCTTCATCTCGTCTTGCTGTAGTAAAACAAGCCACCAGAGATTCGCAAACCGGTATATCGGTTCGTAATGTCGATCCGCCAGGCTATCCATGCCGGCCTCACAGTCAAGGTGTCATTCCGCTGTGTCGTCCTTGGTTTTTTCGCTGTTCGGCTAGTATGGTCCAGCCAGACTGGCGGTATTGTCTGTGCCAAAAGCCCTTGTCTCCTGGCTAATATTAACGTTAACTACCGTGGCTTCCGGCACTAAAACCACCAGATCCCTGATGTTAATTGCTCCCGATTTTTTTGGTGGGAAATTGGACTCTACGTGTTTTGTTGTTGCTGGTCGAGAGCTTGTTTGTTTGTTTGTTTGTTTATGTCTGTCCTTCACGGCATCAGATAGATCTTGGTTCTTGGACAAGTTGGCTGGATGAAGCTGAGACATGGCCTCCAGATTGATTAATTGGTCAAGGGGCCGGGCCGCCAGAAGTAGGGAGAACCGCCCTTCAGATTTGTATAGATGGGACTGTCTTACTCGCTGCAACTTTCTTGGTTGAATTTGAGGTGAGCTAACCAGAAATTGGGCCCATGCTTGCGAGAAGTTGACATTTGAACCAGACAATTTCAAGCCTAGTCGAGCCCACTACTGCAGGAACACAGCAAAAGCAAAACAAGATGCATCTCCTGGTCCCAATTATCCACGCTCCTGCATAATGGCTTGGAATCAAATAAACCAAGAGGTTAGCGCCTTGTGCTCATCTGAGTGAGGTATCGCTGTCGTATTCGATCGATGGCCCCATTCATATGCCGGGCTGTGGATGACGATTCTGATGACGACTCATTTTGCTGTGATAATGCTGACAAAAGAAAGAAAATGCTGCCGAGAAAAGCAAAATTAGCTCGCAGAGTGACTGACCACGAGCGGAACCGCACTCAATCCTAGAACAGGGCAGCCCTGAGATCCACGGATATTCTTGGTTTTGGTTGTACAGAATTTATGCTGAACAACTGATGCTGTGTTACACAATAGAATGATCGGTGAGGAAGAGGTTCGCCTATTACTTCACAGCAATGGTCAGCTCTGCCAAGTTACCGCCTCTTGAGCGTCATATCAGTGCATCTCTTGATTGTTGGCGCCTGTCATTCGAGGCACAGGATAAACCCAGCAAAATGACTGCACCAATTGTCCCTCACGTGCAAGACTTGCGTCAGCCATTGGACTTCAACTGCAATTTGACTCTGAGATTGAATCATTCCAAAAGGCATCTCAAAAATGTAGGGGGCCCAGGGGTTCCTCGAGGCAGTTGAACAACAACGGAATCGCTTGTTTTCTACGGAGTACAGCCTGACCCCCAGTCCCGAAACAACAGCCATGCTCTTCAGCTGGGCGAGGCTTGGTAGTGAATGATTCAATCCTTGTATTTCCGGGTCGTCGAGGACTAAGAAAGTGGGATATCAATCGGACGTTTTGGCTAGAGGAACCGATCCCCGTCTTTTATCGTGATGAGACACTGGTCTGGCAGCGATAAAGCCGGGGCCACACACAACCAACAAGAGAGCAAAAAATCTTCACCAATTTCTGTTCCTGGAGCTCCTCATGCATAATGGCCTCGTGATAATGTCGATTGACATGTTTGTGATAAAAAGAAACGTTGGTATGTGATATGACACTTAATGTGATCGGCATATCAAAAAGATCGTGATCAGCCGAGCGGCAGACTTCACCGTTCCTACCAGAATTTCCGAAAAGTGTGCCGGGACCTGCGACACGGCACCTTCTGCTGTTATTGGCTGCAGAAGGACAGACAGCAAGGATTGCCGGATTGAGAGCAAGAGTCACATGAGGATTCCTCGAAGCGATATCGCGCTGTTCCGTCATGGGACGGGAGGGAGATAGGGTCCATAGTGTACTGAGGACGTGTTGCCAGACGACAGCATTCTAATATTGGGAAATAACTACTCATCTATAATATAGCCAGGCAATTCTTATTATTATAATTCGTAAGCAGCAAGACTGAGGCCCGTCTATTCTTCCCTCATGAGATCGTGACCAGTCCACTGTCACGCTAGGACCGGCTTCTCAGCCCCTGATCCCGGATGGAGTCGTTGGAAACCTCAAGTTCACAGGGTTTAAGCACGGAGACAAGTTGGTAGCAAAGGAATTGAGTCTTTTTTGTAAGCGGCATGATGACTGTATGTTGATGATAGTCGGTCAGACGGAGGGCTTGTATGGTCCATCTCATGAGCTTACAAAACTCAACTCACAAATATTGGTACTGGGGAAGGTGAGATCAATATGCCGAGGAGCAACACAGGCCTGTGTGTTTTGTAAAACTGTTCTTTATTTAGGACAAAACAAAGTTTCTCTATCCACATTATCCACACATACCGTGCACTGAACATCATTGCAACTTGAGATAATTGATCGAGTTTGTAGGCTTAGTAGAGTCGCATCGTGTCGTGATTAAAGCCGTGTCGATGTTCTTGGGCTAATAGAGTTGACGCTTAGTAGCATCACACCCACTTGTTTTGCAGACGTTGCGTGTGTGTGAATCTGTTCTCGAGTAACACACGTATGAAAACCGTCATTCCCCGTTGTGCTCTTGCCAAAACAGGCCCATAGTTCAACGGGTAAGCCGTTGAACTGGGTCCGAGCACACGAGTCTCACAAACTGTAAGTTTATTTTATATTCGTATACCAGACTCTTGGGTGTTTTCTTGCTGTATGTCTGTTTGGATATTCGGTAAAGGAGAAAGAGAACAATGCCGAGGATCATGAATCTGGACTGCTTTGAGTGAATGTGATTCCTGGGCTGCCAAAGTTAAACACCAACTTAGTAGCGGGATAATCCCTGACGGCCGTTTTGCAGGATGACAGGGGCTCCCCCTGCCCCTGGCTCCTCTTGTGCTCTTCTGTTCGCCTCGCTGAGTGGCCTTTGTCGTCCCCGTTCATGTTGCTCCTCAAGAAGGGTCCCACTATCAATGCCCATGTTCTGTTCTAAGGTCATGTCGTTCGCTGACTTGCTGTCTGTATGGGCGGGGTTGTGGGCTTGCTACTGTTGTATGTACCTGCATCTCTGGACCCATCGAATTGCGTCGTTCGTGCCTTTGGTGTTCCTGTAATAAGAGTATGTGCCTTTCTCAACAGTGCGATACGATGTGTACTTGGGCGCTTGCTTTATGAGGCATCTTGGGCGAGCCAGCCATTACAGTGGTAGCATAGAATGAGGCTTGAGATATGATGTCGAGTAACTCACTAGAATTCAATGTTTCTCTTCAAGGACGCCCAATTAGGAAAAGTTTATCGTGTCCTCCGTTTTCTTACCATCCTGGAACTTGTTTAATTCTGGCCTCGGGGCTCCCCCTCCCTTGCATGGCTCTTGCCTTCGTGCCTGAGGTGGGCTTAGCTTGCCATTGGATCCCCATAAGGCAGTCCCCAGTCCAGTCCAGGTTCAGGACCTTCCCCAGGTCGTGCAGACCACACAGTACCACACCATTAGGTTCAAGAGGTAGGCGCAGGTACTTCATAGCACTTGCGTTTTGCTTGTGGTTGTGCTGGCTTACAAGTTCCTTCCACTCCCACTCCCACCCCCTCAGGTCCTCTTCTACAACCGCTGTCGCTTCTTCTTCTCCTTCTCGACAACCCAAAATACGTCTTTGTTGTTCTCTTCTGATTTTTGTTTGTATACGCGCCTCTTTTCTGGCTCAGCTGTTTCTCTTTACCTCGTCGCTCGCTATTTCATATACTGTCCGTCTGTAGGCTTCGGTTTCACACTCACTCATTGTCCGAACCGCTCTCCCAATCGTCACTCTTTGTTGCCCAATACCTACACTATACTTTCGCCACCACCAACGTCCCGCAACTACTTCTACTTTCCGTTCTGGGCAACAAGCTGTTAACGTTATACCGGGCCTCATACTGTATGAGTTGATATCTGCGCCATATCAGACGGAACTTTTTGACTGAGCTGCAATCTACGGCATCCAAGACGGGAACCCGCATTTCCTCACATCCCACCTCCGGTCAGCCTCGGTCTGGGTTACACATTTTAAACGCACGAATACATGCCGCGCAATTCTTAAACGAGACCTTGTCCCAGGATCATCCCAAGCTCTGTCATACAAAGGTGTCCGAGTTACCGCCTGCATTTGAGCAGCACGGTACCCTACCTATGCCGCTCTGTTCTGCATATCACCAGCAGACCCTTTCTACGCCGACGCCTACCGTTTAGCTTGTTGACTATAACGCATTGTCAAGTCATTAAACTTACCGCGCCTTGAACATTTCGCCAATATGTCTTTCAGAGATTCGTTCATGACCCATAGTGGTACTCTAGAAGTGCTCCAGAGTCATCATGCACCAGCACGAAGAAGCCGTCCTCCGGATATTGACACAATGGCAGCGGAAGAAAATCGTGTGCCATTGAAAGCTGAAAGGGCTAGCAAAAGAGAATCGAGGTTAGGACTGCGAAGTTTATTCAGTCGATCAAAGACGCACTTGGCCAGTCCTGAAACGCCATCATCCTTTGGAAGCCGTACATCACTCCCTGAAACGAATCCTTATTTTCCAGCCCAGCCCGATGCAGTGTTTGACGATATGCCCTCGTCTCCTCACAGCCCGCGCCCTTTGGCTACCATGTTCGAAACCCAACAAAGTCCACCAGCTCAACCGCGACCTGTTGGCCTCGTCAGAGCTCAGGGGTCTGGCAAACCTGGGCGTGGGCCACTTTCAACATGGCATCCTCCACCCCTATTTAAAGCATTTCCACAAGCTGTCAAACACATGACATTGCCAGCTACATCACTGGCACCCGAAGCTATTCTACGCATGCACGAGCGACGAGCTAGCGCACTGCGTGACGAAAATGCCGAAACGCCAGATGCCGAAGGCGCTCCTACCGAGAAGGCTAAGGTCAAGAAGAAGCATCGTCGCAATACCTCCGGCCATTTCCCAAAATTTGAATGGACCAACAAGATTTATGTTCTCGTGACATCAGGCTATTTGCTGCAATATGCAGCAGAAGGACCCTTCGACCGTTTGCCTGAAAGAATATTGCACCTCAGCAAAGATTCTGCAGCATTTGCAAGTGACGTGATCCCTGGACGCCATTGGGTAGTCCAGGTCTCTGCAGCTGCAGAATCTGATGGGACAACATCATCAGATTCTCGTTCTTTATTCTCGCGATGGAATTTCCGGGCCACTGAACGACGCCACGTCTCCAATTTCCTCATGGTATTTGAAACTGCTGAGGATATGGAAGGCTGGATATCAACATTGCGCCGTGAAATCGAGGCACTTGGAGGGAAGAAGACACTTACCGAGACAGGCAAACCAAAGGCCGAGGACGAAGTTGCACCACTACGAGAGAAACCTAGCCAAAGGACTTTGGTAGTACGAGACCCTAATCGATTATCACGCATAGCAAGCTCAAGCTCCCAGAGCCCTCAAAGCCCCGACAGCTTTCTGCCACCCCAGAATCTCCAATGGCAAAGTCAGACACAGTCCAACCGATCAGTCACAAATGTTGCTGAGCCTGAACCTACAGCCGATCAGCCCCTTGATGATATTTCGACGACAAATAGCTTCGTATCGCATGATGGCCGGCAACTGGAGAATTTACGAGAAAATTCGAACCGCCTTTCATTCATATCATCCGGTCAACGGACAGTGGTGACGTCTGCAGGATCCTCACCAGCGTCTTCACCAACCGTCGATACCTTCCCTGCACCTGTCGAGCATAAGTCGTCGCTGGAGGAGGCAAAACTTTCACCAGAGCCGAAACCTAGGCCCAATGCTGCAGCTATCCTGGACCGAAGACAGTCTATGCAAGTTCTCACCCCCTTTGTCGAACTGCAAGGCGGACCCATCAACCTACGACCGCAATCTAGCTATGGATCTGGTGCCGCTGATTTGAAGGCTCCGACACCTAATTTCAGTGTACCCAATTCGTCGAACCGAAGATATTCGTATGCCAAGACTATGGCCCAGGAATTCGGCATGGCTCCTTCGTCAGGTCCACTGGAGGTGCGATCTTTGGGTCGCCGAGCACCACCAACGACGTTACCAATCGCGCGGCCTTTATCCATGGTCGCTGACCAACCGTCGCCAATGGAGGACATCCACGAACGACCAGTGACGCGGCACGGAGACGAAACTCAGTCAACCATTCCAGTAGAAGATGATCTACCGTCCCTGCCAAATATTCCTACTTCATATGAAATGACACCGCGACGTTCGAGCCTGGTACCAATAGAAGAACCAAACGTCGAGATCAGCCGGCCAGGCAGCTCGCGAAGACAATCAGACATGAGGCAATGGCGCAAATCCGAAAATCCCAATGCCATGGGACGAAGTGTTCCCAGCTCAACTCGTCCCAGCCTGGAACAAAGAACACGTTCGCGATCTTTTCTTGGGGGAGCCGAGGAGGCAGCCCGTCGCCGTGCTTCCCTTGATACTTATAGCGATGCACGAAGTGACAGCATGTCAGCCAAGGGCCGGTCACAAAGACGGGCGAGCATTCAATCAGTGATGTCTGACCGGGCATCTCAGTATAGTGCCTCAGGCGACCTCCCACCCCCAATGTCGCCAGAGTCGCTGCCTCTCCCTGCGCCTCCACCCACAGTGCCTCTACCCCCTATTCCCGCATCAGCGAGCAACCCTCTATTGAGGCCTGATATGAACGGGAAGAGCCTTTTCATACGAAGGAGCATGCCTCATCTGGGCGAAGTGCCTCCACCAGTCCCACCACCAACCTGTGCGCTACCTCCTCTTCCACCCAAATTACAAGTCAAGGCCTAAATACCTTGATTCATGCTATATACCCTTTCCTTGTTGTTTTTACTGTTACGAACTTTGACGGAGCGATTGATGTGGATTCCTCGATTCTCCGAAACGATACTAGGCGTTTTGGAACACTGTTGCCTTTATTCTCTTTTGTATCGAGACAAAAATTCTCTTCTGGTCAACACTTGTAAAATATAGAACGGTCAGGCTGGAAGGAGCATTTCCGGTTATGCGACCACGTCTTGGGATGATATCCATGTATAGGCGTACCAAAGGAAACTACCTACTATTCAAGGCTGCATATGGCCGATAGTATTGATAGAGAATGCTGTTTTCAAAGATGTTGCCTCGGCACTGGCTAGTGACGATGCAGTAGATGACAGCGGCTTCACAGGAGCAACAAAAACTTTTATTGCTAAACGTCATCCAAGGACAACTAGAAAGTGAAGAAATGTTTATAAGATAGAAAGCTACTGGTTAGGTAGACACAGATTGGCTGATATCGAGAATAGCTAGGTAGTCTTTGTTCCTGGGCTTATATGAGGCCTAGAGTAGTCTCCACTTTTCAATGAGACTGTTGTGTGCCTAATATTAAGATATAGGCTGTGGAGGTATTGGAATGATGAACTATAAATATTAGAAATATTTTATATTCTGAATGAACTACTCATTCTAGATCATATATGATGCTGATTTCTCGCGCCTAGAAAATTTCAATTAAACGCGTACAGGCCCATGACGCTCCATTAGAAAAAAGGACGTGGCTGGGGGGACGTGCAGCATCTTTAATGGATGGAAATGCCGAGCTGTGTCGTGTTGTCCCAACTACAACAACAACCTCATTAATTCTTCACAACTCCTCCAACCCTCTCAATACCAAGAGCTATACCGCTTTGCTCTTAGAATCTCCTGCCATGCTATTTCTAACCATATAATAAACCTGATACCATAACCACACCTTCCGACAACCAGGATGCCAGCCCTTCCTCCATCGTCAACAATACCCTCAGGGCACAATTCCCTCTCCGTCCGCCAGAATGACGACTCGAGCAGCTCCTTCACCGCCGTGCCAACATCCTACAAGAGCACTGATAACTCCCTCGCTCCCGGTGTCGTCGCCGGTATCGTCCTTGGCTCCGTCGCCGGTTTTCTTCTCCTGCTGTACATCATCTACATGCTCCTACACCGGGGCCCAGTCGTGAGAACAGTCGAAGGTGCATCGACTGTCGTGTCAGGCGGACCCATGAGTACCGTCACGGGCGATACGTCGACATATCTGAGTTTCCGAAGCAGAAGAGACCGAAGAACGAGGAACAGATCGCGGAGCAGGGCTACCTCTAGATCCAAGAGAACGAGATCGCGCACGACGGTGAATTCGAGGGACAGGAGTCGAAGACGAACATCGCCGCTTGTGGGTGATAGTCGAGGAGAGCGAACCATCGTCGATCCTCCTGCGCCGCGCTTCGTTCAAGAATCGACTATTTCATCGGACAACGAGATTGTTGTTGAGGAGGAGCACAGCGTTTCTCCCCCGCGACGATCACGGCGACAGAGCCAAGACCGATATCGTCGAGAGCCGTTGATGGGAGAAGGATATCGAAGAGACTATTCTCCGAGAGATTACTCACCTCGGAGGGAGAGCAGACGGTATAGCCGAGACCGGTAGAGGAAGAGTGTAGCGGCGACAATTTGCGTATTTTATTTCTTCGGTTTGTTTTAATTACGACTTTACGACATATTTTGGACGTTGGATGCATAGATCGATTGGAGTATTGAATGGACGAGAAAGGATTTACTACATTGTACATTGGAAAGAATGAGTAATACGAGTATGCACAAAAGGAGCAGAAGAGAAGAGAAGAGGTCAGATTGAGCGTCAAAATCTTTCGAATCGAGCGAGGTTTTCATTTCGATAGATACCCAGATAGTCTCTACAAAAACCACCTGTAAATACCTAGACAAAAGATTGGTACCATGAACACATGACCTCCCATTTCACCTTTTCTATGAGCGGTATATCTGCTTCATGATATCTCATATCTACCCAGTTGCTCCAAAATACCGTCATAACTCACCATGATAGTAAACAGACAGTAAACCATCGACTTATTCATGAATTTTCTCCACATCTTCAAGCATCGACATCTACTTTTGTAACCTCAAATCAGAAAGGCACCCTCGCCTTCTGATGTACTGAAACATAACGAAATGCCATAAAGAGCCACCTATTTCACTGAGCAGACCTGCATCTGCAGGTAAGCAAGAAAGCAAGCCAACGCGCCGGCAATAAAGACAGAAACATATCCAACAAACATCTTCCTACATGTTCATGCCGCCGTCTTGGCCTCCACCTCCTTGGGGACCGCCAAAGAAGAATGCGTCAAAGGGGTTCATCTGTGGTGCCTCACCAAAGTCGTGGTGAAGGCCCTCCCAGTTCATGCTTAGACCCATGTCAAGCTGCGACTGGTCCATGGCAGTAAAGTCTCCGTTCGATGACGCGCCCAGGTTTTGGAGGAACTCCATTGTTTGAGCATCTGGATAGTCCTGTCCGTTAAATTGCTGCTGTCCACCATAGGATCCTCCGCCGTTTGGTTGGGACGTCACTCTTCGAGGAATTGGTGAAGGAACCATTCCCGATTCTATAGGCGATCCCTCTTGCTTATGGCCAGAGTCTGTAGGGCTTGGTCCACCTCGACTTCGCGATTTGAGCAAATAACCCTCTGTTGATCGTGCCATTGGGGGCGATGGCTGTGCATTCCCGTCGCCCGCAACAGACAATGTAGGGGAGGAAAGCGAGTCAGACAGCGACAAATCAATCTGATAAGAAGCCTGGTCTGAGCCCTGTGGACGGTGACGTCCCTGCCCCGTTCCTTTTGACGAGTCCGGCGGTGTGTTCCACGCAGAGCGTTGTCTTCGGGCCGTCGGGGCACCGAAACCACCTGTTGAAGAGGCCATCTTAATGGTCGCCTTGGCTGTTCGATCGAACGCATCTCGGCACGTCTCGGCGGGAGGGCACTTGTCGATCATATCTGTGAGAACCGATTTGGCAGCGAGGATTGTAAAGTCCACTTCATCCATGCTCTAGATCCACTATTAGCTCATTTCTCCGAGGACTCTGGGTTTCGTCAAAGCTTACCAGGCGACTTCGTACGATGGGCGAGTGCCAGATGGCATAAAGGTACGAGATTCCTGCCATGAACAGGTGATGGGTGGAAAGATAGGTGTAGCTCACCAACCCACTGAGATGGAGTTGTCTATATATGCGGAGGATCTTTTGGCCTGCCTCTGCAACTTTCAGGTAGATTCGATCCTCATCTTCACGAAGCTCTGCTTGGAACGCCGTTGGGCTGTTAACCTCATTTGATGAATTATACTCCCCTTCGAACATTGCAGGAACACTGAGGCTCTGACGATAGAGCATTATGATCGCCTGCCAGTAATTGAGCTCAAGAAACTCGGTCGAAAACATGACACCCGTCTCTTGTCTCGATGGTGCTGACGTCTTCCACTGGTACAGCCTTCGGTCGATATCTATGCGCCATGAACGGAACGAATCGAACTGCACCAGGAAGGGCGACGGGAGATGAATGTGCATATCAGGGAACTTGCCCTGCACACCCGCTTTGGCGATCTGAGCCTGATTGTACTGCAACACCTGAAGAATTTCCGATTGCAGCAGCCTCAGTCGGAAGTAATGATGGGCAACATGCTTGTAGCTAGGTTGGAGCTGATCTGATGCTGGATCTGCAAGTCCGGTCGGTGTAATATAGTCATCGTCCAACAAGGACGGAAACTCGGTAGTGATGACCTGATCGCTGACGCCGAATGGTCTTCCAACGCATGTGCTAACCAGACGATCGAGAGAGTACGTGCACCACCATAAACGGCGCCTCATATCTCGCACCCACAGCTTCTTCCCCCGGGTTTGTGCCCCATTCTCTCGAGAACCAGCACCATCAGTCTGATCCCTTTCGTTAGGAATGGAATCAATTTCCCTGTCATCCTCATAGTGAAGGCCGAGATCGACCGCCAGTCGAACAGCAACACCAATGATGTACCTGGTCCGTGTCAGTCAGGTGAGTTCACACACCACATACGATCAATCAACACATACCAGAGGCCAGGGGGAACGGGTCGAAGCAGAGCAAAATTAGCCAGAAGGAGGACGGCTTGCAGAACTTCTAATCCTCCTCCACTGTTGCTTAAACACGATTCTAGGTGCACGATTGCGCTCGCGTGATACTCCTCTGGTTCACATCGACTTTTGTTGTCTGCACCAGCGTCGCCAGATGAGTCAGATTTCACTGGTTCGCCAACAATGACACCACAGCCGATGGCGAAAACCATATTCAACAAATAGAGTTCTCGCGAGCCTCGGGCCGGATCTTGAGTGGCATATATGCGTTCAAACGTCTGCATAAACTCTCCTCTGTGCAGAATTGGAATTTGAGGGTTCGAGTGTTCAAAATATAACCTCACGAGCCGCAAGCCGACTTCTTTACTGGGGAAGCTTGCAGGCTTGATAGACGGCCTAGTATGAAGGCCGAAAAACGAATCGCGTAGCGAAGCTCCATTGCCGCTCGGTTGCCGAGGATTTCTGGGATCATTCGGGTTAGGTTGTCCAGAGGATGAATACTGAACTGCAGCATATACGACCCGGGCGAACGAGACACCAGATGCGGATGCTAAAGACCGAGGTTTCGAGGGGCTCACGATGTTGAGGAACCCTGATTGGCCCGACTTTTTCTTAAGCGATTCCACCGCCTGGCTCTGAGGCCTTCGGTCGCCGGCTTCTGATGGTCCGGAATAACCTGTTTCGGTGGCGGAGTTGATACTGGCGGTGTCGGTGCCTATTCGAGAACACAATTCGAGGTTTTCGGCTGGGGGAAAGGTGATGTTATTGGCGCTAAGCAGATTCTCGAGCTGCTCGACTCGGGTTTCGAGATAGTAAACATAACTGCGCGCAAGGTCAACATTTGCTCATTAATCGACTTGGAAGATTTTCTAGCGCGTCATCGAGGTCTATGATGACCAAAAGATTACACATCTGGACAATCGCGCGCCTGCGTTGTCTTATCGTACCTGCGTGGGATTTCCTTCTTTGTAATGGGATCGTAGCCAACACAAGCGACTCCTGCCTTAGCGCAACTTGCGCAGCTCGGTAGCTTCTGATCACAACGGTTTTTACGTAGGCGACAACGGTTACAGGCGCTGACGTTGCGAAAGTTACTGCTTTGGCCTGCCTTGGCCGCTACTGAGGGAGAGGCAGTAGTGGAAGATGCTGAAGCGCCGTCGGCTTGGAGACGTTCGCGCTCACGATCCTGGGGGCTCGACTGGCCGTTGCGCGGCGATCCATCGTCATTTGAGTCTTGTCGCTGTCGCTTTGCGGGTTGCGAGCTCGGGGACGGAGGGCCACGCGCAGGCATTGTAACGGCCCGGCGGGCAACCGAAGACGGCGCCGATAAGTTTGCGACAGGTTCGGAGATGAAGAGAAGTGGCTCGGGCGGAGTGACGCGATCAGCCGGAGAAAGCGATATCCAAGAGGTCGGCCTAAGGTAGGTTGTCGTCTGTGAATTGATGATGGAGACGGAGAGAGTGGGTTTGAGCTTGCTTGAGCTTAGTCGGGGGACGGAGACGGGGGCGGAAGGTGGCAGGTGAAAGGCGGAACGGTAGATTGAGAGTTCCGGTCGGGACTACCTTAACAATTAATGAAACGAACGGGCGGAGAAGGTAGTCTAAGGTAAGCGCGGTTCTGAGGACAGTATCAGGAAGGCAGCTACTCCGAATGGGTGGGATAGATTGAGACAAAAAGGCAGGAGCTGGACAATTGAAGGATATGGATAAGGCGGGAAGGGATCGACGAGCCGCTGTACCCGCTAACGTTTGTCAAAGCGCAAGGAGTTTGTCAAGTGTATTAGAGCTGATATCTGATGAATTGGGGGTTCAAAGATATGGGAAGAAGCCCAGGGCAATATGATGAGATCAAGTGGTTGCCGAACTGCCTAATAAATCTTCCAGAATTGGCCTCTCCGATTATCAGTCAAACAAGCAACAACTTCTTTGCTGACTATTTGTTGTCTGCGGGGACCAACCAAGCTTGGCCCATGACTAGACCCCCAAGAACAACGATTCTGGCTGTCAACGCCGTAGAAAGTCGAGACTAATTTGGGGCCTGGACTAAGCGAAAATCATGGCAACTGGTCCCTGAAAGAGGAGACCTATCAACTGTGCATACAATTCCTCAGTATAGAGAGGCAACATCTCGTGGTGGAGGTGACGGTGGTTGATGGCCGCTTCTGGATGAGTCTGTGATGATGATAATTGTCACGTTTGTTTCATGGAGAATGGAGACAAGCAAGGGTCTTGAAGTTTCCAATTGTAAGCAATTAAAAGTTTTCAACCGAATTATATGGCACAAGGATCCATGTAGGAGTAGGCACCGAGATATTCAAGATGGTTCAGACAATAGCTTTGTTAAAGCGTATAAGATACTACCTAAGGATTCGATAACAATGCATTATCTCGATTCTCAAAACTGCAAACAAGCCACCAGAAAAAAAAGCAAAGAAGGAAAGACCCTCTTCGTTGGTCAAAGTGCAAGTGCTGTCAATAACCAGACAAGGGTCCTTCCAGATTCATCCCAGTTTGAATCCTGTAGCGAGCAGGTGGGGGAAAGATGATTTCTCTACGAATTGACTCCTTATATTGGCCAATTTATTCCCTTCTCAACTCATCGTTTCTTACGGAGTATAAGAGAGGAAGAAAGAAAACCATCAAAGTCAACTGCAAATCTGGGAATCAATGTTCTTGGCGTGCAGCACCTTAAAAATGCCTTGTTTATCATCCTGTCGATCCTCTCCTGCAAACCAGACTTACAAGTTTGAGGCGTATCATGACAGCGAATCATCTTATCAGCTCTCTTGTCTTCTTTTCCTTTCTTTTTACTCGCAGAGAAAACTGCGGTGATCGTGATTTGTGTATTGTATCCGAAGTTGTCCGGCTTTATAACCGGTCCCCTTCATCCTGCTCTCAGCTTTCGCCGCCAGATACCGCATCGGGGCATTGACAGCGGCACAGTGCAGTTGTATACATCCCGCTTTTCAGTCTTTGATTCGAGTAGTGAGAAGAGACGACTAAGAGGTTACTTTGAGTAATACTCAAGCACTTCTCATGCCGAATTACACTACTCACCGTATCATGTTCAGTGAATATATCGCTGGTCCGGCTCCGTTGACCTGAACCTTGTCGACGGGCTTGTCTCTTGGACCGGATCGGATGCAGCCTGGCTGGCGGTTGGCTGCATCATCACCAACACCAGCCAACATCTTTTCCGATTCCCGATTTGAGATGCCGGTCGCCGTATTCGTACATAAGCTGCACGAGCATGAATAAGCTCACAAAAGAAATTCCGATTTCTTGGTTACCTGATCCATATCTCTTTATTGCCGCCTCAACTATCCATCGATATATCCTCACGCAAACTTGAGTGTCACACACAGAAGATCCATGCTAACAACCAACAATAATATCTTCTACCACGATTTGTCACTGCCAAATCAATCATATCTCCCTCCTGCGATGTCCCTCTTACGAAAGGTGTTCAAACCTCCTCAATACGCAGCAAGGGTCCATCCTCTCCATCATTCTTAGCCTCTCTCCACACCACCCAACCTCACTTCAAGCTCCAAACATCCATTAGAGCGCACGAATAAACTGAAGCAGAAGATATTAAATTGATTACACTCATACGATTTCCACGATAACTTTCAAGCAACTGCGATTCCCGACTGCAACCATCCAATCCACTTTTGCGCGTATAGATTTGCCGCTACGAGCAGTTCCCCGTGTATCATCAGATCATGGGGTTTCCAAGGACAAGGGTCTTGTTACCTCATTTTCCTGTCCTCTTTTCTCAAAGCCTTTCTGGCTACCGACGTACAGGTGAGTCTGTCTATATCGATTATGGGAAATTCACATCCTGGCTGCCTGATGCTACGCTGCGGTTGCACGGGATTTATCACGAGGTCAATCACAAGGTCTAAAGCGACTACATGCGACTACATGCATACTCAGATACCTAGATTACTATGTGAAACTCTATCATATGAGATGCATTATTGTCTTCGGCCATGCCGTGTCACGCACGTTCCGTTCTGCACTTTGACCGCTGCCATTCCAGCTGCATCATGCGTATGCGTATGTGTATGCGTAAGCATATGAAGCATCACCGTCTCTGTCTATGTATTCTCCATGTCACTTAGGCACCGCGCGGAAAGTAGTTACATGCATATATCTTTGTTCAATGAGACGACAGTCTTGAAATTACTGCCACTGACACTATCCTTGCTTACACCGCCAGTTCCGCCCCGTGAGGTAGCCTGAACTGAAAATCACAAACTCTTAAAAGTCTGAAAACAAACGCTACCGACATCTACGAGGCCACCAAGAACTCCCATACCGAGAAACGCCCTCTAAACCTCCGGGGTCCTGTCGTTGACGATACGGCATGGGCTGGTGCCATCGGCCGTGTAGCAAAATCCATTACAAAAAGTTTCCCTTCCCAAAATATCAATCATCCTTCTACTTTGTCGTTGAATCCTTCGTCCCTCGAATGAATCCATAGTCTATGTTTCGTGAAATGAGTTCCCAAGTTCATCCGTCTTCTTTTTTCCCTCTTATTGTAAAACGCCTGTTCCATGCCTGATCGCTGTGTTGGAAGAAAAAAAGGGGGTATTTTTCCACATGGGCCTCGCATGCCCTTTATACAATTCGTCCCTAAAAGAAATGACGCCAGATTGTTTCGATTCTTCGCTTGCTCGAAACATTCAAACTCCGGTGAAAATCCAAGCCGTATGTTGTTTCTTCTTCATGCTGATTGATTCTTTAAACACTCTCCTCCTCGTCGTAGTCGGTGAAAAGACCCTCATCCAAGAGAGGATCCTCCTCAGGCAACACATCGTCCTGAGGTCCGCCCTCGGTAATTTGTGAGCCGAGATATGCCCCAACAATGGTGATAAGTCCGCTGAACCACCAAGCCAGTCCAGAGTATCCAGTCTGAAGACCCCAAGAGTAGAGGAGACCAGAGAGAGTCGGGCCAAGAGCACGGCACAAGCTGGCAGTTGAGGCCGCAATTCCGTTGATCGTTCCAAGGA
Source organism: Fusarium fujikuroi IMI 58289 (assembly GCF_900079805.1). Taxonomy (NCBI): domain Eukaryota; kingdom Fungi; phylum Ascomycota; class Sordariomycetes; order Hypocreales; family Nectriaceae; genus Fusarium; species Fusarium fujikuroi. The sequence goes on along the minus strand of NC_036623.1, from coordinate 915,336 downwards.
CCTGCTTAGATGGTGCCGAGTTGGCCAGCAGAATGGCGTTGCTGGGGTAGGCCATGGTGGAGAATGTGCACTTCCAGATGACAAGCAGGTAGATAGCGGGCATTCTCATAGAGTCGGGTAGCAGCACAAGGTAGGGTGTGACTAGGTAGAGCGCAAAGTACGAGAATGCAAGAATTCGGAAGAGGCGCAGAGATCCAAGTCGTCGGGTAACTGGAGGAACGATAAGATAGTTGGAGAAGAGTGAGTAAAGTCCCTGAACCGACATGATGACACCGATCATCTTAGTCTCGAGGCCGAATCCATCGGTAAACTTGAAGGGGAGGTCGTGAACGGGGTGTTCAGGTCGCTTGGTGCTCAGGAAAACTGGGAAAAGCTGGTCAAAAGTCATAGTGTGGCTGTGACATGTGTTAGAGGCTGCATGGGGCTTTCGGTGAGGCGAAACTTACAAGGCGAGAATGCCATAAGAAATGATGTTCATGATGACAGGCTTGGTGAAAGTCTTTGACTTTCGCACCACAATGGGTTCCAAGGGGGCTTCGTTCAGGGATTGTGTATCAGGCTGAGGAGCAAGTCGGGGCGAATTCTCTTGGCTTCGGTAAGCAGGCAGGGCCTCGTCAGAGTGGGCAGAGCCAGGGCGAACACTGGTCGAGAGATACTGGACATTTTGCTTTCCATCAAGAAGAGCCTGCTTCTCGGGAGAGCGGCCTCGTCCGTTGCAGCTGGCAACTCCACCGAACCAGCTGGCGAGGTAATCTCCAATCTCACGTCCACGGTCTCGCTGGGACTTCTTCTCAGCATGGGTCTCATCCAGGAAGAGAAGTCCAATGATGACTCCGAAGAAAACGGTGGCGGCGCTGAAGAGATTGGGGAGAAGGTAGGGATATCGGTCCCAGATGGTTCCACGAGCGAAGATCTCGGGGTAGCTGATGCATGGTCGTGCGAGAGCTCCTCCAATCATAGGCCCAACGATCGATCTAAATAGGTAATCCAGTCAGCAACTGCTGTCAATGACTGCATGAGTATGTATGGCTTACCCAATGCACCACACCATGGGCATGATAGTATAAGCTCGGGCTGGATGATCTGTTAGCCCAATTCTCATCTGATCTTTTGAGATTCAACCTACGTTGATGTTCCTTGACAGTGACAAGCTCGGCGACAGTTGTCTGAAGGACGCCAATGTTGCTAAAATATGTTAATTGAGTGATCCAAGTATCTTTCCAGAAAAGCATACCCATTGAGAAGACCTCCGAGAGCGCGCGCAAAGAGTGCGACTGGCAGACTGGGGGCGAAACCAAAGACCAAGACGCTGAGAGCAGTTCCAAGCAGACCAAAGAGAAGCACTGGCTTTCGGCCAATCTTGTCGCTAAGTCGTCCCCAAAGAACTCCTGTCGAGAATTCGGCCAATGTGAAAGCGGAGGTGACCATGCCGGCGTAAACTGAAATCTTGTTGGAATCATCGGTAATGTTGAAATCTTGAATCATGTAGTAAATGTAGGGGAAGATGGACATGAAGGCGATCGGTTCGCATATTCTGCAGCAGGCTGCCAATTGTTAGACCCAGTGTCGCAAAAGTCATGTAAGCTGAGCTCCGTACCTAGAACAAACATCTGCTTTGCGGGGAATGGGGGAAGCGGCCTCTCATTGCGGCCAGCAGCTTCGCGGTTGGCCGCAGTCATTTGACGACTCCTCGCCATGTTTTCTAGTTGTGATCCTCCCGGGAGGTTTCGTCTTTTTGTTCAATGGGTGTCCCCTGGTGAATTTATATTCAACTTTTGGTGAAAATGGTGTCTCTGAACTATTCGCAAGTCTGGTCGATCCGTTTCGTAAAGTCTAAGAGCATGAGACAAGTGGCTTCGGTAGGTTGTTGAATATCGTCGAGTATGTAAGTGTGTAAGTGATTTGGTGTAGATGTCCAACCCAAGTAGCAACAGATTGTAGATGTTGACAAAGACTCAAGCTGAGTGAGAGATAGAGAAAGAACACAGAACAAGAATCAAGGTGGCCGAGGGAGAAGGGAGACTAATTAAAGGGTTATAGAAGGTTCGCGGAAGGAAAAGAGAAGGACCAAGATGGGGTGGATACACTTATAAGAAGTGTATGGAGTATGGAGAATGAGTAGGTGAGGTATGTATGAGGATGGAGTGTTAGTAGTGAAAGTGAAAGTGAGCAACACCCCTCAGACTGACTGGGACTGGGACTGGGGTACATGGACTTGTCACAATGATCATCTTCTGGAGCAGAATAGAATTAATTACTAGACCCGAAGCTTGGAACCAGCGGTGACATGAGCGCGCCAAATGGGCAAAGGGCAAATCTCCTGTCGTGTCCGCGCTTCGCTGCGCTGCTCTGTGCTGTGAGATGCGGCGAACGGCCAAATTCTTGGGCAGTGGGGCTAGCTTCAGGGCTCCCAGAGGCACCAGAAGTTAGAACACCACGGGCAGCCATCCCAGTTTGACAGGGCGGACTTGGTCTTGGGCCTTGAGTCTTGGGCTGCAGGGGCTGGGTCCCAGGGAGACGGAGACGCAAAGGAGCCCTGGGAGACTAAGCGTATGTACCCAGCAAGTACTTCTGCAGGGGTATCCTTCTCTGTCTCTGGTCCCCTGTAAGCCACTAGAGGACGCCCACGGGGATGTGTCTCGAGCAAAGCGCCATGGACTGACGGTTGGGTTCGAGCTTAATTGTTGGGTGCGAACCTGAATGGAGCCGGAAAACAAACCAAGCCAAACCAAATGCCAATGCTAAAAGCGAATGGTGCCGTCTGTAACTGCACCCCGGTATTTCCGCTGTGGCTAAGCGCACGTCCGAGGGTTCCCTTTCGTCAAAAGTCCTGTCTTCCATGGACACATCATTCTGTTGTTTCGAAACTGGCTTATGCGTGCAAAACATACATCAGCAACCTGAAATACGGTCAACTGACTTCCATGTTATGGCATTGGCTGCATCAAGCAGCACTAAGCCGCACAGCCGCTGTAGAGGACAGGACAGCAGCGACAGGTTTAGGAGGCGGTGAACGCAGTACAGTGAGTAATGAGCAACGGCCCCCCGGGGCTCGTCACACGGAAATCATCCCCGGGGTCGCCTCAGCCTGGCTGTGGAGCGATAATGTTACTAGGGAGGACCTCCCGGAAGGGGACCACACCTCTCATCCTCTTGGTGACGGGCAGAAAGTAATGAGATTCCAGCGGAGCCGACTTCCATCAGTCAGTCAGCACCACCAATTGTCAAAGCACATGGCATGCCATGCCATGGGCCGTTGTTCCAGCCTTGGCGTTGCGGCGTGCGATTTCGATGCGGCGCCTAATGACGTCGATTTGGGTAGAACAGAATCAGATATCAGTCCAGTGCCTGCTGTGATAGGAGTTGCGATGTTTTTGTTGTCTCTTTCATAGGTAGGTTGTTATTGTCGTCCCCCACGTTCTCAGCCAGCTCACCCCGTCAGTCGTAGGCAGGCGTAGGCATCCGTCCATCTTACATGGTATTTTCCTTGAATAGCATACTGGTTCTGATGATGTGTTATTCGCTTGGTGTTTCTTTGTTCTTCTCTCACACCCACCGCCGGCGATTTGTTCCGGAAAGTCTGGTGCAAACATCTTGTGCCGTACCTTTTAGCTCCTGTGGTGTTTTCCAGAACGATGGAGTACATAGTCAGCAGACGACTTCCATGCATGAGGGAGTCATTCGGGATCTGCCTGCATTGCCAGCAACGTCGATACACCGCAGCCTTGTTATACCTCAACCATGTTTCACTGCCCACTGCATACGAGCTCGAGAATGACGCGTAGGACAAGGGCAAATTAAGTATCATGTTCTGATCGGTGTGCAAGCCAGAGTGACCGGGATACTGACCTAGAGCTCGATTGTGATATCTTTAGATATTGCGAAAACGAGCTGCAACTCCAGACGTATATTATGCTTGTCACGAGGTCAAACTTACATGGGAGATTCCTCCTCGGAACACGGAGTAGAAGTTCCTTCTTGCATATCAGTCGGCCGAGAAAGGGCATGACTAGGCCGAAAAGCCTAGGTGTAAGTGATGCCAAGGTCGCAGGAATCTGTACGTAGAATGTCGAACCTACTTCGTGACCGATACGGACATCATCCCCAGTCGAGCAGGGCCGCTCACCTTGGAAATTACAAGGTTCCCTGACAGCGGCTCTCGTGAAAGCTTCCCAGCAGGCAAGGACAAATTGAAAACCTCAAGCATGTTACAACCAAAAATTTTCAAGCCTGACTGACATAGGCGTGTCGTCCATCTGTCAGACACGTGGCTGACGTTGATGGTCCTGTACTAAAAATTTTGAATTTAGAGTCATATATGTCGGTCTGCCGCATTACCATCAAAATTTTTCCCCAGGTGCATTAACGTCATACAAGCCAGGCGCCAATAGAAGCACACGACATATTTCTCTGAAGTGGAAGCCCTCCTTGACATCCCCGGTGCCCCATAAAGTAGGGTTAATAGAAGAGAGCCACCCACGGGTGAGCGAGCAAGGGAATAAACAATCGAGGTGTGAGATTTTGATCAGGAACCCGAGACATTGTCACCGCAATGCGGCACCAGACCCTTCGCCTAGGTACTGCTGGCACGTGGAGTAGCTGCTGCGGCGCGTAAGCCACACATTGTGAGCCCAGCACGGAAGACGAAACTGGCGGTGTTGGGCTTGAAAATGCAGCAATCAATGCAGCGGTTTCAAGTCAGGGCTCTGGACCTTGAAGCTGTAGGGTCCAGTCTCCCAGAGGCCCACGCCAATATCTGTAGCAAATGGATCTGACTCGACTTTGAGCTCGTCAGTCAAATTGGCCCACTCGCACCCAACCCGCTGGGCCGTAAGCCCCGAGTAGCAAAGACTGCCGGAAGTGTAGCCGACTCCACAGATACAATTTAGATCGTCTTTAATTAGTCTGCAAGCAGCTTCGAATGCTGGATGCGATCCTCTCGGGAGTCGCCCTTTTGCTGCAACCGTGCCTGTCCCCTATTTGTATGTATGTACACCGAATGTCGGCATTGAGTCTTGGGACAAGGCACGGGGCTGTACACTGCCGACCCGGGGAGATGCAAAGCGAAGCCTACGTGAGGCAAGGCAAGGGCATCTTTGACTTGTCAACTTTGTGCCAGCTCGCAGTCAAGGTCCGACTTCGTCTTGTGTCACAAAGGAAGTGGCTAAAATCTAGGCCTGGGCCCCCCACTCGAAGCTCGCGGCTCCCTGTCACGGAAGCGGTATAGCACTGTATCACTCGCCTGTTTCACACGCGCCCGCGGCTCCTTTTGATATGTATGCATGATGTGCAGTAGGTGATTGAAAATAGACTCCAATGGTTACCGACGACGTGGACGCTTTCATCCGCCTACCGAGTAGGTGTCAGATCCGCCTTGCATACATAGATGCAAGTCAAAGTGTTGGAGTCATTTCGTCGGTGAAGCCTGAGACAATGCTAATTTTTTTTTCCCCTTCTCCCTCTCTCCGATAGTCTCACAGCTCTCGACCACCACCCAAATTGAACAACCTCGGCTTCGCTCAAATGTCGTCGCCCGCAGAAGAATAAGGTGTCGCGTCAGGCGTGGGTGAGTTGCACATCCATTGTCGTCATAGTCGAGCCCGGCGCTTCTCAGCATCCAATAGCATTGGGTGTCTTTTCCATTTTGAATCCCTGTGAAGTCCCGGAAGGTCTTCCTGGCTTCCGGCCTCGCTGAAGTGGATGCAGGGCAGTTTGCCGGTACAGCTAGGCACGCCGCGGGAGGTCTCGTGCTACCAGAAGGCTACTTTTCTTGGAGCCTGTCGCATGGCGCCCCGCTCAAGGGGAGAAGCCGAGTGGCCACGAGAAAAGAGCCGGACGAGCTGGCCTCAGGGGAAAAAGGGGGCGGCGGACAAGCGACCCGGTGGGCTGGGTTGATCTGATGCATCTCGTCGATTGTACAAATGAGGTAGTCTCGGTAAAGAAGCCTCCCTTGTCGTTAGACTACGCAATGACAGATGGACTAAGACACCCCCGCCTATCCAAGGGAAGAAAAAGTGAGGCAGGCGAAAAAGAGAGAAGGATGAGGAGCAAGAAAATCGAGTAGGGTGTGTTTCAGAAAAGCAGTGTGGGCGATGTCAAACCCAGCAGACCGGGTGGCCCGATCCAAACGAGTCGCTGAAGGCAGGGAGGGCCAGATACGATGCGATGTCTTGGAATTCGCAATGAAGTACGGAGAATAGTCACATCCATCCATTATCGCGATGGTGCACTTTTAAACCACCGACATGCAGCATCTGCATATGTATGTATGTGTGTTGTATGTATGTATGCAGCCGTATGTATTGGAAGCATCTGCACGACGGTTGAAAACGCTCTGACGTCTCGGGCGTTGGTTGCAGCTGTTTATTGACGCCGCCTTCGGACCAACACCAAGTTTGTCCCGTCCTGTGTACATACGTATGTACAACGGCGGGCTTTGTGTGTGTGTGTGTGTGTGTGTGTGTGTGTGTGTGTGTGTGTGTGTGTGTTGGGGGGGGATTGGATTGTCGATTGTTCCCTCAATCATGGAAGAAATGAGAGGATCCATCCGTCATCTCGTGTTGATTGCCATGACCCCGCAAGCCTTTCTGCGTCGACCGTACTGTACCGTCAGCTTCGAGAGAGCGAGCGCACGCACCCTCTGGATTCTTGACTTGGGTTCCGGGGATCTCAAGTGCCCTTGTCCCGGTCGGGTTATGGTCGTGGACAGAAGCTGAACGTGTCGCAAGGCAAGGGAGAGGAGAGACTGGGAAAACCTAGGCAAAACAAGGGGGTCTGACCGCTGTTCGCCCCGGTTCTTGATAGAAATTCTCGAAGGTTTCGAAAAGGGGGCCAGGGTATGAATTTAGCGTGGGTTTGCGAACTCGAACGTGCGGGTGGGCAACAAAAAAAAAAGAGGAAGTGAGGGTGGATGGATTGGATTGGAGGGGGATACCTCAGGTAGACAAGGTCACAGCGGGACGGGAGGGGGTGATTTTAGTGAGGCTGGAGGAAGAGCCAGTAATTTCAAATTTTCTGTCTCTGTCTCTTTTCTTTTGGGCTCTTTGACTGCCTTTGACTGACAATTGCTTTTTGTTACTGGGTCTCCTCCGCTGTGTAAGGATCTAACCACTATACCTGGACTGAATTGTACAGCGAGAGAGGGTGACGGCGGCTCTGGGTCCCGTGGTTTGCATATCCATCTCCATGAACGGGGAAGCATCCTTTGACGATCCGGACGAATTGGATCTGGACCGTCCATCCCTTTCGACCGCAAGCAGAAGTTACAGATCCTACGGTAACTCTTGTAGTGGTAGTGAATTAAACTCGAGCAACTCTAGCCGCGACACCACAACATAACACGACACGACATGACAAATTGATGATGATGAAGATGCTGCTGATGATGAGGGGAAAGTATCAGACTATCATGTGATAATACAGAGACTGGTCATAATTACTCTTGTCTCTGGTTGCTGTCGTTGTCGTTGCTGCTGTCCTCTCCACTATCACTCCTTGTTCTATGTGGAATTATCACCAATAACTCACAGACAAGTTACAAGCTGAGTCGAGATTGTGGAACCTCCCTCCTCTAGGCACGCACGCGGGTAAAGCAAATTTCTGGCCGGTTTAGTCATGACTAGACAAAAGCTTAAGCAACAATCAACAAGATTGTTACCCAGTAAAGTTTCGTCTACATCCTCCCCTCTACCTATAACAAGAAATAACCCAACAGTGAAACCCAACTCGCTCACTGTAGTTTTGCCATTAGAGCCTGAAAATTAAAGGGAGCCCCTACACTCGGCCCCGCTTCCTCGTTATCCGTCATGGTGATCGCTTGGCACCGATGCGTTGATGACGTCCGTTCGCTCTGAGATGAGGCCGCATTGACTTTGTTGCGATACGATATGAGGGTTACATACACTCAACTTTGAGTTTTGCTTGTTTTATTAACTATCTGTGGGCTAGAGATTTACATACAGTGCCTAGCGCTCTGTGATGTTCACAGATTGGCCATTCCAACATTGAATCTCATCTCACTGTTGATCTGGTAGTCTAGTCACATACTACACAGGAAAATGGACAAGGGTTGATCCAGATCACTGGGTCATCCTCCTTTTTTTCCTTCTTTGAACATTTCTTAGGGACGGCCTAGGACAAGTCCAGCCCAAGCATAATCTCCCGTCTGCAGCCTTGTTCGCTAACCTGACTGACCAGTCACGCCGCATAGTACAAAAGCAAATACCGAACACTAATGAAAATATGTTAATAACATCTTGCCGTTCGTACGGTGTAAAAAACCAGGTTGTTTTGTCGGATGATGTTGAACTCGGTGAACGTAAATAACCTCACCGACTTAGACCAGCCTAGACCTCGCTCACCAGAACAACTCACTCACAGCATCCTTATTACATTACATTACATTACACTTCCACTCTCACCACAAACGAGGCCTGCTTTATTACCCTTACCCTACTGCTCCTCCCCAAGTCCGATCCCCTGCTCGCCTCTGGCCCTGTCTGTCTTGCTTTGCTTGTTCCAGGTCCCTTGCTGTCGATCCATTCCTGAGCACCCCATGCTATTTTCTACTGCCTTGGCTTTGACTCAGATGCCTTGCCTTACCTTACCCTGCCCTAGCAGGCCACTGTATGTATGTACTTACTGTACTCCGTACCACCTATTCTTTGCTGCCAGACCAGCAGCCCAAAATCTTTCACCAACAGCGCTTGGATCTCACCGGCTCCCCGCATAAATCAACAACACCATGACTGAGAGCCGACGTTGCACAGCAGGGGCTCTCCTCTCATAGTCTACGGGCGTGCATGAGCGTGTTCGCTTAGGGAGCCAGGGGGGGGGGGCAACATATCCTCAGTGTTGCGATGCTCACGCTCCTCATGCTGCGGGCGGCGGTGACAGTATTGCATTGTTACAGTCCCAAGACGAAAACGAGTTCTGCTCCTCCTCTTCCTCAGTTCACCTGCTTGCATGGCTGAGTGATTCGTCACTTCTCGCTTCAATCATGCAGTCTCGCGTGCAAAGAGAAAAGAGTCGTCAGGATACGTGACATCCTGGTCGTGAAGCCCATTAATCCTAGGGCTCAGACACGGCACAGTCTCGCAGCCTACTTACATCCTTGACAAGTGAGTGAGCAGCCCGGGCTTCACGGGATGGATGTATGCATGTATGTATCCGTACATATCTCCATCTGCAACTATACACATACAGTACCTAGGGGAGGAAAGAAAACTCGAGACCTTGATCCTAAATGACAAAAAGACTTAGGTAACTTTACATAAATTTAGAATATCTACACTAAATTTAGGATATCTTTTACTGGGTTTATTTTGGCACCCTATATGAAGGTCTTGTGTTTTCTTGCTCCCTGAGGAGTACACGGAAAATTGGTGGCTTTTCAGAACTCATATGAGCGCCCTCAAAGTTCGCTTCCCGTCTTATTCTGCTGTTGCCAACATGGTTCTCCTGGGAACCCTGGGCTCAGTAAGACCGGCCTGTTCCGTTCATGACCCTGAGACTTACATGCTTCCTGTTGTGATTGGCAGGTCGGGCATAGGTATAGTAGTATTCACCACCCTCTCCTATGGTTCCTTGGTGACAGATCACTAATACAGCCCAGTCAGTGCTTAATGAAATTGGACGGGAATAAAATGTTTCATTTCTCTGATATGCTGAAACATGGTCCCTCACATATCAAGCTTAAAACACCTTATGTTCAACCTTGGGTCTCATACAGGCCAAGACCTGATCAACTCGTAACTCGTCTTCTCAAGAGACGACACCGAAACCCGAGCACTGAAATAAAAGCCACCTTATTCCATGTTACACGAGGATTTGGATACGACTTCGCACTGGAAGTATACGCATTTACAAGGATCGTTTACTATTTTCAGCCTTCAAAGGATCTTCTCCCAACGGATCTCACTTCTCGGTATGCATCCAACCAAATCGAGAAACCGGGCCAAGGGATATTCGAGCCCCGTGCCTTCTAATCTGACGTATCTCAAAGTCTCACTTATCGGTGAGGATGGTTCTTGTCTCGCGGTTTCGACTGCAAGGTTGCAGAATAGCAGGGTTGAAACGGAAATGTCAAGGGAACAAATGTCGATAATCCTCCGGATACTGAACTAACAAGGCACGTTCGCTTGGGTACACCATCCGGACGTGTTATCTCGAAACATTGTTGGCAATGTGCTACCTACTGAGTCACATTATTCCCAGGATCTGTTTCTTTCCAAGGCGAAACTTCAAGGGTCTGCATGGCTCGGTTGAGCGTAAGCAGGCTGCCTAGATATCTAGGAATGGAAATCACAGTAGCGTTATATGCTGACCGCAAGTGAGAGTGGTGAGTTGATGTTCATGCCGCCTCGCATGTTTCTATACCCGATTATTCCGGGGAAAGGATTCGTTGTCATGTGCGGTAAGCACAGGTGCAAGTTCTTGTCAGCCCCCAACTTTGATTGTCAATATTGGCTATGGATTCAGCTCCCATCTGATAGAGGAGCATCCGAGTTGGTTGCCTGTTGTGAGAGTACAACTCCCCTTTGGGTGATGTGACCGTTCGAGCGTCCCGATACCGCGGTTCGGGAATGCAAGAGGGGGGCAAAGCTGTACTCAAATTGTATATTGATCATGGAGATCTCTTGTTGGTGTTGTCGCGGGCCGATTACAGCCAGCCAAGTACCGTATAAGTCTGTAAGGTCATCATAGTCTAACTTGACAACCACATGTTGCCTCTAACAAAGAGCGTGTGGTGGCTTGATTGTGATACACCTCGTGGTAATAGCCGTTGCTGAAACATGAGCAGTTGATTGGTATAGATAACAAGCGCGATACAAGGCAAACGGTGAGTGACGCGAGGTGATGATGCTGGGGTGACGGGATCTTCAAAGTCAATCGCAAGCTACGGCCAACTCAATAGCCTTATTTCCTCACTCTCAGTCTTATTCTCACACTTGTAGTCTCGTCTCGTCTGGCAATATCGAGCTAATACTAATCGACACCAACAAGTCATTAAGAACCCCTGCTTGTGTAACCCGAAGCTCTGTGCAACCATGAACCAGCTAGTAGTTAACTAACCCATGCAAGGCGCCCATGTCGTTTTGAGGCTGAAGGGTTGGCATGTGAGCAGCCTGGTTCGACTATTGATGCAAGTCGCTGGTATTGTACTGTGAGGCAGGGGTATGATGTTACTGCAGTGTAAGGCAAAGGCAGATGTCTTTGTTGTCGAGTCTATCCAAGTACCTCTCAAGTCTCACAACTTACAGGCTCTGATTTGCACATGACAGTTCACGTCATGAGTTGACAAAAGCGTCACGGAGCATTTTAAGCGAGCGTGACGAGTAGTGGACTAATGCTGATGTGATGCTACTCAATATTTCCCAGGTTTAATGGTGATACCGTGGTATCATGAACTGGATGGCAGTGTTGTTATCTTGCTCATGATCAGTTCGCCGATACTTACTACAAATGGCCAAGACTGATATCAACCTTGAGAGGCCTGAGAGGTTATGGCTACCATTACCACTTACTCAATCATAGAGGACGGACACTGGATCTGTTAGTGAATTATTGTTCGAAGCATACAAAATTCCGACGATGATTTTTAAGAATGTTATTATTATGGTCAAGCAGACTCAAGCTATCCGTATAAGTGATTGCCATAAAAAGCACAGTAGAAATAGAACCTGAAAAGCATACATTCACACAGTACACCAGAAGCTCAGGACCCAGGCATCCGTCATTAGTTGGGCACCATCCTCCGACTCTGACTCCGACGTTACGACATCGCAACTTTTCCTCTCCTTCCAACCAACGAAACCCAACCCCAAACAAACCCCAGGAGAGCCACATTTCTTCAGCTCTCCCTAGCAGCAGCAACAGCCGAGCATCCCGTTCTGTTTCGCACGCCTACTATTCTCCGATTTGCTACTCGTACCACGTTGACATCGTCCCCACCATTCAAACGCATCACCCACTTTCCGAGGCTTTCGCAATGGCTGGCAAGAAGGGTGACAACAGCAAGAAGGTAGCGGGCAACGCTCGCAAGGCCGAGGCCGCCGCCCAGAAGCAGGCCGCAAACGACGCCCGTCAAGAAGCTGCCGAGGAGGAGAAGTGGAACAAGGGCGCCAAGAACAACTCCAAGAAGTGAGTGCTGATGTCGCTCGAGGGCGCATCTCTAGGTTACTGACATCGCTTGTAGGGAAGCTCAAGCCGCCAAGGCTGCTGAGGCTGAGAAGAAGAAGGCCGAGAAAGCTGCTCTGGAGGCTGAAGACGACGCCAACACCCCCGGAAAAGCCCCCAAGAAATCCAAGGCTCCAGTTAAGAAGTCGCGCGGTCTTGATCTTGCGCAGCTCGACGGCGACGATAAGCCCTCTGCTATCAGCGCATCCGGTATCGACAATGCTCTCGACGCTCTGGCTCTGACAGGCGGCAAGGACGAAAAGGTCGACCGACATCCCGAACGCCGATTCCCCGCCGCATTAGCCAAGTACGAAGAGCGACGACTCGAGGAGATGAAGAAGGATGGCAGCGGCGTCGGCTTGCGCCTGGATCAGAGGAAGACCAGGATCAGAAAGGAGTTCGAGAAGCACCCCGACAACCCTTTCAACCAGGTCACGGCTTCGTATAACGCTTCGAGGGACGACATGGCCACGATCCGGGCACAGGAGAAGGCTAAGATCGAGCAGCGTCTTGGACACTAAACCTGATCTTTGTTTCTTTCATTGGCATTGCGGGATACCATCATGAGAAGAGGACATGCGTGGCTGAGGATTTAAAAGTTTCATGACGGAGTACTTGCTTGGGAATAGACCATGGCTTGCATCTTATTGAGATGAAGGTGCTGCTACGATTTACGATTATGGGTCTACAGGAAGATACTCAGAGGACAGGGTTTGAATAGACAAATGCTTTGATTTGTTTTTTTCTTCGGCATCGTGATATCACAATTTAGGTAACTTACCCCACCAGCATGAGATGACCCCGCGGTTAGCCAGCCTAGCCAGCCCATGGCAGAATCTGCATGGCTGTAGGGTAGTGGAAGTGGTATCATGACCTTGGATCTAAAGCTGTCATGATACGTGCTACAGCGTGCCTATATTTCTTAAGTCTCCTATAAATACAGAGGATTAGATTTCCCCGAGTCAGTGTCTTTCATAATAATAATGATGGTTCATTTAGCCTGTATGTGGTTCACGACTTGGAGCGCATGAACATGTTACACCCACCATGTTAGTAGGTAGTCAGTTATGAACCCTCACCGCCCGCCAAATAGCATCCAAGAGCTCTGAAGCTTCGAGATCTAACAACGACAAACAAGTGTGACACAATCTCTAAAACCAATTCAGTTCCCAACGCCTAAGTTCCTGATATAATACAACTCCACGATACACAGCATCTCGATACGCGATTACGCCTGTAACATCAATGCCGCCCTTCAATAGTATGAGCGCATTGCCATCGCTGCGCAAACAACAGCTCCTCTCAGAATTGTTTGTTCTTTACCAAGAAATACCATAAAGTACTGGGCTAACATGGAAACTCAGCGCTGGACTCAAGCAAGCTTGCCCTGAGGGCATATTTGTTAGTCTAACCCCAGGCGATGCTACGCTCTGGTCTGGTGTTCTCTTCGTTCGCAAAGGTAACCAACACTCGTATACTTCTCCGACTCCAGGCCTTGATCTATAATACTGATATTGTGACTCTTATAGGCCCCTATTGCCCTGCTATACTCAGATTTCAAATATCATTCCCCGACTCGTATCCCCAACTCCCACCTCTCGTCGTCTTTTCGACAGACATGTTCCATCCTCTCATCACACCCTTGACAACATACATGTACACAACCGACATCCAAGAAAGTGGCACAGTGAGCGCCTCGGATCAAGAGCGGTTACCGCCAGGAGGCTTCAGCTTGCGCCATGGATTCCCGGATTGGTTCGGACGAGGTAGACGGAGTATGTTGGAAGCGAAACAAGCGCCTGTGACGAGTCCTGGTTCGACCAGTAACTCCACAACATCAGCAAATCCATCGTCGGGAACACCTTCTTATATGCGCACTGGGAAAAAGAGTGTCTCAGCTTATGAAGTTCTACACTACATCCGCAGTGCCTTCGACACAGAAGAAGTTCTCGACTCGGTACCCCTCGCGGCGGCAGGAAATCCAGGAGCTTGGCACGCATGGAGAACGCACCGCAAAGCAACGGGGAAGCTGGTGGAAGATACAGCTGCGGAGGAGGAGCAGAAAGAACAAGAACAGAGCGAGCATAGACCAGAGAGCGTGAAGTCGGGATCATCTACGGCTACCCCAAGACGACCTGGAGAATGGAATTGGGATGGAGTCTGGGAGGATAGAGTCAAGAAGAACGTTTCTGCGAGCTTGTCGGAGCCTGTCCTCTATGGAGAGACCAAGAATTCAGACGACCTGGTAGGTCTTATGCCCTTCATATGGCCACTTATGCAAGAAGCTCTACCTACTAATTCTGTGCCTATAGATCAAGTTTCTTGCAATGGAGGACACCGATATCGACTCTGTGAAGGACAACCTGCGTCGAACACTTGGGCAAGCTACATAAACTTAACTTGCCTTAGAGTCCATACTTCTAATGTTTTAGTCTCTGGTGTTTTCGACTTCAGGTTCTTTAGATGCGGCCTTGCAGTTGTGCCTTAGGTAGCTGCTGCTCAAGGGCAATGCTTTCGATGTCAGGGCAGTTACTCTGCACCTCTTGTCTTACCTTAGCGTACCTACCATAGCATAATCTCCCGTTCTACTCTATTCGCTCTAATAGCAAGAGCAACTTTGATGCCCCTAAGGTCCCTCCCGAACTTGCTTTATGCTTCGTTCGTCTCCAGTAGCTGAATCTCAACCGAGAATGTTCATCACAACAACAACAACGTCTTTCTTCTCAGTGTATGGATAAAGCATGCTACTGCTGCATCTCAAAACTTTGGTCATTCTCAACATTCTTGCAATTTTACATTACTTACCGCATCGTATAAGCTCCTTGACCAGCACGGAACAGCCACCATCGTTGACCAGAAACTGTATGAGATTCGCAAAGGCCCAAATAAAAGGCTCACCGATTCTACTTCACTATATAAATAACCAGAGATACACATTACAGGGAGGGACCAGTCCCACCCGCCACTACAGTATACATCACGATGTCGAACCAAAGTTACAAAGATCTGTCCTACTGGGGCACTTACGCCTCTGATCCCAGCGTCGTCTGCGAAAAGCCGAGTCCGTTGAGAATTGTGAAAGCTGATGAGAACATGAATAAGCGACATACGACAAATCAATCTAACCAAGGTAGCTCGAAACACAGGCGGTCAATTCAGGGGGACGGGTCTCTTACAGTCGCCAAGAGGCGCAAGATCAACCCAGGACAAGCAGATGCAGATAAAGAAAACTTAAGATGGCCACATGATGACCCAGGTATGGGAGAACAAGGCAGTCCAGCCTTGTGCGAAGCCAAATGCTAGGTGCAGAATGATGATAGTGCACCCTTACGCTTGGGGATCACGCCCTCACCCCAGCTATCAGTCAGGAAGATGAGACAGATGCGCCCAAAGCCCGGGGGGCAACTGGGACAAGACCACCCATTTTCCTCCCCGATATCAAGTGAATTGCCTGGGGTGTATGATATGCGGCGTCTAGTCAAGGTCCGCCAACCTCTGACCAATATATATGACAGGGCTTTTCTGTCTAATGCAGATTTATCGCTTGCGCCTCATGCAACAAGCCGAGAAGAGGAGTCGCCACTATTCAGAAGAAGTCCACCTGTGGCACTGACTGAGTCCTTCAAGACACTACCCCGGCCAAGGCTAGAAAGTTGGTCAACTCCAAAGATTACCATCACACCTGAGGCCACCACCATCGAAGAAGGTTGCCATATACTTTGGGTGGCTATCGAGGTCTCAGTCAGACGTTGGCCCGATAGTGCGATGAAATGTCAACCAGGGGCCCGTTAGGAGCGGCCAGATCTGTTTACAGATCTTGCTGATTTGACACAATATGACCAAGAGAGTACGCACGAAAGCTCCGTTCTGAAATAAACAGGTACTGACGGCACCCACAGCAGGGGAGATTTGCGATGATATTGGCCTCGGCGATTTGGACGTCCAAATTCTGCCAACGGAAGCATCTTCGGTTATTCGCATTCTTCAGGAACAACCTTTTCCCATGTAAGTACACCGACGAACGAGATTGACACACTGATTAGGACGCTCGCTGATTTACGGGAATAGTCACCGCTTGGGCCCCGGATCAAGCATCTTTCTTCTAGCTCAAGTTCAGGTCCGTGTCTCAAAGGCTATGCGGCGATGCAGACGGAATTGTTCACGGTCAGAATCGGACAACCTGATAAAAGCGCTTAAGGAGGAGTTGGGTGATTCTACCGTGAGCTACATGACCGTGCGGCTGTCATATCGAAACTCGGCGTTTCCCATGTGTCAAGACATGGGAATTGTGGAGGACGACATGTTCAGCATGCAAAGCAAGATTGAGACGGTAGCCACAGCCTCCGTGAAACTCCACAATGCCATGTCGCTTTGGTCTCCTCCTCCGGTTTCAAGATCCAACCCACTATTGCCACTGGTAGAAAGGCGCTGGGGAACCACGAGCGCCAGGAAGGTAATGGGACAAATTGCAGCAGCAAAATACGGTCCCAGGGATTCAGAGCAGACGTACTGTTTGCAACAGAAGCATTTAGAAAAAACTGGCGATGGCACACATGGAGAGTCCACTTGGAATCATAGCCCTACGCCTCGGATTCCCCTCAGAAAGGCAAGCCTTCAGCGAGGCTGCACCGAGGTCGATCACCATAATAGAGAAACGCCCTCTCAATCTCATCATAGATTGAGGCAAGGGTCGTCCAGGTGTGGCAGCTATGCGTCAAGCTACTTGTCAAGGCAGAGTCGTGAAGGTCTGCCAGGGCCGAGAACCTTTAGGGGCGCGGGGGTGAACAATTCGGTCCATACACGACCAAAAGAAGAGCACAGCCGAGATGGAAGTGATGTTCCTGCTACTCAAGGCCGAAGGACCTTTTCTGGCAAATCTGACAGCAGCACGTTATGGAAGAGGCGGTCACTCGGCGCTGACACCCTCAGGGGCTTGTTACCTTTGATGGCGGGTTTGTCCATAACGACAAGGGAGCAGGAAGTGGAGGAGCCCCGAGTAGCATCGCCAGCGCGTAGCAGAGGCAAAAAGGATGCAAGCAAATGGGGATGGGCGTCATGGTTCTAGACTGACCTAGGTAGCAGACGAAATGGAGAAACTGTACACGTAGTGAGATTCGAATACTTTTTGTTGGATTGTCTACGAAGAAAGCGGTATTGCTACCTTGTCTAAAGTTCGTCTTTCCAGGGGATGGAGATCTGAGCACCCTTTCGCGCAACGGTCAAGGCAGCTGCTCGATTGGCTGCCGCGACAGCTGCTTCAATATTAAATTGGCCATCTTTGGCGGCTACAACGGCCAGGGCGTAAGAACCAACAAAGGTATCACCCGCGGCCGTGGTGTCCACTACGGTTGTCTTAGTCGCTGGAAGCAATGCGCTCTGGCCTTGTTTATTGACGAAATAGACACCACGACCTCCGAGGGTGATGATGACATTGTGGACTCCGCGATCAATGAAGACACGGCCAATGCGGTCCAAGCCTTGAAGGTCATCAAGCTCAGACTCAGCACAATCTGCAAGAATGGCGGCCTCGGTCTCATTAACAACGAGATGGGCCAGCCCATTGTAGGCATCCATAGGCAAGGGCTGAGCCGGTGCTGGGTTGAGAAGTACGGGAACACCATCCTTTTTGGCAGCTTTCAAAGCCTGCATGACAGTATCGAAAGGAATTTCGAGCTGCATGATCAGGAGGTCAGGACGGGGGCCAGGAAGGGCCTCAAACTCAGCAGGTTGAAGAGAGTGATTGGCTTCAGGAGACAAGATAATGCGGTTCTGGCCAGAGGGCTCATCCACAATGATGATAGCTAGGCCAGACTTCTGGTCTTGGCGGATGGCTACAGAATCGACAGCAACGCCAAAAGAGCGAAGGCTGTCAAGCAGGAGGGTGCCATAAGGATCGGCGCCAACAGCACCCACCATAGAGACGACAGCCGAAGGATTGGACAGGTCCGAGTCTCGAGAGAGCTTGCCACAAGCAACAGCTTGGTTAGCGCCCTTACCGCCTGGCGAAGTGTTGAAATGGTTTGAGGTGAGGGTTTCACCAGGAAGGGGATGATGTGGGACATAGGAAACGAGATCCATGTTGAGAGAGCCCAGAATGGTGATGTGTGGAGTGCTAGCGTGAGAAGCCATCGTAGAGGTGGGTTGGAAGAGATTTGCAGAACGGGTTATTGCGGCTGAATCAAGGCTGGTGTTGCTTTCGCAATATGATGCTGTCTGTGTGTAGTTGAGGATGTAGTATCCGTACCCCGTAGTGAATTGTCACGTCAGGGGTTGGTATTAACAGCCGGAAGCCGACGGCCCTTGTGTCTGTAGGTAGCGTCAGAGAGAGGCCGAGCGCAAAAGCAATGGTTGAAACAAGTCCGTTTATTTGCTTTTCTCAGCGTTTACGCGCAAGGATTCGCCGGTGACGCCGCAGACTTTAAGATGGTTTATTCACAATATTGATTGACACGTTCAGCTTGCGGTGAAGAAGTTGTCAACTTGAGTTGCTGTTGTCGAGACCCAAGTCATGTGGACAAGATGGATCCCACCTGCCCGAGGACGGTTAGAGAGCTGAGGGGCATGCGCAAGTGGAAGGTGAAAGTCATCACGTTTTGGTGTGGGGTTGTTTCCATTTTGTCCTGCCTTCCTTGTCCCTCATACAGCCTTCGTTTATACATAAATGGGGCAGCGACGATGGAAAGTGTTTTAAATTGAGAAGGAACTGCTTCCTCCAATCACGTCCCCAGGAGTGTATTCTATTTCGAGCATCATCAGAAGAGACAATTCCGCAACTCATGGAGCATCATGAGCTGTACATGTACCCATATTTACTGAGTGTCTAAAGGCACTATTGAACCTAGGCCTGATTACAGGTGCATATGCAACCGACCAGACCAAAGACAGTTATGACAAGACAAGTGCCGGCTCCTCACTTTAGCGTCGGTATTGAACCACATTGTCTCGCCCATCCTCTATTTCTGAGCCGCCGGTCCGTAGCTAAATCAGCACATGAATCAGTTCGTCAACGACCTTGTTTAGGGGAGGAAAGAAAACTCAGGACCTCGACCCTAAATGACAAAAAGACTTAGGTAAGTTAGCATAAATTGTGCCTAAATTTAGTATAAACTTAGGATACCTTTTGCTAAGTATTTTGTCACCTTACGTCAAGTTTCGGTGTTTTCTTGCTCCCTGAGGGCGTGTACAGCTGCGGCAACTAAATCCTTAGCTTAGAAGGAAGTTAAGTGCTGGCTTAGGGGGCCCTTCTCGTTCTTTTTGTTTACTAAACTTTACTAAACGAGATGGTGCGCTCAGGTGTTTCCCAGGGGTTGCAGCTCGTGGCGGATGCTTTGACTTTCGCGTAACGAGGCAACGCAGCCAGGATCTGGGCCCGAAGGAACGGAACCGAGGTTCTGTAGAGGGAACAAAAGTAGCCAATTGCATCGTGGGAATTGTCTTGCCGCAGACAAAATGTGGCAACAACCGAGACAACAAGACAAACATTCCATTGCATCATATCAACTGACATTGAAGGATCAAGCTGATACTCCTTAGGCTAAATCACTTATCCACAAACTGCGTCATATTATCGGCTAAAGCCTTTTCTGTATTAACACGACAGCCAAGTCCTTTGGAAACTGGTGGGTAATATGAAGACTACAGCTCTAGCAATTCCTTATCTCTCATGCAATCAGGGTCAATACATGCACATGGGAATGTGGGGACGGAAAAGAAGATCAATCTGTTCATCACCGGTAACCAAAAGCTTCTTGGCCTCTCCTTCATTCCCTGTTCGACCGCTGCATTGCCCGTTGGTCTCAAGAATGATACATCAGAAAGCCAACAACAGCGTTTGCTGTGGATAGTTCATAGTTGGTTGCTCTGTCCCTGTTGGGAATATGCCTGAGGTCATGTCGTGCGTAATTCAGTGAAGCAACTTGAGGTCATTGCCTGTTCTTTCATTTAGCTCAACATCTGCTTCCTTCCCCGGTTTGTTTGCTACAATTATAACTTCAACTCTCCCCAGAAATCCTCGTCTCTTTCACTCAGAGTGACTCAAACTCGAACTCACTTTCTCAAAGCTCGAGTCATGATAGAGCACTACCCATCTCAGGCCCTCTCTGGGCTGACGCTTGCCATTGCCACTATTTTGCTTCTTGCATGGGCCCATTGGCGCTCTCAACATACGCTGCCACTACCACCTGGTCCGCCTTCTGAGTTTCTTCTTGGCCATTTCCGTGTTATACCCAAGGACAATGCGGCAGCAGTATACGCGAAATGGTCGAGAGAATACAGTCAGTTTGTCCTCTGTACATGTAGACGAATATTTTGCCCCTAACATTACCTTCAACAGATTCAGATATCATACATGTCAGATCCCTGGGTCGTTCTACAGTCGTGCTCAATAGCGCCGATGTAGCCAGGGATATCTTGGACAAGAAAGGCGCCAATTTTTGTGACCGACCCCAATTTACGCTGCTGGAAGTGTAAGCCGGTCCCTGCTACTATCTAGAAGAAACCGTGATCCGAATACTTTGCTTATTTGAGTCTTCGATAGCATGGGATGGGGAAAGACCCTGACTTTTCTTCCTTTTGGAGAACGTTGGCAAATGCACAGAAAGTTACTCCAGACCTCGTTCAGCAACACAAATGTACGCCAATGGCACAGCCTGCAGATAACAGAAGCCCGACGAACGATTCGAAATATACTCAAGAAGCCTGAAACTTGGGAAACCTCGTTACGTAGGCTTGCGGTTGCCATCGTTCTGCAAGTCAGCTATGGCACTCAAGTGCTCGAGGACGATGACCCTTACATCCAAATCGCCAACGATGCCATGTATGCCACTGGCAATGGTGGAGTTCCCGCCAATAGTATTGTTGATCTAGTTCCATTCGGTACGAGATATCCACACGATGGACCCTAAATCTTTAGAAAATTGTGCTAAGGAGCCAGTTTAGTTCGCTACCTCCCCGACTGTATTGTCCGCGACTGGTCCTTGCGATTTGCCCGACAGTGGCGCTGGGCTATTAGAAAGCTTCACGATATCCCATTCGCTGCTGCACAAGCTGAATATGTGAGTTGAAGGGTGGTGGGTGACATGGGAAAACATCTCAAGAATTATCCCCCGTCTTGCCGTGTGACTCACGTCTTTTGCAGCACAGATATGACCATCATAGAAACACATCTCTAGCACACAACCTTCTACGTGAGTATAAGGATAAGGAGTCCCGTGGCCAGGAGCAACAATGGTCCCTTGATGATATCAAAGGGGCGGCAGGGGCGGTTTTTATCGCAGGAGCAGATACGGTGAGTCTATCTCCATAGTAGTTGATTTTTGAAAGTTAATAACGTGGCTTTCAGACATGGGCTACATGTGTAATCTTTATTCTCAACATGGTTCTTCACCCGGAAATACAGGACAAGGCACAGCAAGAGCTTGATACGGTGATTGGATTTGATAAACTTCCCGACTTCTCGGACCGGCCCGCTTTGGTTTATATCGAGCATGTTGTCCAGGAAATTTATCGGTACGCGGCATTTTTAACCAATCACTGACACAAAACATAAACTGACAGGAATCTTCACAAAGCTGGTCGCCACTGGCTCCTCTAGGTGAGTTGTTCATGTTTGGCAATGAAGAAACCCTGCAATAGCTACTAATGCGCGGCAGGGATCCCACACAAGTCGCTCCACGATGATATCTACAAGGGCATGCACATTCCTAAAGGTATATCTGAGGCAAATTCTTGTTGCTGCTTGTCTAATTTAACTGATGATTTACAGGGTAAGACGCTCCCTTACGATGCTGTCATCATAGTGATGTTACAAGGTGGGGAGAGTATCTGATAAGTACCAGGACTGTGGTCTATGCCAACGCTTATGCCATGGCTCATGATGAGCGGGTCTACAAAGACCCCCACGATTTCAACCCCGACAGGTATGAAGCTGGGGAACCGTTTCCTGTTGGCAATTTTGGATTTGGGCGCCGGTACGTGACAGGCCAACCCCAACTGAGACTCGGGTCACGGCTTTGGAAATCTAGAACGAACTAATCACCACTAGGGTCTGTGTCGGTCGGTTTCTGGCCGACAATAGTGTCTGGATCATGGTAGCAACGATGTTGTCCGTACTCCGGTTTTGTAAGAAGATGTCTTCAGACGGGAAGCTCATTGAGCCCCGAGTCCGTTTTACCAATGGAGGAACCTGGTATGTTGACTCCCCCTGTCTTTAGCTATCCCCACTGCCCCTCGATACCTCTGCACCCTTGCCAAACTGGAAACATGCGCACAAGTATTTGATAATGTGGTTGGCACATGGCTGACAATGGTATTTGCTGCTAGTCACCCTGAGCACTTTGACTGTGTCATCAAACCGCGAAGTCTCGCAGCTGAGGCACTTGTCAACAGCGACTCGGAATAGCGACCAGATATCCCTCCCAACACCTTGGAAGAGTACTATAACATGTTGAATCAGGTATACCATATCAAGTAAGTCATGTTCAGTGTGTCTTGCGATGGCCGGCCGATCCTCACATGCTGTACGGAAGCAGGACAGGTCCCATGTGCTCATGGATACCAGAAAATAAGTGCAGATACTACATACACTCTTTCACTGCAACATGACTCTGGCAGATACTGGGTTGTGTCTATTGATAGCCACCAACAAAGTCGCAAACTTTTGCCATTTCTGGAAGTGCGCTTTACTTTCCCTTGCCCAGCACATTATAGTATGTGATAATGCTGGCTCTCTTCCCCTTTGATGAGCTGTACCCATGCCTTACTTCACCCTTACCTATTCTCTGCATTTAAGATGCTTGAAGCCGACTGCAGAGGTCACAATGGCTAACGCGATTTCCCCAAGACTGGTAGTCTATTTTAGCCGATCCACAGGACCCTGTTACTCAAGAAGGGTTCCAATTGGCTCTTGATGGAATCTTCGAAGACCCTTGTCGAGGTGGGGTATCTCGGCAGAGTCATTCGCTTGTGTTGTGTTACCTCAGCCCGGCTCGTTGGTAGTCCAGTCAAAGCGCAGGACTATGGAGGCAGTAATGCATCTTTCAGTCAGCTTTGTGGTCACGACTCGTTGTCGACTTAGTGCAGGAAGAGGCACCACTCACTAACGCCCCATTCCTACACTATTACAGAGGACCATGTCTGTTTATGGTGACAATATGTATAGTGGATGGAGATAACAAGCTAGCCAAGAAAACAAGGCAACAGCGATACGTGACATCTTTGCTTGGCTGCTCTATAGAATCCTTGCAAGGACGATTGGCATACCTCCTTTGTAATCTACCCATCATTACGAAAGAAAGGCAGGACTTCGGCCTAAATGGCGCGTTCTAGGACCAGCCCTGGTCATGAAATTTAGGTGAAGGATGCGACAGCTGCATCTTCTTTCACATTATGTTGCATCGACGTAACAGGGATCAAACAAACATTCTACATCTCCACTCTATCCCCGCTAGCTGCATAAACATACTGTATGTATTGTGTAGTACCGAGAAGCCGGAGTGGTTGCTGTCAAAAGCCCGCGGGCTTTTATCATATATAGAGTTGTCCTTGATCCGCATCCATAAGACGCCGACCCGCTCTGTACCCAATTATTAGCATTCCATACGAGTCGCAGGTATATAAAGAAAAAGCAAGACAGTATCCAGTATTGTAATGTTGTATCTGTCAAGATTCTTGCGAGTGTTTGATGCCCATGTTTCATCACAGTCCCACAATGCTTTAGCTTGGACCTTGGACACGGGCCGCCGCGCCGCACTGTTATCTGCATTAGAGCAGAATCATGATCGTCAAGGTTTCGGGCCAGTTCGGTGTTGGCCCGTCCCTGCCCTTATGCAAGCAGAGAAATCTTCATGGCTGACTCTGATGAGCATGTGAGTGACAAGCAGCACAAGCCGCAGCCAGTCGTTGTCATGGGTCTATCTGGTTAGCCGCTCGAACCAACAGAGAAGCACACCATACCTCAGCCCTAAGTACAGTGATGTATCAGCCAAGTTGGTTCGATTCAGCCCCAGATAACAACATGGCTGTTGTGTTGTTTAGAACAAGCACACTGCAGCCTACTTTTAGACACCAGCATATATCCCAGCACGCCACATTTATTGTGACACATCAGTTGGGAACAAAGTTGCAAAATCCGGTCCCGCATCCGATTGCACTCCTTGATGGTGTAATCTTGGCTCCCCAAGATCATTGGCTGATGGCTGTGGCCAGGTCAACTGCAAAGAAAGGATCACAACGTCTAGGGGCTGTCATTGAGCCTATTGTGGAACGGCTGTCGAATTGTGTAGACTACAGTAGGCAAACAGATTCGAGCGGCGCATTCGAGAGGTACATGTTTCTTTGTTACCTTAAGGTCGGGCTTGACATATCATGATACTAGAGCAAGTTAAGCTTTGTCAGAGACTTACGTCCTTCTTTGCACGTCCAGCACGCCTTAGGCTTTGCACTACTGATCTTCAGCACCACAATGGCAGTTCTCAAGGATTTGGAAGCCAACCGAGAGCTCCATATATCCGAACACGCCAGAAACAATACCGAAAATGGAGAAAGTACCAGTGTTTCTACTGCTAGGAACGCAAAGACTGGTGTATTCTCGAGGTGGTATAAGAGAGTGCTTGACGCTGGTGTCGAGGAGAACGGGGTTCGGCCAGTGCCCATCGAGGAAAGAACCCAAACGCAGCACAGCAACCTTTTTACTGTGTTCTTCACCTGTCTGTTGTGTATTCTACCGTGAGTTGGTGGCATAACCCAACCTACTGATGATCGCATATATCTGATAATATCTCAGGTTGCCAACTGGTGCTCTCGGCACGGCTGTATACGGACTAGGATTGCGAGATGTGTCGTTGATAATCATCTTTTTCAACATTGTAACATGCATCCCCCCGGCTGTTGTCAGTATCGGGGGATGCAAGACCGGGATGAGACAAATGATACAGGCTCGATATTCCTTCGGGTGCGTTTCAAGACTTCAAAGATCATTGCAAGGAGATTGCTGACATTGCGATTTGCCAGGCTCTATCTTGGAATCATTCCCATCCTGCTCAACGCTGGAACGGTAACAGGGTTTACGCTCGTGGGGTCGGTCGTAAGCGGACAGGCCATCGCAGCTGTGAATGAGAAGGCCAATATAAGTGTGAACGTAGGGATCGGCATAGTTTGCATCCTTAGTTTTTGTCTCGCGTTCCTAGGATATCGAGCGGTCCACGTCTGGCAACGATGGCAATGGTTACCGAACTTGCTTGCCATTGTCATCGCCGTCGGCTGTGGCGGGAAGCATCTGATGAACCAGGCTGACCATGACCCGGCATCTGTGAAAAGTGTCGTCGGATATGGAAGTCTAATGGCAGGGTATTTCATGACTTTTGGCGGGACTGTCTCCGACTTTACCGTCTATCACGACCCCAAATCATCCAAGTAAGGATTCCTCGATATTGTATTGTGATAAATCAAAGCTGACAACCTTCACCCAATTCACAGGCTCAAGATCTTCATGTACGTGTACCTTGGCCTGATCACCCCATCGACACCTCTGCTCATTCTTGGAGCCGCCATTGGTGGTGCTCTTCCCAATGTCGAGCCATGGCAAACGGCTTGGGATAAGTATGGAATCGGCGGCGTCATGGCTGAAATGCTCGCACCAGCGGGGGGTTTTGGCAAGTTCGTTCTTGTCGTTCTCGCTTTGAGTGTTGTTGGTAACATGGTCCTGTCCAGTTATTCAGTCGCCTTGTGTTTGCAGATGCTTGTTCCTGCATTTGCCAAGGTGCCGCGCTTCTTGTTCATCGTCGCTACGCTGGCTATCATGATCCCAATGTCGATCTATGCGGCTGCTAAATGGGAGGAGTCCCTTGTTAACTTTCTGTCTGTGATTGGTTATTGGGCGGGATGCTTTGATGCCATTGTCATTGAAGAACTCATAGTCTTTCGAAAGATGAACTACCTTTCTTATGAACCCGCGATATGGAATCAAGCACGTCGGCTTCCAACTGGACTCGCGGCTATCGGAGCATCTTTGGTCAGTCTGGGGTTGGTGGTCCCGTCAATGGACACGCCGTGGTTCACTGGGCCCATTGGAGAGCGAATTGGTGACCTGGGCTTTGAATCGGCTTTCGTGGTCACTGGGATTGCCTACTATCCTCTTCGGACCTTGGAAGTCAGGTTGATGGGTCATGTTTGAGAAGCATGCACTCATAATCCTGCGTGCTTGGCAATGTTGGAGAAAGATGAGCAGAAATTCGTTAAGGTTATTGCCGCTGTCATGTCCATATCGTACTTGGTGGCATTTGAGTTCAATGCGCCAGTGAATGACAGCAGGAATTATGATAGTAGAGGATTACAGGGAGAGATAGGAGTTTGGGGTAAGAGAACAAGGTGAGCAAGGAGAAGGAGGGTTTCCCAGATACATGTTGAGAAGACCAGAGGGATGGCTGAAACATAATCAGAGGCTTGTATATATATATAGCCTAGCTTTAGGCACTAGGCGTGAAGCGTGCCACACAAGACAACGTCTTCGCCAAAAGGATGCCATGAGACATTCGATAGCCGCGCAGCAGGAATCGGAACACCTGCTGGATCCTGAAGGCGATCTGGCGACACGACAACGCCTCCTTGACCAAGCCAGGTTGGTGCAATAGTAACAATAACGGAGTCAACTAATTCGTGATATCGAGGATCAAGCAGAGAGTTGATAATTTGGCCGCCTCCCTCGACCATGACGCTGAAGAGGCCTGCTTGATGCAAGACTCTGAATACATCATGCCAATCAAAGCGCATGCGTCCGTTGGGTGCTAGTGTAGTCGGAACATGGATATACTTTCCGCCATGCTGCTCGAGTAGTACAACGTTCTCAACAGGTAAGTCCTGGCTAGACACACCAGTCAGGACAAAGGGAGCTAAACCATTACCGAGGCGAGAAACCTCTAGGACTTTGTCGGAGCTGCTAGGAGTCCATCTGAGATGAGGATCAATGACAATGGGCCGGGGCTGGCTTGTAGCACCGATTGTACGACAATTTAGGGCTGGCGAATCGGCCAAGAGAGTAGAAACGCCGATGAGAATAGCATCGTGTCGTGAACGAAGATAGTGAGTCATTGCTTTTGAGTCGGGCCCGGAGAGTCGAGTTCGGACGCCAGGAGCCAGGGAAAGCGATGAATCAAGTGAAGTTGCAAATGTGAGTGTCACAAATGGCCGTGAGGTTCCAGACGGGTTTGTTGATGATGGAAGTCTGGATTCTAGCATAGCTGCTGAGGATGCGGGGAAGTTGAGCTCCGACATTTTGAGTTCTTTCCCGTGATGATGAGGTAGGATCTGATTAAGGGGGATACGAAGATGAAGAAGATATCTCGGAAGGTAAGGTATGACACAAAATAGAGAGCTTTGATGCCAGGTACTGTTGCTCTCGTAGCGCTGTTCTGTAGGTAGGTTGTAGAAACTTCCAATACGCCGCCAACAACTTCTTCAAGAGACTGGGTGACGTGGCGAAGTAGATGAACAAGATCTGATTTAATCGTTCTTTGAGCTCCAATATTCTGTGGTGATTTAACGCGAAGACGATACCTCGCAGGTGTTGGTGTTAGGTTGAAGTATTAAATCGATAATACGTTGGTTGAGACGAAGTTGAAATTGACTTCCCTGATTGGAAGGAAGGATACAGGCAGCGGCTGGCTGAAACCGCTGGCGGGAATGTGACAGCGGCAGGCGCGGCCCACATGCCGTTCACGGGCCTTGGCAATCGAATCAACCAATGAATATAGATATTACGATAAACTTGAAGTCTAGTATGGAATTCTTAAGCTTCAATAGGAGGGCGAATGATGCCTGCGATAGATCTTCATTTTGATTCATTTTGACTTCCTTTTCAATGAAGCAATCCCGGGCCCATAACGAATGCTGATCATCATCCTGCCCTGTTTCACGCGTGAGTGCCGCTTCATTCATCCATGGTATTCCAGAGCCAGGCGGTTCGTTCTCTGGATGATTGGCAACTGGTAGCTCGATCTATCTACTAAAGATAGCAACTCAGACAGTTCCAAGAAAGTCTAGTACTTTCAGATTCAGACTCATTGCTCGAAATAAATCGTCGTAAACCAAAGAGGCGCTAATAATTTATCCTAGCAGCTTGAGACTCAAAACGATCAAGATTTATATTCTCGCATACTTTTCAGTTGTGGTAGTACTATATATAGCGACTAGAGAAGACAGCTTCTTGTGGAAAGGGAGTAGCATATGCTCGAGTCATGAACAGAAGCTCTGAAACTGGACAACGCTTTCTCATATCTTAAACTTGAACTTAGTGAGTTCCAGCGACTGCAGTAAGCACTGGTTACCTTATTATTTAATTGAACTGAACCCAATTCAACTGATGATTCAATAACTACTAGACATGCATGAATGGATATCAGGTTGGGTCGAAGTTACCCAGGTACGAGGAATATATCCAGTCTTCACTGCCTACCTACTACCTAAATAGTAGATAGACTACTGCCCTAAACTATTGAATATTAACTTTTGCTGTAGCTATTTTCGGTATCATAATAGCCGATTAGGCTAGATTTCCAAGACTCTGAATGGGGCAATTGGCTAATCCAAGTCACATGAATAAGAGCATCTGCGGATGCTGCGGGGCAGATCGAATAGATCTAAGACAATCAGATCGGGTCTGTATCTTCATATCCATATGCTCTGTTCATATCAAGGATAATTTCAAGCAAGCTACGTGAGCATTTGTGGAACAAAAACTTGCCAGGAGTCAAATAGGGGGAGCACATCCTCGGCAGCTGGAGCCTCACCATAAAATCATGCAAATCCGTTGAAATAAATAGATTAAATGCTAGCGCTTACTGATCAAAATGGCGTAACATTGAGCTCATTAATGATTTGGTGCCACACTGGTGGTACGGCTGCTCACAAAACCCCTGAAAATCGTTACCAGGACTCGACGGAAACATGATGAATCGACAGCGGCTGGGAAACAAGGCCATTCTAGGTCAAGAATTTCAAAGAATGGCAGGTCCAATTGAGACGGCCCATATTTTACGTGAGTCTCGCCCCCAAAGTCAATGAGCTGTTGTTTGGTAGTGACCAAGCATCCCACGGAGATCCAACAGTTAGCAACGCCATGCGTTACACAAGAAACAACCACCAGTTTTCAGAAGCCTTGAATTGATTTCTATTGGACGCTTCAGATTGGCTGTGCCGGGCAATTCGACAAGGCAGAGCAACCATCATTGGTAGAAGGCCTATCAGCCTGGATCACCACCCAAGGCTTGAGTAGATAGACATTATGTATTTCAAGTGAGTATAAACCTTCCCATTAGTTGATACCATTTCCCCATAGGTAGGCTGAATAAGTGGGGGTAATTCGATCTGCCAATATTCCCAGGGCTACGTGAAGGGAGTCGTGAATGCTTCCAGTACAGAGGTGATTTACTCAACCCATGCAATGATGAATCAATGGTAAAAGCATCAGTAACCTTTGAGGTGTCACGTTGGAATTATCTAGCTTATTTTGATAATGCCAATCTTCTTCAGCAAGCCGTGGCCTGCCGATGTGGTGCACTAAAAGAATGAACTGGATCACGGCCTACGAATACTGCGAGTATATTTGTTACATGAGGATCACTCAACGTTAACTTCTTAAATCTCTATACTCATATGTACCATAAAATATAGATGGGCCAATGTGTGGATATGATTCTCAGCTTGGGGAGCTTACATGTTCCATTATCTGGAGGATGCCTTGCTTCGAACTTCAGGATACCTAATCATAGGCTACCAGAAGTGCATATTTAGGGAGCTGGCTGGGCCAACACGGCTAATTCCATCTCAGTCACAGTCAAATCAAATCGACATTCTTTCGTATGCTATATGGTGTGGTGTCTGTGGCAAATACTGATCTTTGTCTTGAGTCTCCAATGCTTGACCAACTCGTAAACGAAAGTGCAGATTCTATGTGGAATGCTATGGTGCATCTCGCTGGTATATTTATGGCCAACATCTAAAGACGCCTTAAAAGGATCGGGTTTTCTCAGTTAGGGAACAAAGTATCAAAAGGGGCGCCACTGCATCAGACTCATACACGAGTTAAAAAAAAAGAAAAAAGAGACGAGAACTGGCTAGATAAGGGTTGTATTGAACTCCTAAGTCTTGGTGCCAGCTCCTTTTCTAAACAGGGGATTCCCATCATCGTCAAACTCAGCCCACTGAAAGAATCCGCATTTGTCCTGTCCGGGAGAGTTGGCATAACACATCCAAAAGTATTTCCCCAAATTGTCCTTCTTTTTCGTCACCGCTCTTAAGACGCACGGCAGCCCACATCGGCACTTTGGTGTAGATCGTGGGTGTAGGTTTGCCTTGTAGTCTCGGTATGTAATATTGATACGCGTAGTGCCAGAAATTGGATGTGGATCAATCGATAATGCCGGCGCGATGCTATGCTTCCACTCTTCTTGCATCTCGGCATGCATCACGAGAAGAGAGTTATGTGGAAGATGGATTGATATTTGACCTTGTGCATCTTGCTCTTGGACCGTTTTCGCATCGCTGTCTCTGGGTACTATACGTCTGACACGAAATTCGCGGGCAACCCCGAGTGAAATAGACCCGATGACGGCGCGAGGTCCAAGATATGTGAGATGGTCGCTATGCCATCCGACATTCTGCTGCGGGCCGGTATATGCATTGACAAATGCTGAGTTTGGGACCCAGGGATTTGGAGATTGATATTTCAACTTTTTCCCGCCAGGGTATCGAGTCTTGATTCGTTTCTGAATCTCGGAATTGACAGCTTCTTGGACTTTTGGCTTGACCTTGATAAGCTGAGGTGTAATGCGCCGGACATCCTGTATATGATTAATCAAAGACTGTGAGTAGAAGCGATCACTAGATTTACCGTAAGTCGACCGCCGTTGTAGTGGTACTCTGTTTTCTGCCGTTCGATCTCGTCGTAGCTTTCGACATAGAAGCTTGACGTATGGGGACTTGATACTACGTTCTCAAATAATTGGAAAGTGATCTTCTCGAACGATTTTGATTCTTCAAGTAGTTCTTGGAGTAATTCGTTGGCGTCTTCAGCCGGTAAAAAGTTGTGTATAATCGTGCACGGCGTATGTTCAGCCACGTCTTCCGGATCATACAGGTGCAATGTGCTTCCGGCTTTTGACTTTAATTTCTTCTTCTTAGGTGTAGAATCCAAGGATGTCGAGTCACTTGGGGTTGCATATTGCTTCAAGGACTGCTGGTATCCAATAACTTGAGTGCCTTTCTTCACCGGGGCCTGGACTCTAAGCGACGCCGATGCCTCAGCAACGGATCCATCATGCGCTAGTAAGATGTCTAGTAGAATTTCCTGATCAAGTTGAGGATGCAGAGACGATAATAAAGCCAACTTGACTTCGGTTGACTCTTCTGGTTCTGCGATTTCCTTTTGAAGCTCTGGAGATGATTTCCGCTTGGGACGAGTCAAAAAAGCTTTCATGGTTTGACTCCCGTATATCCAATAGCATGTGTTATACGCTGTAACTGAAAGTGCTCTCTGACAGATGCGCCAGCATTTCGCAATTTGGGTGACGTGATGAGGGGCGGTTGGTGACACGATATCGCGAAAGTTCCGAAAATTTGAGACACGAAACCACGTGACTAGAATGACTCCGGTTATCACATACCCCCGCAGATGACGCATGATCCGGTTAGCCACATAAATGCGATACTCTGCCCCGCGGGCTTGTGAGATTACCGAAACCGAGGCACATGCCAGTATAGCTTCGAGGGGAAGCTCTGCGATCTAAACAAGTCCAAGCCCATTGTCCACCGTAGCTTTCTTTGCTCTACCATAATATCACAGCTAACGCATGCGCGCGGTCTCTGAAGACCAATATTCAGCGCAATGGCTGCAATGCTCGAATTCCGAACCCAAGGGTACAATCCCTACGCCGTCAAGTATTCTCCGTACTACGACTCGCGAATTGCCGTTGCGACTTCTGCCAACTTTGGCATTGTGGGCAATGGTCGGGTATTTGCGCTCGCTCTGACGGCGCAGGGCGTACAAGTTGAGAAAACGTATGCGACGTCCCGTTGCTGGACTTATGGAGTGTTACTAGAAGCTAATTTCGTCGTCGCAGTTTCGATACAAACGATGCTCTGTACGACTTGTCTTGGTCCGAGATCAACGAGAACCAGTTGATTGCTGCATGTGGCGATGGGTCGTTGAAACTGTTTGACTTGGGAATTGACGATTTTCCGGTTATGAACTTTCACGAACATAAGCGAGAAACCTTCTCTGTCTGTTGGAACCCTATAACCAAGGATACATTCATATCGAGCTCATGGGACGGCACAGTCAAGATCGTATGTCAACCAACACCATTTATGCACAAGCTATATTTCTAACACCTCACAGTGGTCACCGACGCGAAATCACTCGATAAAGACGCTGCCCATCGGAAATTGTACCTACAGCACATCGTTCTGCCCCTCCAACCCCGCCTTGATATCTGCCGTCTCCTCCGACTCCCACCTCCGAATCTTTGACCTCCGAACACCTTCTTCGGCAAAGTACCACCTCACGGCGACGATACCGGTCCACGCTTCCGGACCGCAACCGTCACCCGGAGCTTCTGCGCCTGCCGAGATTCTTACCCACGATTGGAATAAGTACCGGGACACGGTGATAGCTACAGGTGGTGTGGACAGAGTTCTACGAACCTTTGACATACGGAACCCTAACGGAGGTCCGCTGTCAATCATGCAGGGCCATGAATATGCTGTGCGGCGCCTATCGTGGAGTCCCCATTCGAGTGACACTCTTATAAGTGCCAGTTACGACATGACAGTTCGGTTATGGAATGACGGTTCGAATCAGCAGCAAGCTCCGCCAATGGGACCAGCAATAGGAAGTCAGATGGGAATCATGAATCGACATACGGAGTTTGTCACGGGAGTAGACTGGTGTCTTTTTGGTATGGGGGGTTGGGTGGCTTCTGTGGGCTGGGACGAGAGAGTGTTATTGTGGGACGCCAATATGCTGATGGGCCAACGAATACCATGATGTTAAGCATTATTAGTTTGGCGTTGATTGGAGTGAGCGTATCTGCGAATATGTTTGGTATATCAGGCGTTGGGATGTATTCCATGGGTTGGGTTCATCAATGTGCAAGTCTGCTAGCTGGTCAAATAATCACACACAATAAGCCAGAGAATCACAAAGCAAGACTGTTATTCAGATTATCATCATTTCTTAAGTTGAGTTGTCGTGGAGAATACCCAGTGACGCCTGCAGACATGTCTATGAACCAAACCCCTTTTCCCATATCTTACACTAGTATAAAATACAAAAATGCCCAATCGAAGTACAAGTCATACACATCCCATCCGTCATAGGTATCTGTTCTTGTTATTATCCGTACATTTTCGCCGTTTTCACGGAGTGCCTTTCACCACTTAGAATGAAGAGCGTCCGCCGTAGCCTCCTGAGCGGCCACCAGAGCTTCGGTCACCACCGCGGCCACCACCGTAGCCTCCTGAACGGTTACCACCGTATCCTCCCGAGCGGCTGCCACCAAAGCCTCCTGAGCGACCACCACTTGAGCCTCCGCGGCCAAAACCACCAGATCTGCCACGTCCATGGTCATCCCGGCGGGCATTGCTTGCCATGGAATCAAAGGGATCACTGCTTTCTCGGCTTGAGTATCCATCGGATCGATCACCAAATCGCTGGCCGGCTTCCGAAAAGTGCATGCCTGGCGCATTGGCTAATCCCATCTTCTGAGCCCACGGATAGGAAACAGACGGGGGCTTTTCCCATCCCCAGCCAAGACGTGTCCATTCATTGACCTCTTCGGCGATTGTCGCCTTGTCAGTGGCCATGCCGAACATGGATGTATAGGCTGTAGCGAGAATTGAACGAGGCAGAGTACCAAAGAGAGCCTTGGTCTTCTCGTGGTGAGGAGTAGTCTCACCTCCTGCCACGTCAGTCTCAGCGCTGCTGAGAGAGCTGTTCTGTTGAATGGGGAGACCCTGAAGCATCTTTCGAGCGCTACGGACGGAAGAGTTGGGAAGGATCAACCAGCCTTGGCCCTCCTTGTTCTGTCGACCAGTTCGTCCAAGTCGGTGAATGTAAGACTCACGTTCCCGGGGAGTATCGATTTGGATAACGTGTGTCACATTAGGAAAATCCATTCCTCTAGCTGTGACATCAGAAGAAAGAAGGACGCCGGATCTGGCCTCGCGGAATCTATCGGCAGCTCTTTGGCGTTGTTGTTGACTCAGCTTTGACTGCATGACATAGGAAGAGAAATAAGGGGTGCCGTCGTTCTTAGCATTCTGGCGTTGCTGGTAAAATAGCTCGCCAGCCAGTTCAACCAAAGCAGTGGTATTGAAGTAGACAATAGCCTTCAAGGGCATGGCACCAGGTGTTTCCCTGATTGTTGCGGCTTCGCGCTCCAGAAGCTCAAAGAGGGTGGGGAAGACCTGAGACCATCCGGAGACGGGAACGATATGCTGAGGAACCTTGTCGTGGGTAAGAGACTCGTTCTCGGGGATGGTCTGGACAAACTCGAAGTCGTTGGCTCTGACCATGTTGCGGGCCAGCCGGATGACGCTATCGGGAATTGTGGCAGAAACGAGCATGGTCTGGCGAACCTTCTCTTCAGGTTTGGGGAGGCACTTGATGATTTCGTTGAGCTCTCTCTCGAAGCCGACATCGAGCATTCGGTCGGCCTCATCCAAGACCAGAGCAGCCAGGTTGGGGGCATCAATGCCGCTGCCGGGGTCTTGGAGAAGATCGTTCAGACGACCAGGAGTAGCGACAAGAAGATGGCAACCTTGTCGTCGAGTCTGGTTCAGCATGCCGCGCTTGTCAGTGCCACCAACAGCACACTGAACGACGAGGCCAGTGTGTGAAACCAATCGGCGAGCCTCGACGGCGATTTGCTCGGCCAGCTCTCGTGTGGGAGAGAGAATAACTCCACGGATATCATCAGATCGGGCTTGACGTCTAGCGCTCCTGTCGGCGAGTGTGCTGTCTTCCTCAATCATTCTTTGCAGGAGAGGAAGAAGGAATGCAATAGTCTTTCCGGTACCAGTCTTGGCTTGAGCAACGCTGATTAAATGTTAGCTGATGTATGATATTTTTAACTTGATGCAAAAAGAACTCACATGTCAGTTCCCTTGAGCGCAGGCTGGATGGTCTTGGCCTGAACAGGTGTCATGGTATCGTATTTCATGTCGTCGATGATGGGCTTGAGAAGGTTGGGGTGAATGCCCTGGAGATCGGCGAAGCGAACTTCAGGCTCAACTTCAGCTGAAGGAGCAGACTCAGACTCATTCTCATTCTGCTCAGCAGCAGCCTCGGTGCTGTAAGCGCGTGTGATGGAAGCAATTCGGCTGATGGCGGCGATAGAAGAGTGGCCTGTCAAGACCTGACGGCGAACAGCAGGCAAAGCAGTTCGAGTCTGTGTGAAGAGGGCAGCTGTAGCGGCGGATCTGGCCTGAGTGGCACAGCGCCTTAGGCTGGATCGAAACATGATGCCGGGTATTAAAGACAAGAATCGACGCTGAGATTCCGGTTCTGCGATTGATAGAAACTACAGACCCAGAAGCAAGAATTGGAGGAGGAAAAGAAAAAAAAAAGAGGATGATAATATGAGAAGAGGTTAGGTTGGATGAAGATTGGCGGGCGTCCAAGGGTCGCGCGCTGCTACTTTTGGGAAAAATGAAATTTTTACAGCGCTACCTTATCTTATCGTCTAATTGGCAGCGAGGCTCTACCCTGATTGGGTTAGATCCCGAACCTGTCACGTGCTCCACCGGGGGTCAGCACCGGGCCAGAGGCGAAGAGGCCTGCAAGGGTCCTGGAGCATTGCCACTAGCTCAGCATTGAAGATGAAGATGGAAGAAAATCCCCGAGTATGAACTGTATATGGTCTTGTGCAATGTCCAGTACCTTATGCTATGTAAATGCCAGTATCGAAACAAAACTCCGCTAGCCAATGATCATCCTTCTATCTCTATGTCTAAATCCTCAATGATAACTCCCTCTGATGCAAGTTCCCTCCAGCAGCTTGTAGGCCTCTAGCCACTCATCTTTGGTTTCGACCCCACCATCGAAAGACCCTCCCCGAGTCCATCCGAGATACCCTGAGTTACACCATCAACAGTCCAAACAAACACTTCTAATAGAGCCTGAGCAACTTTGCCATCGTTCATTTGCCCGATTGCTTCAGTCAACGAAGCGCTTTGCTTGCCAATTGAGTTGACCAAGTCCACGCCGTGACCTACGACCTTCTCGGAGATCTTGTACTTGCGCTCCAGTCGAGCTGCGCATCTAACGAGTAATAGCAGATATGGCATTAGGAAGCTGAGGAAGAAGATGAGATTGACGACTGTCATTTGGACTCCGCGGTGAATGATTGAACGGGGTTGACTAGGACCAACGCGTTGTGAGTCGGGTTCTGCTCTAGCCAGAGCCATATCTGACAAGTTGACTTGCTCTGGCAATGCGCATTGGATTCTTCTGAGTTCGCCTTCGTCAAGGTCTTGCGGGAGAGCTTTGAGAAGATATGTCACCCCGTCAACAAAGGCTTTTCGCTCAAACGCAACATCTTCTTCTGCTACAGCAGCTTTGCCTCCATCAATAGAAATATTGACGAGGTTCGTTCCTATTGGACCATGTCAGCACAAAACACTACCTATTTCTTGGTCCTGAAGTTTCTTACCTTGTCGTGCAAACTTCCAATGCACGCCAGACGCCGCTCGCATAACTGGCTCATCCTCTGGTGCTTCCGAATAAAGGACTCGACTCATCGGCTGAGGATTCAAGTTTCGTGACTCGACAAATCCACCTGAGTGCTTTACCATGTCCGTCTGGAGTGGTTGGGCCATTGTAGCCGAGACATCAGCTTCTGAAAGAGGCCGAGGCTTTGTTTGTGACCCAGATACCGTCACACCTGGACGTAGAGTGTGAAAGCTGATACTCCGTCTGAGAAAACGAATTGGCCCGGGGAGTGAGTTTGGAAGCATGGAGACGACGTTGAAGATCCTGCTTTCGGTGATTTGGTCGACTTTGATCTCGTCCAGAGATGGCGCAAATGATCTGAGATGAGACGCCATGTTTCAAGAGCTGCAGGCTAAGGGATGAATGAGGTCTCGGGAGAGTGGAAGTGAGAAAACAATAGAATGTCGTCAGGTTAACTCGGTGATGAAGTGAGGGTTAGGTCTAATCAGTCATGATGTGGATGTGGCAGTATGGTTTGACTTTTAAGTAAGGGGACTTTCTCATAAAGACCTCATGACAAAACCATCAGATGAGAAAAGTCGAGAGGAAAAGAGAGGAGCAAATGCCCTATCATGAAACAACCGCATCAAATAGAATCTTGCACGAGGTCTCGCCTCGCCTCGCCTACAGTTCCTTATCGTTTTTTTTTTCTGGGTCCTATTCCGTCGTGCTTCTGACATGTGAAAACGGTTAACTAAGAATTTGTTGAGACCATGGCTTTTCGCACCTGCAGATAAGGTTGATCTTCCAATAACGTCTCGTTTCTTGGTGGGGAATTATCATGAGCAAAAGTCAACTTTGTTTCCCCCTTGGAGAGGCTGGAAAGCTGCTTATAACTCCACTACCAATCCATCATCACAAGCAATCGGACTTCCTCGGAGCCATAAACGTATAATGATTCTCATTCGGATAATTCAATGTACAAACGCCCCAACAATGTATTCCATGCATGCGATATTATACGTCTTGCTTGACTAAACGCTCGTTCATCTCTTCCTCCTCGGTAGCCTTGGTAGGCACCCTATTCCATTTCGCCATGCGCCAATCCAGAAACCAACGATTGTCAAAATGCAATCTCATCTATCACAAATGCGCTCAATCTACTGCATCCGATGCCCATATGCTAAACTCGACCAGAGTCAATCAATCGCTCCCTTTTTTCCATTTCATTAACGTAGCCATGCTGCCGCTTCCTAAGCTTAATCCCTCTGAACACCCAATTGACTTCATCAAGTATCCGTATCACATGCATATGCCATTACATCATATCTTTGCTCAGTTCGTAAGACCAGCCTCCCTCACGTCTGAGCTTGTCTCTGGCAGCCAGGTTCTTTCGGATGTCCTCTTCAGTAAGACGATCTGTGCCGCTCCAGTTGGCACTAGATGTTCGCGCACGGAACTTGTGGTGTCTGTCTTTGCTCTTGTCGAAGACCTCCTCCATGTTCAAGGGCGCAGGAGGTCCGAAGATTGACGCAGGGTCAATATCTTCCTGTCTAAAGAGGGCATCTCGAATGTATGGGGAGTTAGCCCATGCTGCGACCGTACCTGCTTGCGGTTCATCTTCGTCCTCATCTTCATCGTCTGTCTGGATCTCAGGAAGCTCAATGGCCTCGCCATTCTGGAATCGCGGTGATGATCTTGGTACAGATTTGGCTGCAGACTTCATTCCATTGACAGGACCGGGACGTCCAGGTGTCTTGTAAGAAGGTCCCGCCGGGTTGGGGTTCGGGGCGAAAGGAATAGTCCCTTTGTGAATCTGAGCCATGTCCATAGGGTTGCCTCCCTTCATTTGACTCTGAGCAACGCCAGTCTTGAATAGGTTCTGTGCGCTAGCCTGGGAAACATAGCCACTCGTAAGAGTCTTCGTCTGCAGATCCTGGTACTTGTTAACCTTTGTTGGAATACAAGACACGCTTTGATTGCTCACCCTCTTAAGAGCGCTGGATGGACGAACTGGAGGTCCCTTGATATTAGGAGGCTGCTCCATATCAAGCTCATCAGCATAGTCATCGCTAGTTCGACGACGCTTGGCATCCTTTGCCTGGTATTGAGGTCCACGTGCAGGTGGAGGTCTTGAAGGTCCATCCTCGTTAGCATCTCGAAGTGGCCTTTTGGGGCCAGATTTAGAACCATTTGTCAAGTTAGTATTGACAGGTCGTCCTATGTCATCTTGCGATCTGAAGATTCCAGAGTTCATACGAGAAGGAGGACGAGGCGGTCCCTCTCGCTGCACCGAAGCAGACTTGTCCTGCTGTAGACTGTACTGAGGTGGACCATTTGGCTGTGACCGAACAGCTGGGGGCGGCGCAGGGGTCTTCTTGGCCTTCTCAATGATTGCCAGTCGGTCTTGAGCTGCTTGACGCTGAGCATTCTTCTCACGCTTCTGTCGCTCTTCCTCTTGGCGACGAATGGCTTCTTGCTTCTTCTTGTCCTCTTTCAATGCTGCGCGATCGCGCTCAATCTTGGCCTTCTTCTGTGCAGCCAAATCGAGACCTCTAGGCCGCCCATTTGATCCGGTAGAAGCACCAAAGTTTGGTGCTGATTGCTTGGGCTGTGTAGAGGCCTTGCTTGCCTTGCTGATTGTTTGAGGAGGTTGAGAGCTTGTCGAAGCACCAAAGTCCTGATACCCGCTAGCAACAGAGTTGCCAGGGTGTAACTGTGAGCCAGTGTTGACCTTGATGTGAACGGTAGGTGCCGCCTTTGTCTTCGCCGCTGGCTCTCGGCCTGGCTTCGCAATTCGCCTCATTTCCTTGGGGCGAGATAGTTGTCCGGGAATGGCAGATCTGTGAGCAGAAGGAGGAGGTACCAAAGCAGGTGCATCGCCCATATCAAGCTCCTGGTCAGCGGCTTTGGCCTCTGTCTCCTCCTGAGGCTTTGCCCTTCGCGGGCTGGTTCGGGTTGGCTTAGGTGTAGCCTTAGGAGCAGGTGTTTCAACCTCTTTCCTGGCAGCGACCTGCTTTTCCATGTTGGCAAGCTTCTCCTGCTCTTTGCTGAAAACTCTGGCCTTTTCCCTTTCCTTTTCGCGCTCCTTCTCCAGTTTCTCCATCTGCTCAGCCTGGACTCTAGCCTCTTTCTCCCTTCTCTTCTCCTCCTTCTCGCGTTCTACTGAAGCTCTTGTGCGCTTAGCAACTGGTCGAGGTGCAGTTGACTGCTGATCGGTAACAGTATCGCCACTCCTCTGGGAGTCAATGCTTGCCTTAGGAACGATTGAATCCAAAGAAGGATCAGGGAAAGTTCCAAGCTGAGCTCGAGATGGCGAGAGCAGGGATGATTTGCCTTCGGCGCTCAGAGCTGCGCTGCTGGCGATCAGGCCCTTGGAAGTGCTGAGAATGGATGACATCTTGTTCTTGAGATGCTTTAGAGGACTGTCACGGAAGAGCCTCGTTGGAGACTTGGAGGGGGATGAGGAAGAAGGTGCAACAGCAGTGGCTGGTCTCACAGAAGCGTTCGTTACCGATATCGTCTTCTTCAATGGGCTTCCCTCCTCTGGATCCGAAGCTGGGATAAGTGGAACAGCAGGCACCGATACAGACTTGGAGTGTCCAAGGTATGCAGGTCGCTGGGGCTTGTTGGCCCGAGCCGGTGATCGGATACTGTCACGGTCTTCACCCAGGTCAAAAGATCCAAGAGTCTGCTTGCCGTGGA
This sequence comes from Fusarium fujikuroi IMI 58289, assembly GCF_900079805.1. NCBI lineage: Eukaryota > Fungi > Ascomycota > Sordariomycetes > Hypocreales > Nectriaceae > Fusarium > Fusarium fujikuroi. The sequence continues at coordinate 874,751 of NC_036623.1, read as the reverse complement.
TTCCTTCCATTACATCGGCAGTTCGGCTCTTAGAAAGTGACGGCCTTGTGGGTGTAGGAGCAACAGGCTGTTGTGTAGTGGGAGGGACAATCCAATCATCATCTTCGTCTTCGGGAAAAGCACCTGGAGTTGTTGTGGTCTCCAGCTTTCTGGGCGATGATGACTTAGGTTCAGGTACTGACTGAGATACAGGTTGTGGCTGCTGAGAGTTGGTAATGCTGTGGATTGACTTCGAGGGTCGACTTCCATTTGGCTGCGATTTACCGAGTACACTGATTCGGTCCTGTAGCATCTGGGTGTATGTCTTGTTGTGGTGGACAGCAAGCTCCTCAGCGTTCTTAGGCTGTTGAGGCACTGTAGGGAAATCATCAACGTCCATCTCGTCTTGATCCGACTCGTCTGATGCACTGTGTTCTGCGTGGCTTGCCAGGCTTTTTCCTCTTGTGTTTCTCCCCAAGTAACTCGTCCTCTTAGGATCGACATGACTTGTTCGAGAAGCTCTGGCACCAATACTCTTACCTGCTGTGAGAGGCTCACGAGCAGGGAGAGAAGGGAATTGCAAGCTGTTGCGGAAGCCCGGGCGGACGGGACTAGGGCTGTGGCGATCAGATTGAGACTGTGCATCATCCTGGATGGCGTTCTCGTCCTCCTGGGGCTCGGCCTGAGCCTCTTCCATATCAACGTCAGTTGTCGCTTGTTGTGTCTTGATCGGCGAGGAAGTCTTGATGGGATCCTTGGCAAGAGATGTCCGTGAGGGACTTGGCTGAGGGAAAGCAATGGCTTCATCCAAGGCAACAGGGTCAATATTTGAGGTATCTTCGTCCTCCAGGGGATCAAAGCTAGGAGGGTTGACATCTTGACTTCCGAAATAGCCAGAGTCGCCCTGCGTAGCCGGTTGAGATTTGGCTGCTGGAACTGGTTCTGATGCTTCTTCAACGGTCATGTGGGCGTCCTGGTCCGAGTGAATGGCTTGGGCGTCATCTGAAGGCTGTGCTGGCGCGTCTTCGATTGGTCCATCAGAGGTAGGAGGCGCTGACTTTGGCGATGGAGCGTGTCTTCTGGGCGAAGAAGACTTTGCTTGGTTCACAAGCTCCCTTTGAGGAGACTGAAGAAGAAGATGTTGCGCGAATCGGTTTGCTGAGCTCGATGGTGTGCCCCCAAAAACATTGGATAAGGGCTTCGAAGGGTTAATATGTGTTATTTGTGGACATTTGGTGGCTAAGCTTACCACTCTCGGCTCTGTGATCAATTTTCGTGCTGTTCGAGGTGTCTTGCCACGGAGTCTTCCAGGTGTTTTGAATGTTTCGGCGATGTTCCTACCAAGCGGCCAGTCAGTACATCGCGTCAAAACAAGGATCAAGACGCGTACGTTTCGTTCTCGTTGAAGATGTTGGCCATGTGCTCATTGAGCCATGAGAACTCATTGTGAGCCGCGTATGTGAACTCGTCTACCTCAACATCAACTATCTGAAGGGCAGAAGCGCGCTCATCAGCGACCCAAGCAGCTGAGCCGGTTGGAATGCGCGGTCCTCGCATGGCCGCCATTGCGTCGGTTGAAAAGGGGCGCGTGTGGAGATGATTGGAGTTGATTATCAACTATTGTTCGTGCGATATTGGCTATGTACTCATCGGGTTGGAAGGTCGGGATGAAGTCGAAAAGTTTCGTGTGTTGAAAGTTGTGAACTCGAAGTGCGAGAGGAGCTAGGTCTCAATAACAAAGAGGGATGTTTACCCGTATGCCGAATTCAGACTAGCGTTGATGGATTTCCCAGCTCGGCAGTGGGGCTCACTCAAGCTTCTATTCACGGCCAGCGAACGATGAGGATGTATTTCTTATGAAACAGAAGCATGTAAACAAAGTATTATAGGTCTCGGCGGGTTAATAAAGCGCATATAATGGCTTCTATTCGTTTATAGTTTCTACGGAAGTTAATAACAGCTCACTCTGAGCTGCAGGGCTATAACCGTTGTGCCGAAGCTAGACTTCAAGTACCTTTCTTAACGCCCGGCCAATTTAATGATATCAGCCAACACGTGCTGATAACGCCTTATCGGTCGCAACTCTCTTGTTTACTTTCGCGTTCCCCTCCCCCTTTGGATGCGGAGCGACGAAACATAGCAAAAAGATTCAACGAAGCCGCGGACTCAACCTCGCCCAACATGAGGGTTATTGAAGTAATTATTGACGTGAGTACTTGGTTCATACTATTTCCCTGCTATATCCATTCTGACTTTTCTTTTTTTACAGGGCTTCAAGTCTTATGCCGTGCGTACCGTGATTTCAGGATGGTAAGCCAACTATCAAAACATTCGAGGAACAATAACCAACATATACAGGGACGAGAGTTTCAATTCGATCACCGGCCTCAACGGTAGTGGAAAGTCCAACATCCTCGATGCGATATGTTTCGTTCTCGGAATTACAAACATGTCAACGGTTCGAGCGCAAAATCTACAGGTCAGTCACCGCCGATTCGACCACCTTTAGTACATACTGACGACAACCACAGGACCTGATATACAAGCGCGGTCAAGCTGGTGTGACAAAGGCCAGCGTCACAATTGTCTTCGACAATCGAGAAACCAAAAAGTCCCCGATCGGTTTCGAAGAATATGCCACCATTAGTGTTACACGACAGATCGTCCTTGGAGGAACATCCAAGTACCTCATCAACGGCCACCGCGCTCAACAACAGACAGTGCAAAACCTATTCCAGTCGGTGCAGCTCAACATCAACAGCCCCAACTTCCTCATTATGCAGGGTCGCATCACAAAAGTCCTCAATATGAAGGCTGTAGAGATCTTGGCCATGATAGAGGAAGCTGCCGGAACCAGAATGTTCGAGGATCGTCGAGACAAGGCGCTCAAGACAATGGCCAAGAAGGAAACCAAGCTAGTCGAGCTTCGAGAGCTCCTCAAGGACGAGATTGAGCCCAAATTGGAGAAGCTGCGAACTGAAAAGCGTGCTTTCCTAGACTTCCAGCAGACTCAAAACGACCTGGAGAGACTGACTCGAGTGGTTGTTGCGTACGATTATCTGCGCTACCAAGACTCTCTAAGCCAGTCAGCAGCAGATCTCGAAGGAAAGAAGCAAAGGCGGCGCGATCTGGAGGAGTCAGCAGCTCGTCTGAAGAGTGAAATTTCTCATCTTGAAGAGGATGTGAAGAAAGTGCGAGCTCAACGAGACAAGGAGCTTCGAAAAGGAGGCAAGGCTTCAGCACTAGAGGAGGCAGCCAAGAAGCACTCGAATGAGCTTGTGCGACTAGCCACCATTCTTGATCTGAAGAAGTCCAGCTTGGCAGAGGAAGAAGAAAAGAAGGTGGCTGTTGAGAAGACGGTCTCAGAGTTGGAAGCCACCCTCCAGGAGAAGACGGCCGCTTTCGAGAACGCAAAGGCTCGGTACGATGCCGCCAAAGAAGACCTGGAACAGCAAAACAGAGACGCTGAGTCTAAGGAAGAACTTCTTCAAACTCTACAGACAGGTGTGGCCTCCAAAGATGGCCAAGAGAACGGCTACCAGGGTCAACTTCAAGATGCAAAGAATCGTGCAACGACGGCGGCAACAGAGCAAGAGCAAGCAAAGATCAAGATTGCGCATTTGGAAAAGCGTGTCAAGGAAGAGGAGCCTCGTGCAAAAAAGGCGAAGGAGCAGAACGCCGATCTTCTGCGCGATCTTGAAGGCCTGAAGACACAAGCCCAGAAGTTAGAGAAAGAACTTGGTCGACTGGGCTTCGAACCTGGTCAGGAAGAGCAGATGTTCAAGAGGGAGTCAGAGTTGCAACAAACAGTTCGCAATTTGAGGCAGGAATCTGACAAGCTGAAGCGTCAAGTCGCCAACACAGAGTTCAACTACGCGGATCCTGTGCCCAACTTTGATCGATCCAAGGTCAAGGGTCTTGTCGCCCAATTATTCACTCTTGACAAGGAGCACACTCAGGCCGGCACTGCGTTGGAGATCTGCGCTGGAGGACGTCTATACAACGTCGTGGTTGATACTGAGGTCACAGGTACACAGCTGCTACAAAGGGGCAAGCTACGAAAGCGTGTCACTATCATTCCTCTCAACAAGATCGCTGCTTTCAAAGCCTCAGCACAAACCATCGCTACGGCTCAAAACATCGCACCTGGCAAGGTTGATCTGGCGCTGTCTTTAGTTGGCTATGATCACGAGGTGTCAGCAGCTATGGAGTATGTCTTTGGCAATACTCTGATCTGTGCTGACGCAAATACTGCTAAGAGGGTGACGTTCGACCCGAACGTGCGCATGAGGAGTATCACTCTTGAAGGAGATGCGTACGATCCATCTGGTACACTATCTGGCGGAAGCTCACCAAACTCGAGCGGTGTTCTGGTACTTCTCCAGAAGCTCAACGGCCTGACTCGTCAACTGAGCGAAGCCGAAGGTGCTTTGAGGGAGCTCCAAGCCCGCATAACTAAGGAGAAGGCCAAGCTGGACCAAGCTCGCAGAATCAAGCAAGACTTGGATCTCAAGAGCCACGAGATCAAACTTGCTGAGGAGCAGATCAGCGGCAACTCTTCGTCTTCCATCATTCAGGAAGTCGCGAATATGAAGTCAACCATTCAAGAACTCAAAGAGGGTATATCCGAGGCAAAGACTCGACAAGCAAAGGCGATCGCCGACATAAAGACCATTGAGAAGGATATGAATGACTTCGACAACAACAAGGATGCCAAGCTCGTCGAACTGCAGAAGGCACTTGATAAGCTGCGAGCTGGCCTCGGTAAGAACGCTGCCGCCGTAAAGACTCTGCAAAAAGAACTCCAGGGTGCACAACTCGACGCCGAGCAAGCGGGTGTCGACTTGTCTGCTGCTCGAGAACAGTTGCAAGAAGTCGAGATCGCCATCAAGGCCCAGCAGAAAGACATTCAAGACCTAGCAGAGCAAAAGGCTGAACTCCAGGAAACGCACGACACTGTTCAGGCTCAGCTTGATGATGAACGCGCCAAGCTGCATCAATTCGATGACGAGCTTCGAGCTTTGGAAGATGCCACTCGCTCCAAGAACTCACGCATTGCTGAGGAGAGTCTCGAAATGCAGAAGCTTGGTCATCTTGTAGAGAAGTTCCACAAAGAGCAACAAGGTGCTGCCGAAAAGGTCGCCCGACTAGAGAAGGAGTTCGACTGGATTGCGGACGAAAAGGACAAGTTTGGTCGCAGCGGAACTCCGTATGACTTCAAGAACCACAACATTGGAGAGTGCAAGTCAACATTACATAACTTGACTGAGCGCTTCCAGGGCATGAAGAAGAAGATCAACCCCAAGGTCATGAACATGATCGACAGTGTTGAGAAGAAGGAGGTGTCGCTCAAGCACATGATCAAGACTGTGATCAGGGACAAGCGTAAGATTGAAGAGACAATCGTCAGCTTGGATGACTACAAGAAGAAGGCACTTCACGAGACATGGGAGAAGGTCAATGGTGACTTTGGTAACATCTTCTCCGAGTTGCTTCCCGGGGGCAGCTTTGCCAAGCTCGATCCTCCCGAGGGCAAGACTATTAGCGATGGTCTTGAGGTCAAGGTCTGCCTTGGTAAAGTGTGGAAGCAGAGTTTGACGGAACTGAGTGGTGGGCAAAGGTATGCAATCCCTGACTATCACTGACATACAAATGCTAATGCTCTGACTTTTAGATCGCTGGTTGCTCTATCTCTCATCATGGCTCTGCTCCAGTTCAAGCCTGCCCCTATGTACATTCTTGACGAGGTTGATGCCGCGCTGGATCTCTCACATACCCAGAACATCGGTCGTCTCATCAAGACCCGATTCAAGGGCTCGCAGTTCATCGTCGTCAGTCTGAAAGACGGTATGTTCCAGAACGCGAACCGCATTTTCCGCACTCGCTTCAGCGAAGGTACCAGTATGGTGCAGGCTCTCACGCCAGCGGATATGAAGTAATGATGTTGACGGCAACTGGGAAATGCCCGGAATGAGTGTATGACAAGGACTAGACCGGGTTTTGTACATGAGGCGTCGGGCTGGATGGGGATGTATGATGTATTTTAGGCATTGGGATACCATGTGATATCGTTTGATTTAGTAACGTCAAGGCATGCATGGCCTGCAATTTCTTGAAAGCTTCGAAAGTGCTTCATTATTCAGGAGACAAGTTGATTGCGTGATGTGATCGTAAATATTAAATTGACTTGTATCCCCTCAAATAATGTTGTATGTCAGGTAACTGTTTCTCCAGGAACACAGAATACCCTGGACGTAACAAATTATGATCAGTGCCATTCAATCTGTCGATGTGTTGATCAACTTGGTCCAGAGCCCTCATGTATCACAGTTGTCCTACTCTGAAGATCCCAATCTGTTGCTCAGCTCCCAGATACCGAGCCAGCTCGGCAGGAAGCTCAACATCCATGTTCAGTCCTATGGTATTTTCCCCGCCGATCTTGACTTCAGCTAAGGAATAGCCTCTTGAGTGAATTTCTCCCTCGTTTGGGAACGACACTGGCAACAAAAATTCCTTTTCAGGTCTGGCTTTCAAGCCGTGGCTAATTTTGGCTGCGACTTGTTGCAAAATACCCTGTAGTCCTGAATCTGTCCAGGGAAACCTCAAGACAAGAAAGGAACCTTCAATATGGCCCAACAAACGGCTTGTCTTGTCTGGATCAGGAATCCAGAGGTCGACTTCGATGTTGGCTAGCAACGGGAAGTGTTCACGTGAGATGGCTTGCCAAACATCTTTCTGACCAACTTCAGAGTCCCGTCGAGCAAGCGTATACAGACGATCAAACTCTGAGTGCTTGAATGAGACAACGTCGCGCTCTAGCTCAATTCCACGACATGACTGAACAGGGAAAACCCACAGACTGTGTGTAACAGCCCGCTTCCCTTCCGGCTCTGCCCCGGGGAGCCGGCGATCGGGCGATCTGCCAGGGCCGATGTCCATGTCTCGGAGGGCCACGCCGGCCCGCGAGTGGGTCTGCCGGAGGACATCGCTGCAATCCACGGGAACGGGAGGGAAGAGGATCAAGACGGGGACGAGGAAAGCGACGAGGGTGACGGTGAGAAGTATGAGCGACACGGCGTCTAGGTTGCACACAAAGTGCTTAGTGGCAACCACTCCATCACGGATGCGTATACCTGAGAGCATAGTTGTCATTTTGCTCAGCCGCTGGGCGAGGGCTGAATCGCGACCTGCAGCGGTAAGATAGCCCTGCAGGCGCGGGATCAAATCCGTCATTTACCGTCGACTGCGCTAAACACTAGGGAGGGAGGACTGAGTCGACTTGGGTTAGGATGAGTTGAGTTGAGTTGAGTTAACCTCAGAGATGCAAAGCGCCTCTCGCACGAGCTGCGCAATAGGGGGAGACCCAGGATCTGAGAGCTGAAGTCGACGTTAACGTGCTAGTCCGATATTGATCAGTCTCGTTCTTGAGTATTTACAGATCTTTGTTGTTGTCGGCCAAGTTGTGGTGGCCTTTGCTGTATGTATGTGTATGCACGTATGTGAGCCCACACACTGTAGGGTCGACTAGTGATTTAGGTTTGTTTCGAGTTTTCATTTCCCCTCAAGTGTCATGATAGGCCCAGGATGCTGAATCTCCAACTACTCACTTCTGTACCCCTTCGGCGGCCACGGGCCTCCGATTCTCCCTGAGCGCACCTATCGCATCGTTTCGTTTTAAATTACGACCGGGATATTCAGAGTCTCAAACTAAGCCCCTTGCTTGAGCTCTCTCAGTACCATGGATGTTGCGATATAAAACTCTGCTAGGCTAGGTTGCCTCGTGCTGGACTGGAATGGCAGGGTTGGAAACGTGAAATGCTAGGAAGCAAGCACCCATCACATCCACTCTTTTACGCAAGGAGACAGGGTCTTGTTCCCCTGTAACTTAGGGACGCATTTTGACAACACGTCTTCTCCACAGGATCCGGAATGCGTAGCCGCTCAGCACAGTTGCTATGCGTTTTGTCGTCCCGCCTATCCGATGTAGTTTGATATCATCGTACACATAGCATGAGTGATATGTGCCGTTCTTCCAAGGATACAAGACATACCTCCTCCCTGATCTGATAACGACGGAGGATGTGCTATTGTAAAGACGCCATGCTAACTACAATACCCCGCTGATCATGGATTACGTGTCTCGGCCAACCACATAGACAAATGCTTTCGCAGCACTTGTTTGTATCCTGCAGCATCCTGGGAAGATCTGAGTTGGTCGGAGAGAAAGAAATACCGAGCAGAGCCACCAGCGGAACGGTTCAGCCGTTTCCCACCAACCTGTCAACGCCAGGGACCCTCTTTGACTGTCTTGGTCGTTGAACCTTGGTGCCACCAACAAGACACTTGACGGTAAATGTGTCAACTGCCAACGGTCTCACTTCAGCTATACTGGGGTAGAGGCATCAAATAAGAAGTCAGGATTACTCTGATCAACCCTGATGAAGAGCCCTCGTTTCTACGAATTTATTGGCCAACATAAGCGCGCTCCTTTGGGAATTCATGCTTTGTTTTGACTGCAACACTGTGCGCTGTCAAGCAGCGTAATGTTGTTGTCTTTGATCATCACAAGTAAGTCCCGGAGTTAACCAGGTAGTTTGTTGAAGAGGTGGGTCAATTCCCGTCTGATCCTGGTGTTCCTCATGGCGGCTGCGACCACCAGAAAATCCTCGTTGCATTGATCGCCATGAGGCTGGTCGGAGATACTTCTGCTTTCATCCAGAGCCTCCATTCTTGGATTCCCTGTCGTGCCGACACGCTGACTCGTAGTAAAAGTAAGCACAAATGGCTGTTGTACTTGGCCCAGAAGAGTCACGAAGCTGTCAAGCAGGGATCAACAGGTAACTGTAACTGGCAAAAGAAATTGTTTGATTATACCTTTTTGGCCTCATTGAGCCAAATCGAGTCTCAGCGTGTCAGAAGTGCGTTGTGGGCTTTACGACATGTCTTGGGTATTAAACCGACTGTCATAAGCCCGCAGATCGTAGCTCAGGCCGGAACTCCATACCCATAGAGGAAGTTGTGAAATGCGGTGAGATAGAGGCACAACCATTCCCTTTGATAACCATGGGACTGTTGGTAGCGTGGCATACAAGCATAGTTATCTCACTTCGCTCTACCACAAAAGCCTGGGAACAGATCGACGGATAATGCTGAAGACAAAAAGCAAGCCGGAGACTCGGGTCCGCGCCCCACCGATTAACTTTCAGGCTGAAAAGCATGCCTTGCTGCAATTTCCACATCTTGTTGCAAGGGAAGTCCTGGGATCTTGAAGGATGAACGAAAATGAGGCTCGATATTGGCAGCGGTTCTGATCCATCTCCACCGCCATGCCCTCCCCGCAACCCCTCAATGGTCTAGCGGTGACGATAATGCAGACAAACTCCGCCAATGCCAATTTGCTGTGGTTGGGATAGCTATGCCCAACGCAAGCTCTCGTTCTTTCAATGATCCTAGTTTCGGTACGTGAAACGGCTTTGAAACAGGCAAAAAACCATAGGTGAAGACCTTTCGTGGACTCTGTGGAGATTTTATGCCTCAGTTGTCTCGATACAACAGCAACAAAAAGAACCCCAGGGATCCGTATTTGGATAGTACCCTGGCTCCTTCTCGGACATTGCACTTCGCACGATGCTGTAATCATCTCTCGCTGTGATAGAAGCTCTCCCATCCTATCAAGATCCGTATCACTGTGAAAGAGTCCTTACTCCCTAGATATGGAGACCGCCAAGCAGCGCCGGTTAGTTTTGGATTGAGTCCAATCCTGACGAAGGCTTTGCGTTTATGAATACGAGGAATCAATTGGTTGTAGTGCCGAGTTTTACGCCCACTTCAGCAACAACAGACGCTGGTCGTGATAATGTTGGTTTCGATCTGTCAGATCACGCTCGCAGTAATGCTCTTCAAAATCACCAATGCCCCCAGCCAGAGTTACCCCGACGGACTATATGGTCGTATCAGATCCAAGCACACTGCAGCTTTAGTCCACATCTTGTCGAGGAAGGATGAAAGAGAACGTTTGAAGAGAGGTGGAGGACGCGTGAACAAGGATATAAATCTTCCGAAGCGCGCGCTGACCAAGAGCGCCAGCATATGCTCCTTCAGGCTTGAACGCCTTCCGATCTGCATCCAGTTTCCAACCTGTGATACATAGATGTAGTCTTTGTTAGAGAAGATGGATCAGACACTATGTCCCTTGATGCTTGGCAACTCGGCCAAAGCGGATCAGTGTACTGCGGAATTTCGGTGACCTGACCCAAGACTTTTTGAGCATAAGTGGTCACTGGTGGGAGCTGAGTGAAATGGGCTGTATTCTTTGTGGGCCGTTTGTTGGTTGTCGCGTTTGGCTAGACCAGGGCCAACACCGTAATCCTCCAGACTGGCGGCGTGTTTCCTGTCCACTGCACTCTGGCACAAACTGTCTAGGATTATGCGGGCCTTTTCTTGAATCGAGGTATTCGTGTTTTCGAATAGTAAAGGGAACCTAAAGAATCTAAGTATTCGGCATATTTAAGTTCACGACCTTCAAGTTAGTCTGCTCGACCCGATCACTCGGATTATTGGTTCGTGGCTTTGGCACGTTCCAGAAAATAACTAAGCTAGCTTGGCGGGAAGCTCCTGGTCTATAGTAACCAGGGCTCCTCCTATTACCACTCACCATCTAGTTGCAAGAGGATCGTTTTGTCTGTGCTCAGATACACATGGGTCTTGACGGTAGGGCTTGTTAACGCCGATGAACGTCGGTGCCGGCTCCGATAATCAAGGCGTTGAGGCTTGAGGAGCAACACCAATATCATCGCACAGGACTATGCAGCGTTATAGTACCGCATACATAACCTGCATGTGCAAGATGGAGCTTGCAGAGCTAGCTCTGGCTAGCTTGCATGGTATCACTAAGCACCACGTCTGCAAGCTTCATGCACTGAGGGTACCAAAATATGCAGCGTTGAACCAACAGGGTATGGTCAACTGTTGGATCATTTCAGGGCTATTCTGGTCTCGAAACTGGTTTGGCGGAGTAGTCGGAGGTCCCATGGTAAAAACATAGGCTTGTAATATAGTAGATCGTTTCAGGGCGATCAGTACTCGATCAGGCCTCTAGTAGAAGCATCGGAGGCTCATCCGTGGTTGTAGTACTATAGCAGTGGTATGGAAACCATCCTCTCAACTTATCCAAAGACTATGATGGATGGTATGACCTGGTTTGATGCAGGATGGCAGAGCTGAAAACAGGGAATCAACGACATGTATGCCTGAAATTTGCCACAAGCTCGCCCGCAGTTTGAGTCTCGAGAACGAATGTTCAATGTCCACCATACATCGTCATGATGCCGATGACAAGAGAAAATAAACTGTTGAGCCAGAGTCAACTCCTGACAGCCATGACCCACAGAGGCGTTCATTGCTGGGTTCGGCCACGCGACTACCCACACAGGCTGCCGGGAGCGGGACTTGATCCAAGCGTCAAGACATCATTAAGCCGTTTCATTTGTTGCCAGTGGCTGGGACGGATCCGGTGGTTGTTGCTCCGCGGCGCCTCTGTCAAGGGTTTCATTGGGACATGAGTGTCCTCTCCCACGGTTGCAACCCTTGTTGATGGTGCCCTATCAGATCGCCATCTGGAACCAGGGACTATGGCCGCATTTTTAATGTCAAGCCTGCCAATGACAGGTACAGGTTTGTAAGGATGAGGAAACACCTCAAGGCTGCTTTCTGTACGTAAGAAGTGGTGAACAAGATAATAAGGCCATCGAGTATCCGAATAACAGAGGCAAATCATGCTGCACTGGTGAAAACTGCAGCATATCCTTGGGGAGTCTGTCAGTTCTTTGGTCCAAAGCAATGACTTCCATCCTGACAGTCCTGGGAGGTTGCATCACCGCTGATGATTGACCTTGTCCATGGGTGATCCCTGAAGTGCCTCCCGACAAGAACAACGTCAAAAGCACAGACACAGCCTTGAACGACCCCCAAGGATTCTGTGCCATCGTTTGTGGTCGGCGTGTCTCCTTATGTCTCAGTTATTATAGAGGTTCGTACTGATTTGTTATGTCAGCCTCATTTCACTGATTGTATCAGGCTGTCCACTCGCGTGGCTGACTGAAGACTGAGACCATTATGTCTGGCCAGTAAAAACCCGAGCTGGAACGATCGACAATGCGATATCGTTTTGTATGCAAGAAGATAGTCGTATATCTGGACTTGAACGTCCTGGTGAGCAACTTTTTCAAGTTGAGTAGGGGTCAGAAGGAAGGCGAAAATTAGGATAAGGCTATTTCGCATTCTTTAGCTGCATTAGGTCAAGGCCAGATGGATGGACGAATACATACCTGCATGATGAATGAATACATCCAACCCTTCCCCATCCATCACAAACTTTTTAACTGGAACATGGTAGCTCATCAAAGCCAGGGGAGCGGTTCCGACTGCAAAGAATTAAGGCCGACCCATCAGCTGCAAATGTCCGTCTGCGGCTTCGGCACTGTCCCAGTGTGGTAAAGCTTTAACGGCATTTCCTAGAGGTACGTAGGCACAGAGAAGAAACAAGACCCAGGAGATCGGGCGCATTCCAACCATTCCATGTCAAACAAAACGGAGCTGGTTCGGGGGTATTCGTATCCTTGTCAGTCAATTATCCATGAAATACAAGATTTCGGGGGTAGAAACGAAAATGACCAAATGGGAGAGGAGTTTGTTATGTAGGTGCCTTAGGCCAAGTGAATGGAAAGAGGAAAGAAAGAACTTTCCTATGCCTAGCAAGGTAAGATTGGATCGGATTGGCAGGCATGAACCTAATGGATGAGGTGTAGGCAGGCACGCCTGTCATCGATGCAACTGGGGCGTGTTCCTTCCCTTCCGTCCCCTTTCACTCCATCCCTCCTACCTAACTAATCTTATCCATCCCAACCCATCCAACATCCTCCCCCCAAACTCAAGCTCAGCCCGCCCCGCGCTCCATTTGGCAATAACATCATCCATCTCGTCGACCCAATCTTTGTTATTCACCCCTGTCTCTCGATCACCGTCCTGACTAACCCCATTGAACGCGCCGTTCAAGGGCTATATGTCATCGTCAGCTCCAAACCTCATATCACAATTGTCGCTCTTTACTCGACGCGTACTAGTTACCTTAGCAGTGGATTGGAAATCTGCCCCAGCCTTTACAAGCGCTCTCAGAGCCTTGTCTCTCTCCCACCAATAAGTCATATATGTTAAGACGACTTCAACTGCCTCTATTATTAGCTGACCCAGCTCTACCGAAATCTTTCGAATTTGTGGAAACTCAATACCGTACGGATACCGGGACGCACACATCCACTTGAACCAGTACTCCGTACAAGACCCTGCTCGTCTTACACTCACTCCTCCACATGTCTATCCACGTTTGTTTGTGCTCGAAAAGCTTTTCTTGACGGAGCTCTTATCCTTCTTCGTGAGCTTCTGATACTGTTACCTCTGCTCAAAGTCACCTATTTGTGTCTTATTCCCAGTGCCAGAGTCACATTCCAGCCCGGGCCATCTACCCGTGGTTTGATGACCTGCTTGTCAGTGGGCGTGGGATCGGTCCCCTCGTCAGGCAGTCAAAGGGCACCAAGCTTAAAGCTCTTGGCCGGTTCCCGGGACCCACGAGCTCAGGCTCTCTCATTGAACAACGATTTGACGCCCCGTCAGGCTTGCATCTTGCATACGACAGGCTCCTACTTCAGGGAACAAGGACGTTTTTGGCCTTCAACCTCATCTCCAGGGGCTCAGCCAACTGCTTGACCAATCCACTCTGAAGTCAACCGTGTCCCCGCTGCTGCCGTTTTTCTGATATACGCCCCCTACGTGGATCTGGAATCAGTAACCAATCTAACATCTTCCCTACGGCAAAGAGCCCTGACAACTTTGCATCGATCAATCTCTCCTCCCTGTCACAGGTGACAGTGCCCCTCCGTTCCCCAACCGCGATACATGCATTCCCTTATTGTCGTTGAAGGCCCCTCTCGCATTACCTTACAACTATCTCAGACCTCCCTCGTCAGTGACTAAAGAACCATCTTGCAAACCGCCGCGTGACACGAGAACTAGGTTCAAGCTCCGTGTACGAGATTTATCAAAGTGTGACAACAGAGTCACAACTACTAATCCTTCCCTTGACCTCGACTTCTTCTTGGGCACGTCTGTAGGAAGCTTTTGGACCCCTAAAGGCACCTTGCACCCTTTGCCGTCCTTCAGATCTTGAAAAGGATTTGAATTACTGGTCAACCCGCGATAGCGGTTCTAATATTCACTGTTTGTGAAGACACGCCCGTTGAAAACCCGTTCGAAACACCCCTGACCCTCTGCACAGTGTTATTGAGACTGAACTGCCAGTAGCCAGCCCTTGGTTACGCGCACCTTTCTGCTCCATCGGAGTATCTCGAAGAACGACCTGTCCACCTTGCTGCTTAACATCACTATTCCATAACTGAAGCAACTCTAGCCAGTAAACAAACCTTTGGAAAGCATGCGAATCGCGACCTGTTGACTAGATTCTTTTCTACTTCAACACCATTGAAGCATCGAGTCACTTAATATCGCATTAATCGACTAGTCACAATGGGAGACTACTACCATCACTTCCTGTCTTCGATGTCCGGGGCAGGGATGAATCCCGCGACATCCCCGGAGGAGATGCTCGACCCTCGAATGCATGGAGCACCGATGCCGATGGTATCTGCGCCGTTACCCGGTCCGTATCAGCAACTTGGATATTTTACCGGGTTTCCAGATCCCATGATGTTCAATCAGAACAAGTCGCAGAAAGCTCGCAGAAAGTCTGCGGCTGGTACCCCTGCAGCAGTTGATCATGTCAAGCATCGAAGAACACGATCAGGCTGCTTCATGTGCCGCAGTAGGAGAGTTAAGGTATGTAACTGAGGACCGAGTAGGAAGCATACCTAACTATCCCAGTGCGACGAAACCAGACCAATATGTGAACGTGCGTGTAGTCTTGCAGGGACTTGTTGATTTGGAGATGGAAATGCTAACAGTCTCAAGGTTGCAAGAAGGGAAATAGAGAATGTGTCTACCCGGACCCCCCGTCATCAAAAGGATCCTCAGCCTCGAGCGGCAAATCCAAAGATACTGCAACTTCTGCTCAACAAACCAGTCCAACTTCGTCCAAATCAGAGGATGACGAGGACATCGAGCAAGAGAGTAAATTAGAAATGATTGTGGACCAAGAAGAAGATACTGAAGACCAAACCAAGTCTTCGGTACTCTCCAGACAGTCAAAAAGTGTCTCGCCATCGACCGCAACAGCAACACCAAGTAGCCTTGCAGCTGTCTATTCCTCCTCCGAGTTTCCTATACAGACAGGCGAAGCCGACTGGTCACATCTACCACCGGAGTACCAACAAGGCCTCTCCTTTTTCGTGGAAAACCTTAACCATTTCAATTATTGTATACCCCTGGACTCGGATGGCTTTTTTACAAAGATTCTTCCGAATATGGCCACTCGCCACGAGCCCTTGCTCAACGCGCTCGTAGGCTTCTCTGCATACCATATCACTCTTCGAAACCCACAGGGAAAGCTCCAGGACTTCTTACAGTATTACAACAAGAGCGTAACGCAGCTCTTGGGCTTGTTTAAGAGACGAGAAAAGCCTAACGTTGCTACTCTTCTCACTATTCTGCAGCTTGCCACTATCGAGGTATTTTTCAATCCTTTCTCGCCACCCAGTGTTCATATTCTAACTGTACTGCTTAGGAGTATTTTGGCGACTGGGTCAATCTAATGGGACACCAAAAAGCAGCTTTCGAAATAATAACGAGTATATTCACCCCCCAGACAGTGATGCAGACGCCCGTTGGCCGCATGTGCCTCAGCTGGTACGCGCGATTCGATAACTTCGTTGCCCTCATGGGAGGATTCCCTACCGATCTGCCGCGCGAATGGTTTCAAGCGATGTTGGACTTTTATCAATCCGGGATTACGTCGAACCCAGATGAGTTACATTGGAAAATCGATGCGTGGTCCGCACGGCTTCGCCTGATCTCTTACGACATGTCGATTTTGTTCGCCCGAGGTAGTAGAGGGCAGATATCCCAGGAGGACTTTGTGAAAGAGCATGAACTCTTGAACCAACAGCTCATAGAGTGGAAGGAGAAACGCGACCCTGCCCTGCAGGATCCCAAATATCTTATCAAGGATTTTCCTCCGGCAGAAACTCTCGACCCGGACGACTTTGTCAATCCCTATACGGTTGGAATACTTTACGATTTCCCCCTGTTCGACGTCACAGTTCTATGCGCAGAATGGAATAGCATCATGATAATGCACAAATGCCAATCATCAGGAATGAGACCGGACCAACTGTTTGCGGATCTAAACCGCCATGCATATAGGACATGCCAATATTTTGAAACATTGGAGTTCTGGCCTTCAACTCCAAGAGGCGTTTTGGTTCTGATACAAGCATGTATTGCTATTGCAGCTCTTTTCTGCCCTCAGGATGCGAGGCATCACATGTGGTTCCGCCGGAAGTTTGCTTTACTAGAGACTATGGGGTAAGAACAAAACTCGTCTACATCCTCCAGTCGAAGGGTCATAAATCGAATTATTACTAATTATTGAGTAGGTATATTCATCCTCTTCCGCTACGTACAAAAATGGCAGAGTTATTCCGAGAACCCGACTGCGTAAACTGGTGGCTGCCAAACGAAGAAGGATTCAGCCCAGTATTACAGGAAATCCGTAATTTTGCGGATGAACGGAACGCTGCAGCTGTCACAGCTCAGCAAGAAAGTGTTCGTGAGGTTCGACATATTTTCGCCAAGATGTCATTGATGGACGATGCAAATGCCCCGTCAAGCTCTAGTCCAGACTCTGCTTCAGGCCCCAGTGTTGATTCATCCGGTGCGAAGCGATGAATGTATTCAGGGGCTGGGATCTATCCCGAACCACGCAAGTGGACAGAAATTGCAACACAAACTCATGATTATTTAGATTATCCCCCTATTTTTCTTCTACCGTCCAATTCACCTTTGTGGGTAGATTTTCGAGATTGTTGTTTCTAGCAGGTACAAGATTTCGAGGCAGGCAACCAGTTACGACACTTCTTTTCCTTGGCCAGAAGGAAACTTCGTGGTCTGTTTCGGGGTTACACACGCAAGAATAGAGTAAGGAATCATTACGCGTGGTAGGGTAGATAAAACGCATTTACAGTCATGATGCTGGCACGTGGAGGAGTTATTGGAAGATTGTGTGTTTCAACAGGCATTTTGATGGTACCAGTACCACCGTCAGGTTGGTTATGTATTGACTACTGAGGATGATTGTGTGGTCAATTGTGTTATTATACAGTGGGCAGGTAACTCTGCCATGCTATACTACCATATCCTGAAAGACAAGATATGAAATCAAATGGATATCGCCTCGATCCGTCTATTACTTCTCATCCTTTTTGGTTTCGTCCTCTAACTTGATATCTGTGGTCTTTGCCGCATCCTCTGAGGATTTGTCCTTGGCCTCTGAGGATTCAGGGGCATCCACATCTGGTGCTGAGTCTGCAGATGCGTTTTCCTTTGTCGGCTCGTCCTCTGCAACGTCCGTATCTGTAGATTGCGCAGACTCGACAGAGTCCGCGGCCGGCTTATGTTCATCCGTTTGAGTGTCATCATCGTTTGCAGAGTCTTGTTCTGAAACAGACCCGACGACTGTCTGGTCGGCATCATCGTCAATTTCTTCATCTTCATCGTCATCATCATCTTCATCTTCTGCCTTCTCAGCTGGGGGATTGTGGGACTGTGCCCCGGATTCTCCCACGACTGATTGCTCAACAATAACAGGGACATCAGCCACTTCTGGCTCCTCCTCCACGGGCGAGGGAGCGGTCAGGTGCATATCCTTTAGTTTCCTGGAGACTCCAGCGGGTTCCTCCTCCTCGGCTTCAATGACAGTTGTCACAGCACTTCCCGTTGAAGGACTACTTCGAATGTGTCGTCGAGTATTTGTCCTTGTTGGATGCATGTTGTCTTCTTCGGCAGGAGGGCCTCGTTGATGTGATGAAGGCTTGAGGATGGTGGGAGGGGGTTTCTCGGGCTCCTGTTCAGTATGGGGTGCCTCGAGTCCCTCCGCCTCGGGAGGCAACTTGTAGTTCTCAGCAGGCAGCAGATCATACAAGTCGCATACAGTCTTAAACAGGACGTACAGTCCTGTCTCGGCTTCTACAGACCAAAACACACCACGATGCTGAAACCAGGCATGGGCGAATATGCGATGCAACCTGCGGAACACATTGACGAGATTCTTGACGCCCACATTCTTACTGTGGTTGTCATTATGGACGACAAAGCGGCTGGGGAAGATCTTCTGGTCGGTCACAACGTTTGCAGCCCAGTCCAGGGTGTGACAGCAGTAGTCGATGGCGCAGCAGCTCTTGGGCTGCTCGTGGACAGCGCAGAGGAACTGCCATTCGGAAGCGCGCATTTCAGGGCACGTGCTCGCACTGCATGGCGGGGTGTCGAAGAGGAAGCCAACGATCAAGGAGTTGCACTGTGAGATGAGGAAGCGGCAGAGCTCATAGAGCCAGATGGTCCGGTCGACGCCATTGGGAGGTGTCGCAAGCTGTAGCGCGGTGCCACGGGTGATTGGCTGGGTGTTGGAGGAAGTATGGTAGCAGTGGAGGGCGGCTAGGTGTTCTTGGAGTTGAAATGCAGAGTCGAGCTGGATCATGTTAGCTTCAAGGTTCCCACATATTAAGATGACGGCGCAAACAAGGTACCTCTTGTAGCGGTATCAAAGGAGGTCCAGCAGCCATATCTGCTGCTTTTGTTCCTGGGTGTATCCGCCGTCTAGAGCTGGCTTCAAGCTGCGATTGCTCCTGGGGTGTCGTATGAAGACTGGCTGCAGGACCGCCAGAAGGAGACATGGGTGCCATTTGAATCTCTGCAGCTGGCGGAGGGCTTGGGAGCCTAGGGGAGCTCGGTGCTAAAGATATGGCTTGCAAAATTATGGTCGTTGCTAATAAAAACTTGCGATGTTGGGCGAAAAAGATCTGGGGAGAACTGGGCGGTTAATATCACACAAGGCTGCGCTGGGTTGACAAGTGGCTGGCATGGCAAGGGGAGGCAAGAAAGCCCAGGACCATTATTCCAAGTGACGAAAAGACTTAGGCCATCTTAGTGCATTTGAGTAGGTCTCTAGACCAGTTAAATTTGGCACCCTGGTCTAGCGTCAGCTGGTTTATTACCCCCAGAAGACTATGCAGGGCTACCTTAGGCTCACCAGGGGGTCTAGGGTGGGGATTCGCTATATGCATAACAGAGAAATGCCCGTCGCATGCAGCTAAGGGGGACCGGGCAACTTATACCACGGAGCTTCTGAATGCATGGTTTCAAGATATTTTGTGAGTGCTTCTGATTGATCGAGAAGAGTCTAAACTCACGACGAAAAGAATTCGATATTTACCGACCGTTAGAATTACTCCCCGAACGTTCTTGAACTTAAAGAAAAGCCTGATCTAAACGGCCAAACGTTAACTACAACAGTCATGGATTTTGATGACGATGCCCCGCCAGAGCTGGTTGATACAACCACCAACGATGTGGATGAGGAGATTACAGTCAAGGTTCCCATCACAATTGTGACAGGTATTACTACCAGCCACTATTTATTTCATTCGCTAATAGTTGATAGGATATCTCGGTGCTGGTAAAACCACTTTGCTAAATTACATCCTTACGGCTCAACATGGCAAGAAGATCGCTGTCATCATGAATGGTTAGGACGGACCACGATTTGTCAGAAACAGCCACTAACATAGTATAGAATTTGGAGACTGTAAGTGCTCGGTTGTGAGATTGTCGTTACGTTTCTAAGTCGTACTGCAGCGCTCGACATTGAAAAGTCCCTTACTGTGAACAAGGGTGGTGAGCAAGTTGAAGAATGGTTAGAAGTTGGCAATGGCTGTATCTGCTGTTCCGTAAAGTACGTCTTGCATGTACAGCAACCACCCCCTACAGTGCTAACAGAATTCAGGGATACAGGAGTCAATGCGATAGAGTCTCTCATGTCAAAGAAAGGTGCATTTGACTACATCCTCCTCGAAACCACTGGCTTAGCCGACCCCGGAAACCTAGCCCCCCTCTTCTGGGTAGACGACGGACTCGGAAGCACAATTTATTTGGATGGAATAGTCACGCTCGTAGATGCGAAGAATATCTTGCGCAGTCTTGACGACCCCAATGGTGTTGTCGAAGGACACGACGACCACAGTCATGGCCCTGTCATGACTACAGCACATGTTCAGATCTCCCATGCTGATGTGATCGTAATCAACAAGGCCGACATGGTTACAGAGACGGAACTCAGCCGGGTCAAAGCAAGAATCCAGTCAATCAACGGTCTTGCTAAGATCCATGTAACGGAGAGGAGTGTAGTCCCTCAATTGGAGGGGTTCCTGCTTGATTTGCACGCATATGACCAATTCAATGAGTCAGACGCAAATGCTAAGGGACATAGTCACCTCGACCCTGTAAGTTCCCGCCTGATATATGATGATTGTAAGAGGTTATGTAGCTAACCGGTCAGACCATATCGACCGTCACCATACCCGTTGGCCGCCTTGAGTCAGGACAACTGGACACAGTTGATCGTTGGCTACGATCGGTACTATGGGACAGTAAACTTCCTGAAGAAGAAAAGGAGAGTGATTTCGAGATTCATCGGTCCAAGGGACGGCTTGTGTTTGCCAACGGGGAGGTCAAGATGTTGCAGGGGGTGAGGGAGGTCTTTGAGATAAATGACGGGCCGTTGGGAGACGAAACGCCCAAAGAGGGGAAGATTATTCTGATTGGAAGGAACGTAGCAGGTGTTGGATTTGAAGACAGCTTCAAAAAAGCCCTGAGCTAGCTTTTTTTACGCAGAGTAAAGAATAGAATAGAGGTGCATGATAACTCTAGGATGTCTGAGGTGTTTCATTAGTGGTGGCTGGTCACTGAAGCAGTTGAGCTCTGCTGAAGCTGAATGAATGGGAATTGACCTCCGTATCTTCTCGCCTATATTAACTACTGTTGTTAGTCGATATATCACAGTGTCTAATAGAGGCTGGTGTTATTTGTAGGCGTTGTTTGTTGGCGATGTTTGCCATGATGTTGGAGCGTCCCCACTTATTCCCGCCCGGATCATCGTCCATTCCACCTCATCCCAATGTCCAGCCTTCTCTCTCAGTGAGTTAGCCCTTCTCCAACCAGTAGCAAACCTAAAGCCCCAGGCGAATAAGGCCAGCTCTGAAAGCAAACGATCGCATCTACAAACAACATCCCTACCATTTTGTCAACCTCCGCACAAAAACACATCGACGTCGCACCGAACGAACCCTCTTGCTACGACACTTCGAATTAACAACATTGTATTCCAGCAGCACCTCCACTTTGTTGATCGCGACAAACCTCTACAGTCAATCATGAATAGGCCAGGTAGGACGCACCCCCCACGACGTTATTCCTTCGCAGCCCAGACCCCGCGCTGCCAGCGAAATCTGCAAAAACCTTCGTCATCTTTCGTATTTTTTTCGGCATATCATCACGCGAGAGAGAGCTGTGCGCCAGCACTTACGCTCACGAGCCTTGTGAAACTCCCGTGACGGCTTTCAACCCCCTCCGCGACCCTCATTGACCCTGTTCGGATGTCGCCACGATCGCTTCAATGGATCTAAACGCGGATCAGGATCAGGCTGGGGGCATGCCGGAGAGATTGCTACGAGCAGAAGGCTGGATGGTCAAGAATCAAGCAAGCAAGCGAGCATTGGCAGGATAACGCTGACGATGTCATCGAATCGTAGGGGCAGTGCCACAGACACTCCGCGGGATGCCTGGTGGCTTTGGAGGTCAACAGCAACCCCAACAACCAGGACGAGCAGGAACGAATCGATTACCGAACGGAAAACTAGGTATGCGCTTCAGAAGTGATTGCGATCTCCGCGCTGTTGTTTTGGCTGGGTTGCATCGAAGACGGCCTTAGGCTAATACCGGGGGACAAATGTAGGGAACAACAACTCTGGCTGGGCGTTTGGAGGGGTTCCCATGGCGGGAACAGGTCCCCAAAACGCAGCTCGTCAACTTGGCGGAAACGTGAGCTTCGCGCAGAGCTTGTCGGGCTCTCAACCTGCAACATCACTCGACCTATCGTACGTATATGGCTGCGGCACACATCATCGGAGCTTCAATGCCTGTCCGGTTTTGAATTATTCGAACCGAAGCTAGTCACAATGACGCGCTTGCTAATGCAGACTAGCGAATTCCCATCATTATCGAACAACGCCCAGATGTCGAACCCCAACCAGTCGTCTATGTGGTCGACAGCGGGATCGCGAAACCTGGGTGGTCCTAGTCCGCGCAACCAAGCTACCCCTCAGCAAGGTGGCCAGGATGATATGTTCAGTCCCACCTCTTCCAGAGGGCAAGGCGGGTTCAGATTCGGTAACCAAGGCAACATTGGACAACAAACTCAATCAAGCAGCGTTGACGACTTTCCACCACTGAATCAGACCTCGAATGGCGAGATGGGATCAGATCGGACGGCGAGCTTGATGTCATCATTGGGCTTCAGCTCTCAGGCCACCGGCGCTGGACCCTCGGTAAGCAATAGGGGGAATGGTCTTCTGAACGCATTGTCGGCTACGAGCCGAGCGAACGAAGCCAGGTCGCCGCCTGGCATTGGAGCCCCTGGTCGGTTTTCGTCATTCTTGCCCGCGATTCCAAATGCTTACTTTATCAGGCTCTTCAAGACCGCAAGACGGCAAACCTCCTGGCCTGGAAGAGCCCCGGCAAAAGTCTTCCAAGGAGGATGCGTTGCCAGACGATGCTTCTAATGTAGCGGATTATAACAATGCGGACTATAGCGCCACGAATTATGTGGCACAAACCATGCAAAAACGACTCGATACTGAGAACGTCATTGACCCTCTAGAGGGTATGCCAGCATCCGACAAGTGGGGTCTCAAGGGCTTGACAACGTTGATGAACAACTATCCTGACTACCACGCGATGGTTGTGGGAATGGACCCTAACTCGCTGGGTCTTGACATCAATTCTCAAGAGTTTGTTTTCTCTAAACTAGCGACCGGGGGCTTGCTAATAGGCTTCTCAGGTTGTTTTCGACTCAGATTTACTCGCTGTTTGATGACGCACCTCCTCGGCCAGTCCTCTCCAATGGAAGATTTCGATTGCCGGATTGTTATAACGTGACGAACGTGCAACCTATCGAGAGTAAAATCCAGAGTTTCAACGAAGAGACTCTATTTTGGATCTTTTACAGCTGTACGGCAGATGTAAAGCAACAAATGGCTGCAGTTGAGCTGTAGGCGATATCCTATCTGCCCACTGTATTGAAAACAACTGACTTGTTGATAGACATTCTCGAAACTGGAGGTGGCACAAGAAACTCCAGATGTGGTTGACCAAAGACGAGCACATGACTCCTCAAATACTGAGTCCTACCCATGAGCGAGGCTATTACGTCGTCTGGGACACAAACTCCTGGCGCAAAGAGCGTGTATGTGTATCTCGGAGGGGTCTAGACGATTTCATCTAACAAGCGCACAGAAAGAACTCACTCTATACTATGGCGAGCTAGATACAACACTAGGTCAGGCACAGGTTGTACCTTGATAGGAGGAGCACTGAGCACCACGATTGGAGAGAATTTCCTTTGGAACAGGTGTGCATGGGTGACTGATACGTAAGAAACGTATAAAGGGGCGTTACGGCATCAAGACAGGGCAACTGTTTCTCGTGGGGATGGGATCGGACCTGGGTTATGAATGAACGCTCTTCCATCACTGAGGGCTGGCTTATCGCCTGGATATGGGACTGTCGTGTCAATAAATGATGCTTTTCAGTTCTGCGCAATAACTGTTTGCCTTGAATGTTGTGACATATATGAGAATTCACTGTGGCCGCAATGGACGACAGGCCAGGGTTTGACTTCAATGATTCTACCCAATCATCAACTATCGGGAATCGACATTTGAAAGTGCCTCAAGGCAGCGTCTCATTTGGTTCTGATATCAATCATGTCAAGTTTGGTCATTAACATGATTAGCCGAGGATTCCCCACATGCAATTTGACGTAGCGCCCCATCTTTCAGGGTGGACTCGCTGCCGTAAGAGCAACGCTTATTACATGCCACCGACCCACGACCCAAGCTCTCTCTAGCTCGTGGGACTACAACT
Organism: Fusarium fujikuroi IMI 58289; assembly: GCF_900079805.1. Taxonomy (NCBI): domain Eukaryota; kingdom Fungi; phylum Ascomycota; class Sordariomycetes; order Hypocreales; family Nectriaceae; genus Fusarium; species Fusarium fujikuroi. Next base: position 850,574 of record NC_036623.1, on the reverse strand, counting down.
GTACATACTTATCGTCATCTCGGCATCTTTCTTGGACGGCCACCTATTCTCGGTCGAACCTGTGTAGCCTCCTAGAATTCCTCCAAACGTCCGCCTCTTCCTTGCGACTCATACATCATGGCGGACGACCAAATCTCATTGCCATATCTACTGGCCATCCTGGTCGTCTCAGGCTTGATAATACGATATCTGTTCTTTGGAGGACCGTCGCCACCTCAGCCCACACGATCCCCTGAAGCTTTCCTCCGGTCAAGAGAGATTGCAGTTGAGAGAATACAGCAAATGTTTCCGCAGGCGGATCGACGGAGTATTCTATGGGATCTGCAGCGCAACGGAGGAAACATCCAGAGCACGACAGAGCGAATACTAGCAGGACGACTGGACACGGTATGGTGAACCTGTGCTATTGCCCTTTCAGGCCTCTCGCTGACAAGTATCACCACTAGCCCCCCGTGACTTTCCAACCACCGCCTCCTCCGGGCCAATCCGCACCGAGCAGCAGCGCAGCGACGGCGTCTCGACAGCCGGATAAGCCAGCGCAGCCGGATCTTATCACCCGGTATAACCTCAAGGATAAGTTGGATACTGCGTCGCAGGAGGAGCAGGATGCCAAGGGCAAGGGATGGAGCTCGAACAGGGACGAGAGGCAAGCTTCGCTGCAGAGGAGGAGGGATGAGATGATTCTTGCGGCGCGGAGGAAGATGGAAGCTAAGCTTGCGGCTGAGAAGGCAGCTCAGGGGAGTTGATAGGATAGAAAGACGCATGATATAACTTAGTAGATAACAAGGTGGCCAAGCATTGTATTAGTTATGACGGTTGTGTTATGTCGCGTGCCCTTTGGACGGAGACAAGTGTCTGGTTTTCTTCCATGATACTCATATTTAGACAAACATGTATTCGTATCGACACTTGATTAATCATTTAACCAACCTCAAGAGCTTAAAGTGCTTGTATAGCGTGTTGTCAGATCCGCATCGACGCTGGTTAGCATTCCGCGTGGCTTGTAAGCCAACCCTGTTTTACTGCATATCGATTATCTTCCGTTGATCACATGCGCAAACAATTCAAGCAGTGTTTCCATCTTGCTAGCAGACTTAAAATATCGCCATGCCGAGAACTCTGCCACAAGTCTGATAACGCATTTCTAGGCTCACAATATTTCACTCGAACTTGAGTTGTTTCTCAGACTTATTCTGAGATTTACACCAACCAGCCAAGCCTCATGTGAAGCTGATACATAGCAGTTAGAGATGTGGCAGTGCTTGCGTGGCTCTGTGGCGATGGTCTCGGGAGATTGTCAGAAAATGAATGTCTGGCAACTAACGCAGTGCTAGGAGTGCCAGAAGGCCTCCAGATACTCAAAGCGAAAATGAAGATTGGCTTGTGTTCCTGTGCATGACTGAGGTAACCAAAAGGTATAGGGGTCCAGTTGAAGCTATCTAAGCATGGGCATCTCAAGGTTGATTACCAGGAATGCCATAAACTCAACATCTTATAGACTAGACAGAGAGACCATCTGATAGAACGCCTACTCTCGTAGAGATAGTGATATGAATCACATACCTCAACTATCGGATGATAGGTAGCTCATTGTTGGAGTTGTAGACAATAGCAACTGGAGTCTTCCATGTAGTGGGGTTCTGGGGATTGGTTGCTGGTACAAATATAAGACCCCGCCACATGTTTGTTTTCTTCTACATATGCGCGGGCAACCGAATGATACTTTGACAGGAATCTGCTTCACCTACGCCAACAGGTTCCAAGTTCAGGAACAAGATTAATTACCGCATTCCAAGATCACTTCTTAGTAAAGTCACATCGGAAGAAGCGTTACGAAACATCTGCCGCGAAATTCAGGGTCCAAAACGTCTACCAAAAGGCGAACCCTGTAGCTGAGCCACAGCCATTCAACGCGGCCTCGTGAACTAGGGTCCTGGTAGTTCAAGTGTATCACCCTTCGACTTCACCCATTCATTCACCTGAGCTCCGCCTAGATCCAAAAAAGGTACAGTACCTACCTATTCTCCGATCACCACCAGCTTCAGATCTCCCTCCCTCTTTCTTTTGGCACTTTCATCGCATCCCCCTTCATTCACTGACCTTTTCATCCCCTCTTTAGACTAAACGTAGTCTCATCTTTGGTCATACAGATCCGCTCCTCGATCAACAGCCTCACGTTGAATATTTGACGTCATCTTGGTAATTCTCCCTTTTCCTTGGATCAGTAACATGCCAATCAGTACCACCAATCCGCTTCTGTTGCTGCGCATGTCAAGAGGCACAGTTAGCTGAGGTAGCCACCCGACACCGGGTCCATCCTTGCGACACTCCATGGCTGATCAGATATATCCTCTGTGCTTTTCGTTCTCTGGTCGTCCCCATGACCCCTTGGCCCTTGCTCAACCTCGTTGATTTGACCTCGACTTTCTAGTGATTATACGTGCTAACATTAAACCTTCAAGGTACGACTTCATACTCGTGCACCTCGATCGAGAACTTACCCTGGCATTTGAGTACAGTACCCCATTGTGCAACAGTGATCAATTCGAACTCCAACGACAAGTCTCTCGCAGACCTGAAACGCCGCTTGATACAGACAACACCGAAGACGGCCTTGATGCATTTCCGCAAACTATTAGATTGTTGATACCCGAACCCTTCAAGACTACAAGTACATATCCTGAGGTTGCGCGAACCTAATTGCCAGTGGACTGGGGCCCCTTCATCGCGATGGGTACACCCCGAGACTACTATGCAGACTTAGAGCTGCCACCGACGGCAGACGCTGCGGAAATTCGAAAACAATATCGGAAACTTGGTACAGACCAACGAAGCTCTTGCCCTTCATACAGCCGCTGACACGACTTGTAGCTCTCAAGTATCATCCAGATCGCAATCCTGGGCGAGAGGCAGAAGTGAACACCCAGTTCCAGATTATCCAAACGGCGCACGAAATTCTTTCCGACCCTGAACAGAAAGCCAAGCACGATGCTTCGCGAGGGCGCGGTAGATTCCCAGGAGCTTCGGGTGTTAAGGGTAACCCTTGGTCAAACGTCAGCGCCCAGTATCCGCCCCCTCCTCGGCGCAACAATGCAAATCCTCGAGCTCCGCCATCGGGCGCACAAAGATGGCAACGTTTCTCTACGGGGGTTCCTCCCACTGCAAAGCAGCATACAGCATCAGATGCGGAATCGAAGAAGAATGCTGCCCGAGCATTCGAAAACATGCGAAAGGGTGCATCCGCCAAAGCGAACGATCAGCCACGACCTCCCCCTCCACCTCCGCCACCACGGACTGAATCTGCCAGACAACGTCAAGAGGCCTCGTTTGGTGCAAGAAAGACAGGTTTCCATCCTCGGACAGCAGGGGGCGATGAACCACCTGTATCAAGTAGCAACTACAGCTCGCGACCTGCTTCAGAACGATATGCGCAGCGATTTGGCTCTGACATTCCACAACAAGCACCTCCTCCTACTCCCCAACGGCCTCCTCCAACTGCGATGCCTGATCCGTTAAGCCAATTCAGAGACCGAGACAGTACAGCCGACCCCCGACAAAGCACTCCTTATGCGTCGTCAAACGGAGGCGAAAAGACTAACCCTTTCGACGGCATCTCAATCAACCGGGCTAAGAGTACTCGGGAAGCAACTCGCCAAGATCAATCTGCCTCTGAGAATGAAGCCTTCAACCGACAACGCAGCGCCAGTGCGCCGAAGGGCGGAAAGGCTGAGGACGTTCCTTTGAATAATAAGGCTCCTGAACAACCTTCGATACCTCGGGACCCGGCAGACCGTCCTAAGGCGCCGTTGAAGAAAACTCGCAGTGGCTTCAAGAGTGTTCCGCTGGGACCCAACCAGCAGGCCACCGAGTTTCCCGCAAATGATAAGCGTCAGTGAAAGTCGTCAATTCAAACATCTTATTACTAACTATGAGACAGCAACTGATTCACCTGGTGGCCCAACAATGTATGCCAATTCATTTTCTACAATATCCAGCCGCCCAATCCCGAAGAGCTCCAACAAGTGTCGTGGTCATCATGGGTATGATTCCTTGGGGAATCACTGCCCGTATGAAATCCCCATAAAGCCTTCTCAGTCGTCGCCTAGTGGTAGACAGGATTCAACTCACCAGTTGACCCCGTTTGAGCGCCAGCAACAGGAGCTCTTACGACAACTCATCAACAACGCGAGTCCTGACAGCCCTGCTAAGAAGCCGAAGCTCCAAGACAGCGACTCTAAAAACCCCAGCATGCCGAATCGTGCTAACAAAGTTTACTCGAACAGTTTTAGTTTCCCTGTCAATGATGACATTTTCTCACGAACATCACCTGACCACCATCGGTTCTCTCGGCGAAGTACCGATGATATTAACACTAGTTTTGCTGACGAAGAAGACGCTGCTGGGTGGGCGTTCAATGCCGGTGGAGCTGAACAGGATAGCCCAAGTAGGCCCCGAAAACCAGGTCGCCAATCCCCAGGGAAGCGGCCCCCAATGAGCGGCAAGAGTACACCAAGTTTCATGTCCGATGCTGAGAGATCCGACTCTGCCAAGCCCGAGTCGGCCTTTAACCCTGCAGGTTGGGATTTTGGTCCCCAAACATTTGTTCCTCAGCCGTCAAAGTCGGTATCTCCCACGCGGTCTACCCGAACAAACTCACGAAAGCCGAAGGCGTCCAAAAAGTCAAGCCATGCCAATCTTGTGGACGACAGCAGCAGTGAAGATGAGGTGTTGGAATGGCGTGGCCGAAAGGTGCAAGAAGAACCACCTGCTGCTGAGAGTCCCCAGGCTATGGACATAGATACTCCTCCTGCGCCGTCTTCCATGCCGCCACCTCGACCTCCCAAGATACCTTCGCCCCAGCCAGTTCAGACTACGCCTTCACCACAACCTGCTCAGCCTGTGAGCCAACCTCAGCAACCCGTTGGAGCAGACCAGGCTCCTGGAGTGGTACCTGCTCCGCATGCTGCCCGAAACATCAATGTCGAGCCCACCAGACCCGAGTGGCGACCTGGCAATGTTGACACTGTCAATGGTAACGAGCACAGACCTGAGAGTCCCAGAAAGGCATTCAATCCAAACAATATGGGATCTGAAGACAGTGAAGAGTTCCAAGCAAGCTTCGCTGACCTCAGAAACGTGGCGCCATTCACTCAACAGAGTTCCGGCTTGAAGTCTTTCTCTGACCTGAAGGATAATTTGCCATTTGAAAGCAAAGCAGCGCCTCGAATTCCAATGAAGCTACCTAAGGTCCATCCATTGATCTTTCCGACAGCACCTACTGCTCCTCAAATCCCAGCTGCCGCTGCTGTTAACGGCGTCAAGCCTAGCGCGCTTACCTGGGAGACATATGTCAAAGATTTTGAACAATACTTGAAGCAATGGGACACGTTCAACGCCCAAGTCGTCGACCATTTTGCCACCCGAAAGTCGCACATCACTCGTACCCGAGAAGAAAAGGGGTATTCATTCTTGGAGAACCGGGGTGATGCTGACATTCAGGAGTATTACAACTGGCTCGAACAGGATATGGATGTTCGCCGACGCTGGGCGGCTGCATGCGAGGAGCATGAACACCGATTCCGAGAATTCATGGCGTTCCGAATGAAGATGAAGTAATTGATTGGTTTTGGTTTGCGGAGTTGACAGTTTATGGATTGGGTCGAATTTCGTCTTAATGTCTTTTTATCGTCAACATGGGATACCAAGAAGACTAACTGCTACCTACCTACTTAGCTGTTGATCACTGGAGAGGATACCACATATAGCAACGCGATACAGAGTGATTTTCGGGGTTTCTACAGGAGTCCACAAGATGACGAGGATAGCAGGTTCTGGATCTGGGAGGCAACAGGCGCGATGCAAGCATGGGGTGCGTGGAGCTGGCAGTTATGTTGCATTGCGTTTCGTTTCATTACGTTTGATAGTGGTTTTTGTTGTTGATTATTAGTGGCAACTGAATTGGGCGATTTGCATCAAGGGCGTTCTCGCTGCAGACGAGACTGGGGCTTCACTGGCATCAGCGATTTGGTCTTTGGAGACGGGAATCCAAGACGTGTATATGATGGCACGAGTTAACCATAGAAATAGACGAGATGGTACCTCTCAAGGCGTGGGCAGTGTCAGGCACTGGCAGATTCACGGCGGCAGTGCGCTAGCCCCTGGCTCGGGTTGCGAGGTTTGGGATTTGAGAACCTTCGTGCGTGCGTGATTCGCTGTGCTCTGTGATCGTGAGAGCTATATAATTCCCATCCTCCAAATCTTCTGCCTTTCTCTCTTTCTTCTCCTCTTCGCATTTTTTCTGACCGGAGTCAGTAGTCTTCAACAACAACAATATCCGAAGCCCCTTCAACAGGCTCTTTACCTTTGCAAATAGCAGCCAGCAACGACATATTCCAATATATAAAGTAAGTTCTAGTTATTATTTCTCTTATTGCTCCTCTCTTCTATTCGTTTGCTGGTGACCCTTGGACTACAATCGGAGTGCGTTGGGTGGTTCATTGCAATGGCCGTTTCGTCCGATCTTTTCTAGGAGCCGTTTGCTTTCTGCAATTGTCTAGTGAGGGGGCGTCCTTTTGTTTACTGCCCCTTAACACTTTCTATTCTTCTATTCAGACGCTTTATCGCATCTTTACTTCGGATTTCTAGTATTTAAGTCCTCTCATTAACAGACTTAGGCCTCACCTCACTGCTTCCTTCACTCAACACTCAACTTGTTTTCCACCATTTCATCTGCGGTTTATCTGCAAGCCCTTTGCTAGGACATACCGCTTCCTTTTATCTACGCCTTATCTTCAAACCTCTCGCCTCGAGCTTCGCCTCTTCTGTTCTCTTTCTGAAAGAATCAACCTGATTCAACTGACACCATGTCTGACGCTGCTGTCAAGCCCAACGCCTGGACCGATGAAGCCAAGGGAAGTCCTGATCATGTCCCCGATCTATCCTCAAGGGTTCTAACCAGTACAACAGAACGAGCTTCTTCTGCGTATCATCGCCCAGTTGAAGCCTGAGGGCAAGTCCATCAACTGGTCGGAGATTAACATGGAGGGACGCACCGTGAAGAGTCTCCAGAACCAATGGACCTTTTTCAACAAGAAGATTGAGGCCTTCAAAAGTCAATCCAATGACGGCAGTGCCCCGTCAACCCCTGTCAAGAAGGCGACTCCTGGTAAGCCATATACCCCCTTTCTAGTCGCGATATTCTAGTAGACTAACTAACACCTTCTTCTAGGTCGGAAGCGAGTCACCAAAGCCAAGAAGGGCGGATCGGACGAGGAGGACGCGTACGAGACACCCAAGGTGACTCCCCGTAAGCGTCGCGCTCCCAGTAAGTCGATCATATCTAGCCCTCAGATCAAGCCTCTTACTAACACTAGTAACAGAGACCCCCGACAGCGAGTCCAAGGCTGTCAAGAAGGAGCTCAGCGACGCCACCGTCAAGAATGAAGATATGGATGAGGACGACAATGTCACTGGAGAGATCTAGGCTCCTGTATGTATCTTCTCTATGATGCCGGAGAACGTCGTCGCCAAACTTTCAACAGACGCAGGAAGAAGGGAATCTTTATCATTGATGCCATCTGCTAGAACTCATATGAAAGGTGTTAGTGGACATCTAGCAAGAGGACAGAGCAGAAGGGCATCATATATAGTCTACATGAGTGACTATGGAAGCTGGTATTCGTATTAGCTGATAAACATATACTGCCTCTGCAATATCTTTAGAGTCTTTGATTGTGTGACAATTGGGGAAGCCCCATCTACAAAGTCACGATATCTTTCCGATCCCAACATCGACTTCTTAGTAGCACGAAAACAACGGTGTTGCAAGTGTCCATTAGTACATATTGCAAATATAAAGAAGTGTCTGTTGGATGTAGTTGTCTAGATATTGCCTTTCTAGGTGAAGTCGATCGGGATTGGGCCGACTCTAGGTCGGATTATGGGGGTTACTAGATCGCGATGGGGCCGGCATTTATAGAACCCGACAACCAAGAATCAGGCGAGATACTAGCGATTGGCCATTCCTCAACAATCTTCAATTGATAGACTCAACTTGACTCTCATATATAAATCTGAAGCTTCCTCAATTGTCTCTTTGTTTAGTGTCATGTGATTGCTTTCTAGTACCTGAAGAATTGAGGAATTGACGATCATGGCTTCAACTACCGGCGTCGGAAACGAAGAAACGGCACCGTTACTAGCGACATCGCCGACTTCATCAACTGGCATCATTCATTCACAGTATCAATCACTAAGCCAAATCAGCAGCAATAATGAAAGTGATACTAGTAATATCAGCAATACCGACCCCGAATGGACGCTCAGCCAAAGCGCGCGAAGGCTCTATATATCTCATACCCTCTCAACATGGAACTCACGCGTCTTCGAATTCGGCAGCGTCTTATATCTTGCATCAATCTTCCCCGGAACCTTGATGCCCCTTGCGATATACTCGATAGTGAGAGGTGCTTCTGCGATCACGTTGTCATCATGGGTCGGGAGTTACATCGATCGTGAAGACCGCCTTAAGACTGTGAGACTGTCAATCGGTAGGTCATTAGAAGCCGTTATGACAGATGACCCTAACCCGAGTAGTCTCACAGCGACTTGTTGTTGCTGCCTCATGCGCTATATTCTTCATACTCAGCAGAGCCGAAAGCCCTTCAGATGAGCTGCGGGTCGGTTTGCTTGCGGCCTTGATCTTCATGGCATGTATTGAGAAACTAGCCGCTATCATGAATCTCGTGTCAGTGGAAAGAGATTGGGTTATTGTTGTGGCACGCTCAGATACTACTGCACTTCGAAGTATGTTTTCTCTCAAATATCATATGGATGCTACTAACACATACTTGTAGCCATGAACTCGCAAATGAGGCGAATTGACCTTGTTTGTAAACTACTCGGACCTTTCTTCATAGGCATACTAGATGGTGTTTCCACGGAAACAGCAATTCTTGTCAACCTAGCAATGAACTGTGCTTCAGTTATTATGGAATATTTCACTATTGCTAAGGAAAGTCATATACAACTCATACGACCTCAACATGATCTTCTCTGACTGAGACAGGTCTATTATCAAGTACCCGAACTTCAGCAATCAAAGACTACGCCCCCTATTGTACCACAAAATGAGGAACAACAAACTCATCAGAATGTATATGTGTCGTTCAAAAAGGCTGTGCAGAAGACGTCCAGTGACCTTCGACTTTACTTTACACATCCTGCATTTGCACCCTCATTCTCGATAGCGCTTCTCTACTGCACAGTCTTGTCTTTTGGCGGAGTTATGGTTACATATTTGTTAGCAAGTGGATACACTTCAGCTCAGATTGCTGCAATGAGAACGGTCTCGGTGACTCTCGAGGTTCTCGCCACATGGATCGGACCGTGGTTAATGAAGAGAATTGGTCCCGTTCGTGCCGGTCTTTGGTTCCTCAGCTGGGAACTGGGGTGTTTAGCAATCGGTGTATCAATCTTCTGGCGATATGCTGATAACGTTTTGGCATCGACACTGGGACTTGTCTGTGGTTCGATGTTGAGCCGAATCGGACTTTGGGGGGTAGATCTGTCTGCACAGGTCATCATTCAAGAGGTGAGTTCTGTTGCGGTATATGTTGAGGAACTTTGCTGACCATGCATTGCAGGAAGTTGAGGCAGAGAATAGAGGAGCCTTTTCTGCTGTGGAAGCTAGTTGGCAAAATGTGTTCGAGATGTGCTCATACACGTCGACCATCATATTCTCGTCACCTAGTGAGTTCCACAACCCGACAGCACTGAGCGTCACAGCAGTGTTCTTTGCATGGCTACTGTACAGCTCCTTTGTCAAGAAGCGACGAGGACATCTCGTCCACTGGCCGACTTGCATGTCCCCGGAAAAGCAGCAGGCAACGATCGACGAGCTGTTCGAGTCTGGGCCGTCGAGGCGAAGAGAGGGGCTCTGAATGTTTGTATGATATGCATATGCAAGAGAGGATCGCACGAGACACGTTGGTGGTCACCTGGATCGGGAAGCAGTGCAACAATGATAGGATAGCACAGGATCTTGTGGGTTGGGAACCCTCCACGTTTATTTCCGTGTCTCGGACGGCAGCGGGTTGTCTTGGATATGCATGCATGGCAAGGCCTCGTGGATCGAGGAGTGACCCTTATAGATGATGCAGGTTTGGTTACATGAGGGAGGACAGCAGTGATTTTTGGGTCGATGTGTATGACGTGAAGAGACTCGAGTAGGGGGAACAGTCTTTGGTCTCCCTGTTAGTCAATCAGTGCTCCAAATCGTGGATTCTCTCTCTTGTATACGATATCATCTATGGCTTTGGAAATACTGTCGGTCATCGTAAGCCCATGTCTCATATAAATACGACCCTCACATACTTACAAGGTCAGGTGTCTTGTGCGATGTGTTGCATTGTATAAAGATCTAGGACTCATAAGCTTGATATTGACAATCTAGGTGAGCAGAATAGGTACAAAAGTCTCAATCGCCCACCATCTCATCCCCCCATCTGACTGGTCATCTGTCGTCCCCCTCGTCTCTATGTGGCACACCATCTCGACTCGACCACACCCACAACCTCTTTGTCTTGTCGGGGCGAGTCGAGTGGGGACCGGGTCAGACCTTGAAGGGCACCCGAAGGCACCCTAGGCACCGCGGGAATGACGGCGCTTGCATTATTTAGCGGCTTTTGAGGGTATGATTTCCCCTGTAACCTTAGAGTCCCGCCGCTGCAGCTGATCCACTCAATCACTGGACTGGACTGGACTTTTGAGGCCAAGGCATGGAATCCATCATAAATTTTTCCCCAGATTGCATCGCATCGCATCTCTCACTCAAGCCTGGGCCTTTCATCACATGCCCTCATGAGTTCGCCCTCTTAATCCTACCTTATCAACGCATTCTTTGAATCCCTTCTATCTCTACTTAATCACTGGCCCCCTCTTTCCTCCCGTCATCTCTGTTTCCCTGTCGTTACCCGTGCTGTTGTCTCAGTCCCGTCACTGTTTGCGATCCCTGTCTCTCTCTGTGACGTTGTCAACTTTCGATCCCCTTTAACCACGAACCAAACTCGCGCTCTCCTTCACCAACATCGTCCTCGCGTTTGCCATCATAAACCACAGAAATCAAAACAATCATGAATGGCGCATCTTCTTCAGCCCGGGCTAAAAGAAAGGCCCCGGGCTCGCCAGACGAAGCTCCTCCTTCCAAAAAACCCATCAACGGAAAACATTCCCCAAACGACAACACACCAGACATTGTTGAATTTGACGACCACTCCGACATGACCGACGAACTTCACCCTCACGCTATGTATATTGGAACACCAGGGAGCTTGGGAGAGTGGCAGGATACCATCCAGAAGGTGGTGCGCAACGTCGTCGCGATCAGGTTCTGCCAGACCTGCTCTTTCGATACCGATTCTGCTTTGACCAGTGAAGCTACTGGCTATGTTGTTGACTCCGAGAAAGGGTGTGTAATCTCTGTCTATTACAGCTGAGAAGAGGCTCTAATCTGGCTCTGCAGATACATCTTGACCAACCGTCACGTTGTCGGCGCTGGTCCCTTCTGGGGCCACTGTGTCTTCGACAACCACGAAGAAGTCGACTGTTACCCCGTCTACCGCGACCCCGTTCACGATTTTGGTATTCTACGATATGATCCCAAGGCGATCAAGTATATGCACATTGATGGCTTAGAGCTGCGACCCGACCTCGCAAAGGGTAAGGACCCCAAGACAACCCCCCGACTCCGATCACGGCCGAGGACCATTACTAATAAGCACAGTTGGAACCGAGATTCGAGTCGTCGGTAACGATGCTGGCGAAAAGCTTAGTATCTTGTCAGGTATCATCAGTCGCCTGGATCGAAATGCCCCGGAATATGGCGAGGGGTACAGCGATTTCAACACGTGCTACTACCAGGCCAACGCCGCTGCAAGTGGAGGAAGTTCTGGCAGTCCTGTCGTGAACAAGGACGGTTGCGCTGTCGCACTCCAAGCTGGCGGTCGTTCTGATGGAGCTTCGACTGATTACTTCCTACCATTGGATCGACCACTCCGTGCTCTGCAATGCATTCAAAACGGCAAGCCTGTCACACGTGGTGACATTCAGTGCCAGTTCCTTCTCAAGCCTTTTGACGAATGCAGAAGGTTGGGATTGAGCCCTCAATGGGAGGCTGCCATGCGTGAGAAGTTTCCGGAAGAGACAAACATGCTTGTGGCTGAGATTGTCCTCCCCCAAGGACCTTCAGACAAGAAGATCGAGGAAGGCGACGTTTTGATCAAGGTCAACGGCGAACTTATCACACAGTTTATTCGATTGGACGACATTCTGGATTCGAGCGTTGACGAAACCATTAAGCTGCACCTTCAGCGCGGTGGACAGGACGTAGAAGTCGAGATCGAGGTCGGAGATCTTCACAAGATTACCCCTGACCGCTTTGTTTCAGTGGCAGGCGCCAGCTTCCACGATTTATCCTACCAGCAAGCAAGACTCTATGCCGTCGCTGTCAAGGGTGTCTACGTTTGCGAATCAGCTGGCTCATTCCGATTTGATAACACTGATAATGGCTGGATTGTCCAGAGTATTGACCACAAAAAGGTGCCAGACCTAGACACTTTCATCCAAGTAATGAAGGCAATCCCAGATCGCGCACGAGTTGTTGTCACTTACAAACACCTTCGTGACCTCCACACCCTTAATACTACCGTTGCCTACATTGATCGACACTGGGCGGCCAAGATGAAACTTGCTGTTCGAAACGATGAGTCTGGAGTTTGGGACTTCACTGACTTGGGAGACCCATTGCCTCCTGTTCCACGTACTCGACGATCCGCCTCCTTTATTGAGCTGGACCACATGCCACACCAAGGCATTGCCGACCTCATCCGCAGTTTTGTGCATATCAACTGCACTATGCCCTTGAAACTCGATGGTTTCCCTAAGAACCGCCGTTGGGGCATGGGCCTCGTGATTGATGCAGACAAGGGTCTCGTTCTGATCTCCAGAGCCATTGTCCCTTATGATCTTTGCGATATCACTGTCACTATTGCTGACTCCATCATTGTTGAGGGCAAGGTTGTCTTCCTACACCCCCTCCAGAACTACGCCATTATTCAGTACGATCCCTCACTCGTCGATGCGCCAGTCATGAGCGCTCGCCTGAGCAATGAGGTTCTCACCCAAGGCGCCAAGACCTATTTTCTCGGCTACAATAGGATTGGGCGCGTTGTTCATGGATCTACAAGTGTCACTGAGATCACTGCGGTGGCCATTCCCGCCAACTCGGGCGCCCCGCGCTATCGTGCTGTTAATGTTGATGCCATTACGATCGACAGTAACCTCGGTTCGACATGTAACAGTGGTGTTCTTGTTGCGCCAGACGGTACTGTCCAGGCTCTGTGGCTGTCATATCTGGGAGAGCGTTCCCATCATACGTCACGCGATGAAGAGTACTACCTCGGTCTTGGCACCAAGACTCTGCTTCCTGTCGTAGAGTCAGTCCAGAAGGGTATCAACCCCAAGCTGCGTATCTTGTCCGTCGAGTTCAGATCAGTCCAGATGGCTCAGGCATCCGTCATGGGCGTCTCCGATGAGTGGATCAAGAAGGTTACCCAGACCAACCGATCTCATCATCAGCTGTTCATGGTCAGCAAGCGAACCTTTGAGCGCGAGAACCACCCTGTATCTCTGCTCGAAGGAGATATTATCCTCACGCTGAACGGAAAGATTTGCACTACCATCTCCGACTTTGACTTGATGTACTCACATGAGTTGTTGGACGCAGTTATTGTGCGAGAGTGTGAGGAGATGCACCTACAACTTCCTACAGTGGCAGCAGACGACATGGAAACGAACCATGCCGTTTCTTTCTGTGGTGCTATCCTTCACAGGCCTCACCAGGCTGTTCGACAACAGATCAGCAAGCTGCATAGTGAGGTTTACGTCTCTAGTCGGATTCGTGGATCGCCTGCCTATCAGTATGGCGTCGCACCAACCAACTTCATCACCCATGTGAATGGTACTCCTACCCCTGATCTCGACTCTTTCATTGCCGCGACCCGGGAAATTCCTGACAATACTTGTAAGTCAGCCACTGTTTCTTGAAACTTATAAATACGGGAAAGCTAACATGTAATAGACTTCCGACTCAAAGCTGTAACCTTTGACTGCGTGCCGTGGGTGATCACAATGAAGAAGAACGATCACTACTTCCCCACGATGGAATGGATCAAGGATGACAAGGAGGCTTGTGGATGGCGAAGAGTCACGTACGAAGGCAACGACGTGTTTAAGGGAGAGGCAACTGACGGGGTAGTACCGGTTGCACAGGATGCCGATATGGAGTAGATGCATCATCTGCTTCTAGAGCTGCAAATCCCTGGCAGATAGAGGGAGTGTACAACCATAACTTCATTTGGGATCACTGGGATTAGGGTACGGCGTTATATGGCGATGAAGGATTCTATTATTTGAGATCATCTGGAGCTATGAGATAGCCTTTTGACTGGGATGGCTATTGATACATAGAGACGAGCTGTATACCTAAATATTTACGGATGGAAGTATTGGTGTACATTAATTATCACAAGACCTTGAATTGCAGGAAGAATGCTTCTGCCTATACTTGATAGTTACTGCTTCCATTTACTGACATGAATAATTGAGGTTGCCTGAAGTCTTGAGCTCCGGCTTGAACCGGATGTGGATGAGGTGAAGCTATAGTGGGGCCCTAAGGCTTCAAACAATGAGCTCATAGCGTCTGGGCGTTCGCAAGGCAGGACAGGCTGCCTTACACTGCAGCGCAGTTATAGCACTTCGATTGAATGTGCCCAACTTAAACCCCTCCACCTTCTTTGTATCTCAATCTCACCTTTGTACCACCGCCCACTCTCTCTTAAGGCTTCTTTCTCACTCTGCCTCTATATACTAACCTTTGCTATATCACTCCTCGTAGGCTCATCATGGCGCCAGGTGCTAGTCTTATAGTCCGTTGCCCCCCGCTTCCCCGCTATCGCATCCAATGTCATGATGCGCCAGTTGAAGTATCAACTAACATATTGCTTCCAATCCGTAGACAAAGCTCAAAGTTCAGCTCAAGCTTACCATCGCGCGGTTGCGCATGGTTCAGCAGCGCGATGAACAGCTTGGAAAGACCGCGCGACGAGCCATGGCTCAGCTCCTCGAGGCCGGAAAGGAAGACTCAGCCCGCATTCGCGTCGAGAACATCATTCGATCCGACATCACCTCCGAGCTTCACGAGATGCTCGAACTTTACTGCGAACTGCTACTTGCTCGTGCTGGGTTGATGGAGGGCCATACTGTTGACCCTGGCTTGGAGGAGGCTATTCAGAGTCTGATATATGCGGCGCCCAAGACGGAGATCAAAGAGCTGGCTACAGTGAGGACGCTATTTGCGGAGAAGTATGGAAAGGACTATGTCCTTGCCGCGACGGAGAATACAGATGGAAAGGTCAACGAGAAGGTCGTCAAGAAACTCAGCGTCACGCCTCCGCGCGAAGAGCTTGTGGTGGGATACCTGGAAGAAATTGCCAGAGCATACGGAGTAGACTGGCCCAAGCGGGAGACAGTCTCGCCACCACCAGAACTCCTCGACGACGACGATGATGACGACGACCAAGGCGGCCAGAAGCAAAAGGTTCTCGAAACGCCTCTCGCAGCAGATTCCAAAGATCCAGCTTTAAACACACCAGTTAAAAAGCTAGCTGGTGGCGGCCCAACGAGTCCTTTAACAGTGACACCGCCGCGAATGACGACCGACAACATACATCCCAAGGTGACGCTTGGTTCAGTAGAGCTGAAGCCAAGTAAGAAGGCGGAACCAGCGGCGAGGAAGGGCGAGCCCGATGGATCGATTCCGGATCTTGGGGACTTGGAGAGAAGGTTTGCGGCGCTGAAGAAGCGATGAGGTGCTTTGGATGGAGTGGGAATATTGCGCAACGTGGAGTTTTTAGGGTTTATTTGTTGATGAACAAGTTTTGTGAGCCTGTGAATTGTGTTTAAAGAATATGATAGTGTGTAGGTGGAAGGTCTATCCAGTGAGGGGCGTGCTTCTACTTCGTCAGAGTGAATCATGTTGCTGTGCGTGTTCTATGGACAAGGAGGTTTGATACTGAGTGGTGGACAATGGACTTTGTGTCACACTATTCGCCGCAGCTCAACCATAGAATAAAAGCAAGATGTTACGCACAAAGGCCTTTAGATACCTTACACAGATGAAAGATGCAAGATGTATGGTTGTCAGTGATAGCCAGTCAAGGTCACTTACTCGGACTGCGAGCTAGAGTATTCAAGCAAGGAACAGTGAATAAGGTCCTTCAATAATGGGGGTTTTACGGCCAGGTCTGACAAAAGGTTTACTGGGCTTGATACCTACAGATGATGGTTAGGTATGCATCAGTAGGTAGACTTTGAAGACGAACTCAATCACTCTTGAGTTGCGACTGCATTATGTTTTTTGACCTTGCCTGGAGTATTTAGGTACTTTCAGAACCCCCGCGTTTCTTCTGTTTCTACTTTCTTCCTTTCGATCTCGTTCAAAGTCAGCATTCTACCTATATCGATTCATACAAGCAAAGGAATACCTGCATTCGCCAATCACTCAGTCTTTTCAAGTACAACATTTCTCTCCGGTAACCTTCACGGTCTATGAACACAATGGGATCAAATCGAAAAATTCTTAACACTCTCCGCTACACCCTCGGTCTTAGCAACTTGCAAGATGTATCACAACTGGCTCAAGTCTCCCAGAACCTGCTCGAACAAAAGTTTGACGCTACACCTGAAAGCTTCTCGGCTAGGAGAATGGGGAAAATTTACATGACATGGCTTATTCACCAAGACTTCACGACAGAAGTGAACCTCCAAAGCCAAGTCGTCGAGCAATGGGTATCTTTCGTGAACTCCTGGGGGTTTGAGGTTGAAGACGCCATCGCCTTGTGGGCTAAAATTAACAACAAGGATACTGAGTCGGACGAGGACACAAAACAGCTGAGGGAGAAGAGGAATGCTTTACGACATGAAATAGAGAATCAGTTCCTTAACAGTACGATGCTCATCTGGCATGGGTATGGATATCGTGTTAACGGGTATAGTACCTCAGAGCCCATACCACCCTCCGGCTTGGTACAAACCGTGCCTCCACTGCGCAATTACAATGTAAGGTGAACCACATGTTTGGAAGCTCCTCTGCTGAGAATTGATATTCAAGACTCGCGGTCAAATTAGAAAGTTTGATGAGTATACCAAATCTGCCCTTCAGGACTGGCCGACGAGGGATATCCCCTTCTCAAGCATAGAGACTGCTGCAGATACGGATACGAAGTCCAAAGAGTCCGAAGAGTCCGAAGAGATTACGTCGCTGGATATAAAAGGAGAACATGGGGAAGTACCAGCAAAGAAAAAAGCAAAACTTGACACTGGTGGTAGTAGTAGCCTCAGGTTGGTTTCGAAGGGATCCGGCACGGGCTCGTCTCCCATCGATCTGACAAAATGATTCGAACAAGTGTCGTTTTTATATCCGATTCAATGCTTTTGTAGCGGGAGATTGGGATGAAGAGGCCAAAGCAGCGACAATGGTATATTCTCAATATTGTGGATGCCTCCACGAAACGCCTCAACTCCTGCCTGCCCTTATGATATGCAAATGACGATTTCGGCCAGATGAAGCAGTATTTCAAAATATCCCGCCTATTCTCACAGCCTTTCAGGTCTCGACCAAGCCCCGGCCTTATTCTAACTTGTCGAGATGCTCCAACCGTGTAAGCACAACCTGCTTACTCGTCTCCTCAATCTCGCCCGCCAAAAACACCTCGTCAAGAATCGCATAGACCTTGTAGAAGTTGAAAACAAGATCGAGTTCGCAGACGTTTCCGAAAAAGGCATCGAGAACCTCGACGAAGAAGTGAATGGCCTCTAGGTAGGCGAGCTCGTTATCGTTTGTGTCGACGCAGGCGCAGAAGAAAAGACCAGCGTAGCGGCGGTAAACAATCTTGTTGTTTCGGAACTCGACAAAGTTGGACTGGTATTTTTGATCGCGGGGTGCGACGAGGCGATGGACTTCGCCTTTGAGCTTGATCTTTTGCTCGTCGCTAAAAGGGGCGTACCATTTCGCGAGACGAGTCTTACCCCTGAGAAGCAGTAAGTACCTTTTCAATCGGAGAGAGTGCGCGGATTTGGGAGAACGTACTGTCGATTCTGGATGAGGATAAAGGAGAGCATCTTGACTTTGGGCAAGGCTGAAGCTCAAGACGAGAGGGAGGCGGTTGAGAAAGGAGAGCTGGGGTAGAGATGGTTGCATGGATAAGCCGACGTTGTTAGGAGGCTGTCGCGGAACACAAGGGTTGATGCTGATTGGCTGAGTATAGTAGGGATAAAGCCACTGGAGAGCTGCAAGGCTGCCACTAAGAGACCCTGGGGATGCCCCGGCCTAGTCCAGTTTCTAGCACACGTTGACCCCCTGTTTCTGTTGTGCAACCAGGCTTGGCTTGGCTGAGGTGCAGATGGGCCATTTAGTCTTACTCCCCCGCAAAAACGTTGATATGACTTCAAATTGGTCATTTTCTATTTTACGGAAAAGATTCTATGGTTGGCTCTGAATTACAACTGAACACTTCTTATAGAAGCCAGTTGTACTGAATACAATCCCATTGACTGCCCTGAACGATGGGAGTCGAGGTCTCGGCACATCGCGTGGGCAACCTGCCTTAGCGTCGTGTGCCGATGTTCCATCTCCGGCACTTTCCAAGTTTTCGTCAATCATCGTTTTGTTTCACTGTGTTTCCATGACTTTTCATCAATTGCTTATTCCCACGACCCATGATTACACGATCGCCCTCTCTCTCATCTTGGAAAACTCTTATCATCTTAATATAATAATACACTTATAAAAGCAATGACATAGTTCCCCCCCTGCAGACACGAATCATTCATGACCCACGAGTAGCCAAGCCTTGGAGCCCAAGACGCGATACGATATTAAGGAATTCTGACCCCTACTGCTGGGCATGAATTGCATGATTAGACATCATCGAGCATTGACGATTTGAGCTTCCTCTTCATCTTTTCCTTCTGCATGGCTGGCCGTGCTCGACTGTTTCTTCTCTTATCTGGCGCTCACGCGAATCTCGAAGCGTCCATCCGCAAGACGAGAGGATGACTGACGATTCTCATCAAGCTCCAACGAATTCACCAAAGTATCAGCTTATATCTTTACCGCAGTCATGGCTAGATCGCCCATCATGAAGACCGTGACGAAACGACTTCGAGAGCTGGCCATAGTCCTCTGGGTTGACACCGAGACCAACGATCTATGGAAACAGATAATCAAGTGCTCCATCGCTAGTATCGGTTCGGTCGTCGCCGTCATGACTCCTCAAGCCGCGGCAGTCCTAGGTCCTTCGACCTTTCTTGCGCCAATGGCTACTGTCTTTGCTCATCCAGGTCAAAGGTTGGGCCCCATGATCGAGACCCTTCTCATGATGCTGCTGGGCACCTTATTCGGACTTGCGTGGTCCATAGTTGCACTCAGGCTATCTATGTTGGCTACTGCTCAAACAACACACGAAACAGCCCATAATGCTATCTGCGCAGTATTCTTCACCATGGCTGCTTTCTTTCATGGCTACGTAAGATCGGCTAGTCCCCGCATGTTCTTATTTGTCACCTTTTTTCTCATTGCCAATATCATTACTCTGCTCGGGGGCTACACCTCGGTGTCTTCAGAGGTTATTACACACACCTACTACCCTATGATGGTTGGCGGTGGTATCTCAATCGTGGTCAACCTATCAATCTTTCCCGAGCTGTCGAGCAGTTACCTCGGTGTGTCTGCCATTGATGCTCTTATCGAAACGATGGATACCGTGACACGGGCTACGCATTGGTTCATCACACCTGGTGCTGATTCCGAAGAAGATTCCACTATCACTGCCCTTACAATGACAAACACAGTAAAGAGTGTCCCCGAGAAACCAAAGCGCAAGAAGGGTCGTTTCCGCAAGTGGTTGAGTCAGTTTCCGAATCCCTTCAAACAATCTCAACATCGATATCATATGTCCACCACTCCAGTTGGCCTTACGACGATCAAGAGTCTGATAGGCAACAAGGGGAGTCTTCGTGCACGTCACACTCATTGCAAAGCTGCTCAGAAGGAAGTTAACTACGAGATCTCTGTGTCAGCCCTTCCTCTAAGCAGCATGAAGCCTCTGACAACTTCCTATATGAGCAGCCTCGTCCAAAACACAGTCAACATCATCGCTGCATGTGAGAACAAATTCATCGTATTGCAGAATAATGATGGCACCGATGACGAAAGCGACAGCGATATGTCAGGGCCCAGTGGGATCAAACGCATGAGCACCTTTGATGACTACCTTCAGAGGGTTGAAGAAAGCAAACCTCTGAGGGAGATCGAAGCTAGTAGCGCAAGTCTTCTCGAGTCCATCATTGAGCGTATCCGAGAGCCTGTTCAGGTGTTCGAGGGTTCGCTGAAAGAGGCCGTACGCCTGGTCATCATATGTGTCGCTTATTGCTATGATGTACGAAGATTGCCTTCAGGAGCACCAACCCCAAGAGGAATCCATCTCCAAGAATTGGACCTTAGAATCGACCTTTTCGCGGAAGCAATCGCTAATTTCGATGCCAGCTGCTCCATGGAGCTTCGCCGTTCAGGTATGGATAAGAGTGGATATAGTACGGACTTTATGCCCCGAATGGAAACGTTCTTGATATCTTCGTTCGTACTTAGTTTGCGTCAGGCAGCTAAGTATGTTTTGGAGATGCTTCGCCATGTTCGACAGACAGTCGAACAGAGGCAAGCTCGAAACGACAGAGCCACAATCTGGTTCCCCAAACATGTCGATATCAGGCAGTGGTTGATTAGTGGTGGTGAGAGCGACGGTTTTGTTCTGCCAGAAGCGGCTCGCAAAGAAGTTCGTCGGGGAAAGAGTACAACAGGACACAAGTCCAAAATTAAAACAAAGCAAAGCAATAAGGATACGAAAACACAGCCGCCTAAGGGAAAGGATGAAGAAAAAGGCATTCGATTTGCAGAGCCGGTTCTTCAAACGAGAGAGGATCGCAACACTGAACAACCACAAGAAAAGGGGCAATCTCAGCCTCAGAAACGCAGTAAGATCCTCAAGATTAGGGGGATGGCAGCCGATGCCTTGGAATGGACCCAGGACTCAGAACACATAAAATATGCGTTTAAACTCACAATCGCCATCCTCTTACTTAGCTGGCCGGCTTTCGTGGAGTCTCAGGCTGGATGGTACAGTTCCTATCGTGGCATATGGGCACCGATGCAGCTGTTTCTCGTCTTTGAAGTGGCCATAGGAACATCCTTCCACGTGTTTTTCATTCGTCTTTGCGGTGTCGTAGCAGGCAGTGCTTTTGGCTTTGCATCTGCCCTAGTCGGGAGCAAAAGTCTGATCGCCATGGTTTTCTTTCTGATTATTGGTATCATGCCGTCGTTCTATGTCCAGCTTGGCACTAGATATGTCAAGGCCGGCATGATCTCTACGGTTACAATGGTCGTGGTTGCACTCTGTAAGTTGCTTGCTATCATTTCGGATATCCTTGATATACTAACAGTACTAGCTGCTGTTAACGGCGACGAGCCCGCTTATCATTATTTCTATAAGCGCTTGTGTGCCTTTATCGTGGGGGGAACCACTGCGCTGCTGATTGAACTTATTTTATACCCAGTCAGAGCTAGAGATCGACTAGTTGAGTCTGTCGCAGCGTCGGTCAAACAGGTTCAAAATATGCAAGCCGCGATGGCTGTTGGCCTGGACGAGCCCATCAAGCCAGATTTCCGGAATTCTGACCTCAACAAGCGCTTCCGTCGTGCCACAAACAAAGCACGAGGAGCTCTGGCTGCGGCCGAGACTTTTCTTCCATTCTCCGTTACTGAACCGCGCCTTAAGGGGGATTTTAAACCACTCGTGCCTGTCTACAAAGAGATCTTCTACGTGTTGCATCAAATTATCGATAGGATGGAAAACGTTGTGATGCTGCGGAGAGAGTATGGTTCGTCCATTTTGGAAGACTTGAATCCTCAAGTCCACGCCTATCGACGGAATGTGGCTGCCAGTATCATGCTGACACTTTTCACGGTGTACGAGGCGTTCATTACCTGGACGCCTCTGCCGCAGTTCATCCCGTCAAGTCGTCTGGCGCAATTGCGCCTGGTCAACCATGTGCGCGAGATTCTTGCGTCCAAAAGTGGCACTCAGACACCGGCTGGGGAGCCATCGAGTGTCTTTGACGAGAATGGGGAGCTTGCTGCGCAGGTCGCATACCTCATCACCCAAAAACGATTTCTCTCTTGGAACGCGAGCACTTCTGGACAGATGGAGATCATCGAATATCTCGAAGAGCTTGTGCAGCTTGTTAAAATTCTGGTTGGAGTTAATGACTTCCGCAGCGGTCTACTAAAGACTCCTACTCTTAGTAACTATCGGGAGCGCAAGCACTTGACGCGGATGCCTCTGTCTCGCATGCCGACTGCTGATAGCCGCATGACTGGTGTTCCGGCAGAGGAGGTCCCAACAGTCGAGAGTAGAGCCAGTGGACTGCAGCGAACGCAAACAATCCGTGCAAGCCATACGAGAAGACGGAATCATAGGAGAGATGGTAATGAGAAGGAGGCTGGTAGTGACGGTGAGGAGGAATTACCCATGAGTTTACAAAGAGTCGGCACGCGACTCTGTGAGGATGCTGCAGCTGCTCGACGACGCAAGATGTCTGTGTCTCGAGCGTAGGGTTGGGAGATACAGCATGGAAGTCACGAAAGACGTGTAGAAATAGCCGACGAGTGGTTGGCACCAATCTATCGAGTAATACCTTAATGAACATCCAAATATCCTTTCCGTGCGCCTTTCCTACTAACCAACCCAAACATTGGTGATGTTCCTAATCCAACGCCTTAGCGTACAATAAACTGGTGAACGCTGCACATATAGATAGATGACTAGAAGATGTTGAGCGGCGTATGCTGTGCAATTCTGGTGCCGTTGAGCATGGCCCTCGACTTCTTTGGCCTCTGCTGCAATCTTCGAGACCCTTCTTGCACATGGCGAGGCTCGATTGGCGTCTTTCCCTCACTAGGGAAATCGAACAAGGCGCCCTCATGCTTCCGCTTCTTCGCATTTCCAACATTATCGCCTCCGTTCTGAGCACGCACTAGATCCTCCTGCTCCTTGACCTTGAGCGCCATCTCGGTGAGGGTCTGGACCATCTCGAAGGTGAGGAAGCCGAGAATATCGACAATGTCGTCGGAGGGTTTGCTGTCTGTGACGATGCCGAAGCCAGCCCACTCGCGGAATCGCTTGCCTTTGCGGTAGGTGAATGATGCTTGACGGTATTCAGACCATGTAACGTACTCCTCCTTCGTCATGGCCTTGGTGCGCTCATCAGCTTTGCGCAAACGCTGCAGTGTGATGTAGTTCATCTCCTCCTCCTCTTCATCCTCTTCGTCCTCGCGCTCAGGCACTTCAACGTTGTAGTACGACGAGGGCTCCCACGGCAAACCGACTTTTGCCTTTTTGTTCTTCTTGGCTGTATCATCTGTTGTGTTATCACCGGCAGCCACGGGATCATCGCCAGCGGCGATATCGGCATCAGCGCCCTTGTCATCAGAGTCCTTTACGTTCTTTCGCACGTCTTTCCACGAGAGGAACGTGCGCAAACGAGAGACTTTTGCTTGGTCATGGCGGATTTGGAAGATGAGATCGTTGATGCTGATGGATTTTGAACCGCGACGCGAAGCGAGTTCGGTGCAGTTTCGGAGCTGAGAGGGTTTAGTATGAGGTGAGGTGAGATGAGTGGGTGAAGGGGATGAGAGACGCACGAGTTCGATGACCTGTTGACGGACAATGTCTTCGATGATACTTGTTGTTTCGACGGGAGGTTCTGCGGTTTCGCCCGAGACGTACATCATCTGACTGATCTCCTGGCGATATTTGTACGACTTGCTATCTCTTGAATCCGCCATCTTGTCGCGTTGTGAGATGAGACGTCAAGGGTTGTTATTGTGCGCCTGAGAGGACTTGAATATTCTGTTTATCCAAGACTAAAGTTTTTATCTGCATATTGAGTTAGTTCTGTGAAGCAATGAAGGCTTAAAGCGTACGGAGTAGTACTGAGAGGGTGTTTGGAGTGTGAGAGGCGCAATACCTTGAAGCTCTGAGAACAACGGTCAATTATCTAAGGGGCTGATCCTTCTTGTATTGATATTTTATGCGACTTGGGTAATAATTTGAGAATCGATTTATGAGTGGTTGAACAAGTTGTATATGAATGTGTATTCTCAAATGGCGATTCAAAGGTTGATGTTGGTTCGCCTGAGGATGGAAAGCGACTTGTCGGGATGAAGGCCAGTAGAGATGGGGCTAAACTCAAATAGGAAATATGTTGTTCCTGCGCCTAAGACAAGTCATGATAGTCAGACATAGATCTTGATATACCTAGACAAGACACATTCACGCTCCAATAGCTACTGAATTAACTGAATTGTTGAGTGTGCTTGACAAGTTCTCGGCTGTGCTTGTATGGCCTGGCATGATCATGAACCATTTCACATGGGTCTTGCACAATCATAAACACTTGAAAGTATTCATTGACATCGTCAGATCAAGCACAACCTCTAAAGCTGTCCCAACTTTCAAATCCCTCCCCCTTCGAAGCCCAAACAACGATGTAATGCGCCGCCAACAACTTCCACTCCTCAACCTCGTCCAACCCCTCCAGCGAATCGACACGCCGCTTTTCATCCGCCGACACCCAATTCTGCCAGATATCCTCAATCGTCATATGATACACCTTGTCAAACCCAGCTTTGCTCATTCTCGCTCGTTGGTCTTCCGGTGTCTGGTACATCTGAAGAGTGGGCATTTGGATGCGGCGCGCTGCTAGGTTCGACACCATCATCTTGCCAAAGGCGTCGTCTGGGCGGATTGGTTCGTAGATGATTGTGCCGAGGTTTGGTATCCGTGAGCTGAAGAAGTTGATCACATCTGAGGCTTCGGTGGTGGTGAGATAGCAGAGACAGCACTCTGAGAGAAGTAACGTAGGGATATCGGTCCGTAGACCAGGGAGAGAGATTTCGTTCGTCGTTGTTTCTGTGCCATCTTCCTCCTTTGGTGTTTTGGCGTGAGAGAAACCTCTCAGGTCTTGACCATGGCAGTAATATTCGCACCCAGTGGGTTTAGCTGACCAGGAATGTTCGGTCAATTGAGTAGCATCTTTCAAGATATTTCTCAGCTTGGGCGTAGCTTGTACAGTCCGTAACTTCTTTGAGGTGACAACTTGAAAGTCAAGCTCATGATAGACCAATCCAGGACGCGACTCTGAAAAGAACAGTCGAAAAGGTCTTGTATCAGTACCAGCCCCCAAAGATACAACCTGTTTCGGTCCTGCGCCTTGTTCACTGTCTTGATCGCCGTCTAGAAACGACTCGATAAGAGTGTCCAGAGAAATAGTGCGGGTATATGTTCCTATAAAAGGTGTGAGTATATATTGGGGGCCATGACAATGTTTTCTAGCACACCTCGATTGATTATAGGGAGTCGTCTCGCCACTGGTCCATCGCTACTCTGCACAAAGTACTGAGCATACGGATCATAAAGATATCCCAGATCAACAGCGCTCAGCCTCGACACTGAAGCATCAGTATCTGTGCCTTGGATGGTAGCATCGTGAGGAACAGCTGATGATGCGTGACCTCCTCGTCCTCTACCTCGACCACGGCCTCCACGTGCGCTGCGGCGAGAATTTAGGAGATTTGGTATCTCGGGGGCGGGCATTCTTTAGTCTGAGGGTATTCAGAGTGAGGTTATAGCGGCTTTAGTTGTTCCGAGCTGACGGAGCTCAAGCTAGCTAGAGCTTGATGAGGTTGAATAGAATAGAGGGTCTTTTCAGTGGATGTGGCCAGTGACGTCGGACAGCCAGCCCCTGTAAGAAACGGGAGAGTCATGATTGCGGGGCATGCACCTCATTTAACTCACATGTTGACAATGGGACTGAACTTGATAGACAGTAACAAACAGAGACTTGAGAGTAAATAAATGCGGCATAAATGAGTACATACATATATCGAGCCGACATAGCCGAGTCAACAGCATAGCATAGCATAGCATGCGCGGACACAAACAGTTTCAGGTAAACCCAACCATGAGCCTACAGTCTCAGAAGCACAATCCTCTAAATCTGCCTTGTAAACATCGGAACTCTCGGGGCATGAATAGAAATGTAGATTCACAAAAGCAACACAAAAGCAAGTTGCATATTTTGTGAAGACTAAAAAGACGAGGAAGCGCCAATCAAAAGCTTACGTTTGGCATGAGTTTGAGGCTGATTACGTGTATATACGAAGGGTATCATCAAAGTCCTACACACCTCAGTTTGATCCTTCAATCCGAATACGGTAATCACCGGCTTCACGGTGAGAACATGAACCGAATCATGCTCAACAAATCATTTTATTATCTATGAATCTTCTATAGATCAAGATACAATTAAAATACCCAATGTCTTTATTCTTCCATCATTAGCTGTTCGACCAGAGTATACGTAGATCAATCAATTCGCCTTGAGGCTGTGCAATTCGCCCCCCTCCCCCTCCCCCCGTTGACCCCCTGTAACCGTAAACGCCCTGTCCCGTCAGAGCCCATCCACATCCACTAAATCGGGGGTCCTGGTGCCTAGTTCCACTGCGCGATCTGCCCGGACATAACTGATAAAGCCCCCGTCAGAGCCACTTTTCGACAGCCCATTAAACCACCCTCCTCCATCCAACATCACACCTTACGAGGATACTCATCACCATCTTCTTTTTCTATTCTTCCTTTCATCGAAACAAAGTGCTTTTCCTTATATCGTAAACCTTCAATATGTTGTCTTCCGCTGGATCGCTGCTTATGCGGCGCGATAACATGCCAAAGCCTGATCTTGGCTATGAGCTTCAGCAACTCCCCGACTGGTCGAGATTCGTATTCCTCGCCAACTTCATCCTCTTCCTCCCCGTCTTTGTCCTCGTGAGTACTACCCTTACTGACACTCACGTCCATATGCTAACACATCTCAGATCAACTACACTTTCGAAAAGGTCTTCCCCGTTCTCGCCATCGTCGAAGATGAGAAACCTCCCGCTTACGAACCTCTCCCCGTCGAGCCTCTCGCCAACGATGACATGCCCAAGCCCGCTTCTACTTCCTCTGTCCCTATCGCTGGCCAGGGCCGTCCCATCACTTCGTCTTTCCGAGCTACCTGGCGCCTACTCCGATCTACTGGTGGTTTCCGCGCCATCTTCCGTGGTCTGCCTTGCTTCCTCGCCCAAGCTGTCGTCACGGCACTCATCAACGGCATCACCTATACCGTCATTCCTTATTCCTTTGTTCTGTCCAACTTGATCGGTTCTCTCGTCTGCGTTCAGCTTAGCGCCGCCTGGGTCCACATCGTCATCACGCCTCCTTCTCCTCTCAAGTTCTGGAGCCGTCTCCCTCCTTTCAAGACCACTTTCGCCGCCACCTGGAGACCTACTCTCATCTTCTGGGCTGCCTCTCAGATCGTCAATCTTGGCACCTTCGGTGTTCTCTACCTGTTTGGCGGCGACCAGACCAATGAGATTCCTCAGCTCCAGGGTCTCGGCAGCGTTTTCGGCATCCTGCTCGTCGCTGTCCTTCTCCAGGTCGCTATCCAGATTCCCGCCTACGTTGTGCTCGTTCGAGTCCAGGCCTCTCTTCTCCCCGCTGACGCCGACACCATCATTCCTTTCGACCGCTCTTTCAACGGCCGTATCGAGCCCGTTGTTGTCGGTGGCCTAGGCTATGCTACTGTTCGCGACGCCTGGTCCAGCTTCTCCAAGTCTGCCTGGCGCCGTATTGTCATGCTCAGCGTCAAGATCGTCGCTGTCACCTTCGCTGCCCTCTGTGTCATCTTCGCCGTTATCATCCCTCAGGTCATCCTCCTGGCTGCCATGGGAACCGACAACGGTGATGGCAACCAGGACATCAAGATGTAAACGAATGATCCGCGCTTTCTACGTACGACTTGTCACTTGATGATATCCCCTTTGGTTAACTGCCTGTTGTCCTTGTCTACAAAGGCATGTAAACGGTTTAGATTGTAAAGCCTTCCGTCAAGAATACCACTCTGTTTTAGCTCTTTGATATAAGCAAGAAATAAAAATAAAATGTTTGTTAGAAATTCAATCAATTCATTGACTCTCTTATACTTCGTGCCTTTAGCTATGTGGTCGTGACAAGACTCATGCAAGCTTCCTCCACTGCTGCTGCTGATATTTGTCTCATCTCCTATCCTCTCTCTCGATCTCTCCTTCGACTCATCACAGCTCATCTCATCCCATCTCTCGCGCCTAGAGCGCCAGCCATATAACAGCCCATCCGTCCTACCATGGTCCCATCGCGATGCCTGTCGTAAATCCAAATCATCGTAGCCGCCCCATCCTCTATCGCCTTCTTATAGTAGAAGCAGGAAAAAAAAGAGACAAACCCGAAATCGGGGGACAAAGTAGAAAGCAGCAGAAGAGAAGAAGAGAAACCTTTTAGAAAGCTTTGTCGAACGGGGGCATCGTTGAATGGAAAAAGGGGGGGTATGAAAAGGAGGAATGTTTGTGTCTAACAGATCTTGCTCGCAACGCCGTGCCCATAAGGTAAGCAAAAAAAGCAGCGAGCTCTTTTCTTCTTTTATTTATGTTTATTCCCTCATTATGTTGTCTATGACTTTGTGAAGAACCAACTGGCACGCTTGCTGCTGCTACCGCTGCTGGTGTTGCCTTCGCTCTGGCCCTGAAGGTTCTGAATCGTGGGAATGCTGGGGGCGTCGTTGCCGCCGCCGCCTCCTCGAAGAGGCTTGGCGATCCTGCTGCCGGCGTTGGCAAAGCTAAAGCCACCAGGCGAGTTAAGACCGCGAGTGCTGCCGGCCTTGGCCAGCTCGAGTCGCTCCTTGACAGCGGCAAGCTGAACCTCGAACCTGGGTGGTTTGTTAGTTGAGTTCATCAGAAAAGGGGTGCTATTCAGGGGTACATACTTGTGGTTCGCAGCGGCCATCTTCTCCTGACTATCCTGTAGCAGGCTCTCCAGGCTCTGGATACGCTCGTTTCGTGCAATCAGCTTGCGCTCAGCGATAGCAACCTCCTTCTTGAGAGCAGAGTTCTGCTCGACCAGCTGGCGCTGGACCTGGGTGAGTTGCTCCAGGTTTCTCTCGAGGAAGGCCATCTTCTTCTGTTGCGCCCTGTTGTTGGACGATCGGAGAACGTTGTTATATTGCTCTCGAGTCTCATCAAGGGAAATCTCGAGCTCGACAACACGCTCACATCGGTTTTGAAGGTCACGCATGAGACTCTTCTTCATGACGTCAAACTCGGCGATCTGTTGCTGGATCGTCTTGCCGTTAGCCATTGGCGCAGTGGCGCCCGCCTTGACACGTTGTTGAAGATCCTCAATAAGGGTCTTCATTCTTGTGTTCTCAGCAGCCTTCTGGGCAATGTCCTCCTTCAACTCTTCGACAAACTGCGACTGAGCAGTCTGGCGGTTCGCAAAAGCGTTCTCAAGTCGGGCCTTGACCTCCTCGATATCTTCAGGGCCCAAGTTACGGGTAAGAATCTCCTCGTACTCGGCCTGGACAGCCTCAAGGCGGGCTTCAAGTTCTTGCCTCCTCCTTGAGTCGGACTCGCTTGAGGAAGTGCTGTACATGGAAAGCTCTGCTTGTCGAACAATGCCCTGGGTCTCCACCAATCGAGCCTTGAGCGCCTTAAACTCATCAGGTGCGATGTTGTCGCCAGTCGCGCTGAGATCATGAAGCGAGTCGACCTTCTCGATCGTCTCAGCGATATGTCGCTCATTCTCGCTAAATACATCGCCACCCAAATCGAAGCCAGCCATCATCTTGGCCATCTTCTCGGCCTTCCTCTTCTCCTTCTCGTCGAGAGCGGCACCGCTCTCCTTGGCGCTCATCTTGACATCGAGAAGCTGCTGCTTCACCTCGTCGAGTTCGGTGGTGAGCTCCGAGTTAGCCTCCTTCAAAGCGTCCATTGTGATCTGAGCTTCCTTGCTCTCGAATGTGAGCCTCTCCAGTTGCATCTTGAATTCGTTAACCTCGGTTGTAAGCTTCTCGTTCTCCTTGCCGACTTTGCTGTCGTGATCCTTGAGGTAGGCCAGCTCCTCCTTGGTCTCTCGCAGCTGCTTCTCGGCCGACGCAGCTTGAGACTCCTTCTCCGAGATCTGGTCCTGCAGTTCGTTCTCTCGTCGTAGAAACTCCTCCCTCTCGTCCTTGTCAAGCGGTAAGCTGGGAGTGCCAGCTCGTTCGGATATCGCAGGTGTTTCTGATCGGCTGTCTGATATTAATGAAGGAGTAGATGGCCGTGTCGATGTCCTGGCATCAGCCTTGGTCCTAGCAACGGCATCGGTAGTCAAAGGTGTGGCCCATCTCTCCTTGGGGACGGCTTCACCAGCACGCCACATCTGGATCTCGCCCTCGAGGGAGGAGATGTAGCTCTCAAAGTTCGTAACCTGTCCTTGCGCTTTCTTGAGGAGGGATTTGAGTTCGGCGGGACTCAGCTCGGCGTTGACCTTGGCCTTGTTCTTGATCGACTTGGCTCGCATACCGAATCTTAGTGTACCCAATGTTTCGGCATCGTTGTAACTACTGGGCGAACAGTTGATGATAAGGGTTGTCCGACTGTTACCACCGAGAGACTCTTGCAAGATACGGGTCAACTTGGAGTCTCGGTAAGGAATATGTGAGGATTTGCCATCGGTCAAGGCATTGATGACCATTCCCAGGGCACTCAAACTCTTGTTGATCTTTTTGGCTTCCTCCAGAGTCTGTCCACTGGCACCAGTCTTGCCAACCTTTTCACTACCAGCCAAATCGACAAGGAACAGCTGTCCGCTTTTTGCTGAGCCGGTTTCGACATTCTTCTGTGTGATGGTGATGACAAAGATGGAGTGGGATCGTGAGGACTCCTGATTCATGTTTGTGGCGGCGACAGCTCGGGCGTTTCCTCCTCTCCTCATGACCTCGTAAACTTCTTGGACACTTGAGACGTAGATTTCCAAAAGACCCTTGACATAGACACCTCGGTTCTTCTCTTCGTGGACGGGCAGGTTGTCGTTCTGCGGTGCAAGCAGATCTCGAATCCTCTCCATGTAGATTTCCATATAACTGACGCGGACCGTGTACTCGATGGTGCCGGGACTGGACATGATGCTGGCAAAGATCTGCTCGACGATACGGGGAATAATACCTCGACCCTCATCGTCGTCGATGTTGGTGCCCATCATGGTATAAGACTTACCGGCACCGGTCTGGCCGTAGGCGAAGACGGTTCCGTTGTATCCATTGAGAATATCGTCGACGGTAGATCGGATCGAAAAGTCGAAAATGTCTTGTTGTTTACATCCCATATCAAAGACTCGGTCAAAGGTGAAGCTACCCTGCGCCTCCTTGGACTGCCGAACATGTTAGCTGTGAGGTCTCACCGTATATTGCCGTGAACAGTAACGCAACGCAAAGCAACGCAAATGGCAAAACATACGGCGACGGTACAGGTATCCTCGCCATCGAAGGATACGATGGGCTTTCCGCCTGACTCAAGCTCGACCTTGTTCTGAGGTCGAAACCTGGCCACGACCTTGATACTATTTGCGGACGACATGTTGAACGCAGGCTGTGTGTCACGCAACAAACGTTATCATCGGCCGCGGTGCTGTCGTCCCGAGAGAAGGGGAAAAAAGTCGGGCTCGATCGTTGGTTGCTCTGAAGCGAACCTTCAGGGGGGTGTTGAGGGGGGTCGCAGAAGATGCGGGCCGCAAGATTGTTGCAATGAGCCACAAAATGGCGGCGAGAGGGGGGAACGACTGGACCTCAAACAAAGAGAGAGGAGACGAGGATAAGATAATAAAGGGAGATGGCTCTAAACAAAGGCCGAGTCGCGGATGCAGATCAAGGCAGAGCCAAGATACAAGCAGGGTTTCGTGATTCGCTGGCAGGGCGTACGGTTGTATATAGAATAATATGCACGATAATGTTGTTTAGGTGCGGTTTGACGTGCGATCAGCAATAAAAAGTATCGACGACAACAACAAATGAATGCCAACCTAACGGCCCAGGTGTGTTGTTGGCAACCAGAGGCGGTGGGCATTTGTTGGAGAACGGGGTCTGAAAGGTGATAGGTCAGACACAGAGAGACGCGCGCCAAGAGGGGCCGAGACGGGGACTCACCTCAAGTGTGAGGGCCGCTCCAGGGGGGTAGGTGTCCTATAATTTAGGGGACTCTTTAGAGGTTTTGGTTTTTTTTACCCCTTGGAGATTAGGCCTCCCGGAGGGATTGTGCCCAGAAAGAGCGTTGAACTTTGAAGCTGTAGGCCAGATTTTTGGCCATGTTTCACTTGACGGCGCAATTTGGAGATTTGCCGGTGTCTTTGGCTCACTGTCATCAGGTATCGGGTTGTTGCGTCGAGGGGTTCATCATGGTGCTGTCAGTAGGTAGTCAACACACTACCTAATATGGCAAATGGCCTAATCATTAGCCTCAAGCATTCAATATGAAGTGCATTAAATTGTATTAAATTATCCGCTCATGGCAGCGAGTGCTTTACAAAGGGAGGATATTAATTTCATGCAACGGGAACACGCATTTTTAGGCGTTCTTTGGCCAAGTGTCACATGAAACCAAACGATAAGAGAGTCATTAAACATGTCACCATTCCTGACAACCAAGGACACACAATGCACCCCCACCATTTGACACATGCGGCTTCATTAGCGAGCCTAAGGCAGGGTAGATGGTACACTTCGCTGAGAGTCATTCTCGGGCAATAAACAAAGGCGCTACAAGAAACATTGAACTCCTTCTTCATGATGAACCCTCGTGATATCATAAGCTAATGTTCCCGGGGCCTCCTGGACGCTTGCAACGCCTCGAATGCAGTTTAGTCAGTTAAAACTCCTCACACCCCAAAACGCCATGTACATAAAATGCGTTGCAGCTTTGGGCTGCAGAGCACTTGCATTGTTTGAGCAACCTGATCTGTCACCTTGCTGGACAGGTCGACGTTGGCATACCGTTCTCTGTCCTTTTGGAGTTTGGCCGTTCAG
This sequence comes from Fusarium fujikuroi IMI 58289, assembly GCF_900079805.1. Taxonomy (NCBI): domain Eukaryota; kingdom Fungi; phylum Ascomycota; class Sordariomycetes; order Hypocreales; family Nectriaceae; genus Fusarium; species Fusarium fujikuroi. The sequence goes on along the minus strand of NC_036623.1, from coordinate 817,433 downwards.
TCTTCCCAGCTCTTCTCCACCGTCTCTCTGACACGCTTGGTATATTCCTTTCGGTTGTCCTTGTATAGGTTGGAAGCTTCGACATTAGCAGGTGAACCGGTGTTGGGATCGTTGAGTAAACTGTTGAAAGATCAGCGTACGCCTTTAATCGGCTACTATTTATGCTGCCCACCTTTGAATGCTGGTCAAGACAGCGGCGACATCATACGTAGGGCTCCATCGGTTTTGCAGAATGTCGAGGCAGAGTTCTCCGGTGGCGTAGACGTTGGGGTGGAACATCTGGCTGATGAACTTGACTTGGGGAGGCTTGTTGGGATATTGCTCTTCGAACTGCATCACAAGTCGAAAGGTGCCATCTTCAAAGGGAGTGTCGGCGGGGCCGATGATGACGGCGTTCCTACAAGACGTATGATGAGTATTTGTGTTCAAGATCGGCGATGTCGGCGAGGGCGTACGAACCAGGTCATGACATTATCTGGTACAGGTGAAGCAGAGACGCCAGCGGGAGGATCGGTCTGCATGCGCTATCGTGGGAGAGTCAGTGAGGTTTGATCTGGAGCTGATCGTCAAAAATTGCGAACCTTGAAGTCTCGCATGAGACGGCGACGAGCAGCGGTAGACATGATAGCGACTGGGTCCGAAGGCGAGAACGGATGTTAGGATAGAAGCTGAATGATGTTGAAAGAGAGAAATCGTAGCGTGAATGCTGTGCCTGAGGAATATTTCTATCAAGCGAAATGATTTGCATGCACGATTCACTGTCTCAAGATTTGGCGGTGCAAGATGATGAGCGGAGATGGAGATTGGTCATGGACAGGCTGGTCGATGATTCGGATTCCACAGCGGAGGAGTTGGGTGATGCACTCTACCAATCAAGCATGCTTATCGGCCTGGCCTATCAATGCACGGTGAGCGGTCCACTTAGTAACGTTTGGCTCACCTTCTCACCGAGAAAGCCACACGTGACCCGGCCGAGCCGCAATAACTTCGAGGCATCCTCGGAGCCTGCAAAGATTTGAAAGGTGTTTGGTTTGCTTCATAAGCATCGAATCCGCTTTCTACTATAGGTAGTCTTAATGAGGACCTTCTCTTGGACAAAGGTTATCCATAATTGTATGCTGACTAGGGGAGGGAAGAAAACTCAGGACCTTGATCCTAAATGATAAAAAGATTTAGGTAACTTGGTATGAATATAGCCCAGGTTTATGATACATTTTGCTGAGTTTATTTTGACATCCTATACGAAAGGCCCGATGCTTTCTTGCTCCCTGAGGGTTGACTGTCAAAATGCTTATTTTACATCCCCCACTACCCGGAGCTTTCACATGGTCGCGGGGGACGAAGGCCGCTCTGGCAACTAGACCATGGGATTTCGGAACCGACAACTAATTCCGATGAAGGAGAAGCTATCAAATTGAAATGGATTACACGATAATGATATAGGCAGCGGTGGAAAGAGTCCGTCCCCAGGTCTAACAAAAAGGTACTTCGGACTGTAAGCCAATGTCACCGCTTAACTTGTACCCCAGACTCGACGTCACCTGTAAAACTCCCCCGGATTTGTAGCTCTCGGCACGGGAGAGCTTGTGGCCGCCACCTCGGGCCCTCCCCCGCTGAAAGCCGAAGAGGACCGAAGCGGATGTATATTGCCATATTACTACGATACCCGAGGTCGTCTTCTCTTACTTATTCCTTCAGTCCATTCCCTTCCTCTTCTTTCCCTCCGTTCTGCCTATCCTGTTACGTCTTGATACCCCCTTATACACATCAAAATGTCTCCTGCTCAACTAAGATCCGCTGGCCGGCTGGCTCAGCTTGCCGGACATGTGAATGGCGCGCGACAGTTCTCTACACGGCCTGCTCTGCGCAAGGAGATCCAGGACGCCTATATCCTGAGCGCCGCCCGAACTCCTACAGCAAAGGTACAGTGTCCTTTAATTCGACTGATGCTTGTACCGACTTATTAACATATTCCTAGTTCAATGGCTCGTTCCTGTCAGTATCGGCTCCTAAGCTCGGCGCTGTCGCTATCAAGTCGGCCCTGGAAAAGTCAAAGGTCCCCGTCGAGAAGATCACCGATGTATACATGGGCAATGTGCTTCAGGGTTCCGTTGGTCAAGCGCCTGCTCGACAAGCCGCCATCTTCGCCGGTCTGCCCAAGGAGATCGAGGCTACCACTATTAACAAGGTCTGCGCCTCTGGACTCAAGGCCGTCGCTCTGGCTGCTCAGAACATTCAGCTGGGTCTCTCTGAGGCTCAGATCGCCGGTGGAATGGAGAACATGTCACAGGTCCCATACTACGTGCCCCGCGCCAGTGGTCTTCCCGCCTTTGGCCATGTTAAGATGGAGGATGGTCTTATTAAGGACGGTCTGACTGATGTCTACGACCAATTCCACATGGGCAACTGCGCTGAGAACACTGTCAAGAACTACAAGATTACCCGAGAGCAGCAGGACGAGTACGCTATCCAGTCATACCGCAATGCGCAAAAGGCTTGGGCCGACAAGGCCTTTGCTGACGAGATCGCCCCCGTCACCGTCAAGTCACGAAAGGGCGAGACTGTTATCGACACCGACGAGGGATTCAACGAGGTCAAGTTCGACAAGATCCCTACCCTGAAGCCTGCTTTCGTTCGTGACGGAAGCGGCACTGTCACCGCCGCCAACTCATCGACTCTTAACGATGGTGCTAGTGCTCTTGTTCTGGGCAGCAAGGCCATTGCCCAACAGTACGGCTCTGGCTCCCGTGTCTTGGCCAAGATCTGCGGTTACGCTGATGCTGCCACTTCTCCCATTGACTTCCCTATCGCTCCCGCCAAGGCTGTCCCCATTGCTCTCGAGCGTGCCGGTATCACCAAGGACCAGGTTGCCATCTGGGAGTTTAACGAGGCTTTCGCCAGTGTGATCCTGGCCAACTCTAAGATTCTGGGTCTTGAGGGGGCCAAGGTTAACCCTCTGGGTGGTGCTATCTCACTGGGCCATGCTCTTGGCAGCTCTGGTTCACGAATCTTGACAACCCTGCTACATCAGCTTAAGCCTGGTGAGTATGGAGTTGCTGCTATTTGCAACGGCGGTGGTGCTGCGACTGCACTGGTTGTCCAGCGTGTTGAGTCTGTGTAAAAAGGTTTATGAGTTATAACGATAGAATATTTATGATTGATAGTAGAGGAACAAAGTAAAATAAAATAAAAATTGAATAATAGTAAGGAAGGTTATTTCAGTGCAGCTTGTGTTTTTGCCTGCTATGGGTATGCCATTACTTCTGAGGACCAACTCCTGAGCAGTTGTCATGATCTCTCAATGCAGGGTAGCATGACGAGCACCCGCGATTCCATATTGCTCATAAGCTGTCATGATGAGCCGTCATCTCACATAAAATAGTACTTTATTCCACTGGCAAGATGTAAACCATACCTCTGCTAGGCCTCAGTTCATTGGTTAGCAATGAGACTATTTTAGTTGGGGAGTGTATGAAGAACAATGGGAGATGTTCTTGCTGTTCCTTTCACAGATACTGAGACAGTGGAGCCGTACTATTTTCCACTCTCTCACTGACCTCACTCACCTTAAAGCTTAGCTTAACATCATCTCTCAACTCAATCCTTACCCTTTCTTCTCTCCCCTCGGTCGCCGCCATCAATCGCGATGCCTCTAGTCCTCGACTTTCTCACCCAGATCCGCACTTTCATCCGCACTCAGAATGGCGACGAGCTTCGCGCCTGGCTCCAGGTAGAGCCCAATTCTCCTCAGCAATATCACAACCTTGCATCTGAGCTTCGCTCTCAATTCCGCCAACAAGGCCTCGACAACATCGTTGAAAGGACATTACCTCAGGAAGATGATGTCCCAGAAGGTCAGGCTACCGTGTGGCCGGGCTTTGTGGCCTTTATGAAGGACTACATGGCCTTTTGGCGCGACGTCAATTACGATGATTTACTGGGCGCGCATCAATTGCTTAGCGGCCTTGTCAAGTATGATATCAAATATCGGATGAATTATGGTCATGAGAGCTAATATTTGAAACTATAGCTCTTGCGCAACTGCTTTTGCTCATCCTACCTACGGCGCCATGCTACTCAAGACGAGCATGTCCCTCTCAGAGACGCTGGCTCGTCTCACAATGTCTTTGAACAAACGCCCTGATTTAGCGCGTCGCCTACGTGCTGTAGACGAGGACAAAAGCATTGCCGAGTCTTCAGCAGAAATCATTCAGAAGATCTTCACAACATGCCTCACAGATCGATCCAGCGGTCGTTATTCGAAACCAGAGGGCAAAAAGGTTGGCGTTTACATGTTTGCCAATCTGGTCCTCAAGCTTCTGTTTGCAGTATGTAACAACTCAATACGCTATAAGATATATCGCTGACCAGATAAAAGTGCCGAAGAACACATCTCGCCAAAATGATCTTTGTCAACATTTCTACCATCTCTCCGCCACTATCTCTCTACCCAGCTGCCCAGCGCGTTACGTTCCTCTACTACCTAGGTCGCTTCAACTTCTCAAACAACCACTACCTCCGGGCTGCGCTGTGCCTTGAGGGAGCATACCTTCAGACCCCTTCGCAGCTGGTCTCCCACCGGACCAACATTCTCACATATCTTATCCCCTGCAATATCCTTCTTGGACGCTTTCCATCACAATTATTGCTTCAGCGCCCAGAATGTCAGACTCTGGCGCCTGTTTTCTTTCCCATTTGCCAGGCTATCAGATCTGGCAACTTCATCCAATTTCAGCAGCATCTTGCGCAACACGAGACATGGCTCTTTGAGAAGGGCTTGCTATTAACCCTCGGTAACCGACTAAGACCTCTGCTCTGGCGCTCACTAAGCAGAAAGACTTTTCTCCTCACATACGTCCCGCCAACCGATGCATCATCCCGAAAAGCCGCGACACTTGACCTTGCAGACCTTCACACGCTCGCGGTGTACCTTCAACACCGCCTTGAAGGTTGGCTCCCTGCAGGACCAAGCTCACTTGGTCGTTCTCAAAGCGTCAACCCACTCCTTATGAAAGCCCTCGAGAACAATGCTCAAAATCCCGAAGCCACATCTACACTAGCTCCGCCACCCGGAGGACCCAAATCTCTCCGGCCAAATGAGGGTATGATCTGGGGCAACGCAGAGGTCACATTCGAGGACGTGGAGATGACTGTCGCAACGCTTGTTCAGCAGGGCTTGATGCATGGGTTTATCGCTCATGGGCAAGGACGATTTGCTATTATCGGCGCCAAAGCCAAGGGCAGCCCTGTGCTTGCTGGCTGGCCCAACGTCTGGCAAATAAACCGAGAAAGGAGATATGAAGACTACGATCCTGATGAGGTACCTGGCTGGGTCAAGGAGTAAAAAGGCAAGGAGAGATGGGCGGTCGAGCTAGATCGCCTAGCTTGGATACTTAGATCATAACTCATCTTGATGGCGTTTGTATAATATCATTTCCTGTATGATACCCAGGGGATAGTAAGATTAGAGTATGGCTATAATATGAGGATGTACTTGTGGCAATCAAAACGACCAGACACATATTTCTTTTCCAGTAGCTGCGTGCGATAACGCTCATCACACCCATTAAATATGTCTAATCAAAAAAGTGTTTTTATATAATAATAAGCCGAGATGGCCGAGCATCATCCCATCGACTAAACCACACCATCTCCTGCTTTTTTCAACAACCGTACAAGAAGTTTCCCCCTCCTAAACTCTCTGATTCATGTGTGCATACGTCGTTAATCGCGAGAATAAACTTAAAACCATCGCTTGTTTTCTCCAAACATCCAAAAAGTCTCCAATGTGTGCAAAAAAGGGTATATCGACCGTGAAACGAAGCGTTGAAACTTGTATATAATGCCCACGAGCCCACAAGAGCCCAGACAAGGAACTCTTGAAGAATATTGTACCCGGGGCGGGTATTAGCAGCTAGACTTCCCAAGAGCCACAAGACTCCTGAGTAACCTAGTAATAAGACAATAGACACTATCGCCGATAGGTAGTTGGCTTGATAATATATGTAAAGTACCAGTAATAAAGGAATGTCGTAGAAAATAATTTCTGTGAATAGAATGCCAGCTGCGTCAAGACAGTGGTAAGTGGTCGTCAAAGGATATAGAAATTAGAAGAAACAAGCGGCGGCGATGAATGCGACGACAAGGCCAGCGACAGCAGTGTTGCCTTGGTGGCGACCTGCCTCGCTTTCCTTGGATTGAGTGGGAGCCGCTCCAGAGTCGACCTCAGTGGCCGCAGCGGTCTCCTCGGACTCGGAGGAGGTGTAGGTAGAGGTTCCGTTCTCACGGAAGATACCAGGCTTGACAGTAGGGTAGATCTTCTTGGTGCTCTTGTGCTTGGTGGTCTTGGAAGTAGCAGTGGTGAAGATGGTTGAGGTAGGCTCCTCGGAGGAAGTCTCGGAAGAAGTCTCTTGCTCGGTGGTGCTGCTGGACTCAGCAGAAGAGGTAGTCTCAACACTGGTAGTGCTGGTGGAGGTTGAGGAAGTGGTGGTGGGGAGGGCCGAAGTAGTGGGCTCAGCGGTAGTCGAAGGCTCCTCGGTGGTAGAGACAACGGGTTCCTTAGAAGTAGTAACCTTGGCCTGGGTTGTTGTAGAGGGCTCAGCCTCGGCGGTAGAAGACTCGGTTTCTTCATCATCGTCATCACCGCCGGATGAGCCTTTGCCAGAAGAGAAGGCAACGATCTGAGCAGTGCTACCCTTCTGCACGGTAACGACACAGAAGGCAGCGCCACCAGCACCCTTAGCGGAAAGGCTGCTGCCAACGTTGCCCTCACCGTTGGCAGGGTCGATCTTGCAAGGAAGGCCATTGCAACCGCCGTCGGGGCACTGAATTTCAACACCGAAGTCGGGCAGCTTGCTCTTCAGAGCCGAGTCCTCCCAGATAGGGTTCCAACCAATCTTGACAAAGGTCTGGCCGTTGGCCTCAGTGTTAGCACCGGCAACGTAGGGGCTCCAGTTACCAATGGGCTCAGACTCGGTACCCCAGATGCAGCCCTCCTCACCAGTGCCAGGGGGGTTGATGTAGAAGCTGTATGATCGTTAGAGATCTTCGATGATCAACAAGACTTAGATGACTTACTGAGCAGCGGTGGAGCACCAGTATGAAGATCCGGGAACAGCCAGAGTTGCGCTAGAAGTGACAAGAGTAGGGATAAGCATAGCCTCGTTACCAGGCAGGACAGTCTGGCACCAAGACATCTTGGAACCACACTTGTTGACAGCCTCAATGGAGCCAGTGCCAGAAACACAGTTGGGCTTGCCCTCGAAAGGCTTCTCAATTTCACCGTTCTTGTTACAGAAGAGACCCCCGTTCTGAAGAGTGTTAGCTGCGTGCACCGAAGTTACTAGATAACACAGGTCAGGCGTACCATTGAAGCGGGATACTCATAAGTGGAATCCGGATCCCATTGGTTCATAACCATACCGGGCTTGCAGGCAAAAGGGCAGTAAGATCCAGGCTTGCACTCCTGATCGGGGCTCATAGCCCAACCGGCGTTCTTCGCATCGGGAGTGACGGCGACCATGTTGGGGTCATCGGTAGGGAACTGGCATTGTCCACCACGCTTCTCAAGAGTCGAAGATTGGACGGGAAGATGTTGTCGCAAGTGCTCAAAACCATTGTGACGGTGACCATGTTGCTTGCCAGCGACCATTGACGGCGCAGACAAGGCGCCCAGAAGGGCAGCCGAAAGGTTGATGAGTCTCATTGAGATTGTCGTCGATGAATACGAGTCGATTTCGTTTCGGTAAATTCCAGAACGGTTGTTCTTATTTTATATGCGCGAATACCTCCAGTCCTTCAACTATTGTCACGAACGAGACATATATCCTGACAGGCGTTTGAGTAAAAAAAGAGTGTAATTGTCGTCGAGCAACAGAACGAGTGATGCAGCTGACGAGGAAAAGTCGATGAACTCGCGGACCAGCGACAGAAACGTTTTAACAAAACAAGGAAACAAAAAAGAACGAGTGACAGGCAAGGAAGCAAGGACATGAATATTAAGAGATCGACAGGTCCACGAGATGGATATGGATCCCCAGGAAATGAGCCATGGGCAGAAGCGCGGACACCAGCGCAGTCACCCACAACAAGGAGATTGAGCCGTAGGCGAGGGCCTCGTCTGAGTGGGCTCGTGGTCAGGCCCCATGCTGAGCCATGGCCTCACGGTACCTGCATGGAAGTGAGAGACCTTGTTCCTGTGTGGATGCCCTCCTGTGATGGGGGGGTCGAGTAATGTAACCGTCTCCAATCAGGCGTCGGCATGTCTGACCCCTGGCCTCGATCTAGCCAATCCTGTTGAGACGGTGCCTGGTTCGAGTTCTTGGCTCAGGGGATGACGCTCGGAGCAGATTAGAGTCAACCATATCATGTCAAGGTGATGCTTAATTGTGCAGCTGTCGATGCCAAAGAGGGACGACTCTGCGGCCCATGGTACCAGCATGTTCGGAACGAGGGCCGGATGGGGCAACGGCATCGTTTTCCACCAAGGCTCGCTGTAAGAGAGATCCTGGGGTTCAGGGCATTCAGGTCATCTAACCACCATTGTCTCGGTTCTGTTTCTCGTTCAGATTCAGATTTTGATTCTGGATTGTCTCGTCCCTGATTTTAGGAACTGGAGTCTGTGTCGTTGCACTCTCGACACGCTACCCCTGGACGTTTTTCTGTGGCTTGCGACAGAGGCTCACATTGGCCCGTTGGCTCTTAAAGCCCCTGACGAGTGGTTTTTCCCGCAACCTTTGTAACCATGGTTCCTGGGCCAATATGTCTTTGGTTAGCGTTCAAGCAGTCCCCAGACGGCTCGGAGCCACAACTGATAGCCTACTCAACGCGTGCTGTGCCACTCACAATTGGCCAGGGAGACGCGCTTGAGTGCTGAATTCTGGAGGACGAGTCAGCTCTCCTCGTCAAAATAAGATTGATGGCAGCAGTCACCTTCCAAAGAGGGGTCAGTAATTTCACTGTTTATTAGTGTATTCGGTTGAAGATCGACGTCATGCTCCCCTGTTTAGTGTGAATGGTCGGTGGAATAAAGTTGACAATATCCGTACGAGAAACCACAAGTTTCGGGATAATATAAACACGTTTGGCGCCATCTCGATATTTATGAGCCGCTTATACGAGCAGTATAAGTTAGGCTGAAGATGTCGTGAATCAGAATGACAGGACGAGATCGAGACAGTCGCACTCACACGTGACTCAACAGCTTCCTTCCTTCAGCGTGGAGGTTGACTCGATAGGTGCTACATGTCTTACAAGTAAAGACTCTCGCATGAAATCTCTTCCGTTTCGAATGTCGGTGTGATTCAAACTGAAAACTGTCTTGGAAATTCTCAATCCCTTTTCCTTTTCCTTTCCCTTCAGCTGAACGAGACATTCAAAGAGGGGCACTCTACGATACGAACCACCGATATCGCATCACTGAGGATCCGAATGTCGCTTAAAATCGCTAAACATTCCTAGGATTCATAGCATCCGGGGACTGATCAATGCATATTATCCATGTAATGCGATAAGGACAAGCGATTCATGCTCGCCTCCATCCTGCCAGTGGGAATGGACAAGTTGAAGGGGTGCAGGAGGACAATATGCCACGACCGCCCCTATCCATTCTGCCAACTTCTGATGAAGCTGAGATACTGAGATCTGTGGCAATGGAATGTCTCGGTAGTTTAGCAGTATAAATCAAGCATAGCTTTTTATACTATGATTCAATTGGAATCTGAACCATACCAAGCCATTACTTGTGACAACTCGTTGATGAATGAAAGGATGGCTGAGATTGAAGCAAAAAGACACGATGCTCCAGGGTAAATCTAGGTTTTACGATCGAATCAATCAGATCGTGGTCGGTAGTTGACGGTTTCAGAACTAGGTGTTTTCGCCCGTGGATAAAGGGCAGGTGATTTTATTAAGCCGTGTCTCGTCTCAACTCAAACAATAAACACTCAATAGTTATGACGAGCACCAAGCGGGAGTGGCGCACGGCATAAGAGAACAAAGGGGATGATGACCTGCATGGCGCTGAAGCCACAATGATGAAAAGGTTTCAAGTTTCAAAACTATTGGAGTTTGTCTGTGACGTCTTGATTACATATCGAAGATCTACGAAACATGTAGCTAAAACGTCCAATATAATTGACTTTACACCAATAAAGTTGGTGTTGATTTGTTCCTGTTCCCCTAAACGATATGCTGACAGTGCTGGAATATGTAAGAACCACAAACCAAAGAAAGATAAGCGAAATGTTTACAAACAGTGGAGATGTTTCCTCTCATTCTAGACAAGAAACAAAACATCTCTAAATCGGCTGTGCTTACACACGTAGCCCATAATAGAGGCTGATAATAATTATAACACAGAAAACCCCAATTTATTCCTCACTCAACCTGGGGAAACCTGGCCAACAAACCTAACAAAACCATTTCATTCGACACTTTCACCGGATCATTCAGTCTCCGTGAGAATTAAAATGCCGTTGGTGCTGACAGGAATCCATCCCTCATCGCAGAAGCGCTTACTCGATTATTTTTGGAGGGGAAAGGGAGGGGGTCGGCGATTACTGCGCGTTGGCGTCGCTTGCACAGCCCACGAACCCTCGAAATAGCGGCAAACCACCAATCAGCGACACTCGCTCAGCACCAAGGCCGCTAGGATGAGGCTGGTAAACAAGACGGATATGCCATCTTCCGTAGGATGTTGACTATTTTTGACTTGACTGTGCTGTGCTGTGCAGAGCCTCTGAGGCTGTCTTGTTCCTGGCCTGGGCCTTGGTCTGACAGCTCAGCACAGCTCAGCATCGTGAGTCTTGTGCCTGGGTTCATGTGGTTATTTGGAGATGAGAATATGGGTATAAGAAGATGGTGGTGTCCGGTCGAGTTTGGAGATATCATTCATAGCATCACTCAAGCATTACAAGTCTTACATTCACAACAGTCTCATCATCTCGTCTCATCTCATCTCACTCACTTTCCTCTTCAAACTCTATACTTCAACATCTCAACATCCTTCACAATGAAGTTCACCACTGCTCTCGTCTCTGCCGTCCTGGCCTTCACCTCCTTCGCCGAGGCAGCTCCTCGCAACACCCGCCGAGGAGACTCTAGCAAGCCTCTCAGTCTGACTGCCCAGCTTCGACTTGCTGATACGTAAGCAGCCCCCAAATATGATGACTTGGCTAAGACCACATGACTAACATATCTTCAGTGCCGCTGACCGCTTTGCTCTCCTCCCCGAGGACGATGACTTTGTCTTTGACTTCAACAAGAAGCAGGATAACCCTGGAAAGGGCGGCGAGCTCATCGCTGCTAACCGTGCCAACTTCCCTGCTCTTGTTGGCACTGGTGCTGGTATGGCCTTTGGCAGAATCGATCGTGAGTTTCTCTTATGTCATCTCGATACAACAACACTAACATGTTATCAGCCTGTGGCATGAACACTCTTCACGTTCACCCTCGCTCCGCCGAACTCCAAGTCGTCACCTCCGGCCGTCTCATCACCGAGATGGTCCCTGAGAACGGCGTCCTCGACAAGGATGGCAAGCGTCGTGTTATCCGCACCGAGCTTACAGCCAACATGATGACTCCCTTCTACCAAGGCTCTATCCACACTCAGTTCAACCCCGACTGCGAACCCGCTACCTTCATCGCCACCTTTGCTACTGAGGACTTTGGCACTGGTCAGATCGCTGATGAGCTTGTGTCTCTGAGCGACGATGTCATAGCTGCCACATTTGGCCAGAGCATCGCCGGTGAGGATATCGACAAGGTCCGCCAGGCTGTTCCTAAGAGCATTGCTCTGGGTGTTGACAAGTGCCTCGAGACCTGCGGCCTCAAGAAGCGATCCATCTAAGATGGATTCTTCCTTATCTTTCTTTCTTTCTTTCTTTCTTCAAGTCATAGCATGGAATGAGCATGTGAGCGATGTTTCTTCCCCTGGCGTTATTCTTGAGTTCAGTAGCATAGACGGCAATACCCTAGCTCTACGCAGTAGACATTGATAGGACCCGGCATTTTGTTTGTTCATAGATAGCATTTGGTACATATTATACAAGTCTCTCTTTCATTTAGTTTCCATACATCGTGATACAAATCCTCCACCATTCTCTTGACTTCACCCCCCTACAGACCCTTTTCGCGATGACCAACGACCTTGGCGAAAGAGTCAAAGGACATAGTCATCGAGTGCCGTCCCGCAGTCTTGCTTCTTAAATGGTTATCATAGTCCAGCATCTCCTTGTACGGGACCTTGGCAATAATCTCAACAACTCTAGCTGAAGACTTCTTACCACGTAAAGAAGTGATAGAATCATACGGATCAGGAGGGGTGTAAATCTTGGACACATCAATATGATCCTCTCCAGTCGACTCAGCAGATCGATCGTTGACCTCAAGAACCTGACCACCAGCACCAGCAGTGACATCATGCTGTATGGTGCCGGCTACAACCTCTGGACATGTAATGGTAACATGCATGATAGGTTCAAGAATGCCGATCTTCTCTTTCTCGAAAGCATCGCGAAGAGCAGCCTGGACGGCAGTCCTAGCGGCAGTGCTGAAATGTCCTCCCGTGGGAGTTTCACAGGCGCCGGGTTCTGTGTCCAGTGTGATGGTAACGTGACACCCGTGAATGGGCGCTGCACGACGAGGGCCCCTCGCCAGACCTGCGATAGCTCCGTTGAGAAGCTGTGCCCTCGCCTCTTCTGGGTCAAAGTCGAGAGTGCTAGTCTCATCTGTCAAGGGAATAGCGACGTGGTATATGTTACCGTCTCGCTCGACACAAGACTCTAATAAAGTGTCGTGATGATGGTCTTCAAGCGGCGAGAGGACAACGGTGCAGGAGGCTTTACCGGGTTTGCCGGCAACGGGACGGTCAAAGACTGTGTGTTGCGGCCGTGTAGGCTCTGTGACGCATTCCTTGTAGTCAACTTCGATAGGACCGAAGTCGGCATCGATCTTGTACTTTTGCTTCATGTTGTATAGCGACACATCGAGATGAAGCTTTCCCATACCCTGAATTGTGAACTGCTCTGTTTTGGGATCTCGGCTGTACCGTAGACTTGGATCTTCTCGTGTAGTGTTTTCTAAAGCGATTTGGAGTTGTTGAGCAGCAACGTTACCGTATGGTTCAACTTGAAGGAACGCCACGGGCGGTGGGATCTCGGGAGGTCGAATCTTGACATGGCGGAAGTTCTCAGGAATGGGCTTGTTGGCATTCATCGTAACAAGCGTATCACCCGTACGGGCTTTCTTCAGTCCTCTCAAAGCTCCAATCTGCCCGACACCAAGCGACTGAATATCCTGTGTCTTGTTGGCAGCGATTTGAAGAATGCCCATGGGCTTTTCGTGTGTTAGAATGTTGGTGTTGAAACTTGATGCGTTTCTGGTAAGAGTGCCGTGATAGACTCGCACGAAGCTGATGACACCCTCCTTGGGATGATTGAAGACCTTGAAGACCGAAGAAATAGACGCAACCTGATTCCTCGCGGACTTGGGGCTGTTTTCGAGAACTTCTGTCAAGCGATGCTTTGCTGAACCGACTCGGACTTCTGCTGATGGACGTTCGTCTGGGCTTGGTAGATAATCTGTGATAGCGTCCATCAGTGGCTCAACACCGATATGCCGGAAACTTGAGCCAGCGAATACTGGAATGACCCGACCATCGCCGCTTCTGATAACTCGTCGAATAGCCTCTTTTATCAAAGCACCATCGATGTTTTCGTTCTCAGCCAGAAACTCATCCATGATAGCCTCATCAAAATCCGCAAGTCCCTCAACCAAAGCCTGTCTCGCAGTCTCAATTTCGGGTAAAAGATCTTTGTTTGAGCTTAAGAGTTTCTCCTTCAGCTCCTCAGTGTTATATCGCTTCTTTTCACGTTCTGACTTCCATCGGTATCCGACTCTGTTGACAATATCAATAACACCAACAAAGTCCTCCTTCTCCCACCAAGGGATCTGGCAGACAAGCGGCCATCCCTTCAGACGCGTGCCAATCTCAAGCACGGCTTTTTTGAACGAAGCACCCTCTCGATCCAGTTTGTTGCAGTACACTATACGGGGGACTTTGAACTCATGAGCAGATCCCCAGACTCTTTCTGTGTGAGCTTCAACGCCTTTGACTGAGTCGATGATACAGACTGCGCCATCGAGAATGGGGAGACAACGGTCAACTTCGAAACGAAAGTCTTGATGGCCGGGAGTGTCGATGAGGTTGATTGTCTTTGCGTGTTCTCCTGGTGCGAGTGCTTGGTGTCTGGGCCAGTGGAATGTGATGGCTGCTGATTGAATGGTGATGCCCCTTTCTCGCTCCAAGTCGAGGAAGTCAGTCACTGTATTTCCAGAGTCGACGTCTACATTTTGTTAGTGTATTTGGTCAGTGAGTCTGAGATATAGATTTGCGTACCTCCAACACGTTGCGTGACACCACTATAATAGAGCATTCGCTCCGTAGTAGTAGTTTTACCCTGTGAAATATAAGACCAAGTCATTTTGCGGTCTCCGAATTCTTACTTACAGCATCAACATGAGCTATAATACCAATATTTCGAATGTTGTGTAGTTGAGTATCATGATGAGCCTGATGTATAGCTCTACGGCTCAAATTCATGAGCTCTTTGTTGCGCCATTGACGGGCAAGACAACGGCCCGAGCCTTTTACAGCCGGGCCATTCCGTAACAATGACAGAATAATCATTCCAACCTCGGAAATAAACCAAGATTTGAATGCTTCATCTCAGTGTCTCTCTCTCTCTCTCTCTCTCTCTTCTTCGTCTTTTGAGGTTGATTTTGAGCTTTCTCTGCTGTTTTTGGAAACGCTTTGATGTCATTCGCCAAAACCAAGCTTCAACTCCACTACCAACTCCTGATCATCAGCCTCTGCATTCTCATTGGTTGAACCCCCGTAAAAGAATTCCAAGACCCCCTCAAGGCCCCAAAACTTGAAGCTTAGGTTGGTCCCGTTCTGGGGGGCTTTGAGGCGTAGCCTGTCGTTAGCTTCAAACTGGGGGCTACCTACGTAATCTTGCTCCTTGTGCTTTTCACCTCCCGTCTCCGTCCGTCTTCGTCACCTTGCAACACTTACATACGCCTCCCATCACAATTCGTCTGCCTTTTGACGCGACTGCCCTTAAACTGCTGCCTACGCGATACTTTTCAGTATTAAACTCGATTCTACCTCGATTCTCTACGGCGCAGTCCTCAAATCCATCCTAAATCAATCATCATGGAGCTCTCTGACATCTTGTGAGTACCTAGCTAGCTACGTTGCACTATAGTATCTTTACCAGAATAAGTCGCTAACCATCGCCTTCAACTGTAGCCGCATTGTCAACTTGGCTGTTGGTGTTATCACCGTCCTCGGTGGTATCGCGTCCATCTTCCATCTCGGCCTGTACGTACAAACCAATCTGCGCCGACACCTCGACAGCACGAATACTGACAATGGCTTTGTAGTCAACCGATTGTTGTCGGCGCTTACATGATCGTCTTTGGTCTCGTCATTGCTCTGCTCGGTACGTTGCGACACTGACCGAACCTCCCATGCGCCAAGCCTAACAGATCGCAGAGTTTCAGATCCCTCCCCAAGTCTCCCGACATGCCTCATTCATGTTCTCTTTCATCGGCCGTGGTGTCTGTAAGTAATACCTAGGACAAGCCCACTCTGGTACACCACTGACACTCCCAAGTCTACGTCTTCATTGGCTGCCTTCTGTTGGGCAACTTCATCCTCAGCAAGATTGCTGGTAGCATCATCGGTATTGTCGGTCTCGGCTACATCGCCCTCGAGTTCATCCCCTCCATCGAGCCCCCCAGCAACATGCGCGAAGCCGAAGATGCCGGCTGGGGCGCCGAGCAGGTCTAGAATGCCGACGCCAACCAACCGGGATCAACCCCCGCGGTTGCCTCTTCAAACACAGGCGCATAAGCTTCCGCGACGACCATTCGATCATAATACGAATGACAGCGTGAACGCGCAACAAACGCGGTGAACCAGGACGTATAGGATGAATTACTTGAAAAATCAAAGCGGCAAGAGGGGGAGTAGAAAGGGCTGTATTTCTATGAATTGGAGACGGGAGGAGAGAATGAAGAGAAGAGTGGCTCGTTTCAATGGGATTGCAGACGAGGTTCACGAGAATCAGTGAATAACGATTTGAAGAGATGAACCATTAGCAAAGAGACATTATTATAAGGACGTCGGGATCGAATATTCTATTGTCTAGTATACTTGATGCTTCCTCATGCCATGAAATCAAACGCCATTATTTCAACATCAACAAGATACTATTTCATGCTTCTTACGTCCTTGGACTTCTCAGGAAGCTAACCACACCACTGCAGTATCCAACCAGTCCGTCCAACCGGTTGCACTCCTTCTCTTGATATGACTTCCACTCGCTCAACGCCGCCAACAGATCCTGGTTCTCCATCACCAGATCAAAGTGTAATCGCAGAAACACGGTCATCCACGCCTGAGTAAGCTCATAGTCTCGACGAGTCTTGAGATGAGCGGTCAAAGCGCGGATAAAGTGTAACAGTTCATTCGAGTCCTCATCGCCATCGCCGATAGAAAGCGAGCGAAGTTCGAGATCTGCGCTTGAAGGGGAGAGGGACTTGAGATGCTCAATGAATTCATCATCTGTGATGCGTTAGTATACATAAATTGTAATGTGGGAGAAATGCGACTTACAACTTCCGGTCTCTGCTCCAGCACGGAGCTTGGTGCTGAGAACCTCCTCAAAACGAGTCTTCTCGACTCTTGTGATGCGAGAGCTGCTCTCTGCCTCACTCTCACCCTGGAGCTTAGAAGCCATAGGGTTCTCCTTTCCTGTCGTCGAAGGCAAGAAGAAGGGTGCCTTCTCAGGGGCCTTGGGGGCCTCGGTGGGCTTATTTCGCTCCTTGATAAGATCCAGGTGCAGCAATGTTTGCCAACGGCTCTTGGGAACTAATGACAACGTTGTGAGCTCAGAGCTGAGCTGTTCAATTGTTGGTGCCACCACAGTGTCCTCGTCCTCAGTTTGCTCCTCCTCAAACGCACCCTCCAGCATACCATGGCTGTTCTCGCCGGATACTGTAGGAGCAGAGACTTGACCAATCTCCTTCTCGGAAATTTGGCGTGTGGGAACATGCTTGAACAGGGCTTTGTTGGTCCAGAGCGTTACTCCCAACTCGTTCTCGATTGTTGCAGCCAGGTATTCGCCAGTAACAGACATTGCCAGTGCTTTACAAGGCTTCTCGAGTCTAATAGCATCGATCAAGTGACTCGTGGGAAGATCCCATACACGAATGACAGAATCTTGGGAAGCAGCGATGATCCATCGTCCATCGTTAGAGAAGCAGAAATCGTTGATAGCACCTTGAGGTCCCCAGAACTCACGAATAGTTCTCTTTGTCTCCATATCCACCACTCGAATTGACAGATCGTCGCATGAGAAAGCAAGGAGATTGCTCGCGGGGTGGTATCTGCATCCGGTTGGGAATGTCATGGGTGCCCAGTCAATCTGCTCTAATAGGTTTCCAGTCAAGAAGTCCCAGAATTTGATCTTGCCATCCAGAGAGCAAGACACCACGTTCTTGTTCATGGAATCGACAACAAGGCCAGTAATACGCTTAGTATGCTTCCCGGTACCAACGGGGAACTGGCGAGTAGCCTCGGCATGCATTTGTACGATATCGTCCGCCTGCCGTAGTTGCTGCATCTTGAGCTGACGAGCTTGACCCGGTGTCAATCTTGAAGGGAATCGTTGGCGATGGTTTCCTGACTGAAGGTTGTACATATCAATACCACCAGATTCAGCACCAACAAGCGCAAAGGTACCGCAGGGGCTGATAGCAACGGTAGAAACGTTGGTCTCATCTCCGGTAGGGAAAGCCCATCTACCAGCTCGCTTTCGGCCCCAGAACCATGTCCTGGCATAAGGATCGTTCTTGTGAGCGGTGACGACACTCTCCCAACCAGTCATACCACTGACCTCAGCATCCTGGGCCTTCTTCCTGTCTCGAGACTTTTGCCATATAGGCTGGTTGCCGGGCATAGCACCAATGCCACCATCTCGGTTCAATGAGGATGCCATACAAGTAATCTCAGGGGCCTTGAGGTCCTCCAGGGTTGTTGTAGGTCCATGTGATAGAGCGTTTGTGGCTAGAATGCCAATCTTCTTGGCCTTCTTGCGAATGTTACCCTGACTCAACTCTGTGCTCTGACCATCACGGCGCAGACTCCATCCCCAGAGGCTTCGATCTTGTCCACCACTGAGCAACCACTTGTTGCCGGCATCGGCACCCTCAAAGTCGGTAGGAAGGAATTCGAGGCAGTTGACAGGACCAGCATGGCCGCTGCGTGAGTGGAGAATCCGAGGGATAGGAGAGAAAGGTGTCTCATCGAAGATCCAGGACTTGAGAGAGTTATCGCGACCGCTGGTCACCACCACTGGTTGTCCAGGGAGAAACTCAATCTTGCTAATCCCACCACGGACAAGCGGTCCATCGTAAGAAGGAGGGTTATGAGCGCTTCGCAAGACACCCATAACACGACCACCACCATTCAAATCCCAAAATGTGACATCTCCAGTAGCAGCTGTCGCCGTAGCCATAACGCCATCCTTTCGTCCATCATTACCCGCTCCCATACCATCAGTCCGGAAAGAAATTGAGTTGACCTGTGCCTCTGAGCTTCCAGCCTCGATGCGAAGAGTGACCTTATCGGTTAGAACATTTGTGATGATGAGAGTTCCTTCAGAATAGGCGATAGCCAGAAGAGACAGAGCAGGGCTAGGTTCTAGGCATGTTACAGAGCCGCAATCGGGAGCCGGAGGAAGAATAGTGTAAATGAGCTTGCCGGTGCTGACGTTCCAGATCTCGACCCAGCCATCTTTGCGACCCACGAAAATCTTGTTGAGAAAGGTTGGCATAGAAACAATGCCGCCAGTTATTTCGTTGCCGCGGTTGTTAGCAGGTGTAGTGTGAATAGTGGTGTAGTGCTCCAGGGTGGCCGTCTTGAAAACCTCGATTCGCGTAGTAGCAGCGACGATAGTCCATATTCCAAGGATAAGAATTTGCTTGACAGGCTCGTTGAGGTCTGAGGGCAGCGCAAGCTCATCGACCTTCTTGCCCCTCTGGAACACCCAGATACCCTGAGATTCGCCCTTATTTGATCCGCCCCATGCCGCGAAAATCTTTTCCTTCCAGGCGAGAGTCGCGGTGATGTCGGCGGGGGTTTGTGGGCGAGTGATGAAGACGAGGTTCAATCCGCGACGAAGGTCGTAAGTCTGAATAGATCGGCCAACTGAGGTTGAGATTTGAAAGGTAGTCTTTCCGAGAGGGATCGATGTGAAGGGGACACTCGTAGGTGATACTAGACCGACAGTCTGAAGCGTAGCAATTAGCTATTGGAGCACAACTCTCAGTCGAATGGACATACACGGAAGGGCGCAAAGATTCTCGAAGAGTCTGATGCAGCTTTTGAAGCATTGGCGGGCGCCGCGGTCTTCTGGCGCTTGACCACGGGGTGGTCAGCATCCTTATGAGGCATTGTAATTATGTGAGATGCAGCGCCTGGTACAAGTAGCGACAGAGGTTACTTCCCAAAGATGCCCGCTTGCGCTCTGCGGTTGAGGCTGCTCTACGTGATACTGCAGCCATGTCCAAAAATTTACAATTTTTGGCGGTGAAGTGGGGCAGTATTTTCAGTGTGTGGTTGAAGTAATTATTCTAGGTTGTTACTGGATGTTGATTTTAGCTTTTAGACTTTCTGCAAGTCCTTGAATTACGAAAAACACCTCTAAATATCTGATTGGACCTTTGAAGCTATCAGAGCTCGGTTCATGCAACTTCGTGGCCTTCCTAGACAGCTGGAAAGTCATGTTTCATCACGGATCACAGTGTACGATTGATTTTGTCATCTGCCTGCCGACGAACAACGAAGCATGGCCAACTGATTTGCAGATAATCTTGGCACTAGCCCTCTTGCATACAGCGCGGGTAAGCCAAGGCGCATAGGACACCACTAGCGGGGAGATGGCTGGCCTGGAATTCCGGGGATAGCATCTGGCTTTTGAGGTGTCATCCATCATCATCCGAAGGGAACTGGTATGAAGGCGCCAGACCATCATGATCTTAGCCAGGGGAAATCTGGCAGTCTGGTCCCTTTGAATCGGAACTCTCGTGCCTAGTTGCACAAATAAGGCTGCAAAGTTTTCCCAAGTACGCCCCAATTACGACTCGGCGTAACCGACGTAATACGCAGGAGTTGATCCAATATTCACAGGACAAGCAGACAAGATTCTGGATCATCATGGATGTTGGGTGACACGACGCCAAGAATATTGGGGTTTGTTCAAAAAAGGGAGGAGGAATTTGGTCGTGTGCCTCACTGCCTTGGTACTCTTATGTGAGCGGCGAGCAAGGGATGACAAATGGCCAAGCTTGAAGCTGAGTGCATGCGTTAGTTAGTTGAGTTGATGAGGAAACAATCATGCGCATCTTGACTGAAAGAAAGAAAGGCTTGTCATTGTTCTTTTGTTGATTGGAGATTCCGTATCACGATCTCTCTTTGACAAGGGTGAGCTTTCTTGTCCCCTGCTCTCTTCTAAACATAGTAAACAACAGCTTCGTCACAGTCGCACTCTACCTGAGAGAGATCTGCTGTAGGTAAAGCGAGCTACCCCACTATACATGATTCAACTCTTCAAAACAATCCTTGTCGACGCCAGACATGACACAGTAAGAGAGAACAGACAGGGCACTATGTAAGACTCTAATATTTTGGAGCGCCTCCAACAGCCGAGAAACGCTCCAGGTGTAGGGGTGATCTGATACAAACTGATCCACATCCATCTCAATGAAAACGTCACCATGATATTGGCGCCTGGATATACGCCCGATCCAACCAAGGCGGCAGCACACGACCAGGCTGCAGGCTCCAGGCTAGGTAGGGAATACATCAGGTACCGACCAACAGCAAGATGATGATATTCTGAGCTAAACAAACGAGACGGGGAAAAGGGTTTCGGGATCATCTACTGTAAAAAGTTCTTGCACTAAACCGAGCCCCTCGTATTTGCGCAGTAACCGACCGGGCATCCCACCGCATCAAGACATTACCAGGTAGAAAGGTCCACTACATCATTCAAGGTCCCAGTTGTTACGGTGCAGCAAATGGAATGGATACTCACAAAGAACTACCGAGTTTGAAAGGGAAATAAAAGAGAACAAGACCCCTTTTGTCATTCATGGATGCTAAAAGCGGATCAGAGTTTCTAAGCCAGGAGAGGCAGGACGATCACGATACAAAGCAGAGCAACTCCTTGTTCCAGAGCCCTCTCTTTTTGTTTCAGCGGTGGCGCAGTGAAGAGGAGAGCGGCTCAGCAGAGCAGAACAAGGTGACCTGCAGGGTTCGTAAGGCCAGGCATGCTTAGAATGTGTCAAAGAACCCGTCTGTGGTAAGGTGTGCGAGCTTAAACCAAGCCGCCGCCGTAATCCGAGCAGAGTCTGGACACGCTACGGATACTAAACCTCACCTTATTAGCTTAAAACAACCGCCTCAAAAAAAGGTACGGTTACGGTACGGTACGGCATGGTCGGTATAGCTACCTAATAACTCTGCCCTTCACGCTGTAACACGCGACCACATACCAACCCTGGGCAATCTGCATTTGGAGGTTCATTGTTTCTGACACTCTTTCACTGTGCAAGCAGCTGGCGCAGGTTCCCATATATTTCCATAGCCTATCCCTGAATATCCTTGGAGGGGGTTGCGTGTCGCTCTGTTTCACCTCCAATCACTTATACTCTCGCTCACTCACCCCAAACTGTCTGTACATACACACATACACATACATACTGTGCTGAACCTGGGGCTTGGCTTTTCAGCTCCTGCTGCAGCATTCTTGTTAGTCTCTTCGTTTATATCTGACGAAAGCCTTATATCCGCTTGGCTTTTGCCCAGACCTGACCTTAATTCCTCCTCCCCTCCACCTCAAATCCAACCCTTCTTCCGTAACATCCATCCTCTTCCGCATCTCGTTGAACCTGATGATGTGAAGTAGGCCCAATATGCCTTCTTTAGTCTCCTATCTTTTTGCTGTCTTTTTCGTATCATTACTATTTACGAAGCTGCTACATCTATTCATCCACATCCATTCAATAGCCGTCATCGACTTTGTCATCTATCTACCGACCTTCTTTTTACAAGACTTCTTCCTAGTTCTCTTCGCCCGGTTATTGCTGCGCCGAGAGCGAACAATTCTCTCTTTGATTGGATATGTTCTTGGATGCTTTTTAACGTATATGCCCTCGACTTTTACCTTTCCGTTGGATCTCGTTATGGCTAACAGTGGCTGCATAGTTTGATAACGTTCGTTGCTGCGGCATCCGAGCTTGGTTTTCATTATAGAACAGGCGGCGAAGTCGAATGGAGCGACGCCGGTGATTTTGCTAATGACGAGGGTCTCAATGTTTTGATCAGCGAGAGCAGCAGCGTTATTGTTTCTGGTTTAATCATCCTCATCGTCGCATGGTTGCCTCAAAACTACCTGTACAGGGTCTTTGGCGACATCGTATCTGGAATTGGCAAGCGAATCGCTTCAGGTTTGTCGCTAAACTTTATTAAAATGCTTAATTTGCTAACACTTCCAGTCTCTCGGTATTTGCGAGGCAAGATTCGCCCACAGCCACAACATCAGCAGGATCCTGAGAACGCCGAGCCTTTCCTCCAGCGTGTCAACAGCGAAAGTACCGTCACAAACAGTGGCCATCCATCACCTAATTTGAGCCGCGACGCGGATGAGAAGGATTCGGAAGAGCGTACACAAAAGCGGCGCTGCTGTGCATTCATTCCCTCTTGGATCATCAATACCGTCGTCTTGCTATTCATCGGCATCACCTGGGTTGCCCGCCCTGACCAGCCTTATAACCACATCGCAAGCAGTTTGCCTCTACGATTGTCCGACTCTGTACGACCGAAGCTTGGACTCTGTGCTTCTCAAAACGAATTTCCCTTGCGACAGCTCATCGAGAAGTCGAGATGGCAGGATCCCAAGGGCAACTTCAAGGGATGGGCTCCCAGCAGAGAGAACAACGAATTGGTAAAGAAGTACAGAGAGAACCCTCCTGCTTGGCTTCCTAACCCCATCCCCAGCGGTTTTCTCAAGTGGAATCCTGATCGATACAAGGACGAGCATGATAAGAAGGATGGTCCCAGCAATATGTGCCCCAATACTTGGCAGGATCGGGGCTTCTACAACCCAGTCAACGACCCCATGCGAATTACTAACCTCGATCAAGAGATTCTGGCTCCCATTCAAGAGGCACTCTCAAATAACTCGGTCAAGATCAGACATATTGCTCTTATTCTCATGGAGAGTATGCGCGAAGAACTCTTCCCCCTCCAGCAGGGTAGCGATATCCACCGATTCATCATGGAGTCGAACGACGAGAATTCCAGAGATGAAGTCAACGGCCGGGTGTCACGCATGACTCAGAACTTCGAGAAGATCACCGGAAAGCCAGGCAATTATCAAAGCGCAAACGGAAGTGCGTACGATCCTCCCGCGAAGCCCGTATGGAACGACCAGACGAAGCCCGGCTTTGGTGGAGTCAACGTCGTTGGAGGTCTTACCAGCAGCAGTGTCTCAACCAAGAGTCTTGCTGCCGCGCATTGTGGCGCTTGGCCCATGGCCGTCAACATGTTTGAAGAATCCGAACTCGAGAGCTATCAGCCCTGCATTCCGCAGATTCTCGAACTGTTCAACAAAGTCAAGGGCAACACTACGAAGCGAGAGGACAAGTCAGAGAGCGAGCCACAAAAGGAGCGAGATTGGTGGGGATTCGGTGGTACTCCGCAAGCCAAGTTCCATGAGTACCGGTGGAAGCCCGCTTTCTTCCAAGCCGTTACAGACCACTATGACAGACAGGACAAGTTTGACGAGAAGATTGGTTTCGATTTCAAGGTCACCAAGCCCAGATTAGACGAGGAGGCCAAGGACAATCCTGAGATGGAGGAGATCAACTATTTTGGATACCCCGAAACCGATTTGAGGGAGCACATCAGAAAGTTTATCTCGGACGGCCTCGCCGAAGATAAGCGACTCTTCATGTCGCACTTTACCAGCACTACTCATCACCCTTGGGGAGTCCCTAAGTGGTTCGAGAAAGAGAAGTATATGGGTAAAGAAGGCGGCAATCATCAAGACCTAGACAAGTATCTCAACACCATCCGTTTCACCGACGCATGGCTCGGTGAGCTTATGCAGATGTTTGAGGACACCGGAATCGCCGATGAAACCCTCGTTGTCTTTGTTGGCGACCACGGTCAAGCATTCAAGGAAGATTTCTCAAAGACAGGTACCTACGAGAACCGTCATATCAGCAACTTTCGGGTTCCGATTTCTTTCCGACATCCCAGCATTCCTCGGGTGCAATACGAGGCCAACGTAACATCGATCTCTATCCTTCCCACTATTCTCGACCTCCTCGTCAACTCAGGATCTCTCAACAAGAAAGATTCCGAAATTGCTCTCGACCTTGCCCACGACTACGAGGGCCAATCCCTAATTCGCCCATATCAAAAGACACAAGACGGCCGTCGCGCTTGGAACTTTGGACTTATCAACCCAGGCGGTGGTATGCTCACAGTCACCTCAGCCGACGCACCGTGGCGCCTCGCAGTTCCTCTAAAGAAAGACCTCGAATACACATTTACAGATCTCGGCAAAGACCCGCTAGAGCTAGACGCTCTAGACAAATGGTCGATCAAGTCAATGATCAAGGCAGTGAAGCGCCAGTACGGCGACGACGCTGCGACCTGGGTCAAGGAGGCCGACGAAGTTGCCCACTGGTGGGCTCTAGAGCGAAGACGCCTCTGGGGATACAACCCCGACGAGGATAAATGATCCTGTTTTATTATTACTGCTAGTTTTATTTTACGACATGATGCATTGGGTATCTGGGTTTGCGGGTTTGCAATTACTTTTGGGAACTGGTCTTTTGGCATACCCGTTGGCACATGTGTACGGCATACATACATTTAGGGAGAGGCTCCCTGGGAAATGGTTGTTTTCTGGGTTGATGTTTTTGGTCTACAAAATGGCATAGACTTTGAAATTTTACGAATTGTATACTTGATCAACATTGTTTCGTTCGTGGCTTGTGCTTTGGTGATTGTGTTTTAAAGTTGAGCGGCGCATTTGGCTGTGTGGTCAGACTTGTATATGATCGTGGCTATCAAAATGAAACGGTTATGCAGTGTATAATCTGAGAAACTAGAGATGTGTGGCCTTTATTTCTAGAGTATGTTTACGGTGCATTGAATGCTTGGTCATTACTGGTGATAGTCTGTGGACGAAGGCTGATGCTTATTGGGAGCTGTTGTCCGAAGCTATCTTGGTGAAGAAGGGACCGACGAGTTTCAAGTATCGTCATCTAAAGTGTAAAAGTATGAGATGGATTCACAACGAAGTCGCATAGCTCGGCCGCCTTGATATCGGCTACATCAGCTTGAGATGAAAACTGGTGATAAAAGTCCAAGCAACGGATAAAAGCCAACTATATAGCCTCACCCTACAGAACCTATGGGACTCAATATTGCGTTTGCAAAATGTTAACTTGTGAAATTTCAGGTTATGATAGAATGACAGAATGTTGGATTGGATTGCATGATCAGAGCTTTACTGCCAGAGCCGTAGACTCGGAATTGTAAGGATCTAAGGATAGCCTCATTGTGGTACACCAGATCCACGGGTCCGATCTCCTGCAAGTCATAACACATCTGCAGTACCAAGACCGCTTTCCCAAGCTGTCACCGGTTCTCTGGGTTACATAGCTCAAACAGCTATGGAAGCTTGTCGCATGCCTCAAGCCACTAAGGAGCCGTATCCCCCCATGTTGGCATCTCGTGGGCATCCCTTCTCAAGATGCGGCGGTCCAATAACAGGGCTCAATTGGAGCATGCCCCTTCCAGAAGTCGTTTTGATTGCCGAGTTCCTGGGACGATGACGGCGGAACATGTCTCACTAGGCGTGGGCGTGGGCGTGGGCGTGGGCGTGGGCGTGGGCGTGGGCGTGGGCGTGGGCGTGGGCGTGGGCGTGGGCGTGGGCGTGGCGCCTTTCTTGCAGATATCATGTGCATGAACGCAGTCACTTTAACGGGTTCGTCTGTGTTATCTTGATGCCGTGTCAAACCACATGTTGGAAATATGCTTCTGGGCGTTGAGGAAACTTGAATTATATGGCTGCCCTGCTGTTGATGGATGGATCTCCACTATCATGCACTGAATCGAGCACTCCCCAGATGACCCATTGCTACAGTAGCCCCGCCATCAGAAGCATCCAGACTGAAGCAAATCTGGTGACTAAAAGCACCTATGATTCAGTGAAATGATGCAAATTCAAGCATCTGGGATATCTCCATGTATTTCTGAGCCGGAACAATTATGTGGGGAGTCACTTGCAAGCAGGAAAAGGACCTGCCCGCACCTCTCATTCTCTGGCCTTCTTATGCAGGCCCTTCTTCCATTTGCCCAGCAGCAACCGAAATACTGCATCCGTCTCATGAAGATCTTGGTTATCGCCCTGCACCTTTTTCTAAGAAAGGAATAAAAAAGAAACCATCGTGGGCTAGCGACTTTCAGCAGCGTGAAGATCCCAACGTTGCCTGTATTTATTGATACCTGACGGGATCACGGCACAGCAATCACATTGTCGCCTTAGCACCAAACGAGGCAAAGGCCCAACTCATTTCTAGGCCAGAATAAGAACCATCAACTTCTCGCATCGACTTTCTTTTCTTGCCTATAAACTATTGCTCCCTTCATGTTGACATCGGTTGCAGATAAGTGTTTCATCTTGTTCAGAAGCAGTAACCAAACGAGACGAGACACTCGTCAAGACATCGCAAAAGCGTCTGTCTTATTCTGTTCTCCAGTTTTAGGCTCGGTAGTCTGAACCTATACCAGACCCTGCTAGTAAACGGGCCCTTTTTTCATCGACGTCAGACCTTTCTGACACCTGATTGCGAGTCTCATGGAATTTGGTATTATTGGATTTCAGAAGATAACGGCACGACTCAATTGACAACCGGTCCTTTTCCTCAATTGGCGTACTCGGTTACGATCTCTCACGCAAGACATTTGGGTGTGTACAAGAACGGCTAACACACACACAAAGGTACCTTGACGTTCCCGTACTGTATCATACATTACATTACCTTACCTTACCCTTCTATACGATACGACCTTGGCTCACTCTATCCATATCTCGGCCGTGGAGATAGCGGACCGTTAATACTGGGCACCATGGACAAGAATAACCCACTGGACCCGGATTTGAATGCTGCTAGTCTGGCCGATACCGATGACAGCCCAGCCCAAGCCCAAGCACAGGCACAAGAAGAACCAGAGCCAGAGCCAGAGCCAGAACAAGAACAAGAGCCATCGGTTAGCTCCTCCGTCTCCGCCTCCGGTGAACCTTCCGCCGCCGACTTTTCTTCCTCGCCTCGCCGCTTTCATCCACACTCTCATCCACACTCTCATCCACCCTCTTCGTCGCTCACTTTTGGTTACGTTTCTGTTGAACAGCATAATATTCAGCCCAATCCCCCTCGCCAATCCCGTGCTTTCTCTTCAACTTCGGCCTCGCTACTCGCCAATTCTTCTGCTGCCGCTATCACAAGGAAGAGTCGCGGCGCCGAGCCCGTCACTCGAGACGCACACGCAACCGCACGCCGGGCCAGTTTCACGGCAGCTCCAAGCTCGACAACCGCGATCTCGTCCTTGCCAATCAGGAACCCCCGACCTCTAGCACGCACTCGCCGCGAGTCCATGAACTCAGATACCGCTTCTGAAGAACAGACGTTGGCCGATTCGCAACTTTCATGCCCTGGAGAAGAACCCCACCAACTGCGAACTCGCTTACCGTCTGCCAACGAGAATTCCCACACCGTATCGTCAGAAGCTTCCAACGCCGCCAGCCATCGATTGTCTTCTTCCTCAGACTACCAGTCTAGGAGACTCTCCGGTACTTCCATCTATACTCTCGCATCTGCCCGTGGTGTACTCAGCGGTTCATCATCAGCTCATGGTTCAGAGCTAGGCACTCCACCAAGATCTGTACCTGGATTACTGTCCACAGGCAAGAGCACAGCAACAGGCCAGTCTGAAGCAGAGGTCTCCAGCGTCACTGTCACTACTTCTAGCAACCAACCGGGTCAATCAGTCGTGGGACATCCTAATCAGCATCATCTGACCCCTCGCGATCTTCAATCGCAGCCACTTGACTTTACAAAACGAGCTATTCGTCACGACAACATGCAGAGCAGCACGTCTGGCTTACGGCAGGGGCCCGATAGATCCCGTAGCCGAGCCAAGAGACGCTTTAGCGGAAGCACAGCAACCAGCAGTCACAGCCCGAGTAGCGATCGGGGTCCCCACCATCGAGAGAGAGAAGAGGGTATGTTTGATTTACCTTGCCTCTGGAAATCCAAGGCACATTGCTTAGATTCAGGGTCTAACTTGCTGCAGTAAAACCATCACGATTCGGTGTCATTGGTGTGTGCGCTCTAGATGTCAAGGCTCGAAGCAAGCCCAGCAGGAACATTCTGAACCGACTCATCGCCAATCGTGAATTCGATGTGGTGGTCTTTGGTGATAAGGTTATCCTCGATGAAGGTGAGTTTACAAAGGCAAGATTTGTATATTTCAGAACTAAACTAATCCATCCTGTGTGTAGAGGTTGAGAATTGGCCTATTTGGTGAGTAGCTCTTCTCGGTGAGCTGAAGTAGCATAGTGGGGTGCATCTGTAGTGCTGCAAGGGGCACGTGCCGAATTACCCAAAGTGATAGCTAACACCAGACAGTGATTACCTGATCTCCTTCTATTCCGACGGTTTCCCACTTGACAAGGCCATTGCCTATGTCAAGGCACGGAAGCCCTTCTGTGTGAACGATGTGCCTATGCAGCAGATCCTATGGGACCGCCGACTGTGCCTTCACTTACTCGACAAGATTGAGGTCAGGACGCCAAAGCGTGTCGAGGTTACCCGTGATGGTGGCCCTCAATATCTCACGCCAGAGATGGTCAAGCATATCAAGGACGTCTCTGGAGTTTCTCTGGATCCTATTGACCCCTCCCAGACACCGCCTCCCCAGAAAGTAGAGCTTATCGAAGACGGCAATACTATCAGCGTAGATGGTCAAACACTCCGAAAGCCCTTTGTTGAGAAACCAACAAGTGGCGAAGATCACAACATTATCATATATTTCCCCACAGAAGAAGGCGGCGGTGCTCGAAAGCTCTTCCGAAAGATCGGCAACAAGAGTTCCGACTACATCAAAGATCTCAATGTCCCCAGAGCCATCACAGAACCTGGAAGCAGTTACATTTATGAAAGCTTCATGCAAGTCGACAACGCCGAAGATGTCAAAGCCTACACTGTTGGTCCAAACTATTGCCACGCAGAGACTCGAAAGAGTCCTGTAGTGGATGGCGTGGTGCGAAGAAACACCCATGGCAAGGAGTTGCGTTATGTCACAGCCCTTGGTGCCGAAGAGAAAGAGATGGCCAGCAGGATCTCCACAGCTTTCGGCCAAAGAGTCTGTGGCTTTGATATGCTGCGAGCATCAGGCAAGAGCTATGTCATTGATGTCAATGGTTGGAGCTTTGTCAAGGATAATGACGATTACTACGATCATTGTTCCAACATCCTGAAGGACCTTTTTATCAAGGAGAAAATGAGAAAGGGTGGTGTCACTCCCCCTATGCCTTCGCCTGCGCCATCAGATACAGACCCCTTCACACGAGCATCTAATGCGTTCAAGGATCGTGAACAAACCCAGTCTGGTACTAATGGAGTTAGGACGAGCATCAATTCCATTGCAGGTACCACCGACTCGCAGCCCGACGACTCTTCCCGTCGTGCACTCAGCGGCACAGTTACTCCTATTCTAACCCCAGAGAGCGGACTGCCTTCCAAGACACACAGCACGTTGGCGACTCCAGCGATCCCACCCACTCCTGTCGATGTGACCCTGCCGGGTATTTCATCCGCCCCTCCAACCCAGCAGAGTGCTATTGCAGAGCCTCCGTCCGAACAAGCATCCATTGTCCCTGAGCCTCCCCTGCCGACTCACTCCTGGAAGCTGAAGGGTATGGTTTCAGTGATTCGACACGCAGATCGTACTCCCAAGCAAAAGTACAAATTTACGTTTCATTCGGAACCTTTCATCGCACTTTTGAAGGGCCACCAGGAAGAAGTCTTGCTGATTGGAGAAGCTGCACTTGGAAGTGTCGTGCAAGCTGTGGATTTGGCCTACGAACAAGGAATCGAGGACCGCGCTAAGCTCCGGTCTCTTCGAAATGTTCTCGTCAAGAAGGGCAGCTGGCCTGGTACCAAGATTCAGATCAAGCCTATGTTTCGAAAGAAGAAGACAGAAACGCCAGCTATTAGTGAGGAGCTGGTCGCCATGACCGAGGAGAAGAAAGAAATCACTGAAGAAGCAGGCGACTCATCAAAGGAGGATAAGTCCCATCAGGGTCCAAAACGACAAGATTCACTTTCTGGAGTGACAATGTCCAAATTTACCGCCGCCGAGGAGCGTCTGGTTCTCGACAAACTGCAGCTCATTGTCAAATGGGGAGGCGAGCCAACACATTCGGCCCGATATCAGTCTCAGGAACTCGGCGAAAATATGCGCAACGACCTCATGCTTCTGAACAGGGATATTCTAGATGAAGTTCACGTTTTCAGCAGTTCTGAGAGACGTGTGACTACCAGTGCTCAAATTTGGGCAGCATCGTTCTTGGGCAAGAAGGATATCCCTGAGGACTTCATCACCATTCGCAAGGATCTTTTGGATGATTCAAATGCTGCCAAAGATGAGATGGACAAAGTCAAGAAGAAGCTCAAGGGACTACTGCGCAAGGGCAACGAGCGTCCTGCGCAGTTCACATGGCCTGAAAATATGCCCGAACCTTCTGAAGTGCAAACAAGAGTCGTACAGTTGATGAATTTTCACCGACGTGTGATGGATCATAACTACAAAAAGCTACAGAGTGGTGCTGTTACATCCCTCAATGCTATCTCAAATCCTAGTACGGAGAAACTGTCGGGGGAAAACTCAAGCTCATCAATTGCCTCATCACTTTCTCAGGCAAACACTCTCAACCAGATTCAATCAAGATGGTGCTGTGGCGAAGATGCTGAGCTCTTCCGAGAGCGCTGGGAGAAACTCTTCCAGGAGTTCTGCGATGGCGAAAAGGTTGACCCAAGCAAGATTTCGGAGCTCTATGACACCATGAAATTTGATGCACTGCACAACCGTCAGTTCCTCGAATGGGTATACACGCCGCCGAACCACATGCTTGATGAATACACAGCTGCTGGTGCCAGCAGCGTCCCTGGAGGTTCTAACGGTACCAAGGACGGGAAGTCAAAGGAGTCTGAGGATGGCAAAACTTCCGATGATAAGAGTGACAAGAGTCATCAGCCCTCGCCTGAGGGGGCAGACAAGGTGGATGCGGGAAGCAGATCAGCGTCAGTCAAGAAACTGTTTAGAAGACGATCGTTCCTTAACAATCTGCGGCACTTCAACGAAGAGGCACCACCTGAGCAATACTTCCGCCTATACAAGGGCACGAAGCAGACTTCATCCACAGCAGATGCTCATAACGAACCTCTGCAGGAACTGTACCGTCTTGCTAAGGTCCTGTTTGACTTTATCTGCCCCCAGGAATATGGCATCTCGGATAGTGAGAAACTCGAGATTGGTCTGCTAACATCGTTGCCTCTCCTCAAAGAGATTGTGCAGGACCTCGAGGAGATGCAGGCGTCAGATGATGCCAAGTCGTTCTTCTACTTCACCAAAGAGTCACATATCTATACATTGCTAAACTGTATCATTGAGGGAGGCGTAGAGACCAAGATTAAGCGCAGCACTATCCCTGAGCTCGATTACCTTTCTCAGATCTGCTTTGAGCTCTACGAAGCAGAGATGAAATCAGGCGATGGAACATCACCTTACGACGCGCCTACGTTTACGTACAGCATTCGTATCACCATCAGTCCTGGCTGCCATGTCTTCGATCCCTTGCATGTTCAACTCGACAGTCGACATTGCATCGGATGTGCTCCCAGGCGAAGTTTGACACCCCACGCGGACTGGTTGCAGGTCATCAAGACACTCCGAGCCAAATTCAACCAGTAAGTCTTTTCATCCGATGTCCACCATTGCCGTGTGAATATCAACTGACGTCCGTGCAGGGTCAAACTACCAAAGACGTTCCTGGCAGTCAACTTGTCTGATGCCTTTACATTTGAGGACCTTGAACGACAAGGCAGTGATAGCGATGTATTGGAGATGAAGACTGCGCCGTCCAGAGGCATAACCGAGCAACCCAAATCTCCTGGAGATGAGGGTTCAGAGACACTTGCAACTGGTGCTGGCGAAGTTATGATCTCATAGACCGGGGAAGTAAGCCCGAGAGGACCAAGATAAGAGCATATCATGTGTCTTATGTGATAGGGCGTTCAGAGTTCGGGACTTTGCAATGAGGCTTGTCTGATCAGTGATCACCCAATAGTGGCGTAGCCTCTGCAAGTCCCCTTGTACGTTTCATGATGGCGAGCTGTTGACAGAGTATGATGAGTATTGTCACGATTTGGTGTGATATCTCGAGTTATCTTGCATTATCGACATAGAATACCCACATTTAAACAGAGGCAGGCTAGTCACGGACTGGACTGTTGTTACTCTTAAATGAAAACACGAGTTGGCATGTGAAAGTATCTTCCTGTAACCTCAATCTGCACGCTTTCACGTAACTAGTTGTGAGGTACTAGTCGCATTGCAGTTGGCCTTATCGGGTTAATAAGCTCTTCACATGAGAGGCATAGCAGCGGGATCAGAATTGTGGTGTCATTCTGAGATTTCTTGGCATGATTCTTTTTGATCGTGCAAGGTTTTGTTGGGGTTTTTCTCCGAGGCTCGGCACAGCATGGTTAAGATCCCCCTAATTGAGAGAAAAACCAACAGCGTGGGATCGGTAGTCTTGAGCATAGATAAAAAAGGCTCATACTTCGGAGCCCCAGAAACCGGGCATCTGGGTCAGAGTATTAGAAAGCGATCGCCGGCAAACTTTCCTTGTCCTGAAACTCGCTCCGAAGTCGTAGATTCAGTATCAACTGACATCAGGGGTGAAGTTCTAGGGCGAGGTAACGAGCAAAGTAGTCTAGATGTGGTGTTATCAACTCCGAGCTTTGCACGGGGAACTTCTACACCGATGTGCTAATGACCAGATGGTGGAGGTGTTCACAACAGACCGACAGGGACCACGGTTGTTTGATTACCCAGGACATAAGTTCGACTTGCGTTCTGGAATTTGTGGATTATGATGGTAGGCTCTCTTGGTGGTCTGTTGAAAAATGCCATCACCTGATACGAAGTCCAGGCTTGACGTTTGCCAAGCACAAACCCACTGAGCCATGCAGAGCTGAGGAAAAATGTTCAAAAATAGGAAACAACAGCCTTACAATTCAATTTGAGTTCCGGAATCAGGAGATGAAACATCCAGCTCAACGCATGAGAATTGTGAGACAGCCTCTGAAAGCTAAAGTTGAGTGAGGCACATAGAATCTTGAGTCCAAGCTTCAACACATGCAAACTGAAGCTCAGAGACACTACCACTATGGAGTCAGCGACGTCACTCAAGATCGAGAGGGTTCAAGACAGCGGGATGGTGACCGTATACGGCAGAGACTCCGCTTGGAGATCAGAGACAAGTGAGGCACTTGCAGATGGGGGAAATGTGATGCCGGTACCCCGGCAGATGTGGACTGGGCCGTTCGATACGCTCAAGTCGAGATGAAAAACCATGTATGTCAGATTTTGACATGCAAGAAGATCCAATTGCACTCTGAACGGGTGTGGGAACACGTATCCGTCGACTTCGAAAGCAGAAAGGGCAACAACCGATCAATTGCTTCTTGTTACTCATTATGGTCACTGCCAAGGGGATGAAACCCAGGCGAGGCGGTCCTCTATTCCATTTGGCCGAATATTGTGGTGGTTGAAGGAGGAGCAAACTCTCTCTCAGCAAACGCAATGGTGTTGTATATGCGGTCCTCCTGGTTTCAGTTTAAGAAGCGATGCGTTAAAATGAGGGTTGAACGCCCGTTGAAGCCCATGTAGGGCATTCTGGACATTCAACGGCCACCGATCTTGGCTTGTGGGAGCCAGGGTCCCGGACGGGTGGCTTTCCAAAAGTGTGGCAGACTGCAGGACACTTGCAGCTCGCAGCGGTTTGATGGTGACCAGGGGGTTTGTCGACATGCCTTAGTGGAAATGGGGGCGGTTGAAATGCCGGGACAGCCAGATTAAGCCGGCGACAGGCTGGTTGTGGGTGGACAGCGGATTTGGTGTCGTTTCCGGGGAGAGTAAACTGTGCCGGGTAAGCTGGTGGTCCGTGTGAGGGTCGCATGGTGTTGAAGTCAGCAGATTCAACGATTGTAGCAGGTACCCTAAGATCATAGGTAGGTACTAAGGTAGGTAGTCAGTTGAGCAGGATGAAGATATCTGCCAAGAGAGCTCTATGTAGGGTAGCTATCAAAGAGGATCTCAGAAAGTCCAATACCGGATAATTAGAGATGGTAATCAGGCGGATTACCATATCTGGGCGGCTGAGACTTGAGATCGACTATGGAGTCGCCATGCATCTGGAAAATTTGGTAGCGAGGCGAAGAGACAAGCGACAAGGCCTGCCACGTTGTCTTTTTCGATCAAGCAGGCAGGGAACCACAGCACATGCAGGCAGGCATTTCCCTATAATCCTTGCTTGATTTAATAACCGGGAGGTGACGACGGTTGACGACGGTGCGTGGGTATGTACATATGTCGATGTCGATGTTTGTGGTGAAGATGGAGAAGCTAAGAGAAAGAGTTCCGAGATACAATGGAAAATAAAATAAAAGGGGTGGCAGACGAGATTTCGATTACAGGGTCTTGAGAAAGCGAACTAGAGGCAGGTATTCAGAGTAGGAACGGAAAGGTAACAGTCGGTAGCTAAGGGCAGGCAGGTATGGATGAGTTGATGGTTTCCTGGGTTCATGTTCCAATCCGTGTAAGCGGAAAGTGGAAAGTGGAGGAGGAGGGGATGGAGAAGGAGAGAGTATGTGGTCATCCATCAGTCACAGATCGAAAAAGGAAGTAGGCCCAGAACAACTTCACTTTGCCTCGGTGCATCTCGCTGAAAGGGGATAATCAGAATCAGACCATACACACACACACACACACACGCACACACACAAGCGTAAGAATTCGTTAATACCCGGATTATGTTATAATGACAAAATGTGACTTTACATCCATACCAAGTCAGCATTTGTCTGAGTAAACAAACATATTCGGCAGCATTATCACCACTGACGAAAAACCCCCACAAGCCGCTACAAACATGCGGGACAACGTAATTAGATCCATGGGTAGGAAGTGTAAATGTCATTAATGTCCCTAATAAACGGGACGGGTCGACCGGCCTAAGCTAGAGTGGACTGAGGCGGGCGGTTAGTGAGTGAGGCTCAACATCGTCATGAATCCAGCATTGGGATGGGGGTCCACGAGTTGCAAGGATATTCAGCCACGCCTCCCCGCCAAACGTGGGTGAATAGCGAATGCTCGCCTGTATATCCGAAAAGGTGCAGCAGATGGGATAGCGTAAAGCTGACCAATGCAACAGGCAGATGATGATTAGACAAGACACGACAAGACAAGACGTTGGGATAAGTGACCGCCAAACCGCGGCAACAACTCCGACTGCCCATCTTACCGCGGCGACATTACCGGTGTGAACA
Source organism: Fusarium fujikuroi IMI 58289 (assembly GCF_900079805.1). Lineage (NCBI taxonomy): Eukaryota > Fungi > Ascomycota > Sordariomycetes > Hypocreales > Nectriaceae > Fusarium > Fusarium fujikuroi. The sequence continues at coordinate 781,604 of NC_036623.1, read as the reverse complement.
GACTGCATATGCCCAGGCAAACTTGTTCGAAAAAGGTACAGAGGCAGTCAGTTGGCAAAACGGCTGTCATAAAGAACTAGCTTAATTCCTCAGCTATGATTGGTCGCTATACTCCAGAGTTGTTTTACGGCCCTGCAGCTAAAAGAGAGACCAACATGCGCCAACAAGATGTTTCGGACGGGAGTTGATTGTGGCGTTCGAGGGCCTGAACGCAAAGACATTAAAAACGAAAAAACACTCTGTAAGAAACGACAGAGCAGAAAAGCACTGGGCATGGCAGGCATAGCGACAGGGTTATAAGTCCACGAGCCCCGGAACGAAGCCGATTTGGTACTGTACGTTCAATGAAATAAGAAGTGATGAGGCGGCTGTTTGTATTGGTTGTGCTTGGACAATCAGAATCAGGACATGAAATTTGATAATGGCTGTTTGAACGGGAGATATCCAGAGTACCGCCAACAAATGATCGGCTGGGTACTAGGTTTGATGACAGGGACAGCGCTCCGTTCAACATTACTGCATCCAGCTGTTGTTTCCTACGTATTGTTCCCTGTTGACGAATGTCATATGTATGTATGGAGTTGAGTATTCACACCGATGATCCCCCAGCCTCAGACTCAGAAAGCACAGAGACTTGTGGGCGGAGGCTCCGGCGAGTTTCCAGTGGCATGATTTCGTTTGGGCAAGGAGCATTAGGGTTTGCAGGATCATGGACTTTTGACATGGTGAAGTTCGCCTAGTGACAATGTTTGAGGTTTAGGGCTGAGTTTCCAGGCGTGCTTTTGTTGCAGTGGAGGTTCCATTCGAAAACCTTGGGTAGAGAGGCCCGGGCGGTTGGTAATAACTATGTGTAAGTCGTATATGCACGGGGGAAAGAGACGACAACCTAAGAGGTGATTGACACTTCAACTTATTTGAAACCGAGTGCCTTCCAGATTTGTTTGTGGTGGCTTGGTTTATTCTCCGAAGCCGCACTTTTATATCAACACTCTTCAATTGCTTGTTTTTATTAGTTCCGTCTGTCTAGGAGGTACTAGTTAGTTGTCTCTTGATGAACATCTCTACTCCATTTGGTACCTTTTCCCAGACTCCCTGTTGTGCTGCGTATAGAAGCCTCCTCCAATTACGACACGTCGAATATCTTGCACTAGGATCATTACCCCTTCGGTAAATATCCTATCTTGACATTGGATGAGTATGATTTCTTACCCGCGCCGCGGGGTGGGTCCGCTTCTTCTTACATCACACTCAGGGATGAATGGATGAATACAAACTCCCAAGACGTGAAAAAAAAACACTAGAAGTCCATGTTGTTGTCTTTTACCGGATCACACCTTTTTAAACACAATTTCAGATCGTGATGGTCAGAAGCAAGAACCTGACCTGTGACCTCACCAGGCAGTCTCACTATTTCAGAGTGGACATTTCGCCTCGGCACGGCCGGTGTGCTAACTCTTAGAGTCTAGACCAAGGTTTTGGGTTTATCTGTCGCGCTTTCGGTATCGATTCCGTAAGGGCAGTTTTACAATGCATGCCTCTGCCTTCAGAAGCTGCCTAGCACCACTTCACGAGCTTTTTTTTGGCTCCCCTTTTGCGGCTTACGCCCAATCCAATCCAAGACACTTCACAAGTCTTTTTTCAGTGCTGCACCCCCCCAGAAGTGGCCCAGGAGCGTAAGGTAGTGGAGGTCTCCACTGTGAAATATGATCCTGGCGCTGCTGGGCTGGCCCCGAGAACCAGGACACAGGTGCCCTATGGTGGTTAGGTTTGATTTGGGTGTGCCTCAGCGAAGCCCTGCCATTCCAAATCAGTTGGCTTTTTGCTTGTGGCTTTTTTGAGTCTTTCTGCTTCTGCCTTATTTCTTAAGTTTGAGGTGTCGTTTAACCTTTAACTTTACCTTACCTTACTCGTATAGGTAGGTAGGTACAATATCCTACTGTAGCACACCATCCATACCTGAGATACCTTAGATACGGAGTGCGTTAGTTGCTAAACAAGTTGACTTGCGTTATCTTACCTTGGGGAATTTATTCTCCTCATTAATCTGGCATTCCCCTCCTCTGAAATCGAGTCGTCTCTTTTTCTTCCCAATTGATTCCTCTCTTTCAGTCTGTTTGAATACTGTTCGTTCGTTCGGTCGTCCATAACCGACACGCAGTAATTGGCCGTACCTAGCGCGATCAAACAAGGCGACGTACCTGCATCAGTGGATACCTTAAACTCTTGCAGTCCATGTTATCCCCATTCCCAACCCCATTCGATCCTGTCTAATTGAAATTCAATGTGATAGTGGAGGTTAGGTTAGGATCGTACCCTTACCTTGTCATTCGGTCTCGGTACCTGACTGACCATCCACCACTAACTACCTAACTCGCTCACTGATTCACTCATTCACTTTTTTTTTTTGCTTGTGCTTCTCGGTCGTTCGCTGCCTACAGACCCCATTCAATTGCTGGAACCGATCCCTAGGCTGTTTTCCTTAGAGCGCCCCGTCTTCCAACCTAAGATATACACCCCCTTCCCTTCCCTTCCCTTCCATCCAATCTGTTAGTGGAGGTTTCCCTTCCCTGGGCGTCTCTTCTCCCCCTCCCCCTCTTTATTCTTCTCAATCTTCCAGAAGCGTCAAGGACAGGGCATCCTTTACGAAACCCCGTCCGCCTGTACCGTACCGTACCTTTAACGGGGCACATCTGGGATTTGGGCCGATAGGAGGAGAGTACTACCTATACTTCTGAGTTAGTACAGGCAGTGCAGTGCAGTACTGTACTGTACTACGTACGACTTTACCTACAGTACGGAGTACATCTAAGGACCTTACACTCAAGATTCCACATTAACTGTCTTTGATGCCCTGGCATGGGCATGACGGCTCAAGACCAAAAGGACAGTCAGGACAGGATAGGGTCGAGCAAGGGCACGGCCTTCAACATCGTCCGTCCGTCCCTCCATCCACACATCCATGATTTTGGGACCCGTTGGCGGGTACATTATCGCCAATGTCCCCCGGGAGTCCCTCGTTGTTGTAACATTGAAGCTACTGTACCAGAAGAACGAGCCCCCATATCCGTATCCATATCCATACCATACCCATAGTTCATCTACCTTACCTCACTTCACATAACCTTGCTCCCTCTGGTCTTTGCTCGCTCGCTCGCTTTGTCTCCCGTCAATCGTCCGTTTAATCTACTCAACTTGGTGTTGGCACCACCTTGTCGGCATTTCCGCCTCGTTGCTCGTGCCTCTTCCGTCGTCTATCTCCCAGGCCCGTTGCTGCAAGCCTCATCCCGGCCCTCCTCATCCCGGCTTGCCGTTTGACAGTCCTTCCTTGCAAACGACATCATATCAGAACTCTGATCTTTGTTCTGTACCTTACATTTGAACCGCATTGCATTGCCTTGCTTGCACTGCAACGACCGACTGAGCGTGCAACTGACACCAACACCGAAACTCTGTCACTTCGCCTGCTCCTCGCTCCCGTTCTCAAGTATAAAGACCTGTGCTCCTCCTCCCTCTACTCAGCTGTTGATGAATCACGACGTCTTCCACAACAACTCTGACACATTGCCTACTCTACTACTTCAAATCTCACCTTTTACACCCATAAAGGGACAGCTCTCATCCTGTTGTTGCACTGCATTATCAACATCTCACCGCACTCCGCCTTGAAAGCCCTGACGCTTCATACAACAGCTATCGTGTAAGTCCAAGGAAGAGCGGACATGAGGTTGCGTTCAGCATACCGCATCTAACATATCTGCTTACAAGTTACATACAGCCCATGTTGGGTTGTCTGTCTGTCTCATGCATGCATGCAAGGCTAATATTGTATTCCCCCAGGAACATAGCCGCATCCAATCAGGCCATCAAATCTTGTGAGAGGGCTCAAGAGACTCTCGACAGCATCTACACCTTTACTGTACCACCCACAACACCGCCACAATTCCCGACAAAATGGCCAACGCTTGCGCCCACCAGTTCCGAATGATCAAGTCGGACAACACTCTTGTCCAGTGGATCTGCCAGCACTGTCGGTCCGGTCCTCACTGGATGATCTGGGAGTGCACCTACTGCAAGCTTCACCTATGCCGACCTTGCACGCAGTCTGCTTAACGGCTTGTGTGTACATGCGCAAGTCACTTAATGCCGAGACAGTCTTTGGCAGCCACATGCGAAAATGGGTGTGCAGCTGCTTTGTTGCACTTTCACTTTTTGCTTCTGCTTCTGCTTCTGCAACCTCGCTCGGCACCCACTGAGATGGCCTGACTTACAAAACGTGAGAGGCTCAACCCAAGTAGAAAGTGGAAAGCTTCTCCTTCTTGGTCTCGGTGCAGATGCACATTTGCGATCAGAGAAGATGGTCTCAGCATGGGCATTTGATTTGATTGCGCTTTGCACAAGTTACTTGCTGCTACGCTACACTACAGTGCGCTACGTACTGCGGAACGGCAGCCCGGAGCTGGCTCTGGATGCACGGCTACCGAACCGTCACACACCCCCTCGCGTGCACCCATCACAGCATTTCTTTTTCACTTTCAGTTGACACACAACGTCATTTCGACTTAAACTCACTGGCTTGAGAAATTTCCTATCATGTCCAGTTCAGCTGAGCTGAGCTGGGCCTCGAAGAACAACACATACGCATGCACTGGACGAGACATCAACCAACAAACAAACAACTGGGAGTACATTAGGAGCTGATACAGTGACTCAGTCGGGCTGTGTCAGTGTCCCCTCTGGATATTCGGCCAAACGGTGGTATTTTGGGTGACTTTGACTTTTTTATTATGTACGCTTCTGCCTCTGAAGTCCATGACGGAATAGCGCCCTGCACGTTCCACGTGGGAGATTCCATTCACAGGGACCTGTGGCCCGTTTTCGGAATTGTGCAGCACTAGTCACCCCCTCCCCCTTGGCCCTTGGTCCTTGCGACTTGGAGCTCTCACTAGCTCACCAAGCTCCAACGCTTCTGTCTCGGCGTCTTGTTCGCTTGTGGCCCTACCCAAGTCGACAACCCAAGCTTACAGGGCCAGGCCAGACCAGCCTAACACTCAACGCAACGCAACGATGGGAAGACCAGACTGTTAGACGTGTCATGTTGCTGGAGCTCTCCTCCAATCTACAGTCCCAGTTACGAACTTTCCCATTTAGGAGATCTGATCTGTTACAGGTGATCCTGACTGGTCTCTTTTGATGTTGTCTCTTTTCTTCATTTCTTCTCCTTTTCCCCCTTTTCCTTTCCGTTTTCTCCTCCTTGTAATACCTGGCTTGTTGTTCATCGCCTGCATCAAAACGGTGTTTGTTGGTTTTTTTTTTTTTTTTTTTTTTTAATATTCTTGTTTCTTTTCTTACTTTCGGAGGGTTTACCCCACGCTTTGGTCTTATCTCCTCAACCTACCTCCACTGCCAGAAGCAACTTTGGCTGCTGACAGTACTTTTGGGTGGGAGACAAGTCAATGGGGGAACGTCGTTATGACCTCATCTTATTGGAGCCAGCAAAACTTTCGGTTTGGCTCATGGCGCAAGGACAGAAAAGCAACGATTTCTATGGATGGGACTGGTGTTTTTTTAGGGTCGGCGCTCGACATAGACTATGGCTCAAGCCAGACAGATACGGGGCGAACCAGAGGATATCAAGAGGATGAGAGGAACACACGCATCAACTTTTAGTGTATTGCTATCGTCATAAATGAAAACATTCTACTTCTAGCTTTGAATCCTTCTCTACCACTAAATACTAGCTAACTAAGTGATTGTCATCGTCATCATCATCGACGAGGTGGATGTGAAACTGAATCATGAACAAGATCTTGATTAGTAGTATCATTACCTCAGCGGGAGTTTTCCCCAGTCTCTCCATCTTATACAAGAAGCCTAGCAATTCAATCTGATGAGCCTTGATTGGCCCGGAGTTTACGAGTAAGTTCACGACGTTAGGCACAGTAGCTGCTGACTAGTGGTACCTGCCTAGGCTGCCTTCTCATCCCCAACCCCAATGGATGGAAGGCAAGGCCCAGAAACTTGAGGTAAGAGGTGAGGTGGACATTGGACAGTGAGGAAAGAGGCCAGAGTCCTGTAATCTCCCCTCACACCTACCTTACCTTACCTTAACCTACTAAAGTTACCTACGGCATTGGTTGCCCTTTCCTCTTCTATCGTCCGCCTCGGGTCTCGCTCGTATTGAGTCCCTGCCTTCTCTTCCAGTGCGTGCGTGCACCATCGTGTAGATCTCTTGTCTCATCTCATCACGATCCTACCTTTTCAACATTCTCATTACAACACCACTTTAAACTTTTCTCTCCTCTCTTAGCACCTCGCTTGGATGCTTACTTCACTTCCCTACCCTTCCCTTCCCCGAGCCATTTTGACTGGATTGGACTAGGTTGCGCGGGTCAATGCGATCGCCTTGCTCATGGACAACCAACTTCCATTACCAGACACAAGCTTACGTGGAATAATGTGCATCATCTTCTAATGGAAAACATCCGGATGGCTGTGGCAGTCTTGTGGAGCGTCGCAGTCTGTGTCTGTGCCATGGCGCAGCGAAGGAAAAGAAGCTACAGCACCTACTTCACTCTGAGGGAGCACCAGCACCGACATCGTTGACAGAGCTAGTTATGGATACCTTTTTTTAACGCGCGTGATGCTATTCTAGGCTTCACGCCGCCCCCAGTCTGATCGACGCTCTTAGCGGCCCACCAAAAAGACCAATCTTCACCAGAAGCCTTCCAGAACAACTTAGAAGCTGTCTCGTATTGTTTCCACTCTACACACGGTGCACTCGCGAGCCCAGGTCCCCCAGCTTAACGCTTCAAACGGTGGAGAGCAACGTCTACATACGAACCAGGGGTTTTCCTAATCACCGAAACACGCCAATCCTGACGTAGACGCTTACAGCCTCGCAAATGTTTCGATAACAGGTATGATACACACAACCACCATATAAACTTTGGTATTCAATCATGGCTCGTTTCTACGGAACTATCTTGAGTCATGCCGACAACCTTAACAACTATCACGAGGCACGACACACCCCCATGGTTAACGGATCCGACATCCCGCCCGCCCGGCCGACACGGTCCCATCGGGGAACGTACCCGGAGTTTTTGAGGTGCTTTGCGAGCTGTCCGAGCATACATGATAGTATCATTGTTAATTCAGGCTTTCGCCTCACTCATTGGCCCGTTGGTGGTTCGCTTAGAGACTGGCCCGAACTCTTTTGCCCTGTCTCGCTTTGTTTCAAACCTCACAAGCATCAGTTGACGAGCTCTTTGACCATGCACATTCATGTCACTCAAAGATCGGAGTGGCAGGGCATGCCATGCTCTTCAGATTGTGCTAGGGCTTTTGTGCGACCAGTTCGTGTGACGACCTCGTCATACTTCGGCAAATCATTAGAATGCACGAGTTGATGGAACGTTTCCAGATGCTCGGACAAGAAGTTGTCAGTTGCGTGTGACTACTCGCCTCCGGCCCTTTACGGACACTGCCATGCCGAAGAGAGACCGCTCCGTCTCGGCGTCGGAGGTCAAGGGCTGAACCCAGTCCCCACCCCTCCGGCCTCCCGCACCGAGATATGTCGGACGGACACTGGGCGTTTGCGGCCGGACACAAAACTGGTTTGGGTCACATCTGCTCTTACGAGCTGCCTTCTTTGCAAGATTGTGCATATTCAAAGATATCGGCCGTTAGTTTGAGGGCGGTTCGCTGAGGCAACGTTGCTGCACTTGTCACTCTTTCGGGTACCTTGATCGAAGAGATGGGTATGTTTATTCAGGCAAGTAAAAGCCAACACGGTAGCAGGCCCAGCAGAGCCGCAGCCGTCAACCAGAATGATAGAACTATGGGTATGCTCGACTTCGTATCTGAGGAAGACTGGTAGTATTTTGCGATTTTGGGGTCCCCCAATGCCCAATCCCATACAGTACGCTCAGTGCTTCTCTTGGTCACCTCCACACTGTCACCAATGGATATGGTCGTATCGCCACCGGGGTTACTGGTTAGAAAGCCGTATCTGCCGAAGACTGGAGAATACTTTGATCCAGTATCGACTCTTCGGTCAGACATGAGCTTCTTGAGTACCGTGCCACGCTCCCCTTTGGCAGCACGGCCGGTGGAGTAGTCAACGTTGAGCGAGGTGCATCGTCCGCACATCTTGGTGAGAGCTACTTGATGGGCTCCATTAATGGTCAGTTGTGCCCAAAAGTCCTCATCCCATGCGGTCTCACCATCCAGAACAATGTTAGGTCGCATAGCCTTCATTTCAACATCGCATGTCGATAGCCGGGCTTTGACGTTGTTGAGTGATTCTTCTGTGGTGAACAGATAGGGCGCACAATCAGTAAAGGTAATCCAATCATCCTCGGTGGCTTTCTTCCCTAAAAGGTGGTTGAGAAGCAGCATTGGCCATGGCGGGGGAGTAGCCTGACTCTTGGGAGAGAATGTTCCCAGCACAGGGCGTCGACCATCGCCAATGAAGACGAGAGCTGTCTCGAAACCAAAGCAAGCGGTGAACCATGCATCATATTTGGGTCCCATGCGGTATGCAATAACGCGACTTTGATGTAGGCTGACGTCGGCCTTGCTCAATTCAGTGATCTCCGGTTCAATTGGGACTTCAAGTACAGTGTCCTGCTCTGGTTTCCACGGCACAAGTGGTTCTTCTGGAATCAGGTACTTGACCCGGATCTTGTCGCCAACGACTTCTTGTGCGAAAAGGCTGCATTCTGGGTGACCGGACAATTGGATCTTGCTGAATTCGCCCGACTTCTCGATCTTGTAAAGCATAAAATGACGGTCATACTGAAGCCCTTGTGGGCCTAATTTGGCCGACTCGACTTGAATGCCTCGAAGTCCTTTGATAGGATAGTACCAAAGCTATCATGGGCTATCAGCAAAAGTCCAGGACCCCCGACAGAGATTGACGTGAGTGAGGCTTGATCGGACTTACCTGGGTAATCTTCATTATTTCTTGATGTGTTGTTTGACAGCCGGTCAACAGGACAAAGCAACAATGTTTATGTTGTGAATGGAAGAACTGGATTGCAAATCAGGTACGAACCCCTCGTTGACTAGGTACCTAGGCAAGCCACAGCCAACTCGAGCACTAACCAAAGGTACCTAGTTCCTGTTAGTTTTGAGGAGGTGACGCAGGCAATTGAGATAACATAGAATTCGGCTCCCGCTACCGAAGATCTCACACCGCATCTACACGTACGTCCAATCACAAACTATTGATTGCAATACACTCTTGGAGTACATTCGACATCAATTTCAGCTGGACGAGCCCAAGATAACTCATTGAGAGTTCTTATTTCCTTCTTTACATTAACACTGTCTTTCATTGTTTTTGTTGCCTCGGTTCCGAGTTCGGAAGACCTCCACTGTCGGAATCCCCCCGCTGTGTTCCGCAACAGACATCACAAGACGAAAGACAACAGCCATACAAGTGATTCATCATACCATTGTTCCCTCCTTTCTAATTTGACTGAGTAACTTGCCAGTCGGATTCGGGCAGCTCATAAGTGTAACTGACATGTCCTCAGCCCTTCAGAGTCGGAGTGGCTGGCAGTAGAGTTCAAGGGCGTCGTTGACATGGCCCTCCATTTTCCGGCATGTGCAATAACACATCACGAAGAGTTAGAAAAGAGGCGTCGCGACCAATTGATAGTCACTCAATTCTATGTTTATCAATTTCTTCTGTAAATACCAGGGATAGAGCTGAATCTTAGCCTAGTATATCACAGAGTTGTGAAAAGGAAGATCTTTATTCTTATCTACCTTATACTACATGGGCATCCAGATTCGATATAACTACGCTAGATTCTTCTATGATCTTGACATTTGTGCAGTGCTCTCGTGAAGTGAGATTGACGATTTCATTCCTCCATGATTACAGGTTATTCACGACTTTAAATGCAGTGCCATTGTCATTTGATCGGCAGATAGAGAGACTTTACTATGACGGGGAATCTCAACTTCTGCGTGTGAGATAAAGAGCCTTTCTCTAAGACCTTTATCAATACAATGGCTTCATCTGACAGATTGAAGGAGGGAGACTTCCTTATCTCTACAACAGCCCACCACTTTCTGAAGCCATAGAATCGTGCTCCATCTGGAACTTGTATGGCTTCATGCGGCTTCGCTACCCTGTACTCACAGCACTCTGTTTCTGACATTTAATCTGAATCCTGTTATAACCCTCCGGTGATTGGTTTCTTCAGAGCTGCTTATACGGTGAGCAATAAGTTCTCGATTTTTGTCGTCTCAAATGATAATCTCGGTTTAACATTCTTACTAGCTTTAGCATCAGCCAGATACGTCGCCCAGCCCTCCGGGAGCAAGAAAACACCGGACCTTAATATAAGGTGTCAAAATAAACTTACCAAAAGGTATCCTAGATTTATGCTAAATTTAAGCTTAACTTGTGCTAACTTACCTCAGTTTTTCTGTTATATAGAGTCGAGGTCCTGAGTTTTCTTTCCTCCCCTAGCCAACCTAACAGTCTCATTATACTCATCGCTGATGTTGAAAGTTCTCTATTTCTCCAACGTCGTAGTCTTCGAAACGACGTCTTTGAGATCCAGAAACACGTTCATATTAGAGACATTACTCTCTCTGGTCGTGGTCGTGAGACTGGCCGGCACTTCGGACGCTGTGCTTGAACACAACCATAGACCATCGATCACTGTCCCACTATGATAGCCTTGGTCTTTATGACAAGCGAGAGGCTTCTCTCGCAGTCATTATCAGTACAGCATATTCTCCTTATTCTTCATTCACAGGACAAGATAAACTTTCGACGGCTTCCCTTTCGTGTCCCACAGGACCATGAGTCAAGCAAAATGTCCGTTTCGAGCGTATTGGTAAAATATCCGGCGATGCTTGACGGAATAGTTTCGTTTATAAACATTGGTAATGGCTATTTGCGCAGAATCATAAGAGATACCTTGTTGGTGCTGTGATACACTTGCTATCACAGGCTGTTGCAGTTGTATTATGAAATCACTTCCGGTTCAACACCAATAACTCGAAGGAGATATTGTTGGGCGGCAAGACCAATATGCCTTGGTAGTGTGCGTACAGCTTTCTAACACAGAGCAGAGGCGCAAGGAGAATACGTAAACCCAACCACTTCATCCAGCATCGGATTGGCGAGCTGAGCTGCATTGCATCTTCTCGCCTCTCCTAAAGATCGGCACTCAAGGTAACATGAGTGCTGACATGACGGTATCATCGCGTCTGGTCGGACCCGAAAAGCGAAGCACATGCCGTGAGCCTCGAGAAAGGATTCATCGTTATCGCTGACACTGCCACCAAGACTGCATGATAGCAATCTTTTTTTGGTCCGTGTCGATCAGAATGGGAATTTGTCTAGGGTTTCATCGATTAATAGCTCCCAGGGACGTTAAAATAAGATGTGGATATTGGGTGAATAAGATCGCGCAGCTAACAAATCCAGCCAAACATCATCTCGCGGCTCGACGTCATTGCTGACATCTATATTCCTAGCCATGAGGGTGGCGTCGTAGCGCGAGATGAGACCTTATCGAGCCATTTCCTTGAAACACCAGCTGGTCAGTGACATGGTCATCCCATAGAGGACTTCAGTTGACCAAGTCAGATCAGCCCTACGTCTTCCTTTCCTATTGAAAATCGTTTTCGCTAAGCCTTAGCTCCCCACAACTCAGAGGAGTCAGAGCTGAGCAGATGCAAATGCGCCTCGACCTAGGCTTTATCTGGTTTGACCAGGCGCTGACGACCCGCAAGAGCTGCCGCCTCTGATGTAACAGACCCTGGCCTTGTCCTTGTTGTTGAAGCATTGGCTGCTGGCATCGGCAATATGGAGAAAGAGAAAAGAGGCTGACGGCGTTTCTTGGCGTCCCATCGCTAAAGAACCTGGATTCCATATCAAGACATATCATTCAGCACGACGTTGCTTCGTCACAGGAATATGGTCTCTTTCTCGTATAGCCGGCCTGGCCAATGGCGAGATAATCGCTCCGACTCTCCGCTCAGAAGTGACTGTAAATATTACAATATCTTGAAACCCTAGTAGGATTCTCGAGCACCGCCTTTTGAGAATGGATGATACAACCCTGTGCATCCATCGCGGAGACTAAAATCTGACAAGCACTGCCCAAGGTCCATTGCATGAGTCTCATTCAGGCTCCTTGAATGGTAGATCCCAAGTCCGAACCCTGGGCTCGGAATCCCGTATGGATCTCAGGCAATGACTTTCATTTTTTCTTCCTCATTGAGGTTGTAGGATCACAAAGTCCCAGCCAGCTTATAAGATGTAGTACATGCCGCCCTGCTGGCTTGATATGATGAGTGTTGTCGTTATCATTCCTCGTCTTTTCCCACGAGGATACAAGTGAGGTATAGAGAGTCAAGGTTGTCAATAACCTCTACCTTTTTGAGCAACAAGTGATACGCCACAATGTCGCTTTCAAGCTATGGCGTCGACGACGCTAAGCTACCACAACAACCTTTCCTTCCTGGTGCCAGGCCCGATACACCAAGCTTCCTCGACACAACTGCATGTCTTTGCGCTCTTCGTGCGCTACCTGGACTCGATAAGCTCGCCGAAGCCCGAGCTAATTTCGATAATGGCCAAGCAGCATGGCAATGCATTGGAAACCAAACACAAGGTGTATACAACATCACAAGTGGAAAATGGTACAAGGCCAAGAATCCCAAGGGCTCACTCGATCTACCCATGGAAGACAACTCTAACCCTCCTGTCGGAGGTGATCTCGTATGGGACTCCAAGAGCCGTTCTCTTAAGCCATTGAAGGACAAGAACACGCTCAATGTTTACGACCGAGACTGTACTGGCACCAACCGATCGAGCTTCTCGACCAGTTTCTACAGAACCACATATCAGCTTCTTAACGATAAGCTTCCTATTGATGCTGCACCCTGCTGGCGGCCTGGTGCCCTTCCTCTGCAGCTGCAGAACGTGTCTTCCTGGCAGAAGTATGGATGTAAAGAGGGTTTCCTTTGTAAGTTCACTGACTAGGTTGCTTGAAATCGAAATTGACGTTTTACAGGCCAGAACAACACCATCAATTCACTCCCTCAATCGTGTCCTCCTCTCGAGAAGTGCACAGTTGCACGTCTCTCGGGCATGACTTGCTCATTGAACGGCACAAACGTGGGAATGGGAGTTTTCGAGCCAATTATTTGCCAAGCGGGCCACTATTGCCCCTTGGAGGACAAGGGCATGAAGAAGATTAGATGCCCTGCCGGCTCCTATTGCCAGCCCGGTGCTTCGACTCCAACACCATGCCTATCTGGTAGCAGGTGTCCGGAAGGTGCCTTCTTCGAGAGGTATCTGATTCCTGTGGGCGTTCTGGTCATCATCGATTTCCTCCTCCTTGTCGGTATGCTCGTCTTGATGTTCCGTTCACGATGGCAGAGAACATCCAAGGCTCATGCTGGTGCCCTGAAGAGACACAAGACTATGAGGGCTGTCAAAGCGACCATCACTGGACGGGGATACAAGGAGGTGCCCGAAGATCAAGATAATGAGATGGCTCCAATGCAACCCGGCTACAGTCCTTATTCACCATACGGACAAAACTTCCGAGAGGGGCGCACCCGAACTGGGTTTGAGGCTACTCTCTCGCGGAACAGCGTCTACAGCTCGGAACAAGAGCAGAAAGAAATGGAGGCCAACCCACAGCTCAAAGCTTTTGTTGAATCCATGCGACGAGCAGCCGAGGCAACCAACTTCGGTCTCTCCTTCAGATACTCCGATCTAGTCTTTCATCCCAAAAAGAGCCCAAGGCCCATTCTTCAGAACGTCACAGGCTCTATTGAGCAGGGACAGCTGGTTGCTGTTATGGGTGGCTCAGGAGCTGGTAAATCGACCTTTGTCAATGTTTTGATGGGTAAAACAAGCAACACTGGCGGTATCGTTGCGGTCAACAATACTCCAGGCAAGATGAAGCAGTACAAGAAGTTGACAGGCTACGTGCCTCAGGATGATATCGTGTTACCAGAGCTGACGGTTTACGAGAACATTGTGCACTCGGCACGTATCCGGCTTCCTCGTAACTGGAGCAAGAAAGATGTTGAAGCTCATGTTGAGTCTGTGATTGACTGTCTAGAGCTTTCGCACGTGCGAGATTCTCGGGTCGGTAGTGTTGGCAAGCCTGTCATCAGTGGTGGTCAGAGAAAGCGAGTGAGTATAGGTATGGAATTGGCAGCTGCGCCAATGGCTATTTTCCTTGACGAGCCAACCAGTGGTTTGGATGCTACCGCAGCATCATCCATCATGCGCACGCTCAAGGCCATCGCAAGGCTCGGCATCTCCATCATTGTCATCATTCACCAGCCGCGAACTGAAATTTTCGACCTGTTTGATAACCTCATCCTGCTCGGTAACGGACAGACCATTTATGAAGGCCCTCAAATGGAGTCTCAGACATATTTCGAGAGCATGGGCTTCCAATTCCCAGAGCACAGCAACCATGCTGATGTAATTACCGACATCATCACTGGTAACGGTCGGGAATACAACAGTGCCGGTGATGTTTCCAAGGAAGCACTGATCTCGCACTGGGCTAAGATGCGCCAGAGCAAATCAGAAGAAGCTTTCGAATGCAGAAGCATCAGGTCCACGATGTTGGGCGATACAGGAATGCGTCAGGCCCTCAAGAAGCGAGGTGCTCCCTATATCAAACAGGGATGGCTCTGCCTCTGCCGTGCAATGCTTCAGCAATACCGCGCGAGGGCTGCTCTGTTTGCCGAGATGGGTCTTGCTGTTCTCGCAGGCGCGCTGCTCGGTCTCGCCAACAACCCCAAGAACGGTATTATGTTTGTCGGTCTATTCCACGAGCCCTATGAGGTCTTGTCGACAGCTATCGACTTCTTCTCTGCACCCCAGTTCGCACTTCTTATTGCCATTGCCATTGGTCTTGTTGCGGGTGCCCCTGGAGTCAAGCTGTTCTCCGAAGAGACACTCTTGTACAGGCGAGAGGCTGAAGCAGGTCATTCCCGACTGGCTTACTTCCTGGCCAAGGTTATTTCGGTCTTTCCTCGTATGGCACTTGGTTGCATGCACTTCACCGTGCCCTTGTTCTTGTTGTCTGTGCCCATCATCGACTGGGGTCTTGCATTCCTCACCAATTTGATGTACTTCTACTGCATTTATGGCCTTGCAAGTATCGTAAGCATGGTCGTTCAACGTGAAGATGCACCGCTGTTTGCTACCATGATTGCCCTCATCACTGGTATTCTCTCTGGTTCCGCGCCTCCACTGGCATCTGTTAAGGATTGGCATATGGAGTGGCTTTGGCGAGCATCTCCTGCTACATGGTTGGCGGAGCTGTACTTTGGGCAGCTTGTGGCACCTTTTGCATACCTCTTTCAGGTCGACATCGCAGCTGAGGCGACTGGATATCATCTTGACCGCAAGTGGCTCAACATTGGTGTTTTGGTAGCTATCGGGACTGCTTATCGATTGATTGCCTTTGCTGGCATGGTGCTGGGACATCGATTGAGAAGATGAAAGGATGGAGTATCTTCCTGTATGGGCGTTCACACGAAGAAGGATTTAAGTTTGATAGAAAGTAGACGACGAAATCAAAATTTGGATTAATTCATATTTCTTGTTACTGTAGTACTTGCCTGATATGCTTGACAAGACTATCCAGCAGGAGCAGCACGCAAGCAGTAAAGCTTCTTTCTGTTGCAATAAAACCGAAGGAGGGAACTTGTGGAAGGCACTCGTCCGATACTGTGGTTCGTACTGTCCGTCATTGAAACGAATTTAATTTTGCCTAAATGTCTCTTCTCTCGCGATTTTGAGAGTTAACATCATCCCACAAAGTTTTGATCGGCCTTTGCAATAAGCATCTTCAACTGGCGGAAGATCACGTTTGCCCACAAGGATCTTTTACAGTTTCAGGGTCATTTTTCTTCCAATATCCCTGCGAATTCTACAGCAACAACGTTGTGGTTCGTCACAACGAGGAGGGGCTGGATCGACACTCGTCAAACACGTTGACGGACATGAGTGTTTCGAGTTGTGCTCCGTGCTCCATAACAGTTTCACTGTCATCGTTTCATGGCGGTTTGAAGCATCGACCTATTAAATATTGACTGGGAAACAACCGAAAAAGTCGTATTTTGCACCCTGTAGAGAGAGACCAGGGTGAGCACAGTCAACCAAAAAGTTTCAATCACGAAAACGGGCGTCATATTCCCAATGACGAGAACATCAACGACCAACGTCAACGATGTTGTTGAGCCGCGTACTGTGCTAGAGCCAGTACGGCAAGTGGGAGAGAGCGATAACTATTCAAACCTACTAAGTTACTATCACATACTTTCATGCGGCTAAAAGCACAAACTTTGGCCAAAGGATTCCGAGCAAATCGGTTACCGTTGGTAACAACGAAGGATTCGCGTTCTCAGGCGGCGTTAATGAAATCATCCTCGGTTGTTCCCCCACACATCCGTCGCTTAGGTGGTAGATGCTTGTCACGAATGGTTTCCTTCCCCTCTGTGCGTTATGGCTGGCTGGCGCGTTAACACCTTTTGCAACCAGGGATATGCTGGATACGTCAGCAGTGGAGTTGATCCAACATAGAGATTACCACTTTGAACACGTTTGAACATCCTCCGACATTGTTTCTTGCTTCAAACTGTCACGTCAAGGACGATCAACTCTTGCTGCAACCACCGAGATGTTGATAGCCGAACCAAGCGACATATAACGTATCAACCTGAACTATTGGATTGGCTGGTTACTCCTCATATGACTATTGCCGTATGAGAGAGATGGCGTCAAGACAACGGCGCCGGCACGGTTAGTGCAATGAGGAGACACCGTTGTCGCTGGTCTAGACTATCTAGACTATTCAGCTGTTGGGAACAGATTTCACTGGCCCCTGACGATCGAGCTGCAAAGGCCGCTACGGAACATGTCGCGCGTTCAAACCGGGTGCCAAGCGGCGATTTACTATCTGTCCTCTGTATGAAAGTTTGACCTGTGCATCAGTGATATCGATATCGCCCGATGGTCAAAAACTTCAAGCATATGAAGGTTGCAGATGTTGGTTTTAGAGCCAACGTAGGCGGGCTATCAGTGTGTCCACTCACACCTTGAAATCATGCCTTACTCGGCTGCGTTATAACCTGCCCCGGGACCAGGTGAGCCCTTTATTTCCAATCGAACAGCTGGGGCCCAAGCATGGTCAAGGCAGGATCAAATCAAATTTAATTGACTGGCCGTCGCGTGCTTGTGGAATTTCGATTTCGCATGGGCCAACCTGAACGTTATGAGACTACAGGGCACCAACGATAAACTAACATGCTCTGGGCCGCTGGTCGTCTCGGCTCCCCGCTTCTGGTCGTTTGTTGCTGGGAACCAAGTGGAGATGAGGGGCTGAAGGCTGAAATGCCCCCTGTTGTGTCATTCAACAAAAAGACGAGACGAGAGACAACGCCTCTGATGAGGTTGGTTACTGATGATTAGTTACATTGGGAGGGGAAGTGTGAAGCTCTGAACTTGGGACACGACGGTAAAGAGACAAGATATGCTTTTTATTGGGTGAGGTTTTGAAGATAAGGCAAAAGAGGGGTGCATAGGTATCATTATCAAAAGTGAAGATACTGTGACGGAACCACAGTACATATGTACGTTACAGCAAGTGCACCACTACACCGAATCCTTCTCGAGAGACCGGGCCAACGACGATTGATATCGCTCGACGAGATAGCGTATCTTGTCACGCAACCATGACGGACATCAACACCACCACTACCACATGTGCAAACCCGCCTAGAATCAGCTACTAGTGATTCCACCATCCCGCATCCACGCTAGAGGGAACAAAACAGACCATTTATCTCTCTAAACTCGCGAGATACAGACACACACGAGAGAAATAGAGGCAGAAAGGCGCCAACCAACGAGTTCAGGGATGAGCCAAGGGCCCAGGGATCCGGCCTCGACGCCGTGACAGCGCCGCACTATGCAAGGATCTTAATGCAGAGTGTGTCGCATTCGAAAAAGAAAAAGACGCTACGGCCACCAGAGCGTCGGGTCGTTCCCAAGCCTATTTTTCGACTTGCAGGAGCTGACGACCCTACCCTTCTCGAAACTTTGAAATCTCTTCCTCTTCCCCCGGACTCGTCTCGATCTATTTCTCTCCCGTCTCCCTCTTCCTCCCTCGACCTATTGTTTGTTAAACATAATCACATCTCGACTTTCTAATCATCCTATTATATTACACCCTTATTGTCTTCCCCAGTCCACTTTGTTTCTGAAGGCTGGCTTCCTTCTATCATCTTTGACTGCTCTTATCTTATTCTTCCTTTCTACCTCCAGTACCTATCTAAGGTAGTCTAATACGCCATATCTCACCATGGCCACCTACACCACCATGGAAGGTCCTCAGCATATTGCTATTCGAGAGCTTGATCTGAGGACCTGCCACCCAAGCACAGTTGTCGATAGAGTTGGTGCTGTTCCGGTTTTGAAGACCAGTGCTGGTGAGTTTCTCTGATTTCTTACAATTTTCTCTTTGTTCTTTCAGGGCCTTGTCCTGGTGTAAGAGGCCCCTGTCGCTCGGTTACTATGGCCACCATCGAAGCCTACCCTGGTCACAACCTTGAGCACACGACAGATCATAGGCTAGACTTGGTGGTCACGAACTCGACGTTTAGGCGTTGGGACTATTCGTTCTGTAGCTTCAGTGAGCTCTAGACACCATGGATTTTGTTGTTATGTTTCCGTCATGAATCATATTCAATACGGCCGGCTTGGGAACAAATAAACCTTGACGGAGCCAAAATGTGTAAATCAAAACACCATGACTAACATCGCAACTATAGCTTTCTTCACATTCCTCCGCGCCAACCTTGTCCTCCACTCGGCAATGACTTCAGCCACCAGCACCCCGCAATTCGGTCCATCTGTTCCCTTTTCCTCTTTTGTCCCGCCATCTCCCTCTCCGCTTGCAGCTTCTACGCCATACTTTGGTCTCGACAACGACGATGACATCGAGCCGTTGTCTCTTGAGGTTCTCGACAAGCCTCAAGACAAGGTTGAGGGCATGCGCCTCGTTGCCGACTCGATTGCTCAGATGCGCCAAAGAGCCTCTTTGAACCTCGTTTTCCACCCGCTTTGTCTTGCTGGCCTATCGGCAACCCTGGCTGCCATTTATCACTTCGGCGGCGTTACTCGTGACTCAGGACTCGGTATGACGGTTTCTTGTGGCGTAATCATGAGCTACCTTATGGGTATTCGTTACTTGGCCAACGGTTATATTTCCCTGGCTGAGCGCTTACGATGGAACTGGCTACGTGCTGATGACGGAGAGGAGGATACCCTGCTGGCTGCTCGACTGAACGAAGACATCATCGGGACCCTCGTTCTTCGCCTTGAGCCCAACCCGACCTCTAACCACAGACGCAGACGATCGCTTTCTCTGCGAGGAGGCAAGGGTGTCATTCGCGCGTGGACCACCAACCTCAACTACCGTGGAAAGGGCGTTGGAAAGGATCTCCTCCAGGAGGCTGTTCGTGTTACCAAGGAACGTTGTGGAAAGGATGCTGAAGTTGGATTCGCCCAAGAGCATGCCAACAGCGCCATGCTCCTTCCCGGCATTTTCAACGCTCCCTTCCGACGTGATGAGGTTCGAGCTACCAGGGCTTTGGATGGTATCTTGTCCAACTGGGACTTGGTTAAGAAGAGGAGGTAGATCAGATGAGTTGGCCAACCATCATTCCACATGATCCAGGGATGAAGAACATCTATCGACGAGTTCGTCATCAACAGGACGCGCTTACACGAGATGACGATGATGAGATGAGGAGGAATGGGAGACGACAAGGAGAAGATTTAAAGACTGCTTTGAACGAATACCCCAGAAGACGATGCACTCGACGGAAAGAAGTTACAACCACTAAACAGCTACAAAGATACCACTAGAAGAGGGGACACACTAGAGTATAGTCTCTGGGTCAGGGGAGACAAAGATGCTACCGGAGAAAGCATGTAATGGTCGGAGGAGCGACTCTCTTTCTTTCTTTCTTTTCTTTTTTTTTTTTCTTTTTCATATTCTTTTCTTTTTTTGATGCCGTACCTACTACTCGTACTGTCACTTGAGATACCCCAGATCATACCATATTCCTTTCGTTTACAGAAGTTCATAATTTATCAGGTTATGGCACAGCTCATGACCAATATCAATCAATCTTTCGATTCTCCTGAACAGGCTATGCCTTTTTTCCGTATGACAGTTTTTCTGTTTCGCTATCCGTCCACAAATGCTCATGGTATTAAACTCGCAACCTGGTCCAACATGCTAAAAACAATGCGAGAAAATGACGCCCAACACCGCTCATATCAAATGAAAGACACATAAAAAGCCGATTTCGCTGGAATGATTTGAATCTAGGCCTTGGGTCTGTTTTGTCCATCGTATGTGTCTGGATCAAAACCATAGATTGGTCGACCAAAACGCGAAAGGCTGTGGATGACCTGTTAATATGTTTGTCAGTCAGTGCTCTTAAACAGTGGCAGCCAGTGCAAAAAAACTCACGTCATGCACTGTCACCGTCTTCGCGTTTCGGTATTCGACGTAGATAACGCACATCTGGAGGATCTGATAAGGACATTAGTACAGGTAGATCAAATGAAGCACTGTACGCATATTACATACCTGTTCAAGACGCGATTTAAGAGCAGCTCGGACCTCATCGTAGATTCCAGCTGAAATACGCTTGACACCTCCACGGCGCGCTAGGCGTCTATGTTTCACAATGTTAGTATTGATGCTCATATGTCTCAGGTAGATAGAGGTGGATATGATTCACTAACCGGATAGCGGGCTTGGCTGGATTATTTTGTTAGCGGTGATCTTTAGGGAGAGATGAGTGGTATAACTTACTGACTCCTTGAATTGAATCTCGAAGAATTTTGCTATGAGGCTGTTAGTATACAATTCCACTGTCTTGCTTTAGCCTTGGGGTTGACTTTACCGATGGCGACGACCTCCTAGGACCGTCTTACCAGAAGCGCCACGGATAGCTTGACCTTTCTTCTGGAAAGGTACAACCTTTCCGCCTGAGTACGTGGGCCGCGATCCCGAGGGGCCACCTCGAGTAGGTACTGTGGGCATCGCGAAGCGTGAGCTGAGAATGGGATAAACACCAGTGAATTGAGTAATGTGAAACTGGCCCTGATAATTTGCGATCTGAAGCGGCAGAGCTGATACTGGGGATCTTGTCGATGGAATGAATACTTTGCGTGATCTCTCTGTGTTGGTTGGAGGGGACCTTGTGTTATTCTGTTACTCTGTATCATCTTTGTTGGAGCACGTGACTGCGACAGTTAATCACTGGCAATCACTGTCAGGAGAACGAAAGACAGGCAATACAGGAAATTCAAGAGACCAGAAATTACCTTAGTTTAGAGAGAGAGAGAAGGCATGGATACAATCATGCAGGTGAATAAATTGGCGGTCCGAGTTACCTAACGGATTGAGGCTTACCGCATTCTACGCCATGCTTCACGAGTTAGGTATGCTATCAATATCATATCAGATAAGTGATGAATCAAAGCCAGGGTCTATTTTCCATTGCAAGAGCAGCTAAACTTTTGGACAACTACCATATTCTCCATCTCCTCTCTCGCACATGCATGCACCCGAGAAGTCCCACACTCCCAAGACTGACTGAATCCTCGTACCGAGTTTCGCATTCGCATTCATCCCATTAAAACATTTGTATGCCCCTCAATCATCTCTTGTACTTGGAAACAAACAGGCCAAAACGCCTAGAATCCTCGCTGCCCTTGCCGCTAGGAGGTATATCATGAAAAAAAAAGGATGAAAAAAGGCAAAGGCGATAAACGCCTCGCACGGGGGGGTATAAATCAAGATGAGTCGTAATTGGTGCCCGAGACACCGAGCAATGAATCTGACAGTAGCGTTGGATC
This sequence comes from Fusarium fujikuroi IMI 58289, assembly GCF_900079805.1. Lineage (NCBI taxonomy): Eukaryota > Fungi > Ascomycota > Sordariomycetes > Hypocreales > Nectriaceae > Fusarium > Fusarium fujikuroi. Next base: position 759,646 of record NC_036623.1, on the reverse strand, counting down.
AATGACAAATGATACGTCAGTTAAACGACTGACGCGGATATCAAGTTCATTTCGTTACTAATCGGAGACGTTTACAACATCACTCTTCTCATGTAGCTGCAGTAGCGGGCGCAGGAGTTTCTGTCCCTTCAGTAGCCTCAGGAGAGGCGTCGTCGGTGGCAGAAGCTTCAGCAGTGGCAGCGACATAAGCTGCCTCAGCTGCTTCAGGCGCGCTAGGTGCTTCAGATGCATCGGGTGCGTCAGGGATCTCAACATCCTCCGTTTTCGTTGTTTCTTCTGCGGCCGCAGGTTGGGAAACATCATCAATTACGGGCATGTTAGGATCAATCGGAACGTCAGCGGCCTCGATCTCATTATCGGTTTTGGGAACAGAATCCTCTTTTGAGCCCTCAGAATGTTGTGGTAGCTCGGTTGGCTCAGGAGCATCTACGACAGGGGCAGATTCGACAGCCTCGCTCGGTCTAGAGGCTTCCGAAGCCAGCAATGCTTCAGCAGCCGCCTCAATATCGGCCTCTGCTTGTGTCTTTGTGGGCTCTTCAAGGGTACGTGGTCTCTTAGCGGGTCTCTCTCCAGGGGCCAAGCTGGCTCCTTGGAAAGCTTGAAGCTCGAGCTCAAGGTCATCTAGACGTCGCTTGAGGCTACTCTCTCGTCGGTGGCTATCCTCGAGCTGTCGGCGTAGCTGAGCCTCGCTCTCCTGTGTTTGCTCCAGTTGAGAGCGCAACTGGTTTAACTGCTGTCCGCTTCTAACGACAGCTTCTTGTTGCTCAAGTTGGCTAAGGCGGCCTCGGAAAAGCTCAATGATCACTTCGAGTTCGCTGACCCGCGTCTTCAGGCTTGAGTTGTGCGCAATAAGCTGCTCATGCGTCTGTGGCGCGTCCATTTTGCGATCCCCGTTCGTGGGAGATGACGCGCGACCTTCCCCTGTTGCGACAAAGCCGGTCTGATAAGGGTCGTCGACCATAAACTGGGACAGGCCATGCGCGTACATAGAGGGCGTACCCGTGCGGGAGATTGGTGAGTCGGCTCCGTCGTGACCATTCGATCTCTGGGATGCTCGTCGCGCGGCTTGAGCAGCATGTGCGGCGGCGGCAGCAGCCTGTCCGGTCGTGTCGAATCCATTTGCATCGGTCGTAGGGAATCCTTGCGCAGCTGCTTGCTGCTGTTGTTGTTGTTGCTAGTCCGCGTTAGCGATGCGCAATGCCTCTGAGCGCATTGCACTAACCTTTTTCTTATTCGCCAAATCAGGGCGCATTGTCTTGACTCGATTGCGACTCTTGATAACGTCTGTCTTGAGCGAAATTGGCCGGGGTCTACCATGCAGCTTGAGGAACAAGCCACAGGCATTGCACAGAACCGAGCCAAATTCGTCGCGACGCCATAATGGCGTTGTAGAGGTACTGCAATTTTGGCAGGTAGGCTGCGTTGATCCGTTAGTTGCCATCATGGTGCCGGTTGTTGAGTGTAAAGTGAGTTCAGTGCAGTGCAATGCGAAAGCGGGAGGGAGAGCGATGAGTATTATCTCGACCACGATAAGAGGATGGAGTAAAATTCTTTGGCTGCAACGTAACTGGCTGCGCTTGATAAGCCAGATAAGCCCGAGATCCATCGACCATCCCGTAAGGGATTAGTGTGGCAAGGTTTGGAGATAAGACACGTGACTGTATCAATCGGCGGCGATAAGGCCGGGCCAACTGAGCTGGCGCCGCAAAAAACGTGACAGGATGCATCCGTTCTCAAGAGATAAGATTGCAGGAAATGACATATGTCGGCTGCAGACCCAGCATATAAAGTGCAACGGGGGAAGTGCTGATAAGATTGTGATAATGAAATATGTCGCGGCTTACCATTGTACTTCCAGATCCCCCACTCGTAGCGGCAGGTGATGCAGTGGCATACATTGCGGGCGACGGAGCGGCCGATGCTCTGCAGACAGGGGTTAGTTAACAATCAATTTTTTGGTAATGGAGGTGTCGGAGGGTTTTTGTTCGATGAGGCTCGAGCGCAAGTCGACAGTATCGCGCATTCATTGTCTCGAATGACGAACAGTTGATAGGTTATCTTACCTTAGTTGAGATGTCGCTTCTGTAGCAGCGTTGGCAGCAGCAAGGGCCGAAATGCCTGGTAATACGTGTGGTAATGAGGCTGATGCAGACGTCGAAGTCGAGTCTGGTCGAGAAATAGGATCGAGTCCTGTCTGCTGCAGGAGTTGCGCCCCGTCCTCCTCCATGGTGACAATTGCCTGCAAAACGACGGGATACAGGGCTGATGAAGCAAGGTAGGTAGGGTAGGTAATCGATAGGGAGAAGCGCGCGGGATGTTATCGATAATGCTCGATAAAGATTGTGAAGATGGTGGTTGCTCGGCAGTTAAGTTCTGACTGACGCGCAAGGGCAAGCGTCGATGACTTTGAGGCGCAATAAGGCTGATGTGTCTGTGGCAATCGCGAGGTTATAATTCGTGATTTGGTGTAAAGTTGGAGGATACAAGGTAAAGTTTTGGGCTGGTCTGGGCTGATGAGGAAAGAGACAAGTTTGAGGTTGGATTTGGAAGGTTAGGATCAGAAGTCAAATCGAGTCCAGTGACCGAGCGCGTCGCGCACTGAAGCCCCCAGCGTCGCTTCAGTAGATGACGGGCAGAAGGGTTTTAGACTGCAGGTAATAAGTAAAGGCGACTTCTGATTGGTCGTTTTACAGTGCCTTGGAACTTTACTTGGTTCCTTTGTTGCCCCTGCCGGGGGGATAAGATAAGGTAAACTTTAACATTTCGTATCTATGTTTGTATACCCGAAACCATTAAGTAGATACGATAATCGAGTATCGAGTACGATGTCGATACTAGTTACTCTGTAAATTGATTCCTGTTGATGAATATATGTATTTATGTATGCCTTAGGTTATACTTATAAAAGGAGCACGGAACGTAGACTATTATTTGTATGGTTGTGACTCGTATGGTAGACATTTATGCTTCTTCTCGATGTTTTGGACAAGTCATTGTTTTCTGACAATTGGAATCAGTCGACTGCTTGGTGATATCTCCCCTCGTTGTTCTGTGACCGAGGACATCCATTACTACCTTGAACGACAGAGATACCACCAGGTCAATCATCGTGAAGCAACTACGTAGTATGTTATATTATACTACGTAGTTAGAAACAATAAAACCATGTTCCCAGTTGGAATAGACAATTTATTAGCAATTTTCGCTTGTCATGACTCCTGAAAATTCCAAGGATTGTCTGTAGGGTAAGTTCAGCATCATGGGACCATTTGGGCATGATTTTGAGATGAGATTACCAGCCCAGCCCGGCGCTGATTTACAATAAGTGGATGCCGGAAGCTACGGGAATTACATTAGCACATTAGTTTCTTCAACACTAAATAAGCAGTTTTACTCCTATTCAATGACATGCGTGGCGCAAGACTGCACATTTGTCTTCATGTTTCTCAACACGCTGTAAGGAGGACACTCTACAGCAGTGTAACGTGCATACAAGACACTGTACTTTACTATAAAAAAACGCTGTAAAGGATAGACGCGTCTTGGTACGCGTTTATGCTCAACACACGTCATTCCCCACATCATCGATTTTGACACCAGCCACAGTATCATCCAAGTACCCCTCCATGACCCACGGGAAAATCAAGCGGGTGCCGCCACATAACAGCAGGCCCAGCGGTGTGCAAGTGACATCGATAGTTGGGACTGCAGCTCTAGTATCCAATCCATCCATGCCGTACCGTAGCCAGCCTTGGGCTAATTAACGACGTCCCCAGCATTTCCTTCATTTCTCGACCCATCATCCCATCAACCTCATTCGAAGCAGATCCCTACTTTCTGTTTCTCTCTCCCTCTTACACATACAAAGCACACCCTCATACGCGTTCATCATGTTCAACTGGGCGAAGCAACAGTACGTTATAAACTCCCCCCTCAGATCCTTCTTGACCCCACCATGAGATGGACCCTGGAGAGCTTCATGTAAAAATACTGACCGCTATAGACTGGCCAATGTCGCCGGCACTCAGGAGCCTATCTACGGCCCCTCTGCCATCAAGTCTGTCGCTACAGAGGCTGAGAAGACTCCCTATACAGAGACCTCTCGAAATGACCTGAAGTGGCAGGCTATGGACTCTACGTCTGTTGAGACACACACCTTTTACATCTTTGGCGACAACGGCTACATCGCCCTTGCTCAGCTTATCTATAGTAACGTGGCGTATGTTGCGAGTTTCTAATATCACACGGCTTCTGCTAATTAATGTCTTCAAAGTGGCATCCGAACGACTTGCCAGTTCAACGCAAAGGTCTTTAGCTCAGACCCTTCCAAGCCCCACCTCTGGGCCTCTACACCCCTCAACAACCACGACTTCAACGAGGACAAGACGAGTTTCTACGCCGACGACTGCGCGATTGAGCTGTCAGAGGATGGCACCTACTACACCATCAAGAGCATGAACGACCCCAACGCCATCGTCAACCTCAAGATCACCCGCTCTACACCTGGTTTCCAGGCCGGAACCACAGGAACAACCCTCTACGGTACCGACCTTGAGAACCCATGGGGATCTATGCGACACGTCTTCTGGCCTCGCTGTGTTGCTGAGGGCACCATCACCACAAAGGAAGGTCCCATGGATTTCAAGGGCAAGGCTTTCTTCGCTTACGCCCTTCAGGGCATGAAGCCGCACCACGCTGCATCTCGATGGAACTTTCTTAACTTTCAGGGTCCCACCTATTCAGCTGTGCTGATGGAGTTCACCAGCACTCCCTCGTACGGCTCTACCCTCGTCAACGTGGGTGGTATTGTCAAGGATGGCGAGATTGTCATCGGCGGTGTCGACAACACGGCCACGCACACTCAGGTCAAGAAGGATTCGGAGAATGACTGGCCTGAACCGAGCGACGCCAAATACACCTGGGCCGGAAAGACCAAGGACGGAAAAGCCGTCGAGGCATCGGTCGAGGGATCTCTCGGAGAGAGGGTTGATCGAGTTGACGTCATGGCCGAAGTCCCCGGCTTCGTCAAGACCATTGTCGCAGCTGCAGCTGGCACAAAGCCCTACATCTATCAGGTACGGTTCTTCCTTTATTTAATTTCCGAGAGACTGGTCCGAACTTAACCCCCTTGCTGACTGTAAAATCTATAGTACCATCCCAAGCTCTCCCTGAAGCTGAAGATTGGAGATGAGGAGATCGTCGAGGAGGGCACCATCTTTACCGAAGCTACTTTCATCTCATGAGGTAGAAACACGATAGAGTAAGAGACGATGCCACTTCTTTCTTTTCAGGTGTCGTTCTTGAGGACCTCAATGGGTTTTATTGTTTTTCAGAGTACGACTTTTGCATCAAACATTGGGTAATACAGTAATCAGATCGGACAATTCAAGTCGGAATCGGGCTTGATCAGAAGGAGGGGGAGGGGAAGGGTCGGCGTTGGAGACGGACAGACAGGTCTTGGTCAACTCACTCGCTTAGGACTAACTTAGATGGAACAATGATGCCCTTTCAGCTTTTGAACTATCTGTTCTATGTTGCAGTAACTGACTAACTAACAAACCAACCAACCAAAGTTGTAGGCTAGCTCAGCTTGAACCGATCTTTATTTTGACTGACACGTCTCGACGCGTAAAGTTCAGGTCTTGTTGTTAGTAGCTCGCGGGCCGATAAATAATGGATGGGTACGATCATTGTATTCCCCCTCGTTAGCTGAGATCATGGACCACGTTCCCACAGTCCCATTGTCTAGTTCCCCATCAAACCTTTCTCACAATGGATAGAATGGATATATTCTACAACTGAAGGGGCTCTCTTAACTTTAGATTTTAACAATTGAGGGAGAAAAGCCAATAATATTGGCAGTTTATCAGGTCAGGTCTCTGTTCCTGGCCCCCGCCCACGATATCAAGGGATGAAAAAGAAGACACGAGCCTCTCCACTCCCACCACAGGATCCTCATGTCTCGCCCGCTGGTGTCTGTCTCGTCATAATCTCTTAGTCTCTTTTCCCGTTCGTTTCCTGCTGTGACCTGCAGTAGTTTCTCTTCAGACTTCCTTTTTTTGTCTACACGTCTCCTTGCTTTTTCTAGTGCTCCGTGCCTGATCATCTGAGTCGCTGCAGCTCACGTTCTGTACCTGACTAGCCGAGTTTGAGCCTCCACATCGAACCGAACCATTTTTGCTGGTGGAGACCTCCATCTTTGTCAAGGGTCACGACTTATACGCGCAGAGAGCATTCCTCTAATGTAGAACATCGATGTTTTACTCTGATAGTCTTGGGCCGTCCAGCCCCTGGAGATCATTTTTCTCTCTAATTACATGGCTTGGGGAGGATAGAGTGATGGCACTAGTGTCAGTTTTACTCGAGAGGAATTGAATATAAGGATTCGAGGATATCCTCTTGTGCAGATAGTATCACCATCCCTCGTTCTTTTACATCTCCCTCAAGAGTAATATTCCATAACTTGGTCTCCCTCCGAGATTCCTCTCTTTTCATCCTTCAGACAATATACTGAATACCATCAAACAAACAACAACAAACAAACAGCAATAATGGTCGCCTGTATCTATCACAATGCGTCTTCGTACGCCCCAGTCTTTCCATCTCCTCTCAATCCTTCGACCAATGGACCCGAGAACAAATATGCCACAGCTTCAGGACGTATTGTGCGCCGAAGAAGAAGTCGACGAGGCCCTCCTGGATCTCACACTCTCACTCAACGACTCCTCCGCGTAAAGGCAGCGGATGCTTGGAGAGGACATGTTCTGAGCGCTCAGGTTGTTCAGTATGAATATGCTGAAGCTGCTGTCATGGGATATAAAGCACCACCTAAGAGCCGAGTAAGTTATGCCTCAGTACATCTCACCAAGAATCTATCTAACAGCCTCTAGAACTGTCTGTATTCAATGCCCGGTCTCAAGAACCTCGGCCTCAACTTCTCACTCTCCGACGCCCATCGAATTGCCAGCAACATCCGTCTTCCAGATCTCACATGTCTCAGGACAAGACGGATGGTGCTGGCAATGGGTCTCGTCGGGCTTCTCCCCGCTCTCAAGGTCCGCGATATGCTCAGAGCAGCTGATACGTTATGACTTACGCCGAAGGGCAAATATGAACGAAGAGCCATGAATTTTATGATAATTGCGATTGTATCACTACGCCAACATTTGTTAGGCGCGGCGCGTTGGGGAGAGGACCTTTTCTATAGATATACCCGCGTACTTACGCCTGTTTTTCCTTTACCTTTACCTTTGCCTTTTCCTAGGTATTCACTCCAGTCTAATACAAACACAAATACATTACAATACAACCAACCGTTTCTTTAACCGTACCAAAACACACTCCTGCCTCAGTACATAGGTATCATACATCGTCTAACATGAGGAAAACTCATGCGTACATAACTAATTCTTCTTCTCTTCTCATTGATCTTTCCTGTCCACCGTTTCAGTGGACCCTGGTTTCTCGGCAGCTGCACCAGGTGAACTCTCTTTAGGTGGGCTCGGACTATCTGGGTCTTGGACGGCTTGCTCGACCTGCCATATAGCCCTCTCGAGCTCCACTTCAAGAGCCGGCATGTCAAGAGTGTCTGAGAAAGTCTGAACTTCCTTTTGTGTAAGAAGGGTACGCTCCTTATTGTCCGGCTCTTCGGCTGGTGGGGCATGTAGTGCGTAGAGCTGATCGAGCTTCTCAGAGGGAGCTAGGCGTAGGAGCCTGTTCTCGAGCAGCCATTGGAGATGCTTTCCACCTGAGATGGCTCTGCCGTGCGACCACGCTCTGTAGACGAGGTAGAAGAAGGGCAGGTTAGGGATGCTGGAGTGTGTTAGTCAGCGGATCGAGAAGGAAAAAAAAAGCAAAGAAGATGGTATGTACTCACATGGGCACAAGCGCAAATGGAATAGTAATCGGCATTCCGACAATACACCACACAAGCCTCTTTTTGTGCAGCGCCTGACGCTCCGTCGCAAGAGTCTTGAGGATACCCTCCGCCTTGTTCGGCGGTATCACGGAGCTCGGGAAGCACAAGTCGACCTTTTCCTTCATCTCAACCTCCTTCCCACGCTGTCTCACCGACAGAGGCGGCACAGACTTCAAACCCCATTCCTCATATGGGATGCGACGAAAAGCGTAGTTACCGTAATCGACGACCTTGCGCTTCCATCCAGACTCCATCTTCTCCCATTGCGCCCACGTCTTGGCTGCCCAGGCAGTGCCCTTGTCGACATATGTTCTGCCTTGTGGCGCAGTATTTGCTTCGAGTCGTTTCGCATAGAGGAGAGTTCGCCGCGTCGAGAGCGGTAGGAGGTACAATCTCATCATCTTGGCAGTCGTTTGCTGCAATGCGCCAGAGGGAGTAATGTCAGAGAGAGTTGAAAAGCTCGCCGTAAGAAGAATCGTAGAACCAGCAAAGTTAAACTATCGTAGCATGACGTCCGTAATATAAATCTTTATGGCAAGAACCGCACATATAGAAAGGAAGCCGGTGAAGGAGAAAAAAAAAGCGACTGGTAGAGAGGAATTGTTTGCCTCCAGCTCAACAACTTTGGTTGGGAGAGGAATTGCACAGGGATTCTATGGGAGAGATGGGCTAGAACCGTGGCGAAGCTGACGACGATGATTTTTTTTTCTTCTAGTGAGCTCCCGAACTTGGAGTTTGTTTGGAGCTGGAGCTTTGCTTGCTTGGGCTGGCTGGGAGTGGAATTGGAGGCCCCCAGCCCAGAGAGACATGGACGGTGACGCACATGGTCGTCATGGTTGGAGAATAGATTAATACTTGATTTACACGTGCATCGACTCTCGATTTCTGTGTATTCTCTATTACCACGAGGATATTTGATAGGACATGACACTCTATTAATGCCATTGCAATAACCTCTTTTTTTTTTCTTCTTTTTTTTTCTCCTTATAAATACAAGAGTCTCCATCTTTCTCTGCTGCATCTGCATCTTCTGAATGCACTGCCATGGCCAAGAGATTCAGCCTGCACGATTCAAGCCCCCACTTCACCTCTAACCCCACCATAAATCGACACTATCACCAATTCTCACAAACCACCGACTTAGCACACATTTCCAGCTTCTACTTCAACAATTGCTCGGGCGAATGGTTTAGTGGTATAATACTCCCTTAGCATATTTCATCCGAATAATCTGGGAGTGGTCCAGGGTTCGATTCCCTGTTCGTCCAACAAAGGCGGTTAGATTCCGCTGTTACACCTTCTTTTTGCCGTTTTTGCATCTGATACTAATATAATAAATAGCCGGTTGCTTTTTGTAATATGGATCCTTGAGTTTAACTTCAAGGGTTCACATGCTGAACCTTATTAGATGTCCCTTGATCAACATGCATATTCACAATGCCCTTCTCAAGAAGCAAATCTTTTCAGATCACCAGACTTTACACGATCGAACAACTCGAATTCCCCTGAAAATATGTCCATAGTCTTCTCATCATCATTCAAGCCATGTCTCATAAAGATCTCGATCCCAACGCTCTGACATCCCATACCGAACACCTCCCAAAAGCCTCTTTATGCAGGGCGACTCTGCACAGTCTTTAGCCTACAGAAGCTGTCTGCCCACTTCCCCATAGTTCGCATCATGGAGATTCTTTTTGACTCAAGCCTCATTTGCCTTTTTTGGTGCTACAATCGACCGATTAGTGCTCCCAGATGTTTGGTACCTGAGACATGGGAACTGAGACCTACAGCTTTGCTTCTTCAAGCTCCGAGCTAATTCTTCGAGCTCTTACGGCGAGTTCTAGGACACGTATTCAAACTGGAATTGGTGTTCCGTGTATTGATCGATTGGATTGACTCTAGATTCATTGTCGTGGTATTGACATGCTGCGCTTCAACGCCCCTTCTATCCTGTATGAACTCCCATCTCCTCTCAATCCATAGTCGTATAATACAATGCGCATCTTTAAAAAGCCCAGACTTATTCATCTTTAGCTTCATGCACGGGACTCTTCGCCCGAGAAGCTCCCTTGCCCACAATCTTCTCCGCCCAGTTCCACCCGCCCGACGGCCCCTGCGCCTCTTTGCCCTTGTCCTGCTGATGAAGCGCCGACGGGGACGTTGGCGCAGGCAGATCACCTCCAAAATCGAGATCACTCTCACAATCGCTATCGTGCCAGTCTCGCTCGCTCCATGTCACTGAGTCCGCTCGCTCCGCCTTAGGCCGCTGGTGTGTTGATGCGTCGCTCCCTCTTTGGGACTGCTGTGGCTTCGGCAGATCCGATACTTTGTCCATAGCTTCCCGAGACTCACTATCCGTTCGAGTCATACTTGCTAAGTTGTCTCGACTCTTCTTGAGCTCGGCTCCATGCTCGTCAGGAGGCTCGTTCATGTTGCGGGCCCGCTCGCGATTGTGTTCGTCCTCGTCGCGAAGACGAGAGGCCGCCGAGTCGCTGAAGTGGGCATCGACTAAGTGCTTGATGACAGGCCAGCCGTACGCGTTGGCAAACATGCGGCGGACCAGAACGTTGTTGTGAGCGTCAGGCTCAACCTTGACGAGAACCTTTCTCCAGGACAGGTCCTTGTGGTAGGCTCTCGCGATCTTCTCCTCAACTCGCATGTTTGAAGTGTCGATAACTTCATGAATATCTTTATCGGGATTCGTGTTCGCTGTATCATCGTAGTCTTTAGCTGACAATGAACTGTCCTCGTGATTCACATGAGGATAAGGCGACGAATCCGCGCTGCTGGTAGAGGCCTGTCCTATCGAGTTCTGTCGTTGGCCCGTCTTCCTCCTGACCAATGTAGTAGGACGTCTCTTCAACGGTGGACCAGGTATATCAGCTGGGTGATAAACACGGTCATGGAAGATAGTTCGCGGTCGCTTTGATGGATCGATCAGGTACTCGACATCGGGTACCTTGGGGTTGAGTAGATCACCAGCAGATTCAAAGATAGTCGTCCTTGGAGGAGCAGTCATCTCATCTTCGCCCTCATGACCAGTTGTAACCTTGGACTGTTTAGTCGAAGCGGTCTCAGCAGCAGTGTCAACACTGCCATCAGCCAACTCGTCAAGCTTGAGAGTCTGACTTTTGGAGTATATCTTCTTCTGCTTCTGCGACACATTGGGGGGCTTTGGTGGCTCATTGCTCTTAAAAAAGTTGAAGAATCCCGCCAGTGGTCCGCTGTTGGTAGAATCAGCAGAGTCAGACGGTACCTCATCGCCATATGGCGTGGCCACAGAACGCAGACTCGCCCTGTCATCATCAACCATAGCCGTGCTCGGTGGCTGTGGAACCTCGCGCATATCTTCGTGAGTCTTGGGAGATGAAGCACCAGACTGTCCTGCTGAGCCGTTTCCAAGTTGCTTCTGACGAGCCTGATTTGTGCCTGTCAACTCAGCCCATCCAAACCCAACGACTGTTTCGACCAAGCCAGCATCTCGTCGAGCTTTCTCAACACGTCCGAGTCCCTGCCAGTCCAGGAACAAAAGACAACTTGTGCGAAGCGGTACAATTCCATCGTTGACCACGTTGGAGTACACAGTTCTGTTTCGGAACTTCTTCAGCGCGGTATGTGCAGGGCCAGTCGGTAAGATTCTTAGTAGCGGTTTCGACTCTGGCTGCGTCTCCCCGTAAACTTTCTTATGCGCTGTCTCTCCTAGGTTTCCTACAATAGCACCCCAACCACTCCGTGCAAGTGTGGGAGCTCTCCATGTCAGACCAAGATCCTTTCCTGTCCTACCTACGAGACCAGAGTCCAGGGCAAACTTGACGTATAGAGGGTTTTCGTTGCTCAGCCCCAGAAATGGTGTAGCCAAAGCAACAAAATTGATTGGCTTGATGAGGTCGAAGAACTGTGGTGAGTGTTTTTGTATATATGCAATGGCGTAGGTCTGAACAAGACCGCCGAGTGAGTGAGCAATGAAACTTATGCTGGTAATCTTGTATGGACGTTCCGCCTTGTGAAGATGAGCCCCATCCTTGCCGAGATGAATAGTACTGTGTTTGTGCACCGGTTTCTGCTGGGGATCATGCTTATCAAAGTTATGAGTTATAGCATCCGTCATTCCTTTTCCTGTCGGTAGGAATGGCTGATCTGGGTATGTCATGGACAGGACGTATCTAGCGAGCCTCTTCCCGAGATACTTAATTCCTCGTTCAGTTTTGGTCGAGTTGCCTGAATAACCACGAACAATAACCTCTTCATCATCATCGTCGTCATCATCTTCACCCTCCACTCTGTCCATGTCCTTTGTATCGTGAGAATCTGATTCGACAAGGCCATTGCCTGATTTCTTCCTCGCGGCTCGCTCCCGGGCCCGCCGTGCCTTGGCATCGATCTTGGCTTGCTTGACAGCTGCATCAATGCTTTCTTTCATGAAGAGCATATCTGCGCCAAGATTGCTGTGCAGCCCATGTGTCAGGACCACCATGTGGACCTTTTTCTGTTTCTTTTTGGGCTTCTCTGGTTTTGATTCATCACCTTTTGTTTCGGGATCGCCAGTCTTGACGACACTTTCTACATGCTGATCTGCACCTGAACGCTTTTCAGCGCGCCCTTCTCCTTTGTCATCCCAGCCTGGTAGTCTAGGAGTATTCCACAGTGCTGCAGTATCTTCGACCTTGAGTTGTATCGCGCGAGAAAAGACACCTCGTGGCTGCGCAGAATGATGCCCTTCTTTGGCCTCTACACCTTGTTGGTAGTCGCTGATCTTTCCAGGCTGGGGAACTTGGGATTGTCCACCGACCACCGGACTCGAGCTGCTGAGGCTTAAGGACTTTTTGTCACGAGCCAACACAACCTCGAAGCCAACAGCAGCAGAAGTCGAGAACAGAATCTGCGAAGAGACCTCAACAATCCAACTGGCGCTTTCATGATCATGCTCTGGCGCTTTTCCAAAACCTCCATGACTTCCTAGCCCAGCAGTCTGTCGGATTGTAACCGGAACCACAAGCTCACATTCCCAAGAGCCTCCCGCTTTGACCATGGGCTCAAACTCTGGCACTCCATAACGCTCGGGATATTCAAACTTCTCGTTGGGGTTGAAGGCAGCGGGGTAAGCGGCGGCGGAGAGAGTATACGGTCCGTGGACGAAAGCGGCTCGGAGAGCGATGGCCGAGGTGTTGCGCACGCGCAGGAAGAGCTTCTCAGGAGACGGTAAGATCCTGTCTTGAGAAGGTATGTATGTTATAGTATATCGAACGACTTCGCCTGTCTTGAGGCTGCCGACTTGATGGAGGAGAAGCATCTCGTCGCAGCGCGCAGGCGGATGTCAGGTCGTCGTGGTTCTGATTTGAAGCTGCACGTGCTCGATTAAGCTTGTAGCATTTGAAGGTGAGGTATCTTAGAAGTTAGGTTTTGACGTCACCATGCCTTGAGCATTTGTTTCGAAGCACAAGACCAACTGTCGCAGGAAACTAAAGGAATAGTCGACTTAAAGAAAGATGACGGTGAAAGGGGACCTCAACCGAGGGAGCCGAGTTCGTAAACAGTGGTGACCATAGAGAAAAGCACAGAAATACAAGAACGGCAAAGACACAGGCAGAAAAAGGGTCTAGAAACAAAACATGGGAGCACATGCAGTGTAATTGTATGTACAATGACGGTAAGCTCGCCCTTGTTTCTGTGGTGTCCTCCAATCTCGCTCCGTCGAAACCGGTCATTAGAGAACGACGGAAACCAATCAGCGCTGAGCGTCGACATCACTCCTATGGCGGGGCAGTTGTTTTAGGGGCCTACGGGAGTTGCAGGGGCCCGAGCTTCCCGCTGAGTGAGGTGAGGTGAGGTCGGGTTTAGTGATCAGCTGGGCTGCTTGCGATGGGCCAACTGAATTAATTCTGTTGGGCGTTCTCATTCCACATTACGCGGTCATTTTTGAACGAGAACGCTACTCCATTCCGTACCTTAATATTAAGTTCTGGATGACTTCATCCATTTAGACCCCTAGAATTCATACTAGTTGCTCTTCCTCTGAAACCGATTTCAATAAGTACACAGTCATTTGTAGTTACACCTTGGGTGTGAAAAGGACGGCTCTGGCTGACTAAGATAATCGAGCCATACATCTCACCACGCATTCATCCAGCATCTGCGGCTCAGAAGCAAGAAAACTGAAGACTTGAAAGGATTTAGCAAAGAGTCCCCTAAGGTTGGGCTATATCTACCTGGAAATTTCTGTCGCTTAGGTCAAGGTCCTGAGGTTTCTTGCCTACCTTAATTCCTACTTCTTACATCTTCATGCCTTAATTGCCATAAAATACAGCAACATGATTGACAAAGACTCCAAGTATTTTTCCTTGAGCGGCGACATCCCAGTTGGCGGACCAAGCACTTGACATATTATCGACTGGGACCAGAGACGAGTTGTCTCAGTAACAATGGACGGTGAGCAGGACGATGAGAACCTCGCCATTGAACTATTCAGTCGTCATAGTGATCGACTATCACCCGATATTCACAGATTATGCGTATCGCCTAACGGTGAGACCAACTCAACATATACGGACTCGAAAAATGACCCAACCTGCTGTGTACACTATCCATCCCTTCCCGATGCCTGCCTCCCAGAAGGAGTTCGGACTGTTCGGCGGGACAAGCTTGAGGAACTCGAGAGGCTTGGTCCCGACGCGGACCTTGTTGCGTATCCCCCTTGCCCAGAGGGATCTGCTAAAAAGGTGAAAGCTAGATACCACCAGTTTTAGATTGTATTGCCCTTTCATAAAACTAACTCTTAAGTAGGCTGTCTTTAAATACTACTTCTTGTGGCAATATGCGCAAATGTCCTGGAAGGAGATGAACTTATGGATGCGTCTCCCACACCACCCAAATATCGTTCCATTTGACCGGGTTGTCGTCGACGAGCTCGAGGGTCGCGTGGTCGGGTTCACTAGCAACTACGTCCCTGGCCGCAATCTAGAGCAGAACAAATCACGCGTTTTCAAGCTCAAGTGGCTACAACAACTCATAAAGGTTGTAGATGACTTGAATCTTGAGTATGGCATTGCACACCAGGATATCGCCCCACGAAACCTCCTGATTGACGAGCCGAAAGACTCTATCATGCTCTTTGATTTCAACTTTGCAGCCCGCATCAACTGCCCCTCACCTGGGGAGGGTGAGAGCTACGTCGAGGACCGAAACGATGTCAAAGGTGTTATATTCACCACCTATGAGATTATTACTCAGGATGATAGTCTCAGGAGTATACCCCACGAAGATCAGAGCCTCGGTAACCTCGGGTTAAAATGGGTAAAGCATCCGGAGGTAAAACTAGACCATCCAGTCGAATTATATCAACTTATGTTGAAAGAATGGCGGGAATGCCGGGAAGGATACTCTCATTTAGGCAACGTCCCAAGGCCCATTGAATGGCCGGAAATGCCTAAGCCGCCGCAGAAGACCATTTCTTTAAAAACTGTGCAAGGGCAGACAACCCTCGTCACAGTGGACAACTGGTATGAGAAGCGGCAGGATATCCGGGATAGAGGCGGTAAGGTACTAAATTGGGAACGACCACCACAGAGGCTAATAGACAGCGGGATTCGTGTGCTCTCGACCGGCGAGATAATCAACTGCCAGAAAGCGAGTATCTCTGGAAGCCGCGTGTAGCCCAATACGCGTACAAAGGTCTATGAAGCAAGTATCCAGCTTCCGCGGAAGTGAATACACACGGTAGTTTTGTCATACACCTCGGAATTAAAACAAGTCAAATGCATCTCAACCGTAATGGTGTGGTACTTTGGGAAGTTAGGAAAATGCATAACTTATGAAGGAACGTTGAACAGTTTAACAATTCCATTTACTTGTATATTGCTTAATTTGTCTGCAACACTATGGATACATAATTGCTCTCGATTTTGCGATTGCAAAAATTCAAGAATGAACAGTGTACTAAACGTTCAGCGTCTGATCTTCGCAGTGACCCTTGGGAAGAATAAATATATAACCCTCAGAAGACAAGTCTCGTATCTATCCTTGATATAAGTCTCCTAGATAAGAGGAGAATACCCAGTAACAACCTGGCGATTTCATCGCAATACACGTTCCATATGCCAGCCAGTTCAGTTAACAATGACCAGAGGTGCGGTATCTAACCTAAAGTTAGCGAAATCAAAAGCAGAGTATTAGTTGACTAGTTACCTTATCTGGAGCTACCTCAGAGGGAAGGGGAGATAACGACTGTTCTTTGCTTCTGGAGAAGACCTTTCCGATATCATATGTTGAGAGGAGTTGCTCGAGCGTCGTCCCATTACATGGTGATTTGTCTTGAGATTGTCCTGGAAATTCTTCTTTGACCAGTTGCTCAATTTCATCGACACAAAGTGATGCTATGAAATTGGATTCGCATCAAGTCGATAACAGAGGTTGTCCTTCTTTACCACCATATTGGTCAAGGGACCAACACTTACCAGTTGCAGTCGACATGCTCTCATGGAGCGCCCGGGACTCCCACTTGGGCCCTTCTTGACTATCCTGGTGAAGTTTCTGCAGTATGACTTTCAAGCACCGGCCCCGGCTAGAATACTGCATGACTGATGGGACACTTCCTGTGCTGAACTAGACATTATGGTAAGCTGTTACAAAAGGAACACAGGGGTTGAGAATCTGGTCTGGTAGTATTGAACTCCATTGGTAGTGACAATCGTTCTCAGTCTGACTGTGACCATTCCCGGTCCGGGGAGAACAAAGACACCATGTCGTCTGGCGTAATAAGGTTATGCATGTTAACCCCTAATACCACGTTGACGCTCAAAGAAATTGGCTGAGCTTTCGGAACTGACTGCTCGCATACTGAAGAGACTCGTGATAGACCCCTGGCAGGTCATGGAGGTTTTGGGTGCGGTCGAAACCACAGCCTTGCTGCATTGTGCTATTATCGGACATGGATATAGGAAGCACTTCTGAGTTTATGCCTTCGCCTGGGTGTTGAGGTTGTACCTTGGTAGCCTCGCTGCTCTCTTTTGCTCTCCGTCCTACATTTACATAGTCAGCTAGTTAGGAGGTTGTTAAAACATCTCATACTCACGGTGGATACACTGAGATAGTCTGTTCTGAATTCTTGCCAAGTTCAGTGTTAGTGAGAATAAGTTGGGGAAATTCCTGGGATTGGTTTATTTTACCTTCGTCTTTGAAGCCCCTAGGGCTACTGGTTCGGCGAGATCGCTGGTAGATTCCAAGAATTTATCCAAGAAGATGCTAATGACCTAAACAGGAGAGATTTCTCGACATTTATTGGAGTGCTGTATTCGTGGGGAGCCCGAGACTTGTCCATGCCGACAAGCATTTATATTGAGTTGAAGCGTCACGAACATCTTGCTCACTTGCATCTTGTTATTTCGATAGGCTAGTCCACAGTGATTGATGGATTTGGTCTTGCTGTTGAACAGAGTCTTGTGCCTAGAAATCCTCAGCATGAAATGAGATGCTGCCCTGGGTGAGGTCGAGTTGAGTAGTTGGATAGCCAATCATGGGGCGAGTACCCCCGAAACCCCGGTGGATGTAACGTAGTGTATGTATTTACCTCCAGTATGTATAAGCCAAGAATTACGAGAACCCTGGCGCTGATTGCATATATCAAAAGACCTCTGACAGAATGCTCGTTTTAGTGGGCTGGACTGGGGTGTCTAGCGTAAGCCCAACCGGGAGTGTTGCCGTCCCGCGTACAGACCGCACAAGGGATAAGTTTAGGATCTTCCCGAGTAGTTTATTTTGTGCTTTGACTTGATGTTGATCTAGATAAGTACAGATCTTGTAACCCCACATGATGATCACTCTGTATCGTTGTTGTTGTTTTATGTAGTGGTACATTACTTGTCCTATCTAACCTTGCCTGAGTGTTGGGTCGTTCCATAGAACCAACAACACGAGCAGGGATCACGATAACTGATCATGTCAGTTCACGGCGCTTTCGCCTCGAAATGATGCTACCTTCCAAATTGTCTCAGACCCAGATTATTAGAGCGGAGCAAGGCTTCGAAAAGCGAGACAAACCCGTATCGCATGGACATAGTGACCTTTAAAACACCTCGAATTATCCCATCTACACACTTCTGGCTAGGTATAGAGGCTCTTCACTTTACACCAGCCAAGTCTGCCAAGATGCCATTTCACGATAGCGAGTTTGGCTTGCTGTACATGAACCGGGACCGGTTTGACTTCAATCTTCATTTTGAACAGCTCTTCTTCTCTATTCTTCCATGCGCCTTGTTTATCGCATGCTCACTATGGCGCGCTATCACTCTGTCACGCAAGCCCCTAGTGGTTCATGCGCCCATCTTCCAGCTCATCAAATTGGTATGTCGTCGCTGGTCCATAGATTCATTACTAACTTTGTATTAGGGAGCTATCATAACATATGTTGGCCTCCAGATCGCACTGCTGATTCAAGTCGGCATGGGTTCGTTCCATGTCACCCTAATCTTCATCGCATCTTCTGTTCTCAATCTCGTAGCAGCTTTGGCCATGGTGATGATCAGTTATACTGATCATAACAGGAGTCCGCGTCCCTCAATCATCTTAAACACTTTTCTGTTCCTCACTCTACTGTTTGATATTGCTCAGTCCCGCACGCTGTTCCTCCTCTCTGAAAGTACACCGGAGATTACCTATAGTGCTGTTTTTACAACCTCTTTGGCCGTCAAGATCGTCATTTTGTTCCTGGAAACCAAGTCTAAGAACAAATGGATAACATGGGACAGAGATGAGCATAGCCCTGAAGAAACCAGCAGTATCTTCTCGCTCGGCGTTCTGTCATGGCTAAACAGTATTTTCCTGCAAGGCTACAGATCTACACTATCCATGGATGATCTTTACCCTCTTGATGTTGCCCTGCATAGCAAGCAACTCCACGATAGGTTCTTGGCCAACATGGACTACAGCAAACTAAAAGGAGATACCTACGGTCTCGTCAAGGTCCTCGTCAAGACTCTTATGGTCCCTCTCCTTCTGCCAGCCATTCTTCATTGAAAAGCTATTAGATCATCTTTCACAGCCTGAAATCGAAGCCAATGTGGGGTATGGTTTCATAGGTGCTGCAATACTGATCTACCTTGGTATGGCTGTCTCGGCAGCTCTTTGCTGGTACGTCAGAATATAGTTAGAAGTCCTTCTTTGGATCGAGACTGACACATAATAGGTATCTTCACCACCGCATGAGAGCAATGACTAGATCTATATTGGTGACAGAGATATTTTCCAGAGCCACACAAGCCCGCATCGGAGCAGACGACCATAATGCTGCCCTAACTCTGATGAGTACCGACATAGAAAGAATCAGACTTGGTCTAAGAATGCTGCATAATGTCTGGGCAGGCGTTATACAGGCTGCCCTAGCTGCCTGGATGCTGTATATTAGGCTGGGACTAGTATTCCTGGTACCCATAGGAGTAGTTGTGGTATGCTTCACTCTCTTGGGAGTTCTGGTAAACTTCACAGGAGATTCCCAGAGAGCGTGGATGACAGGTGTGCAGAAGCGCGTCGGCTTGACGGCCACTGTCATTGCTGGAATGAAGAACCTCAAGCTTTCCGGTCTGGCTTCCACTGTGAGCTCCTTCGTTCAGAAGTTACGAGTAGAGGAGCTTGCCGCTGGTGCTCGGTTTCGCAAGATCTTCATCATAGCCGCTATGCTTGGCTTCACACCCATGCTCATCAGTCCTCCCCTGACCCTTGCGTTTACTCGGGCTTCACTTGATACCTCAAAGGTCTTCACAAGTCTGGCATTTTTGATGCTCCTTACCAATCCCCTCTCTCAAATCTTCACCTCCATACCCGAACTCGTCTCTGGGATTGCCTGCATTGGACGAATTCAGGCTTTTTTGGAATGCGAAACCCGTCATGACTTCCGCCAAGTTCTGTCTGATCGCAAGAAGAATCTCAGTTTCACTGAAGTTGAAGCACACATGGGTAGCTCAGAAATCGAAACGGCACCCGACTCTACCATGATCAGTATAAAGAGTGGCAATTTTGGCTGGAAAGAAAATGTCTTTGTTCTTCAAGATATCAATGCACGCATCAAAAAGTCTTCTCTTACCATGGTAGTTGGGCCAGTAGGTTCCGGAAAGTCAACCTTCTGCAAGACCCTTCTGGGTGAAATCCCGTTGAGCCAAGGGAGTGTAGTGTTGAGTATGAGATACCCTCGTATCGGGTTCTGCGACCAGACTGCTTTTCTGTGGAATGGAACCATTCGCGATAACATTCTTGGCTTTTCGCTCTACGATGAAAAGAGATACAACTCAGTCATCCAGGCCACAGCATTGTCGGTGGACTTTGCCAAACTCGCCCAAGGAGATCGAACCAATGTCGGATCGGATGGAATTACCCTGTCGGGAGGTCAAAAGCAGCGGGTTTCCTTAGCGCGTGCCTTGTATCTAGAGTCCGACTTGGTGATACTGGACGATGTGTTCAGCGGTCTCGATGCAGATACAGAGCTGCACGTTTTCCAACGAGTATTTGGACCCGGAGGCTTACTCCGAGAGAGACGCACGACCGTTGTATTGTGTACTCATAGCGTTCGCTTTCTCCCATTCTCTGACCACGTCATCGCACTTGGGGATAACACTATCAAGGAGCAAGGCAGCTTCAAGGAACTTGCTGAGCAAGGAAGTTACGTCAAGAGTCTCGGCATACGTGATTCAACTGGCGGTGACGAGAGCGAAGCTGCGGCTGAAACAAAAGTCCCCAAAGAACGGACTGAAGCACAAATGGAAGCACAAGGCTCACCAGACGGGCCCCCAGGAGCCCAAGTCAACGTCGATGACCCGAACCGTGCAACGGGCGACAAGGCAGTTTATAAGTACTATTTCCTGAGTATGGGACTCTTGGTAGCATTCTGCTGCTTCTTCTTGGCTGCGCTCTGGGGCTTCTTTATCAATTTCCCCACCATTTGTAAGTGAAGAACGCTTGAATCAGTCACTATTCGTCATATAACTAATGGGAGTATTTATAGGGATTAAATTTTGGACTGATGATATATCATCGGACACCCAAAGTCACTCTCATGCTTACTATGTCGGAATATACGCGTTGTTGCAGGTCTCTGCTTTGATCTCTTTGCTACTCCTCGGTATCACTCTTTTTATTGTGTCGATCAAGAGAGCTGGTGCTAATCTCCATCATGATACACTCACAACGTTGATCCAGGCTCCATTGTCCTTTTTCACACACACCGACACCGGCGTTATTACCAATCTTTTCTCACAAGATCTCAATTTGATTGATACTGAACTTCCAGATGCTTTGTTGAACACCTTGTTCTGTGTAAGTATGAAGGATTAAAGCCTAGTATTACTACTACTAACATCAAGGAATAGGTTTTCCAAGCCCTCGGACAAGCTGCAGTTATGCCAATCTCATCGGCATACTTGGCTATTAGTTATCCGTTCCTTGCTGTTATACTCTACTCGGTGCAAAAGTTTTATCTTAGGACTTCTAGACAACTAAGGCTTCTGGACCTCGAGGCTAAAAGCCCCTTGTAGTAAGTTATACGGCACAGCCTTTCTCCATAGAGAAATTCTTGACTTACAAATTCTCAGCACCCATTTCATGGACACCGTGAGGGGCATCACGACTCTACGGGCTTTTGGTAAGTGACTGGCTCACAAAGCAAGTCGAAGAGTTCTCATCCTAGCAATTTATAGATGTAATTATACTGATGATATAAAGGGTATATCTCGGATGAAGTTTCTAAGAATGCTAGGCTACTCAATAGAAGCCAACAGCCCGCCTACCTTCTTGCCATGGTGCAAGAGTGGCTCAATCTCGTCTTGGACATGATAGTCATGCTACTGGCAGCAGTATTAACAATACTTGCAGTTAGACTGCACTCAAATTCGGGTTTCACAGGTGCTTCTTTGATTACTCTTATGAGTTTCGGAGAAAGTCTATCTGGTATCGTTATTTACTACACACGTCTCGAAACATCCATAGGTGCCATCTCCAGGCTCAAGACTTTCAACGTGACAGTCAAGCGTGAGGGTAAAGAGGGAGAGGACATGATACCCCCTGAGAATTGGCCACAACGTGGCAGTGTGGAACTGAACAACGTTTCAGCGAGCTATCAGTAAGTTGCACAACTTCTCTCAAAAGTGCTAACTAGAGAAAAATTGCTAATAAGATACTTGAAGAATGGAGAGCGACAGCGGTGATGAGCCTGATTTGGCTCTTGACAACGTTTGTCTGAGCATCAGGTCAGGAGAAAAGGTGGCCATTTGCGGCCGGACAGGCAGTGGCAAATCAAGTCTTGTATCTTTACTGCTGAAACTCCTCGATCCTCTGCCAGACACCCCCAATGAGGGTATGCTGATTGATGGTCTCCCACTTAACAGGCTGGACAGAGATGCCCTTCGTCAACGAGTCATTGCGGTGCCTCAGGAGGCCGTTTTCTTGCCTGATGGCGCGACTTTTAAAGAGAATCTGGATCCTTCAGGCCTTTCAACCCCGGATGAATGCAAAACTGTTCTTACAGATATCGGGTTATGGGACTTTGTTCAGGGTCGTGGCGGTATCGATGCTGGCATGACGTCTTCAACTCTTAGCGGAGGTCAACGACAACTAATGTCGATGGGACGTTCTTTGCTACGACGCCGAGCCCGAGCACAGAAGACAACAGGCCCTGGGAGTATGGCAGAAAAGATGGAGGACCAAGGTGGCTTGCTGCTGCTTGACGAAGTCAGCTCCAGTGTCGATCAGGACATGGAACTCATCATCAAGCGGATCATCGAGACGGAATTTGACGCATACACGGTGATTGCCGTAAGTCATCGCTTGGATATGATTATGGATTTCGATACAGTCGTGGTTCTCGATACTGGTAAACTTGTTGAGGTTGGAAATCCTCGGGCGTTGGCCAGGATAGAAGGAAGCAGATTTGCTAGTCTTGTAAGGGCTGGGGGAAAGTAGGAGTTCATTGTCGATAAGCTATCTACTTATCAATGTATTAATAGGTATAGGTGAATTCATGGCTTTCTACCTGTGCTCATATCTAGGATTTGCTTTCGCACGTTACCGAGCTGGAATGGGACTTGCTTGCACATCCCTTGATCTCGGAGCCATGGAGGGCATTGGATATCTTGATGAGAACCAGGACTTGCTCCGAAAGATGAAGGGCACCGGATGGCGTCCTGTAGGCGAGATTGAATTAGTCGAAGCGCTGAACGTTGCTCTGATGCCCTCGTCCTCTCCCCAAGAGTACGGAGATGCATTCCTTCTTGGTGTTGCTCCCACCGTTCCCTTGGGAAGCGCAGAGAGTAGCACGCGTCTAAGCAAAGACGTGAGAATGGCAGAGTATCACAAAATCGGCCGTGGCTAAAGTGGCGCACTGCCAGCAAACGATGGTCTCCGTGCTTTCCTCTCTTCGGTCAAGAAAGATCCCAGCATCCTCAACTCTCACGAGTCTGTCAACACACTTGCTTTGGAGATTGGCGAGAAGTTGGCCAGCCTGCTCCTCACGGGCGACGTAGACCTGGACGTCAGTATGAACACCGCGGATATGGGACTTGACTCCCTGGTTGCTATTGAGTTGCGTGGCTGGTGGAAACTTAGCTTTGGTTTTGAGATTAACACACTCGAGATGCTTAGCATGGGAACGTTGGAGGCATTGGGTCAGCGCACTGCAGATGGGCTCAAGGGGCTCTATGATAACTAGAGTACTGTTGGAGGGGGGCACACATCTTGTCATGTCTTGTGAATCGTGTGGTCTGGATGTTGGTGCACGTTATCTCGTCCACATGAACCTTTCAGCCATTACAGAGGCATTTTTGGGAGAAGAATGAAGAATTTATGAAGAAATATCAAGGCTAAATGACATCAAATATTATCCTTCTCAGATCCGATGCTCACACTCACGCTTATGCTTATGCTTCTACCATGACATGTCATGCGTCTAGAGAGTCCTGTTGGCCTTTGCGTAACATCCCATGCGACAAGATCCCACCACAATCAAACCCTAGACCAAAAAAGAAAGACTATCGTACAAAAGAAGACAATCTATCAATCTTGCTCGAGATCAAAAATGTATAAGAAAGCGATCGTTTCGTTAACTTTATGCAGTCACAGCAGCTGCAGCGGCTATCTCACCCTCGGGATCTCCGGGCTCAACAAACGTTCGCCAGACATCGATCCGGTTCGTTCCCGGGGTCCGTGGACCGAGGCCGGCGAGCTCGGAAGACCTGCGATTCTCGCTGCGTCGCGTGCCCTTTCGACTGCGCGAGCTGTGGCTGTAGTACGAATCATCATCGTCGTAAGTATTCGGATCACGCTCCACGATCAGAGGCCCTACGCCTCCGCGGTATCCCTCTTCTATCACCGGGGGTGGCATTCCCATTGGTGGTGGGCGCATGCCTGGAGAGTCTGGGGCGTAGCGGTCTTCGGCATGACGTCTGTCCATGCGGCCGCCGTAGTATCCTCCGCTTCTGGGGGTGCCTCTTTCGAAGTCTTTTGGTGATGGGGGAGCACCGCCGACGACTCTGCGACCTACACGGCGGGGACTATCGCCTGAGTAAGGATCACTGGACCTAGGTACTTCTGGAGCACCGCCAATATCGTATTCGTAGTCTTTGCCATGATAATGCGACCTGCGGACCAATTCGTCATCACGTTCCTCCTGTTGTTGACGCATAATAGCTTCTTCATCGTAAATCGGGGGCCGTGTAGGTTTAGACTTTCGTGGTCGTCTAGCAACACGAGAATCTTCTTCAGTGCTATCTTCACGAAAGACTTGAATCTCGCCTCGGTGTGTAACCTCTGGCTCGTGGTCGGATTCGGGAGCATCAGGGTCGAACCATGGACATTCGCATCTCTTGGGTTTCTCTCCACATACGAGACAAAATTCGGCACCACATCGACTGTATATGTTAGAAGAATCTAAATCCAAGTGCGAAGGAATACTCACCATAAGGCATGATTATCGCCCTCTCTGAGCTGAGCTGAAGCACCGCATCTATAGCATCTCTTCCGCCCCTCGACTCTGACATAGTCAAGAAAGCTCGCCGTTTCTTCGTCCCTGGGACACTTGCTCGCAAAGTGCCACCTGCCATTACAGGCGACACAGACTTTAGTGTTGCATTGATCACAACGAGCAGCTTTGCGTCCCGTCTCACGATCGCGGTAAATATCAGCTGGCCGAATCCATTCACCGCATCGTCGTGAGGGACAATAGAGCCTGTTCCTGAGGGAGTACTCGACAAACTTCTTGTTCCATATTCGTTTGAAGGTAGAATCAAAAAGCTTGTCAACATGCTCCAGACCAATGTGGGCATCGGTGCAGCATGTTGGCGGCATATGTTCAGCTTCTGTCATTGATTGCTTGAACCGCCTCTTCAGACAGCTGTGGCACATGCGATGGCCGCAATCAAGTTTGGGGCATTTGGATACAGGGACTTCATCTAAACAGCCCTTGCAATCACGACTGTAGTATGGGTTAACAATTGATTGTCACAATGTGATTGACGCCACTCACATTAAACGCGGTCGGTCTGGGGATGAATTTCTGGATGAATCAAAGCCGCTGCGGGCTATACTTGGGGGACGTCGTGAAGACTCCCTAGAGACTTCAACAGTTTCAATTGTAGCTATAGGTAGTCTCCGAGGACGGCCCTCACGGACTAATTCACGAGACTCAACAACCTTGGCAGTTCTGATTCTTAATTAGTATTGGGGGTGAGGAGCAATTGTAAAAAGCTTACCTTCTGGACGCTACAGGCGGCCGAGAAGCACCAAGCACACTATTGAATCTTGTGGGAAGACTGTATCTAGGTGTGTCGCTGATCTCTCGTCTCAGAGCAGGTCTGCGGTCCGGTGAGCCTCTTTCAGAAGAAGCCTGTCGATATCTTATGTCTCTTTCGTCCGAAGTCGACGGCGACGGTATTCTATTCCGCCTCCGTGGTGTTCTCTTTTCATCTGGTGAACTGAGATAATCGTCTGGGCTGGGTGATCGGCGATGTCGACGATGATGGCGTCTATGCTTGTCCTCTGGTTCTTCCACCACAACCTCTATCTGGTTCTCATCGTCGCTCTCCTCGCTCTCACTTTCACTCTCGCTCTCACTATCTGTGGGCGGCGTCGACTCGGGGGTAGGTTCTCTCCGTCTTCGGACAACTTGCCGGGGCCTCGCGGGCTCCGGGTGTCTACCCCGTGGCTTCATGGCCGGCCAGCGTTCATCATCGTCGTCGTCTTCGTCTGCTTCATATACCGAGAACTGAGGGCGTTTCTTGTAGACATCTGTCGAGGCACGCATCAGGTGTGCTGGCGGCATGGGCATTGTAGGCGGGTATGCATCGAGGCTCATACTCCTCGAGTATCCCCTGGGTGTCCTTCCGTTGGGCCTTTGTAGTTCGTCGATTCGGGTCCGATGGGGCATTGGGTACTGGTTATAGGGCACGACGTCACTGGGGCCGTACCAATCGTGAGATTCAGGGCGGAGGGGCCTGCGACGCACGAGTGGAAGTCGGGCCTCTCCATCAGCGACGTCTCGATCGTATCCTAGCCTCATTTTTGCTGAGTGGGATGGATGGACTCCTGCAGGACCCAGAAGGGGGGGACACGGCACAGCGCAGCAACAGCACAGCTCAGCGCGCGCTGGACAGTGGACAGCGAGAGTCTGGCGTCCTAGGCTGGACTAGTTTATATGTCGGAATGCAACGGGCAAGGGCCAAAGTAGTCGTGATGACGAGCGGTCGAGCCACTCAACGAAGTCCACGCTGCGTGAGCAATTGCACCCCCCAAAGATGATTGGAGTCTGGGGGCTGATCATGCATGGCAACCGCAGCTTGCAGCGTCACGTCGAGGTCGAGTCGAGTCGGAAGTTGGGGCGAGAGGTAGAGAATGGAAAAGGATTGGATGTGTGTGGTTCTGCTTCTGGTGCCTTACAAGTTGGGCCGCGAGACGACGTTGTCTCTCGGATGGGCCTCAACGAACTAGTACAGGAACCAAGGAAGAAGTGAAAAAGAAGAAGAGATGATGGATGGAATATCAAAAAGTCGGAGAGGAAAAAGAGGAGAGTAACACAGACAATCTCCATATGCAGACCTTGAGCAACGTTCCTCAGCGTCTGCACTCTCCGTAAGGTAGCTTGCTATGCTTCCACAGGATAACGCGGCAGGCCAAGTTTGGGCGTGGTTTAATGGCCAGTTACCTCACATCACCTAACGCATCAGGCATCTAGAAACGAATCAAAGTGCCCCTCCCCCGCGCGGGTGGGTTTTGAAAATGGCCAGGGGGGTTGGGTTGGGCTGGGTCATTGTAGACCAGGCCCTGTCCCTTTTGCTCTTAGACCCGGTAACGACTGATGTTGAGTTCATAGAGTATCCGTAGACCCTTCGTTATAGAGTCATATGTGCTTGCACAGCATAGCACCGTACGAGCTAGAATCATACGACTTGATGGGTAGGAATAGCGTAGTTCTTGTCCCACGATAACTTCGTGGGTGGCTGGTATCCCCAAACAAGAAAATAGGAGACTGTGGATGATCAGTTTTTGTCGGTGTGATGTCACGTGGCTGAGCTAACTGAGACATTGCATTACACCAACAGAGCACATGAACGAACCCCTAGATATTCATTGTCCACTGAGCATTTGTTCAGTCAATGCAAACGCTGTATATCTTATGCAAGAAATATCTATCATTGCCTGTTTTTGACACTCACCGGAGAAATAACATCACTGTGGCGAGATCTGACCTCTGTCCCCAGACACTCAGGACAGAACATCATGAGTTGAGCAATGAATCGCCCCCACTAACATCATGAATCAACTCAACCCTTAAAACCTCACCCGAAACTCTATGACTCTAAAATCATCTTCCGTTCCCGCGTGCCGCGTGGGGTTCACTGTAGTTACACTTCCGGACCTTCATCATACCGGTGATTTCTTCATGTGGGTCATCAAACTCGGCCCGGTCCGGACAACCATAACGGGCCTCCTCGGAACGGAGCGGCCATTACAGGATATGACGGCGTTCCTGCCGATCTCCCAATGGCCTTTGTTCTCTTGTGATTTTGACTTCCTTAGCAATCTGCAGGGTCTTTCACGCCCCTTATAGTTAGTATCTTTATCCTTGCGAGCATGTGTCTACTACGTAGGAGTCTTATGTTAGGCCCCTGGTGTCACCATCTTATTCATGCACTTCTACGCAAGTGAGATGTCTATTACATCATGTCTGTCATATGTGTAGACACAATTCGCTGCGTTCTACTTCTCCTTCTGCATGAAGGGTCCGGCGAGCATTGGGCTATATGACAGCAAAACGTCATTGATACCGAGGTGTGAGAATAACCCTATGTAGACAAATTAGTTTCTTAGACTAGCTGCCATGATATATCTTGCTTTATCTTCATGTTCTTAATATTGTACAATTAAACAAATGGGTATAGATGCTATCATAAGAGACGTCATCATGTTCTTTGATGGTTAATCAGAGCTGAGAAATCTGTACGCCAATTCCCCCAGGGAACCTCCAGCTAGCACTGGCAACTAGCTTATGCATGATCTACATTACATCAATCAGAGATCCTTATACTATCAAGATTGTTGAAGTATCCTTGGAAGCCAGTGTATTGGGAAAACCCGGACACCCGGCCCGCAGAACCGTGCTGGCTCAACATCCAACCAATAAAGTCATATTCCCCGACACTGCACCCCAGGATATCACCCCAGAATTATCTTCCCGGGGCGACAATAAAGCCCACCAAGTTTCTTGGGGTAGCAATTGCACCCATGGGGCGTATCTTAGTCGTATGGGAGTAAGGGGCGGCGTTACTATTGAATAACGCCGCAGTCTGAAGTAGAAGTAAAAGAATAACGTACGTCAGAGCTGATGACGAAGTAGCCTTGTGGTTTCGTTTTGAGTGCCATCTATCAATCTGGCACAGATCGACCGGCACCTACGGAGTACCGAGGAACGCGCGTCTTCTCACCTCTGCCTCCTTGAGGATTTCCGAAGACAGACTCAAGCTAGGGGCCAGGGTTGCATATCGTTCAACCTCTATCACAACATCGTTGATCATTTGGTCCAGCGCCTCGCGGTGAGGCACCAGGGTTAGCAGAATGCTGAGCAGCGACGGCGACATGCTGGCACCCATGATGAGTAACGTTTGTGAGACTATCGATAGAGCACCTTGCCAGATGTATGGCATATGACCGGCATGACTAGACGCATGTTAGCTATTGACTATGCCCAAAAAGAAATGGAGGCTCACTGTTCATGGATGTGTTCGAGTTGTCGAATAGAAGCCTCCAAGCACTTGTGGCAGTTCTCCCGCACAGCAGGATCCAATACTGCTTGCTCATTGTCTAGCACTGCTAGAATGTATGGCCGATATATAATGGTGCGACAGGCAAAGAATCGAAGTCGAAGGACAGTTTGAACCGGGTCTTGCAGCGCATTTCGAGTGAAAGGAAATTGCAGTGGTAGTGGTAAGCTCTCATACCATTGACTCAGTTGGTAGTCGAGCTCTGCCACCACTGGATCCAGGCTTGTTGTTGATGCAATCGAGTCCTTAGAATAGATGAGTTGGCTCACCCTATTCAACAGCCGACGTAGAGCAATCTCTGCAAGGAAGTACCAAAGCTCATCTCGACCGACTTGCTCCGATTCGTCTCCTTCAAATCCACAGGGTAAGCCAACGTTTTCCTCGAATTGGACAACCCCTGAATGAGGCAGGTCGAGTTCCGCGAGAAGATCACTCTCAAAGAGTAATGCATTCCAGTAGATTCGCTCCACAAGCTCTCGCTGGTGGCTTGGGATACGGCTTGGGGCCATAAGTAGTAGCTGTAGCTTCGTGCTTGTCGTGCAAAGCAGATTCCATGCCTCCATAGGGCGGACTAGGTAGAAGTGATAAGCAGCAGCAAGGAGATGGCATTGTGCCGCCACTACGCTGTTGGCAGTCATCAATCCTGGAAGTAGCGACCATGCTGCAGTAAAGTATTGCAGCCCAGGGGGATCGTCTTGGGGTAAGATTCTCGAAATGCTGCCATGCAAGCTTGCCTGACCCAGGGCAAGAACAAGAAGCACAATGCAACTCTCCGGTCCCTCTCTGAAACCGTTGGACAAGGCTGTGCGGTATTGGCTCCTCCAGGTATATGGGTTGACACAAGCATACCAAATATTAACTCTCTCGAAATAAGCCTCGATGTAAGCTTGGGTGTTTGACAAGTCCACACAAGGAGTTTTGGTCAGAGTATGGAGTGGTTCTCGTGCCATTTCCAGTTGTAGCAGAATCTGAGGATCGCATGGTCGCGACACTAAATCTCGGATCAAGGGCCATTGTAGTAAATGCATGGTGGCATTAGTGTGGACTTTAGGCATGGTAGAGATATTGGTTCCGGTCGGTTGAGCGGACCAAGTCCCAAATCCACCATTGGGGATAGAGCCAAAAGAGGCAGCATTGGCCGACAGCATCATGTTGTCTCCATCAAGCCCCGTGCCATTGCTCATCCCAGGCGAATTGTCAGTCAGGTTTAGTCCATTTGCTGTTGTGTTCACCATATTCATCTGAAGGAGATTTTCAATGCGGTTCAGACGCTCCAAGATCAGCTTGTCACCAGCGTCAAGTTTAATGCCTGGCTCTCGATAGATGCATTCAGCACCAAGCTCCGTACAGAGCTTGCACTTTGGCTTTGTGCCATCGCAACGGGATTTCCTTGAGCGGCAAACCTCGCACTAGTGGGAGTCAGTATACAAAAGCGGAAATGGTAGGAATAAACAAAATAAAAATGGTGTAGTGACGCACAGCAATAGTGGCCCTACGGCGGGGGTAATCGACACCCGTTTCGGTATTCCTCCTTTTGAGTGGGTTCGAGCCTTCATCGCTTGAGACCTTTTGCGCGCCATTGGACATGCTGTCAGGTCTGTTGTCAGATGACTGCGAAAGATGTCGGGATTTTTGAGATGCGCTTAGTATGCCCTCTCGACTGAAACTGGGCGTCCGCTGGTTTTTGTAGCTGACAGGGGACTTGAGCGAGGCGTCAGCCGACATTGCTGCAAGTGAAGACATCGGAAGTTCGAGAGAAAAGCTGTCGCGTGCAGGTACCGTGAATGGTCGCGCCCCGTTGAGAGAGATTGAATGGAGGGATTCACCTGTCGATGATGCGGACATGATGATAGATTGGCGTCAAATGAAACGGAATCGAGGAATGGCCTCGAGAATAAGTTCTAGTTGAATTGGTGTAGCGGCATGAACAAAGCAATGATGCGCACGACTCGAAATGTCCTTTCAGCAAACCAGCATCATGTAACAAGGCCGATGGTCGGGAATGGTGAGATGAGCATCAGACGATGCGACGAAAGCTCAAGTTTCGATGTTTTGCTGAACTTTAGCTGGTGAAGAGCAACTGGTTTCCTTGGGAAATGATTCGCGGTTTGGGCGTTCCAACAGACAATTGAACAACGTCAGTCTCACAATAAGAACACCAAAATGTTCTCGAGACACTGAACGTTGAAAGAGGCGTCCTTTCTTGCAACCGAAATGGAGGAGTAAATGGTTATGTATGGGGGAAGAGCCAGGACAAGGGTCTCCGAGCCCCCGTTGTTCAGTAGCTGCACTTGGACTTAACCCCGGACCCTGGGTCGGCGGGCGGTGGAACTCGGAAGAGGGTGGTGGAGAAACGGGTGGGAGAGACTAGGTAAGAAAGGTAGAGAGTCAACCTGGGGGACTTCTGGAGAGATGGGATGGGTCATTTATTGGCCCAGCAAAGTCGGCCGAAGAGAGTATCCAACAATGGATAGACCCGATCAACGTGTATGTACTCGGTTCCGCGCTCGAGGTACCTGAGAAGTTGATTTTAAGCATGGCATGATATGTCGAGCAAAACCCGAAATGACTTGTCTCGGGGGCAGTTTGCTTAAAGTGGTGGTGGCGTACGTTTTGTTTCTTGGTACGAAGGCGATTCGCTTCCAAATCTGGGGTCTCAGGGCGTCAGCAAAGAGAGTCTGGAGAAGACCGTACGTAGTAGCTACTCTGCTCTGTGGTGCACTGTGGGAATAAAGCTGCCCGTCACGCTGTCCTGGCCTTCCTGAAGCGTTCGCAAGCATCAACTCCATGTGTTCCCCAGAGGATTGGGTGGCTCAAGCCAGTTGTTCTCGTTTAACCCGCCATGACAGGGATAAGGTTGAGATGGAGGTGGGCGGCTCTCGAGGGGGATTGGTGGGAATCCTTGCAGCAAGGCCATTTGCGTGTGGAGAAGCGATTTCTGGAGGATGAGGTTCAATTTCTTGCCTGAGATTGGAGTTGTTGACAGAATTTTTGTTGTCCAAAGTTGGTAAGTGTTCCATGATGGAGATGTAGGTTAAATGTTGTTGTTGCTTCGTATGTGGATTCCAGGCACATACTGTGCTTGAAGCTTTGGGGGAAGAGCGGAAGTGTCGTCCCATGTTGCGCCTGCCGTACTGCCCTTGCAGCAATATCAAGAGTAATAAGGAAGGAACACATAGGAGAAGCTAATAAACATCCCAGTTCTTTCACTTCATTGCTTGAAATGCACCTGGAACTAAAACACAACAATATCATGCCTCATCCTTGAGTTTAACGACGTGATCACATTGCAATCCTCTCTTTACCGTTGCTATTTGACGTAATACGATCCTCTTATTGCCGAGTACCCCATCTTATAGATACGTCTCCTCCAAATGGTGGCATAATGAGCCCCGAATAATGCATCTCTACCACGATTTGACAGACAACCGTACCGTCACCGTCAAGGTCATTAATGGTTCTAGACCCCAGCGGGGTTGGAATCGCCACGAGAGGAGAAGACCTTCAACTGCAAGTGATTGACTGTCTCGGATGGCATCCGGACCTCTCGCTCATGACCATGGGGTCTGCAAATCTTTCAACCCCGAACGGACTTGATGCTTACTTGGAATTCCACTTCCTCACTTGGCGATTTTGATGTAGAACACTATTTCAAATACCGATCTCCGGCTCATCCGATATATTAATATGACGCACACCTTTGTTTCCAATAAACGTGGCTTCGAAATCGAAATCTGGACTCAGCTTTCCTAATGCTTACACTGACTTACTTACATTAGACCATTGCCTTGCCCAGACGCACCGTCCCTCGACCTCACCCATCATGACAAGCGCTCATGCGCCCGATCCATGTAACGGCCCGAATAGGAGTGCTCTTCCGTTGGAGCCTCGCAGCCCAGTCCAATCCAAATCTCAGCCCGTGACCAACCTGGGGTTCGGTTTTAGCCTGCTCCGGTCTGGGGTGCCCGTCTCGAGACGCCTGTCAACCTGCGGGGAAGCTTAAAAGGTGTGGCACGTTTTGTCCGCTTACGGAAAACTGCTGGCAAGGTTGTTTGATGGATCTTCCGGCTAATTAACGCTCGCCTTAATCTACCATGCCCAGAGACTCCAGACGACGGCACGGCACAGACAGAAACCCATCGGTTCGGGTCACGGCTTCAATATATCCAGACTCTCGGGTAGACAATGTCTTCAAGTTGAAAGACACGTTTCCTGTCAGAACTCAAAGAGATGATGTTGATAATCCCACACGTACATCAGGCCTACCCGGTAAGCTTTATAGCATGCCACTCAACCGTTTAGAGGATCGAGTTGCCAAGAACCCGTGCCGCCATCCACATCGACAACATCCTCAGGGTCTTCAACACCCTGTCCATCACCTTGAGGCTTGCTACCAGGCTACGACCTGATCTCCAAATCCACAGTCCCCTCGATTCCCATTTTGGGCATCCGGGAGATTCAATGCCCGATACGACTCCGGCAAGGATTGCACCCGCGGGAGAGTAACAGTATCATAGTCAAGGCCGGACGGACTGACAGTCTCTCATGTTCTCCGAGGTCGCTGCATGAAGGACACAACAGCCTACACGCTAATGTAGTGTGCTTCACATCATCCCCTGCGTCACAACAACACGATCGAGCAGTTGTGGCAGCCCAACACCAATCAAATGAATAATGGGCATCCATAAAGTGTCCCTGATTCTGCAACCCGCAGCTTCTTCGGATCCGGCTGCCGTCGACCCGAAACTACAAATCAAGGCATTCAAGACTGATATTATCTGCATATGAGCAAGCCCTGCGAATTCAAGACGATACCCGTAAGTTTCAGGTATCCGGACGGATGGCCATACGTCATGAAGCTCTCGTTCTCGGTAACGTCAGTTGCGCGGACGAGAGACACCGAGACGGATGCATATTATGACGCCGGACGGAAGCAAAGAAGCTGTGAGGTATCTTTCTTCAAGGGGCGAAGCTCATGATCACTCGTAGAAGACCACAGCTGTAACTTCGCCTTCCAGCTCTGCA
Organism: Fusarium fujikuroi IMI 58289; assembly: GCF_900079805.1. Lineage (NCBI taxonomy): Eukaryota > Fungi > Ascomycota > Sordariomycetes > Hypocreales > Nectriaceae > Fusarium > Fusarium fujikuroi. Next base: position 725,419 of record NC_036623.1, on the reverse strand, counting down.
TAGGCGATGAAATCACCCAGGATTCCAGTTTTGGCATCCCTCTCAATAATGACGACACGGCTATCACTTTGAAGAGCCACTGCTACCAACGTTCCCGCCTTGTTGATAGAAAAGTGGCGAGGAAATCTGCCTCCACATGGAATATCTTGTTGGAGAGTGAGATGCCCGGTTTCCGAGTCAATTTTGAAACTGACTAAAGGATCAGATGCTATAGTGCCGTTCCTGGTGTCAAAGTCTGGAACTTGGAGAGTGCTTTCATTACGAGACGAGACGATCAGGAATCCTCTGTCCGGCTTTGTCCAAAAGTCAGAATAAACGCAGCTCAAGGGTTATGAACAAACTTACTGATACTACAATCTCGGCAGCTGCAGCACCTTGCGGCACGTCTTTGCCTTCCCCATGGATGCCGCTGTTCCATATTTCCTTGAACCTTATAAACTCGCCACCATACACGACTTCGTAGCCGATAATGGTATTGGCCAGCTCGGTGACAAGGTACATGAATGTCTTGGTCTCCTTGACTACAAAGGCAATATGTCGGGGCCCGGTACCGGGAGCAACGACCAATGGATCGAGCTTGGACAGGCCCAGATCTCCGAACCCAACGCCGTATATGTGAATCATATCTGCTCCCAGATCGGGAACAAGAATAAATCGTTTGCTCGGATCAACGACTGCAGCATGGGGATGGGAAGCCTCCTGTCTTGAAGGGTCCGGGCCAGGCTCGGGAAGGCTGAACTGTTGAACATTGAGCGACGTAAGATTTGATGGGTCTTGAATGTTCCAAGTTGTGAACGCCGAGCCGCCACTGTGAAGTGTTAGCCGTTTGTACTGGACCTTAATGTTCGAACGGGAACACATACTAGTGGGCTACTGCCAGCCCATAATCCCACTCGCCATACATGATCGCACTCACAGGGCCAAAGGCTGTGGACGTCTTGGCCAAAAGGGTCAAAGTGCCGTTATCATGCGTTGCGAAGGATGCCAACGACCCATGCTTCCCGTCTTTTAGTCCTTCGTCAGTGCAATAGAGCACTCCGTTATACCAGTCGAGTGTGAGCCATGAAGGGCTTCCAGCACACCCATCTGTTGTGGACAATGTTTCAAGTTTCACAGGCGTATTCCGATACTCAGCAAGGGAGAGATTTAACGTCGTGACAAGTCCACTGTAGGATGCAACATATAACAACACATCCGGCTCGTGGTGAGTGTTGAATTCAAGAATGTCATGGTTATGACTCCAGTGCGCGTCTTTGCGAGAGTAAGTCTGATAAACGCAATGGAGTAAAAACACACTAATAGGCGCGGCGAGAAGGAGTGATGAGACGAGAAGTGTTATGCTATTATCCCGAAAGGGGCTCTTTGAGAGTCTCTGACGGCCAAGGAACTTCATTGTCTCCAGCCGATGGACAGTGTTATGGTAGTAGTAAGTTGAGGATTATGACGAGGTTAGAGCTGACGCAGCTTCACCGCACTAGCCGCAAGCTATCAACCAGGATAAGAGCATGGGTGAAACAACAATGCCGATCAAAGAACAAAAAGATTCGGCCAAGAGATAGCAATTATGTGATGAAACCAAAATGGGGGTGAAGATGCAGAAGTGAGATTGAGTCTTGGGCTCCGAAGGAATACACTAGAGTAACCGTGCAAATCGTAGTGACACTGTGATGACTTCGTATTGCATGCAAGTATCACCAGATGGATCTAGTGTTGCCGCTAAACGCATGGATTTAGAGTTCAGCTCCCAACGTCGTTCCGCGGGAAGCGATTTGTTTCAGAAACAGTTGCAGTTGGCTGCATGTTCGGTGATACTTTGATGGATTGGATGATTGTTTTTAGGAATCATATCATTCCTGGGTGAGGCAACAGACTACAACTTAGGACCCTGATCACAAAGTACGAAAATACCCAGGTAAATTATTATGAGCTTAGGGGACTCTTTGATGAACTTATTTTGGTATTGTTTGTTGCAAGGTCTGAACTCTTCTTGCACCTTGAGGCATGCTGAAGGATCAACATGTCTGCATTGTTCTTTTCATACGGTCTGGGTCTGTTTTCTAAGTATAAATATTTCGTTATTTTACTCTCCTCTGACTTCATTTTTGGTATCTCAAAAACACTCCAACACCTCACCCTATACTATTTCTCCAAGAACCTCCGCTACCAATATCTTCAAACACTTTCTTTTCACAGTTAAATCTTTTCTGACGGGAAGTCCTGGATTGCAGGCGTCGTGGTTCCTCTCGATAAAGACATGCTGTATGGAGCCTAGTATAGGGTTAGCTTGGTGCAGCCTTGCAGGCGATGTTGTACATACCAGAACTTCCTTAGCGTTACATATTCTCCAAGCAAGTTTACGAACGCTTCCATCTGCGGCCACTACAGGTGGTGCAAACTCAATGCCAAACATTTCTCGGATGGCGTAGACAATCCTCTTGGCATACTTTGTGTCACGCTCGACGTGGCCTCCGAAAGGCTCCTCGGGCTGGTTAGGTGCAATGTCTGGATCTCGGTCCAGGCAGTTTTGGACAACTGGAAGAAGTGCGGCCTCGACAGCTTGTTCATACAAGCCCTTGGCACCAAGATCGACATCCTCTTCGTCAAACTTGCTGATTCGGATCTCGAAAGGTTCTGATATCGTCATCGCATGATGGTGTCCGTTATGATGGTATCTGAATTCGAAGACACCTTGTGTCCACCACAACTTGTCACCTTCAAAAACAACCTCACCTTCGACCAAATCGGTTTCTGTGATCTCAGTTGAAGTTACCGGATGCTCTTCGACCACAATGCTAACATCGGCAGTCAAGGCATCATAAGAGCCAGCGTTCGTAGGTGCCCATCGTCCCAAAGAAGATACCTCCGTCGTTTCCCTTGAACGATTGTCAGTGACCATGTAAAGGCCAATCCAATCTTTCTTGCTGTGGTTGGCGGGGGCTCTCCACTTCACTCGAAGAGGTGCTCCGTATTCAAAAGCCATGGTCTTAACAGGCTTAGGGAACCGGCCTGTCAAACTCTCCTTGCCAGTGTACTTCTCAACGATAGGTGCGTTATTAACAGGAGTGCCCTGTACAGAAAGAGAGTAGAGCTTGGGATCATGGCCTTCTAGATCAGGAGCGATTCGAGTAATGGTGAGTCGTGCGGGAGCCATGTTGAAAAGAGCCGAAGTATCTCGCACGATGGTCTTAACACCTGCTGCGAATTTAGGGCGGGCGGTATCGATAAAGTCCTCGACGAATTGGCTGGTGTCATCCAACACCTTGTCGACACTCTCTTGCCATCCCTTGACGGGAGGAGGCAATGATTTCTTGATGAACTTGGTAAGACCTGCTTCTTGACGTAGACTGCGACCATAGATCTTTTGCATGTGGGGTCGCTCAATGTACGAAATGTAGTAGACGGTCAAGATCTGGGTGAACAGGGCCATAAGGAAAATGGATCGACTCCACGTAATGAGTGCGGCACCCCACACTGCAGCCGTCCCGAAGAACCGGTCAGGGTTGTTCAGGAACCGGTAAATAGACTTGTAAGTCAATTTAGCCTGTTGATCAAAGAAGAAATCGCCGCAGAACCAGCCAAACTCGCCGAGAGAATCATATACACTGAATGCGGTCCACAACTGAAGGGCAACGAGACTAGCACCAAGAACATGTTTGAGCAGGACCAGGCCATAGGCCCAATCTTCAGGAGGCGAGTACATCTTCCAGCAAGCGGCGACAAATGCAGTGTTACACATGATCATGCTGATGTGGTGGAGGCCCTTCCATTGGCGCCAGGCTTCACCAGCACTCTCGCCGAATTTAAGGAAGTGGCGTGTCCACATCTTGTTCTTAGACTGTTGGTCAAGAATAAGACCTAGGCCGAGATGATACCAAACACGCCAGGCTAGAGCGTGGAACACGAAAGCCGCCTGCCATACGGCAGTTGAAGGTGTCACAAGAGTGAGGACGGCTACATAGAACGGCATAAGAATGACGGCGAAGTCAGGGACGCGGAACAAGTCAAGGTTGCTTAAACCAACAAGATTGTGGACGGGAGCGGGCTCGTCTTTCTGGGCAGGCGTGAGTGTCTGTTGGTCGAATGCACCTTCAAGCGATTTCATATCAGCGGGTATGGCATCACTTTGGCCCCCGGAGACGGTTCGCTTGCGAGGGGGAGGTGGGTTGTAGGTTTTCTCAATATGAGGATTCTCGACAATCACGAGGAAGGCGAACTGGGCCAAGTGAGCGAGGATTGAGATGAAGAGAACCTCATAGCTAGCAGCCATCATGGAAATACCATAGTAACCAGCATATCCGATCGAGTACATGGGGTGAGGGGCCATCTCGAAGACACCGTCAAAGGTCAAGTCTTGGTCGATGAGATAGAAGAAGTCTCCCCAATACCAGGCAAAGTCTTTCACAACACGGTGGGCGTCGAGCTTCACCCAGAGATTGAAGCCGATTAGGGCGATGCCAACGGCCCAGCGGGAGAAACCAATCAAAGGATTCTCTCCTTCAGGGGTGTGGCCACAGACGATGGCGAACAGGCAGTACGACACAAAATCACACATGAGGATCAAATCAACAACCCTTCGGAAGACCAACCAAGTATTGTACTCAATGGGGGCCTTCTCGAATTCATAGTCCTCCGGGATCTTTGTCTCGAGCTCGTTCTTTAGTAGCTTGTAGAGCCATGGTCGCGGGTTTTTGCCTGTTGAAGGATTCTCGAATAGCTTCCAGCGCCGAGCCCAAGTGACAAGACGTCGGTGATTCGACTGGATCTGGAGGAGTACACCAATGCCGATGTTGTAACAAGCTCGCCAGAACAGGAAGATAGCAGCGAAAACAATACGTTTCGAGCTAGATGGCAAGAAATAAGCAGCTAAGATGTGAAGACCCAGAATTGTCAAGACAATTGCATCAGAAAGGTTCTTAGGTTGTCGAGGATCCAAAAGCTGAGAAACCATATCATGGGTTGTGGGTACGATAAAGACTACATGTGACAGTCAGCCAAAGACGCACCGACGCAACACACCACCACAACAACCTTAATGGATTCTACATACCTGTGCCGTCTGGGGTTCGACCATACGTCTTACTAGACTTATCAGATGGGAAAGGCACATCAGATGACTGGCGGCTATGCCCTTGTTCTGCTTGAGGCTTGTCTTGCTGGGCAGGAGGATCAACCCCAGATTGCCGTTGCCGAAGCCCAGGGCCGGTGGCAGGCAGATCGGCGGCAGTACTCATGACTGGCGGCGATTCAGCAGTGAGAGGGTGGTGGGATAATGAGAAGGGATATGCAAGAAAGACGGCGACGAACTGGCAAGTTGAATGCCAGAAGGAGAAAAGGAGCGAAGGTTGAAATTGAAAGAAAGACGAGAGAGATCGGAATGGGAAGAAGTTAACAGTCGGCTGTTGGGAGGGTTGCGGCGGGAGTTTGAAACGACGTCAGGGCTCCGCTGGCTTAGACGTTAGGGACGGGGTCACCTGGTTCAGAGCTCTCAATCGCTGGACCGGCTGTTTAAGCCCTGGCTTAGAGCTAGTTTCTGGTTTAGCTCTGGGTCTGGGTCTGTATCTGCGGCTCCATAAGTGAAGGGGGTGGGGAGCGATTTAGCACGATTTAGCAAGGGATTTGAGTGTCGATTTCCAGTGAGCATTGGAGAATGAGAGCAACATGCATGAAGCTACTGATTGGTGCGAGGTCTGAAAGCGGCGTATGAGAAGATGATGCTTGAGCCTGTTTGAAGGAACAGTAATTCATGTGCAAGTGGAAGAAAATGATGAAAAGAAAAGAGAGAATGACGAATTTGACGAGAAGTTGTTGGGAATTGTCCAGTTCGTGAAACCAGGCCAGTAGCACCTTCCGTCCCGTTCAAACGAACATGTGCAATTAACAGGGTCAGTCACGGTCTCGCCTCTCTCTACAGTGCATTGAGGCTTGAATGGGGGCGTCCATTTTGCATTTGCGCCGCGACAAGAGCGCTAATAAACCCACTGTGATTACCGGGCTACTTCCATCAGCAAGTGTGCGCGGGACTACGGTAGCATGGCCGAAAGTGAGGGTACGGCGGGGACTCTGAGCTTCCATCATCTTCCCCCACTCGTTGAGTCGCGTGCTTTATTTCTTTGGTTACGAGCAGCATCTTGAGAACGACGGCAACAAAGAATGTTATTACTGAAGTCAGCACCAGTCAGTACCTTTATTTCTAGAACCGATCACTAATTTCTATTTATTCTAAGAAGTTTTGTAAACCATAGGGTAAAGACTCTTTCCACCGATTCTACCCGTTTGCCATGCCGCTCCCTCATGGACTCTAACCGGTCTCCGGCTCCGTGATGGAGGACGCCTCCCGATAGGTACCACGGCGAGAAACCCCACAACGGGGTGGGGGCATCGGAAGCGAGTTGCTCTACCTCTTCTGAGCTCTCACTCTGAAGGTAGACGATCTGATGCGTGGCTTTTCTCCGTAGAACCCTCATTTCTTTCACTCAGATAGTCAATAAACCCTGGTCCTTTAGTGTAAGCGTGGGGTACAATCACATGCAAATCTGCCTCAAGTGATGGAAGAAACAACAAAACATCCTAGACGATTTCTCCCAACAAAATGGAAAATTAGAACTGTTTCTAGGGCCTTACTATTACAGCTATTGCAAGGGGTTAAAGCGGTAGTTTATTTAGGTGCTTTTCCATGGACAAAAACACCCACGCAAAGGGAGACTAGCATACAAGAACAAGGAACAAACACAATGTGATGAGCATGTTTCCTCACTGAAAGCTGTCAGAGAGGTGATGCTCTCTCCTGAAGTCAGAGCAATTCCAAATGACGAGAACGGCGGAGTTGAACTGCCAGCTCTGATACATTAGAGTTCAGAGCAAAAAACTATTGTCCCGGGGCTGAACTTCTCACGGTTGAACTATTTCCTTAGTGTAGGAGGTCTATCTGGGACTGTGCCCGAAGGCAAAGAGTTTTGGTAGTTCTTTATGTATAAAGGTATTCATCACCTGTGTTTGCAGCCTAAAGCTTAACCTTATAGGTCGCAGTCATCCCATAGCTATAAAGACACATTCAAACCCTACTCTGTCTACAGTAAGACGGAGACGCTGACGATATAGCACTTCGGCACTCTTAGTTAGGGCACTATCTTTACAGTATTTATTATCTGCAACATTCATTATAACCTTGGGAATGTGTAAATAACAATATTCTTCGGCCTTTCTAGACTGGTCACAAGCCTTCATTCTGAATCGGGAATATCTGTCAAACAAGCATGGAATATCGGCCCTAGTCACAAAACATTCAGGGTCTCGAATTACACGACCCTTGCTGTCCAAGCTAGTCAAATCTGTTGAGATGAAAAAAGGCCAATTATCATAATGATCGTGGCCTTTTCTAATTCCTATAAGGGAAACCCGAAAGAGCCCCGTTGGCATGTAAATGCACGAGTTATATCCCGCATCGTCTAACCCTTGCTTGTTTGCGACTGAGCTAACCTCGTGTCTGAGAAGCCTCGGGTTGACAACCGGTTAATATTGAAGGATGGTATTTATTTATCTACCATTTTCTATTTGATTCCATAGTATAATTCATAGCCTAATCCTATATTGACCAGGTTTTCTTCATCCTGAAAACTATGGACTCAGAATGCTTGGCTATTCCGCCAGCCTTAATGCTTCTACCCCATTTCCCAGCCGAGGAGAGGGAGTTCTACCCAGATTTTGAGCATTTCATCGCGGTAATACTAAGATAGAACATGGACAAAAGCCACCGTGTATCCGAAAACACTTTTCCTTTGATGTTAGCCGATGTTTTGTGCTCTCTGTTCATGGCCTACTGTCGCTAAACAGGACCTCATAACAGAGTTGCCAGATTGAAGCTGCGAGTGTCAGAGTCAAGCCACCGAATAGATAAACCGATATCTAGATCCTCTGACCTTTCATGACGGTCTTTGATTTGTCAATATCTCACATTGATGCGTACCAGAGACAAAGAATGATCAATGATGTTCTTTCTACCATGAGATATCACCCCAAGACTTCCCTTCTTAGCAGTATTCAGCATCAATTTATCTATCACAAATCCTACATCTTGCTATTGTGAGTCTGAAGAATGCCTGTATTAGCGAGCGGATGTTAGGCAAAAGAGTTAAATCTCGGTTGACATGCTATCACTGGAGCTGAGCAACACTATGAAGCTACACTCTCCCCGGTAATGTATGAATCCCGCGCAAGACCAGGCCGTTCCACTAGATAAAAGACGTTTGCTATCCAAGATATGCAGCAGACAGCCAGATCAACTCTATGGTAAGTAATTTATGTCTTGTAACATGTGCTCATCTATGAGTGTAAAGCCCACCTATAAGGATCTATTCCAGGACGAGCCGGAAAGGCAACAGGAACTATAGCCTTTTTGCAAGAGGAAGGGAAACGGAGAACTCGATTTGGCGAGCAGTTGCTCACTGTATCCTCTCAGCCCCTATCAAGTTACCGTCCAAGCGTATGCTGCCCACTCTCGATGGCCACTCATTTAACAGATCTTGATTTATGCTGTCTCCCCCTATCTTCACATCATACCTCATATCACAGAAAGACCAAGGTTCACTTTTGTCCCACTCCAGACCCCCGTATCCTAAGGGTCATGAAATTCATGAGGCTGTAAAAAAATATCTTTTGAAAAAATCCCCGCAACCGATCGATGCAATTACCGTGCGTGACAACTAACCCATGACAAGATCGAAACATGATCAACAGCCTTACTGAGCCTTCTTGGCAAACTCCACCCGCAGAATGAGATGCTTGAAACCAAATCCGTCCATCTTCGCACAGGCCTTGACGGCATCGCCCCGGTCCGCGAAGCTGATGAACGCAAAGCCCTTGGCCATACCGGTTTCCCGGTCCTTGGCAAGGAATACTCGGGTGACGCGGCCGAAGCGCTCGAACATGTCGCGCAGCTCTTGCTCTTCTGCCATCTCGGAGACCTATATATGTTGTTAGTGTGGATATGTGGAGGGGGAGGCGTGACGGCACTCACGTTGGTGACACGCAGTGTAGCAAAGTCGTCCCTTTCGCCAAACTTGGATCCCATTCTCTCGCCAGCTGTCCCGGTTCCACGCAGAGCAGGAGGAACATATGAACCCTTCTTGGCACCAGCGGCACCCGCACCAGCAGCTGAGGGCTCGTCTCCCATACCAGCAGCAACATCCCCAGCAGGAGTCTCTCCAATAGGCGCCATGGTATCCTTGTAGGGACACCTGGCAGTGAAATGCTGACCGTTGCAGATACGGCACTTGACCTGCTTGTCCTTGAGCTTGTCCTTCATGGACTGGGCGTTGGCGTCGGCGGACTCATCCTTCTCGGCCTTTCGCCAGTTGACGCTTGGTCGGAAGATAATGTTCTCGCCGACGGAGGTGGTGTCGGGGGCAGGTCCGGGGGGATCCTTTGCGCTGAGGCCGAACTTGGGCCAGGTTTTTCGGTCCGCGACGCGGGGGTTTACGGTCTCGGTGTGGGTGGTGTAGCGAATTCGGCGGGTGGTCTTGACCTTTCGGCCATCGTCATCGTAACGAAATGTGATGATGGTCTTTGTTCCATCCTTGTTGGAGATGGTCTGAGGCTCGGGGAGATCGGTGGAGGTCTCCTCGATATCGTCGTCGTCGGCCCAGTCGTGCCTGTTTTTGAATGGTGGGGTTAGTCAAAGGATATCGATACAAGACCCTAGTCAAGGAGAGCAGAGCAACTCACTTGGGCTGGTTTGCTACGGCGGCAGCCATTTTGAATCGAGCGTATCCGTGCAATTTGTTCAGAGATTCTGTGTAGGTCTCGCGATGCCGTAGGGATGCGTCGTCGTGGCTCGTCCAGGCGTCACTTCGTGATCGTGGGGTTTTAGTGATAGTTGAATTTATTCACTTTTTCGTGGTGCGGCGGTTTGAGCAGAGGTGGGGCAGATGTCAAGCCACAGGTACTCGAGGCGGATGGATGGTCGAATCACATGATGTGCACTAGCCACAGGGCCAACTTTATCCGATCCGGCCGTCGAGCATGCCCGTCAAAGGTGTAATTTGGTGACGTTACTTTGAGGAACCTCAACCTGAGGCTTCAGAGTTTTGTTACGTGGGATCATGCCACCGACAGAATTAATCTGAAATTCTGAATTGAATCATCATAGAGATTGCCACTGGTTAAACGGAAAAGCGGCATGAGAGGATTCGAACACGGAAGAGGGATGCGTGGCGCAGCTGAACTCGTGCAACACATTGAATTCGGGGTTTGTTTCAGAGCCGCATTTGAAGCAAATACTCGCTCGTATAAAATGATTTGACAAGAGCCAAAACGATTATTCGACATGTGTTGGAAAAACTGATACAAACCTGTGACTCGGTAAATATCCTTGAAAGAGTCACCTTGTTGGGAGATGAGATGAACTTGTCAAAAACGCCAAGGGACAGGTGCTCGAATCTATTGAGCCAAGCGTGGCGCAGCTGAAAGAGAGTCCAATCCGGGTCCACGTAATGGAGCGACGCGGTCTCTGTGGCGCTCGGAAGCGCGCTGAGGCCATGTGAGAGGATACGATACGGGGCCGGGGGAGAGAAGAGGAGGGAGGGAGCTTGAGAGTGACTTTGGCACCAACGCCAAAAACATCCTACTACGAGCTTGGCTTTGGTTGGCACTTCTCCTCACTATCCGAGGCCGTTTTCATTTTCCTTTTGTATTCATTCACATCCACACACACTCTCTCTTTTTCACTCCTCCATTCTCATCTCTACTTCTGCGCCTTCTTCTCTTGGCGATCGTTTATCTCGATAACTTTGCGCGCGACACCCCAAATCTACTACCTCCTTTTTCTGTCGCAAACAATCACACCATGGCTTTCAAGCAAGACGAACCTCCCGCCTACGGCCCTCCCCCAGGTGCCCCTCAGCCTACGTACGGCGGCTACCAACAAGACCCATACGGCCAGCAGCAAGGTCAATTCCCACAAGGCGGCCAGCAGCAAGGCTACTACCAACAAGGTCCTCAGATGGGCTACTACAACCAGCAACAAGGTCCCTTTCCCGCTGGCCAAGGTCCCTATCCTCCTCAGCAAGGCCCTTACGGACAGCCTCCCCCTCAGGGCTACTATCCCCAAGATGATCAGAGAGGAGGCGGCGGCGCTGGTGGCGGTATCATGACTGGTCTTCTCGCTGGTCTGGCATGCTGCTGCTGTTTGGACTGCCTTTTCTAAATGCCGATTCACTGCGACTCGATACCACCGCCGATAGCGGACATGCAGACAAATGGAGGGATCGGAAGCGCAGCGTGGCGCATCAGCAAATGGAAAGGGTTTCCTGTTTCACGGCGTTGGGGGTCTTTCGACTACAGAGCTCTGGTTTTATGCTGTGTGTTTCTTTGTTTCCTCGATAAAGTACGACTTATAATTTCATAATATTCAGTCTCAATGCGCATATTTGTCCCCAAGTGCATGCATGCATGTCAAGCCAAAACTGATGTGATACTATGCTGCGGCAAAGGCTGTCTCAAACTCGGACCTAACTTTTGCGACACAATCATTCGTGTAGATCATCTTTTGCACATCCGGAGATGTCCACTTGTCGGGAACTGACCCACTGGTCTTGTGCTCCTTGAACATCCTATCTCTCTCCTCCTTTGCTTTTCCTTCACCAAGATGCAGCGTTCGACCAGACAGATATGCCATTTCGACAAGATTCGAAGTCCATTCCTTTCGAGATTGCTCATACACCTTCAAGCACTTGGCGATGGTCTCGGGCCGAGTATCGGGCGCAAGGGATAGAACCTCGGCGATTGTTGAACCGTCCTCGATAGCCATGGCAGCTCCTTGGCTAAGATGGGGAAGTGTTGGATGACAAGCGTCTCCTAACAATGCAACTGATCCTTGAGTCCACGTAGGTAATGGCCTGTACATCCTTAGTCGCCACTCGCAGACTTCTCCCTCTGGAACCAGGTTGAGCATCTTCTGTACAAGAGGGCAGAATGTCTCAAATACTTCCAGCATAACTTTCTTGGATCCCTTGGTCGTGTATGTGATTGAAGGAGCGGATGCAAAGTTGTCATCTGGTTGAACAGTTGAAAGGTTGTAGATGGACTTGTTTGCGATTGAGTAGGCGATAATGTGTCGTTTCTCTCCCACCCATCTTACAACCTCGTCGCTATCAATGAGAGCCAGTAATTCAGGGTCATGCGCCATATCTTCTCGCTTGAGCATGATACGGTAAGCAGCTTGACCAGTTTCGGCTTCTTCAGGCGTGGCGTTGACTTGTTGTAGGAGCTGAGATCGAGTTACACTCTTGATGCCATCGGCGCCGAGGAGAATATCAGCTTCAAGAGTGACTACCTCTCCATCTCTAGGCTGGAGCTTGAAGGTAACCTTGGGAGTGAAGCTCTGAACTTCGATCAAACTTGTTGCAAAGTGAAAGGTGATGGCGCTCTCTTTCTTGCAGGCTTCGTATAGATGACCAGCTAAGGAAGCACGGTGGCCACAAAGGTGCGAGAAACCGTATTTTCCCTTGATGTCGGGCATATCAACATGAGCAAGTTCAACATTAGTTGCTCCCTCTGTATGAAGTCAGTGTATGATCCAAAGTCTAGAGATTTGCAGACTCACGTCGAATGCTGCTCCCGGCTACACAAGTAGCTTCTCTCTCAATATCATCCCAGCATCCCAACCTATCGAGGATTCTTCCCATGTTTGGGGCCATCTGAATACCAGCTCCAACAAAACCAAGACTACTGGCAGTCTCATAAACATCAATGTGTTTGAAACCTCGTTTGGCTAGAGCTAGGGCAGCTCCTAGTCCGCCCATGCCGGCGCCCATGATGGCGATTTGCAAATCTTTGGTGCTAGCCATGATGTTCAAGCCAATTGAATACTCGTGAGGCCAATGAAAATGATGATATTAAAGATACAGACTTGGCACTGTTGAGAAGTCGTCGAGACTTATATATACATCTAGTCCAATGACGGTTGTTCCTTTATCCGATCTCATTCATATCGTTACCATCCCGAATCAAATGCCGGTGCGGGGCCCCGAGCGGATGTACGCATCTCAATGGAGATTGATCGATATGATATATGTACGAGTCCGAGAAAGGGCTCTTCACAAATACCTAATTACATATAGAAACGAAGAAATTCAAGTGTTTTTCGTTTTATTTCCTTATTTGGATCGTGGTAAGCTCCTATATCGGCGCAAATAATTCCCATTATTCAGCGTCTGCAGAATCTGGGGTTCTCCGGTGTCGTCATCAATACACTTTAAGCCATAAGCACTATCATGTGCTCTGCTTTTAATCGACTAAAACGTTAGACTTTTGTAACGATGCATTGGATAACGTGTCTTTGCGGAAGTATTTCTCGGCATGTGGGAGAGGCTTCGGAGACCGAGATGGTTTCTGATCTTTCTCTTTGTCACTGCAATATTTGTCGCCATTCGACTGGCTTGCTTTTCACGTCCTATCTTCCGACCGAAAAACCGAGTTCTGTCGAAGGATTGAGTGTCTTTGAAGCCCCTGATGGCTCGTGCCGGTATTTCTGCCCGACATGTGGCTGCCATGTATATCGATCACACCAAGATCAAGACGGCGAGTCGAGGTGGGGAGTGGCTACGGGTGTCATTACAAGAAGCGATGATTCAAGCCTGAGAGTGAGTTATGTGACGCACCAGAAAGTGGAAGATACCATCGATGGAGGTGTTTCGATATGGCTTCCTCTTGAGGCGCAGCAGAATCTCTCGAAGCACTCACATTCGGGGTCATTTACACCGAAACCGAAGCATTTCGATGCACTTTGTGCGTGCGAGGCTGTCCATCTTCGCATCACACGCCCAAACGAGGCCAGTTGTCTACCGCATCGCGCATACCCTGACCTAACATACCCTTACTGCTCTACTGATGAGTCTATCACGTCGAACCCATCAGACGAAAAGTGGTGGATCAAAGGAGACAAATATCTCGCTGGAACCTGCGCTTGTGAATCTTGTCGGCTGGCCTCTGGGTTCGAGATACAGACCTGGGCCTTTGTCCCCCGAGCGAACATTTTGATCCTTTCGACAGATGGCTCAGGATCGGAGGTTCCATTGGACTTTGAGAGGTTACCGACGGATGCTCTGAAGGCATATCAATCGTCGCAAGGTGCAGTTCGTCACTTTTGCGGTGGATGCGGTGCAACTGTGTTTTGGCGAGATGCTACTGATTCAAGTGTAGTTGACGTGAGTGTAGGACTATTTCGAGCTGATGAAGGAGCTAGAGCCGAGAAATGGCTTCATTGGCACAAGGGCCGCATAAGTTTCGCTGAAGAAGTGCAGACTCATCGATCTGGTCCCCTGGCTATAGCAGCTCAGGGTTTATTGGGTACTCTTGCGATGGGCCTGAAGGGAAGCTCCAAAGGTGGATTAGACTAATGATAATTTAAAATCTTACGTGAAGATCTTATGAGAATAGCTGAGATTCTGCTTCAAGTAAAGTCTGTTTCCTATAAAAACGGCTTTTAATATTGCAACGGCTAGGATCGACGTTTTGAAACAGCGCTGCATGAACAATAGGTCAGAGATAAATAGGTAACAATAAAGCCGAGAAGAATTCATGTACAAAATTCATCCAACACAACACAACACTAGAATAGAGTCATAAAGCTAATTAAGCTTATTTACCTTATTCTGTCTAGCCTCATCATATTTCCCTCATCATCATAACATTTCTGCAGTGAATAGACAACTCTACATGCGATAAACATGCCCACTAACAAACCCCCCGAAGTCTTAATCCCTGTCCTACCCAATAGAACTACACCTTTGCAACACGAGCATCGTTTCACAAAAGTGCTCGGTGTAGAATTCGATGTCGCCCTCAACTAAATTGGCAGGACATTTCAGTTATTGCCATCCATCGGCATAAGTGACCAATTGAGCGTACGCACGTGCCACGGGCGAAGATCATATAAAAAAGGATCCAATGGAAGGCAACAATAGAGGCTTCTCTTTTCTGCAGAGGAAGAGTATCCTAGCAATCATGGTTGGTTCAAGTCTCGTTGGCCTATTGGCTGTTGTCTTCCAGATATGCTTCGTCAAGGCGGTGGACGTAGACGTTGCGGTTTCTGCTTACACCAGCGAAGTTGAGTCTGATTGGACTGCTGTTTACTACTCTGATCGGAATCCTCTATTGATTGGAAATGATGGAGGACCTGATAAGGGAGGGTTTCACGTCTATGATCTCAACTCAAAGGCGCCGTTGAAAGAAGTCGCTGCGAAAACACCTGGACGCAGCAAGCTTGTCACCACTGTTTACGATGTCAACAAGAAGGATATCATCGTCACCATCGCTCAGCCAGATTCTATTGTTCGCGCTTATGAGATGCCAAAGTTTAAGCAGATCAGAGATGCAGACTTTAAAGTTCTAGGGGATTGGTCTGCGCTGTGCAGTTGGAAGAGTCCTGCTGGAAACGACTATGTCTTCTTGTTTGGAAAGGGACAGGCAGTTCAGCTACTCCTTCAGGAGACAAAGAAGTCATTTGAGTTTGTCCAGGTGTGTTTTCCCTCCAGAAGAGGCGACAATGTTTGCTGACTTGCTAGATCCAAACTTTCCCTACTGACTTTGAAACGTCGGGATGTGCTGTTTCACGCTCCGAGTCTCGCATGTACATCTCTACAGATGACGACAAGAGCGTTTATGCATTTTCACTCAAGGAATCTACCAAAGTACCCAAGATCACCAAGGTTGGCAAGGCAGAAGATGATGTGACCGGCTTGGCCGTCTACGTTCCCAAGAAGGGCTCGGACTACTTATTTGTTGCTCAAACTGACAAAATTGCGGTCTACGATTCCTCTTTCAAGCTCAAGGGCACACTATCTTTGACAGGACAAGAAGACATTGAAGTGCAGGGCCTAAACATATATCAAGGTGCTACGAGCAAGTATCCTGCTGGTGCACTAACATACGCCATTGAGTCAGAGGACGTCAACGGTTTCGCAGTCTCATCTCTCGAGAACGCTTTGAAGAAGCTCAAAATTGAGGCCAACACCAAGTACGACCCCAGAAAGGTCAAGACAGACACCAAGACTGAGCCAATTTGCAAAACTTGCGGAGGCAACGGCTATTGCATCAAGGACAAAAAGAACAAATGCGAATGCTTCGCTGGTTTCGCTGGAAGTACCTGCAGCAGCTTCACCTGCACCGACAAGTGTTCTGGCCATGGAAAATGTGCTGGGCCTAACGAGTGTAAGTGCGACAAGGGGTGGGGTGGTCTTCACTGCTCGTTTCTTCTCATTGAGCCAACCTACGAGACTGAATCTCGTCTTGGTGATGGCGATGACCCCGCAATCTGGATCTCTCCTGATGGACCAGAAAAGTCTCGAATCGTCACGACGATGAAGTCTGGAAAGGAAGCTGGCCTGGGCGTTTTCGACTTGGCTGGTAACCTTCTTCAGTCTTTCACAGCTGGTGAACCAAACAACGTTGATATGATCTATGGATTCAAGGCGGGTAATAGAAAGGTCGACCTGGCTTTTGCTGCTTGTAGAGCAGATGATACGCTCTGGTAAGTTACTTCTCCGTGTTATTCGAAGTTAGCTAACGACCAAGTCTCTTCGAGATGCTGCCCAACGGCACACTGACCAATATCGCCGGTGGCATCCACCCTGTTGTCGACGACTACAAGGTCTACGGCTCGTGCACCTACAAGTCACCCAAGTCAGGAAAGCAATATCTCTTCGTTAACGAGAAGTCAGCACGATATCTCCAGTACGAGCTCACTTCCACATCTAAAGGAGAACTCCAGACCAAGCTTGTTCGAGAGTTCCAGGGCGGCAGCGGAGGCCAAGTCGAGGGCTGCGTATCCGACGAAGAAAACGGCTGGATCTTCCTCGGCGAAGAGCCCTCTGCTCTGTGGCGATACGATGCAGAGCCTGATTCAAAAGACAAGGGTGTAGTAATCGGCAAAATCGGCGATGGCAAACTCTACGGCGATGTTGAAGGCGTAACTCTCGTCTACGGCTCCAAGCCCACGGAGGGTTTCATCCTAGTATCATGCCAAGGCGTCAGCGCATACAACGTCTACCGACGAGCGGCTCCTCACGAGTACGTTACCACCTTTACACTCGTAGAGTCATCAGACGGCCAGATCGACCCCGTGTCCAATACAGACGGCATAACAGCTGTGGGAACGGCGCTGAACAAGGATTTCCCTCACGGTTTGGTGGTTGTGCATGATGATGCGAACCAACTGCCCAATGGCAAGACCAGTGCTGAGGCGAGCTTCAAGCTGGTTAGTCTTGAGAAGATCCTGGGGTCCAAGGTGTTGGGGAAGAAGGGCTTGTTGGATCAGGTGGATAAGAACTGGGATCCTAGGAAGTGAAGAACACATAGAGCAGTTAGTGGGCTTTGCCTAGGTGAAGTTGCGTCTCTTTGAAGGGTCAGAGCCATCACCCCTGAATCTATTGAGACCCATTTTGAGTCAACCGAGAACTTTCCCAGCGTCTCATAACAAAGAATTGAACGCGAAAATTTGCATGTGTTCCAATGAGGCTTTGATCATCGCCAAAGAGACTGCTCATGTGGTTGTGATGTTGAGTGATCACATAGGAGTGGCGTTGAGATAAGGTGGAACAGACTCGACACTCTCCCAGCGTCAGTGCTTTTGCCATTTCTTCTAAGTCTATTATACAGGCAGGTATCGAGAATATGAACTTTTGGATCCACTACATTTGATACATAATTGTTTGCCGTCGGGGGTGGGCACCGCAATGCGTGACACTGGCAGACGGGACCAGGATATCAAGTACCTGCGTCGTCAGATATCAGCACAGACGGTATTTTTATTGACGGCGTATTGATATTGAGTTACCACTGTGCCAGCTTGCTACAATAGCTTCTCATGAACCGGACATATCTTGAAGTTCGATATGCAGTGACTAACGACATCACCCCTTAAACCGATAGCACAGCTATAGCATAACCACAGCAAGTACAACTTAACCCAAAATAAACATTTTCCTTTCTCAAACACTTGTAAACTCTCTCAAAGCCACTTCTCAAAGAGAACGTAGGTTTGTTTCATCTCCTCTCGCCGTTTGTAGGCTACAACCGCCCCCTTACCCTTTTTGGGTGTCAATAGAACCTCACTAAGCACTGACAGGTGTCAATAGCCAAATAACCCGACAACTCGCATGAACCAACGCTTATCCCGCCTGTCAAGGTTAATATCATCCTCGTGCATTCGCGTCTGGCAAGTCAAAAGCGACGTGAATGAGTTGCAAGTGTCACATATCGTTAAGCTAGGAGTGGTTTAGATGATAGTCTACGCAATGGCTTCTGTGAATAAGCCGCAAAGCTACTCGCACTCTCTTGAGGGAAGCTTTGATATCCTTTGCATGCAACTCGTGGCTTGTACCGTCTTTGATCGTCTTTGACTTGGTTCTATTGGGAACAGAAATCTTGCATTGACTGTTACTATTCGAACCGAAGAGCGAAGGGGGCTTATTGACCCCGCAAAGCGTCAATAGACCTCAATAGAAGCCTTACAACACCACAACGAGAGCAAGTGTGTGTATGCACGGGCAAATTCCCTTTCTCTCAAGATGGCCAACTTGTCAATCTTTATCGTGAACATTACCCTCAGAATCTATAAAAAAACTACTCGATTCCACCATAAATACTCTTCTTTTTTTCTCTTCAGACTCGTTCCCATCGAAAGAAGGACAACGATATCTCAAAACAACCTTGATACACGACAACTCTTTTACGAGTACCAATCACTTTCTTAACAACTTTTACACTTCGAAACCCTCACTACTGAGACACACAACCTCCTGGGATGAAATACTCCTTCGTTACTCTGGCCGCAGTGGCCGGAGCTGCACTCGCGGCACCTCCGCCCTCCGCCATCGACAGCTTCGGCCCGGATTTCTTCACCCCTTTCTGCAACCTCGACTACAAGGGCAAGCCATGCGAGGAGCTCGTTGGGAAGGGCGACAAGAATGCCGATGCCATCTGCAAGGCTGGCCGTGAGCATTTCTGCGGCCCTCAGAAGCGTGATGCCGTTCCTGAGCCTCAGCCCGACCCTGTCGCTGATCCTATGCCTTGGTGTACATGGCGTGGACAGCCCTGCTGGAAGGAAAAGATGAAAGCCAAACGTGAAGCTATTCCCGAGCCTATTGCAGCTCCTCAACCCGATCCTGTTGCCGACCCTATGCCCTGGTGCACTTGGCGTGGTCAACCTTGCTGGAAGGAAAAGATGGCTAAACGAGAGGCCATCGCCGAGCCAGTTGCTGCACCCAAGCCTGATCCCGTTGCTGAGCCCATGCCGTGGTGCACTTGGCGAGGCCAGCCATGCTGGAAGGAAAAGATGAAGGCCAAGCGTGAAGCTGAAGCTATTCCCGAGCCCATCGCCGCTCCTCAACCCGATCCCGTTGCCGACCCCATGCCATGGTGTACCTGGCGTGGTCAGCCATGCTGGAAAGAGAAGATGGCCAAACGCGAGGCTATCCCTGAACCAGTTGCTGCTCCCCAACCCGACCCTGTCGCCGATCCCATGCCCTGGTGTACCTGGAGGGGCCAACCCTGTTGGAAGGAGAAGATGGCTAAGCGTGAGGCTATTGCTGAACCCGTCGCCGCTCCTCAACCTGATCCTGTCGCTGAACCTATGCCCTGGTGTACCTGGAGAGGTCAGCCTTGCTGGAAGGAAAAGATGCGCATGGCCAAGCGTGAGCCTGAAGCTATCCCCGAACCCGTCGCTGCCCCCAAGCCTGATCCAGTTGCTGAACCTATGCCCTGGTGCACATGGCGCGGACAGCCCTGCTGGAAGGAGAAGATGAAGCTCAAGACCCGCGAAGCCGCTCCCGAGGCTGAGAACGAACCTAGATGGTGCATGTGGCGAGGCCAGCCTTGCTGGAAGAAGACCAAGCGTGATGCTACTCCTGAGCCTTGGTGCATGTGGCGTGGACAACCTTGTTGGAAGGCTAAGCGCGACGCTGCTCCCGAGCCCTGGTGTATGTGGCGAGGTCAGCCATGCTGGAAAGCCAAGCGTGATGCTGGTCAAGCTCTCTCCAACGCCCTCCACGCAACTCGATCTCTCGACACCCGATCCGCCGACGCACCCAGCACCGCTCATCTCCCCCGCGACGCCGCCCACAAGGCCAAGCGCTCCATCGTCGAGCTCGCCAACCTGATCGCCCTCTCTGCCCGCGGCAGTCCCGAGGAGTACTTCAAGAGCCTCGAGCTCGAGACCTTCTTCCCCGACGCTGCTCCTAACGCTACCGCCAAGCGCGACCTCAACACTCTTCAGGAGGATAAGCGCTGGTGCATGTGGCGAGGACAGCCTTGCTGGAAGGCCAAGCGCGCTGCTGAGGCAGTTCTCGATGCCGTTGATGGCGATGACGGTGCTACTGGTCCTGGAGGTCCCGACTCTCACTACGATGCTCGGGATTTCAAGGCTGAGAACTTTGCGGCCAAGCGAGATCTCATTGCTATCAAGGCAGCAGCTCGCAGCATTGCCGACATGCCCGAGGAATAAGTAAGTTTCACATCATATTCTCATATCAAGCATCTTCTAACTTGTTCAGGTGTCGATGACTTTGAATCCGATCGTTTGCTTTTATAGTACGTCGGTGATATTTTCGTCACTCTTTATCTACGGAAATTAGCAAAAAATACGCTCGAAGGAATAACAAGAGACAAAATAAACAGGTGGATACGGCCATGCGGGAGGACAAGTTCCTCTTTTCTCTTCTCTTCTATACAGCTTAATATTGCTGTACTTTATTTCTGGATAACGGTAGTGGATGGTTTGAGTCTGCTGCTTTTTATATATGCGATTCTGCTTTTGGCATGAGTCGATAGGCATGGCTAGGACAGCTCGAAATAGTTGCTCGAATTCAACTGATTGTCTCAATGTTCTTGGTTCTTGTGATGTAGCAGGAATAGTAGCTTGGGTGAGGTGTGAGGTCAATGTTGACAGTGCAGAGTTTGACACTATTGATTGGACCCGGTTCTGTAGGACAAGCTTCTGACATTTGCAAGGGGATGAAGGTAACAAATTCTTCAGCCTCATTTCCTTTTGATCAAAAGTCTCGAGACATACACATTTGTAGCATCGAAGATACAGTGCATTGTTGTGTGCATGTCATACAGCACGGGTAGATCCAATGTTGATGATTCTTCAGCGTCGTTACAGTCGAGCACTCTCAGACATTCACAGACCTTGACTCCCATCAGTAGGTCATTTATCACAAGTAGATATTACAATAAAAAGTATGTACGTTCAATCATTGCGCTCCTCCCCATCGGCGAGGGAAGCACCGCACCCAAGATTGTTCGCTTTTCTCTCCATTCTGTGTTCCTCTGAATCGATGGTCCTGGGCGCAGGCCTTTCGACGCACCTCGCATCAATTATTAGAGAAACATGAACGTGGTTTTTTGCGTTGTTCAATATTTTGAATTGGAGAGAAAAGAGAAAAAAAGAAGTTAAACAAAATTTCGAGATTTTTCTTTTTCTACGCGTCGTGAGGATAGTGGGGCTACTTCTGGGTGCCTTGATGCCTGGTGCGCAAGGCTGCCATTTTGAGCTCTGGAGATAGGTACCCTGGAGACGAGAGAAGTTGATGCTTCGACTTCTACGAATTTGCCAAAAACTTATCACCCATTTGAGAGCTCAAAAGTTCTGTATGGCTTAATATCGTTACTGCAAATTTCAAGCTGCCTCATACTGAGGCAGAAGCTGCTACCGCGATCATTCTTCTAATATCTTTTTCAATCTCTACCTAGTGCCTTTCTCGATGCGATCTAGGTCCTTACCTTGTTTACCATACGCGGATTCAAAACAACAACGCTTCTCTTTCATCTTTTTGACTCTTAACAACCTCTTCTCTTCTTCTTCTCTCAGATGAACATCATTTCTGCCCAAGATGATGAGAAGATATCCGTTGCCTCCTGGGACACCGTTTATGAACACACCTCCTCTGCCATCTTCGCATAATGGACAACCTCGACGGCTGCTCACTCCAGAG
The DNA here is from genome assembly GCF_900079805.1 of Fusarium fujikuroi IMI 58289. NCBI lineage: Eukaryota > Fungi > Ascomycota > Sordariomycetes > Hypocreales > Nectriaceae > Fusarium > Fusarium fujikuroi. The sequence continues at coordinate 703,430 of NC_036623.1, read as the reverse complement.
CCACCTCAATGTGTAAATGAGGAGGCAAACGGCCCATTTTTTCGACTACTCCCAACTGAAATCCGCACAAGAATTCTGCGTCTTGCATTCGGCGACCGCACAGTTCACGTGGATCTCATTTACGGCCCTCCAATCTTTGCCGACTCTCAGCGTCATGGTGGTCTTCGGCAACTGCCATAGTATGGCACTACTTCTCCCGAGAACCGCCTCCTGTATCCCGGCCCTCTTGTCATTGACTTGTCCAAACAGTCGGAGAAGGAATGGGCCTGGAAAAGCTCCGTTTGCCATCGATTTCCGCCCTCTGGGAGCATAGACTCACGCGGACCAGGGTACGATCCTCAGCCGTGCGACGATGAGTGTGTATATGGATGGAATGGCCGACAGGGATTTCGACCACAATGTGAGCACTGGCCTGGCGAAGGGCCCAAGAAGTGTTCCGTTGGCGCCATGGGCTGGCTACTCTCCTGCAAGCAAGCGTATGTACCCCAGCTCCGTCTTTTGAAGCACCCTCTGACATTACAACGTAGATATCGTGAAGGAATTCACGTGATATACGCCACCAACACTTTTCATACCGCGAGCAAAGTAATGATCCTGAACATGCACGACTTCTTTCAGCAACAGCGACTCAATGCCATCACGTCTGTCGAAATAGTCTGGGACTTTACACCGTGGTTCATACTCGACACCAACGAAGACTTTAGAGTAGCTCCACCCCTCAGCGATATCGAGTCTTTCAGGCAGTTTCTCAAGGCCATTCCCAATCTTTTTCTGAACATCAGGAAACTCTATGTCTCCCTACAAGGAGACATGATCCCGAAATCGTATGGCCAAATCAGCGAGACTCAGTACTCGACTAAGCAGCGGATCAAAGTTGTGGAGGAGAATATTATCATGAAAGTCGACCAAATGGTGCCTTACCTCAAACCACATGTTGACTTCTCAGTCGCCTATCCTACAAGCACGTATGCTGTACAGCGCAGCCTTGCTCTCCGTCAGGGCTGGACAGTGAAACAGAGGCACGAGACTGGCGAGGTGGAGCGACACTGGAGGCCATTGGCGAAATGCAAACCTCGAACAGGCTACTGGGTTTGCTTGGGTGATAAGGATGTAAGAAGGAAGAGAGCGAGGGGCATTATTGGGCATAAGCATATGCCAGCGCGTGTTTCGGAAAATCAGTATGATGTTTTCTTTCGATCTTGAGGGCTCGGGTAGTGTATTGACTGCATGGCAATTTGGAAGGAATATGGTTTGGGCTTGGGGAATCTCGGTCGGTTATATGCCAAAAGTTCGCAATGCAGGAGTGCTGCATCTTATCGCATGTCAACAAATATTAGGGCATGTTCTTAATTACTAAGTTTATGAAAAGAAGTCAAGATTAGGATGATTAGTTCGAGATATTGTAAGGCATTCTCAGGCTTTGGCATTGAAGCAAACAATACGAAGAGACCAACCAAAACCCCAAGAGCTTGGACTGGTGACAATTTGTGGCGAAGCTCTTGTGGTATCCACAGAGAGACACGATGCAGCAAATAACGACTCATTAAAGCTGTGCCAACTCGGCTTCAGATGCCGTGAATATTGGCACATCCATGTCTTGGACTTTTGGTCAAGAGCTGACCTTGCTAGTGAGGTTCTGCTTGGCGTCTCATTCTTGGTGTTTGATGCGGAGAATTCAAGCAAGTGAGAAAAGCCAAGACGTGACAATCTACGATCGTGGCAGTGCATTCCATCATCTCTATATCGATTCTTGATTTAAACCATGATGAGTGACTCCATGCGACATATAATTCTTGTTTCTTTTCACTGTTGATCAAATGATCTGATTACATACTTACTCATCTCTACATCTCAATCATTCCAGCTCAGCTACAGCTATACTCTAGCTGAAAGCTCCCCTCAGCTGCCCCTCATCTCATCTCATCCCACTTCCCTTCACCTCACCCCTCCATCTTCACAACGTACGTCATGGCTTCAGAACTCGCAACCCGCATCGGCGACCTCAACCCCTTCTCCTCCAAAAGCCGCCGCATCAACGATGAAGATTTCGGCGAGGAGATCGACAACAACACCGTCGCGGGCGGCGGCCACAGCGCACGTCGCATGGTAACAGACCTCAGAGTCAGCAGCGCCCTACGAGAGTTCCTCGTCAAAGAGAAGATGCTCTCCAAAAAGGAAGCCAAGATTGATTCTCAGGACTCGTCGCGTGAGCTCTTAGAACTCGTCAGCAAACCGCATATTCGCGTACCGCCTGAACTCACGGACAGGTCACATCCGCTGCCCGAGTACTTTATCAGCTCGAGCCATAATACTTATCTTATGGCGCATCAGCTTTATGGGTCTTCGTGTGCGACTGCGTATGAGAGTGCGATTAGGACGGGGGCGAGATGCGTTGAGATTGATGCGTGGGATAACAGCGATGATAGAGATGAGCCCAAGGTCACTCATGGGTATACTCTAGTATCCAACATTTCGTTTCGTCTGGTGTGTGAGACGATTCGAAACTCGGCGGATCAAGAAGCAGTTGATGCGCAAAAGTATGGCTTCAGAGCCTCGCCTATTCTACTGTCGCTGGAGAACCACTGCGATGCTTACGGTCAGATGCGCCTTGTCAATATTATGCGGGATGTTTTTGGAGATCGACTTTTGAGCCAGGCTGTTAGACATATCGGACATGAAGAACAGGCTGGTTCTGGTCAACATGTGAAGCTGGAGGATCTTGGTGCGAAGATTGCTGTTATTGTTGAGTATCACTTTACGGATGAGCCTTCTAGCAGCGACAGCAGCTCGGATGACTCGGAAGACGAAGAAGAAGAAAAGGCTGCGCGCAAGGAGTACAAGGATAAGAGGAAGAAAGAGGAGCCCTCCATCATCATTCCAGAGCTCGCTGAGCTGGGCGTCTATGCGCAGTCTGTCAAGCCAATGGATAACTCGTGGTTCGAAGAGGGATCTCTCACCAATGGCCCTCACCACCATCTTATCAACGTATCTGAATCAGGGCTAGCATCTCATCTTCCCGAGCACGCATCACATATCGCTCGACACAACGCCCACCATCTCATGCGCGTTTATCCCAAGGGCACGCGAATCTCATCCACTAATCTCAAGCCCGTTCCTTACTGGGGAATCGGAGCTCAGATCTGTGCGTTGAACTTGCAAAATTTTGGTACCAGCAACCAGCTCAACGAAGCCCTCTTCAGCGGCACAGACGGCTACGTTCTCAAGCCCGCTGCACTGCGCGCCGGTGGTAACGGAAGACTGAGCACAGGCCGCAGCAAGCGTCTCCGTCTTCACGTCGCAGGCGCAACAGATATCCCTCTGCACGGCGACTCAGAAGCAGACTCCATCAAGCCGTATCTCACATGCACGCTGTACCACCCTGATAACATCAAAGGTGATCCTCCCAAGCGTAAGACAGAGCCGTATAAGCAGCACAAGCTTGAATTTCTTCACAGAGGACCAAACCCACCTCCAACAGAGCCTCTTTGGGATGAGACGCTGACATGGGAGTATGAGGATAATGAGTTGACTTTCCTGCGTATGCTTATTAAGAGTGACGATAGTTGGACGCGGAACCCGATGTTTGCTGTGGCGGCGGTGAGATTGCTCTATGTTGAGCCGGGATGGAGGTTTATTCGCATGTTGGATCTCAAGGGACATGAGACGCAGTGTTCTGTTCTTGTGAACTTTGAGATCATTGATGCTTAGGGGGAAATTATGAGTATATGATGATATGTTTATGGATTATGCGATTTCCTTGTTGAGTTTGCGTTTGACGTGGGCTGGGTGATGTCTTGCTTCCGGAATGCCTTCGTTCACGATGTACCTCAGCTATAGAATGAGTGAATTGAATCTCTGTTTGCTCTGAATGAAAACAGCTTTAAAAGAGAACCTAGATGAGAGTCTTGAAGTAGATTTCGCTGTGCTGTCTCTCAATCTATAGTAAGCAAATCGAATCGCTGGCCTTCACACAGTCGCCATGTGCTCAGGTTTCGTGGTCTAACGGTTATGACTGCGGATTCTGATTCCGCCAGCGAGGGTTCGACTCCCTCCGAGACCTTTCTTTTTGTGCCGCCTGACGTCTGTAAGTGAAACAGGTTCTCATAGTCATTTCACCTCGCCTATGTGCCGTATGACGTGATGGATGCTTATTCTTTTGTCTCACCTAGCCATGAATCCGAACAAATCTTCTGCTGCCGAACGGGGCCGGATGTTGGAGTGGGTCTTGATGTCCGGCCCCGGGTTAAGTCGGCGTTGACGGTCATGGGATATCCGGGGCTGGAGGACTAGGTAGACTACTATAATAGGCTCACGGTATAGTCCGTAGAGTGTGAAACTATGTATTTATGGAAAAATGAAGTTGCTGTAATGCGTTATGAACAGAGCTAATCATAAATGTCTCGTATGCTTCACATTGATTTGATCAAGATCGCTGCCTGTTTCTGTACCACAACAATATGGAAGAGACATGGCTTGATTGAAAAGATATTTATGGGTTTTTGTTGCAGTATCTACAAGCTCAAATCAATGTTGGCCGATTACGAATGCTACTCTTTATGACGCCGCTTCTCAGACGTATGCTTAACTTCCGAATACCTTCGGATCTAACTTACACCAATCTACGGCACTTCAACCTCAAGTATAAGAAACGTCCCACACCAGCTCCAAATTATATTCCACATTAATATTCAACCATCAATAAATCAAAATCGCTGAAGCAAATCATTCTATGACAAAATGGCCATTGTAACAGCACTCCTCGCACCAGTCCACCTCCTCTCCTTTTCAACCCTTCTCGGCTCTCAACTCTACCAAACCTTCATCATCACAAAAGTCACTTTCAAACACCTCCCGCGCACTCCCTACATCAATTTGCAAAAGAACCTCTTCCCTATTTTCTTCCAAGGCCAAGCTCTCCTCCTCTTCCTCACAGCCATAACACTCCCTCCATACGGTGCTCTCTCACTTGTCGAGCACAAGAGCGATTGGATACCCTTTGCGATATCAGGATTCGTCTCGGTGCTTAACCTTATGGTATTTGGACCGAGGACGAGACAGTTGATGCTGGATCGTGTTGAGCAGGGTAAGTTACTTCGTTGCTTCTGTGGGATATAAGCTGATGAGATAGGGACGCTGGAAGGGAAGACGGCGGACGGGCCGAGTTCTACGATGGCGGTTATCAAGAAGAGATTTACGACTTCGCATGCTATGTGTATTCATTTGAACTTGATTGGTTTAGGGTCTCATCTTTGGTATACCTGGAGACTGGCATCTCGCCTCAACTTTTCACTATAATGGGAGGACCACACGTTTCTGAATCTCTTATACGTCTTGAGTGCATTTAAAGCGCTTGTATCAGATAAACTCTTTATAGCTTTTAGACCTCAACTTCTAACCTTCATCTCAACTCCAGCCACAAATCAACATTATCTCTAGACCCGTATTAAGGTAGATACACAATCATCTCAAGTCCACCACTATAAGCCATGGTAGTAGTCTTGAACCCATTCTTCGGATCATGAATATAGTCCAAAAACTCCTTATACAGCGCCTTAGCCATCTTTGTGTTATCAGCCAGAATGATAGCTCCTCGCTTCAGACGAGGCTTGATGATCTCTAGAGCTGGAAGAGCCATTGGTATCCAAGCTGTTCAACATTAGCATCTCTTCAAAATTAAAGCTCTTGGGACTTACTGTCGAGGAGCAGCATATCAATCTCCTCAGGCATACCCACCTCCGAAAGAGTTTCTCTCAAATCTCCCTCCCTCAGTTCAATCCACGGCTCGACTTCTTCACCGGCTTTACTCCAATGTTTTCTCGCCCTATCAGCCTTACTTCTCTCCCATTCCGTACCAACAACCTTCCCCGTAACTTTCTCACCCCTCGCTCTCATAGCATTGACATTCTGTCCCACCGCCAGAGCAAGATACATCGTCGAAACACCAAAACTAGTTCCCGCCTCAACGATGTTCTTCGCGTTGATACTGCGGGCGAGAAGATACACGAATTGGCATTTATCTTGCTCTAAAGCGACGAATTTATCGCTCATGTGGGCGTCTGCGGAAGTAGACCATGTTTTGCCGGTGAGGTAGAAGCCGAAGAGATATTTGAAGTAGAACCAGGTTTGAGAGATGGTCTTCTCTTGAGCTTCTGATTCGGCGTGAAGCCGGGTGAGGAGGTCGTGCACGCGGGGACTTGCCTCTAGAGCTTGCAGGGCTGTTGGTGATGGTGCCATGGTGATGGAAGTTGGTGATGAAGACTGTGATAATGTTTTGAAGTCAGAAGGATTCTCTTATTTTATATACATGAAATATGAGTCAGAAAGATCTATTTACGAGCTGAACACGGTAATTCAGATCGGGAGAGATGTTAGTGTTGAGCTGATATCACCGAGGCCGACATATCATGACCGAACTCTCGGACTAACATTGCATGCCTTCTAGACATGCCATAATATCTGTTCCCTGTCTACTAACCGTTCAAATGTGAAAGATTGGTATGATTATATGGATCAGACAGATCCATTGTGTAAACTTTCAGGCCAGAAGATCATGAGACCCTGTCACTTTGTACATGCCACATACGTTCCGCTTGGTTTGCCTACGATCCACACCAAGAGCCTGTAAACAGATATAAGATTCAGCACCATATATTGTGCACATATATACACACGCGTGAGACTTTGCTGTCACGAATTGCATTCCGTTAAAGCATCAGATTGACTGTCTTTGCAGGAGTAATCTGTGTAGTCTCGTCAAGACCGAGAACCAATCCCGAACTTCGGCCCCGGCCTTAAACGCCCTCATTTCCGATCCCATTTCGACCCCATATTGATTCACGGAAATCATCCGCATGCAAGGCACAGCAGACACCTTTTGAGTTGCAGGATACGAAAACTTCAACGGGAATAATGCAGTTACCCGTCAGACTCTATCACCAGCCTCTTTACCATTCGCATCCACGGGGATACAGACAATAAACATCAAACATCCGCCTTCGCTCTTGAAAGGACCATGCCGCATCCCGGGCTTTCGGTACGCATACGCGCCCTTCTTCCAACCCTGCTGCAGATTCTGGTCGTACAAATCACCCTCGACCATGAAAATCTCTTCAACGTAGTCGTGGATGAAAATGTCCTGCTGATTGCGGGCGCCAGGCTGCCATCGCTGTAATGTTGTACGTCTGCCTGTCTGCGAGTCCTCGTTGAGGACTAGTTCATCGACGCCTGATTCGATAGTCGACCAAGCACGATTGAAAGATGTGGTAGCGGGGTGAAATTCAAACTGCTCCATTGCGAATGAAATACAGACAGATAATCGATACGGTCACACTTGGGCTCAGCATCGACCGGCACAGCCTTAAATCCTCTAGAAACATAGCCATTGCCATGAATAACGAGAACACAATGATATCATTGGTAAGCTGACCATGACAAATGCAGCAACGTTATTGTCTAAACCTCCTGCCAAAGAGAGCAAGACTCCATACAGCCTTGGAAAAGGGCAATCGGAATAACCATCGTAGCTTGGCTCTTCAAGACAGACAAGTTGCTTCGACATATCCCAAGGCATTTGTGACGGGAACGTTGCTGACCCCGTGAAAGCAGCCTGCAGCTTACCCAGGCAGAGTGTATCCGCTTGGATGCAACCGTTTGAGCTAAAAATGCACAATCAAGCAGACTCCTACCGTTGCCAAAGGCTATGCGCAGAATTGATAAGAATCACGGTGAGATATGCAGGATTAAGATCTGCACTCACGAGGTATTGGTGACTTCAAACGCCCACTAGGACTCTTGCATCAAGCTCAAAGAGGTCATGGGGAAACTAAAGCTCGATATTGAGTTGCATCTGAAGTGATGGATATTGACGAATACCAATCGATATATGGGGGCGGCTGCCAAAACCCATGTTTAGTATGAGTTGTTTCATGTCGTGGCAGACGTTGGCTAGTGTCAAGGGATATAACACGGCTAATCAGACATGGTGACAGCTCGAAAATGCTAGAGGCATTTCTCTCAGTCTCAAACACGTCCTTGAGATCGCCTTGCGTCGGTAGAGTTCAACTGTAAACGCAGCCCGCCGATCCGACGGCTCAGAGTCACTTGACGAACTAAGTCAGACGGCAGGACGCATAACATCGCAAGAGATTGTCACTCATGATGCCGGAGGAGCGGGGAGGGTGTTACACAACAGCCAAAGCTCGTAAAAAGAAGAGAGATGCTCATCGATATGGTCGTACAGCATCATCACGAGAATTTGAGACACTGCTTCCAATGATTCATAGTTCCTGAAAAATGTATCCGAATTCTTGGATGCCGATAATGCTGTCTACAGTTCACAAACATCTGGTTGGTGTTTCTAGTCAATTGTAGTACCAGTACTGGGGCAGAGCGGGGTACTTGTCAAAGTGTGCATATCAAGTCAAGGGGTGTCGAGGGCGTTATGCTCTGTGTTAAGATCATCAGTTGATGTCCACGTCGGCCAACGACTGATAAACGTTGCATCGTCAAAGGGGCATTGGCCGAGACTGAAAACGCAACAATGATGAGTGCAAATCATTGGCATTGTGGCATTGGTGAAAGTTCAATTGGTGAAACCCATCGGCGGGAACCAAGATAACCGGCGTCAGCCACCCGATCAGACTGAGCTTCAGCTCCGGGGCTGAGACAAGGCTCACCACACTGGTCTGCATCTCTGTCACAGTGACAGTGACTGCTTCTCCCCTCGAGGACCTATCGTCCACCGCTAGATTGACGCTCTCTTCTCACGGGGATGGGGCCAAGGAGTGTGAGCGGGGCGGGATTGCCAAGAGCCGACCATGGGTGGACCTTTTGACAGAAATGGAGAAGGATTTCCGAGATGAACTCCAAGTTGTGGGACAAACAGCGAACGAAAAGAAGAGGATCGGCATCAGTTGAGTGCAAAGTCAGAGGCACGCAGGATGTTGATCAAAGAACTTTCGTCCACTGAAAACATGTTTCAATGACACCGACAACCTCAAACTGTAATCTGTGCTGAGGAACCACAAGTTGTTGGGTCATCGGCGTTTTTATTTTTTTTCTCCGAATCATCGTGAACATCCTCATTGAGCACATTTGAAGAGAAAAAGAGGGTTTGGAGGGGAACGAAACGAATAATCCTACCTGTCACTTACCATTGAGGCTCGCGAGCTTGACAACCGAATCGCTGCCCAACGGACGGGCTAAACACGACCTTGACAGGTTTGACCCCCATGCACCCATTTTTATCGGTAGCGATATAGGGACCCCTATAAAACAACCGCTCGGCCGAATAAGTGTCTCCGAGAGATAGTCAGTCAGCTCGCAGGCGAAAGCTTGGGGCAAGATGACGTTGAGGAAAAAAAGAGAAACCAATGTGATCTTATGAAAATGAGACCACTCTCAAGACTAGAAGGTGTTGTGACATTGAGCGTATCGCTGTTGCTTCAAGTTCTTGGCTCGGGAGACCTCTCACGATGACTTCACTTCTGACAGGTCCGGCATATCACTAAACCCTTGTCACGGGGAACATCCAGGCGAGAACAACGTTCTGCCTAAACGACAGGAGATGGTCCAGGATGAAATATCCTATCGCTGTCAGTCGGTTACAACCGTGGACCACTTTTCTTCCACGTTTCTTCCAAAACAACACCAACACCCTTGTGTAGACGCTGGATAGTGCGAAGAATGACGAGAAGATTGCGATTTGCGGACCTAGTCAAAGAGCTGATGATCATTATCAGAGGGGCGCGAAAAACTTGCGGCAAAGGTGACCGTCTTGGACTGTGCGTTCCTGGAAAATGAGTGATTGGAGGTTTCGAAAGACGGTGACCGTTTCGTTGACCGTTGATCTTTCGAGAATACTGTGCTGTGATATTGGTCATGTTTCGCCCTTGAGCCTGCAAGACCTGATACTAGGGACATTGTAGGGAAGTTGACGCGGCGGAATGCAGATCCATGACATCAGACTAGTGGAAGGGGTACCTGGACCCTTGCTGCTGGATGGCGCCTTGTGTTTCCGAGGGCGGAGAGAAATGTAACCCCATAACCAGTGAGCAAAAGGGATGAGAGACGCAGATTGATGGCTTAACGCACTGCGGGAGAGATCAAACTGATATGCAAGCCAAAGCTGTAAAGCACCGATGAACCGCAGGATAAAAAAAGAGGCTGAAATCACAGCCAAGAGGGTTGTAGAACCCGAGCGTGCGGTGTAAGTCCAGGCACAGCCAATTTGATACTCGAAAATATCCTTGGCCGCTTTTCTTCCTTGTCATTCCAACTTGTTGGGTTTGGCAGGAGTTGCAAGGCGATCAGCTAAGTCGTTGACCGGCAATGATCTTTGAGCGATGTACCAGAAGGGTTCCTTCGAGTGACAATTCAGACAAAGATTTGCAGGTCAAGTCACAAGAGTTGCAAATCAGTACCGAACTCGGTGCCCTGACCGACACCGCTCAAGGATCGGTCCAACGAATAGACAGTGGTCAACACTGTATTATAATAGTTGGTCTGTATTAGAAATTCTGTCGCAGTTGTGTTCAACCTGCAACAGCATCTTTTTGGTGAGTCTCGGTGGGCACTTGGGGGGTCCAACACAACAGAAAACGGCCAGCCCAAACCCAATCACGATGCTGTATCAAAGATGGAATGGTTGGCGCGAAGAGAAAAACCGTCGATCTCCAACAAACAAGAAGAAAGAGTTGAAAAGTTTATTCGCTGTCAGAGAAGACAGCCGGCCGTGCTCTTGTGAGCCCAGCAACGGCTGTCATAGTGGACATGCTCTGAATCTTAGAAGGTCGCCTCTCCGTTGAAAGTCCTCCGAACCCTCTGAAACCCACCGAGGCTGGTTAGTTGATAGGCACTCAGCGTCTATTGCAGGGATTCAGCCTCTAGAAGCGGGCCTCAACCGTGGTCTGCAAGGGCCAACAATTGCGTCACGACTGAGTGCTGATCGGCCAAGTTCTGTCAGGCCTTCTCACGAGGAGGCTTGGCCTTGTGGGTTCTGAGGCTCGGGTCGTTTCCCTGTGGTCGTCTAAACTCTTGGCCTACCTAGGGGCGGGGGGGCTTGTTTGTTTTTCAAATTAGGCAGGGTGATTTGATTGACATTGTGAAAGTGGTTATATGAGTAAGGAGCACGCACGGTAATACTCATGGTGAGGGGTTTTTCTTGATTTCGTTAAATAACGACGTTCGCGAATTGCAAAGCCTATGGTGTTGAAAATGAACATCTCAATATTGGATGCGGCATGAGGTCAGTCTTTCTGTGGAGGAAATACGTACCCTCTGCCAGTCCTGCACCTAGTAGATGGCAGGGCCAGTGAGGTGAGCTTCCATAAGCTTCCTTCCATTTGGGGGCTGTCGACTCGCGTGGAAGAACGCTGGTGCCGCTGTCATCCAATCCAAGGATGCTGTTTCCTGCTGGACCGCGACATTGTATGCCTGGGTCAGGATACCCGATGACAGATGCCTGCATAAGTAGAATCCCATATATTTTAACGCGATAAAACACTTGTCCCAGGGTGGTCTTTGCCGTACCGAGGGGCGTCGATCTCAAGTCTCATGACTCCCGTTCTGTCGTCACTTTCCTCATTTGGCCCCCCAAAGTCCATTGTATCTTTCCAAGGGTCTTCTCCCATCCTCATCCTTGGGAGACACGCTAGAGGAGGAAAGAAAACTCAGGACCTTAATCCTAGATGACAAAAAGACTTAGGTAAATTTGTATAAATTTAGGATGTATTTTACTGAGTTTATTTTGACACCCTATATTAAGGTCTGGTGTTTTCTTGCTCCATGAGGACACGATGATACTGTAGCTGCCTGCCTGTTGTGTCTTTTTCATTCTTCTACGGAGCAGAGCCCATTATTATTCGACTGCCGGTTTTCCTGGCCTTACGGAGCATTAAGTGGTACCTGCTCCTCGTGTCTGCGAAACCCCCCCCCCCCCCCCCCCACGTGGCACACTGTAGGTACTGTCGCCGTACATACAGTAGAGAGAACTAGAAAAATATCCTGACGCCTACCTTTCCTTAGTGAAGTAGCGATGACCCTCAGCTTGAGCTCCAGCGAAATTATCAAATTGACGAGAAATCCACTTTAACATTCCCGTCCCCATTTCGTCCATCCCCTTCCCCTCTTTTGTCTCTTCCTTTTCTGTTCTGGGTTCGCTCCTTCTTTTTCTGCTGGCCGGGTTCTTCCTTCCTGCCACTTAGCACCTGCCACCTGCCACTTCCACTCCGAACCCGACCTAACCTGCCCTGCCCTGCCCTGTCTTGCCATTGCCGTCGCTCGCCGTTGCCTTTTCAAAAGAAGGGTCCTTCCTGCTTCTGCCTTGTCCGCAACCGTTGGCCGAAACTATTGCCTCCTGGATTTTCATGATTGTTTGCGCCTTGGAATATATTGCCACTGCCGGGATTGGTCATTCTGACTTATTCGTCATATTCTTTCAATTTAACTTTTAACGTTTTAACTATTTGGTTGGTCTTCTTTTTATCTCTTTCTTTTTATCAGTTATCATTATTCTATCACGACTTGATTATTATTCATCTTCCAATCTGTTGCTGTTAGTTATCCCATCCCCTCTTGTTCACCCACTCCCATGCACCTGCATTTATCCTTGAATGTGACGTTGCTGCTCTCTATTACATTGCAGTTGCCTTTTATTTTCGCATGCTGCCCCTGCCATCAAACAATCCCAATTCTGACTCTTCGTTCTTTTCATCTGCTGACATTCGCGCTCGCTTTTTGCAGGGTCTTCCTCCTCCGCAATTCAACAAAATCTTTCCACCACCTGCTTCGATTCTTGAGCAAACGCAGGCTAGTATTCTCTGACCGCCACCTGCCGCCAGCATCTTCAGCTCCGACGACTAAACTATAACACCCTCACTCAATCACACCCATTCCTCCCGTTTCGACATTACAATCCACAACTGAAGCCACCAAACCCACGATATCTTCAAACACAAGCGTTTGCGAATCTTATCTACCGCTACCGAAGCCACGATTTCAATCGCGATCAAGTTTCGAGTTCATTTGCGGCTAGTTTCATCGGCCTCTCCGCGTGCCGTCTCCGCCCTTCTAAACGCCCTCTAGAACACAATCCAGCCTCATCACACCCTTAGTGGATCCGGAATCGTTACCTCGCAAGCGTACATGCTCGGACTTCGAGACCTTTAAACCACGTGGAACTATTTGGTCTCGACTTGCCCCTCTCCACAACTCCCCTCGACGACGAGTTCACGCGACTCTTGGAACACCTACACCGACATACCATCCACCCATTGAGTCAGCTATTCAGCTTGACTTTTGGTGCCTCTTAATTACCATTATCTGTGTCGTCACACGATTGTGGATGTCGCAATAACCTCGTATATTCTGTGCGACAAGTTACGACTTATTGCGAGTTATTTGAACCCAGCGACAACCACCACTTCACCCACATACCACACTATATCATAATGGCAGTCAACGAACTCCCAAATGCTCCTGTAGAGCATCCTCATGCAATCGCACGATCAGATTCCTCCACATCATCGAGCCCTGAAGACAATAACGAACCCATTATTCACCAGCCTGTGCCTATTCGACCCAGCCTACCTCAACGGAAAAGCAGCGGCCCTCTAGTTGTCCCTCGCGACAGTTCAGCAGTTGGCCCTCTCGAGCCCGACTTTGGCCCAGATGACGTCAGGGCAATGAGCCCCAGGAGAACGAGCGAGGATCTCGATAGGATTGGAAAGGCTGCGCGCGAAGAAATGAGAAGGTAAGGATTTGACAATTGAACAATTCGCTCAGAGCTATCGCTGACTTTCACAGACACGCCAAGGCATTACAGGACTCTCTTCTCACAATCTTCAACCGCATCGAAGCCGTTCGCGAAGAACATGACAAGCTTGATAACAATAACAAGTTTTTGCAAAAGTATATTGGCGACTTGATGAGCACTAGCAAGATCACAGCGACGAGTAGCCAACGCAAGAAATGAGCCTACCTCAAGACACGAGACAATGCAATGTCTCAACCTTCTATTCATAACCACCATACACCGATTCGACGGGCTAGGTGAGACTGCATCTGCATCTACGCCAACACTTTAGAAACATTCGACATTATACTTGGGATTCGCGACTTTTTAGGGCCCAGTGGGCATGATACCCGCGCCTTGACAGCGCAGTTTCTTGAACTCTACCTTTTAGGGCGGAGGACAAAACATTACTTTTGCATTTCACTGTACATTAACGCATTATGAAACCGGGAGCAGTTGGGATCGATCCCTCATGATGGATGGATCATCGCACGGTGGGAGCATACTGGAGCTTTGGATTTCTCGGTTTTGCATGATATTGCATCACCTGCATTGCGCTACGTCTTGTCGGGGGTTACTGTCCCCTTTGTTTGCGCATTGGTTTGGCGTTTTGAGATTGCAGCATACAAGGACTAGGATGAATGTCTGGTGTTTTTGTATTGTACTATGGTATTGCTATACGGCTTGATTATTGCAGCTTCTATGGAGAGAAGCTCAGAGTGGAGTGACGGATATGGGTTACTGACATCTATCTGCCAGGGGGCACGGAGTGAGGTTCGTAAAAAGAGTATCATCATTGTTCTTGAGTGAAGTGTCTTTGCGTTTGCAGAATGATACCAATGCAATGCCGTGAGTCGAGAGGAGCCAATAAAATCGATATTTCAGCAAACATTCCGATTTGATCTCTTGTGATAATTACATCTCCACCATTGGACTCAGCTTCAACTGGACTAACCCCGTTCATACAATGATATTCTGCGAACCTGCAAGATGGATAGACCGGGTATGTCCCTTGATACATTAGTGCATCCATGGATCCCATCACCAACGCAGTCTCCACGCTGGGGAGGGCCCGAACCTGACTCGGGGTTTTTTACGGAGTACTTGTACGGTTACCCACCCGTTGCTTGGTGCATCTAGAATTTTTCCATTAGTTGCCGTGTTGTTTCCGGATGTGGAGAAGAGAGTTCTTCTGGAATTTTTGCTTCTGCGTTTCGGTGGCTGCTGATGATAAAAAGTTTGACGCCATTGCCGGCCATGGGGTTGGTCGGTTTCACCGGTGAACGATGAGTTTTATCGGTGCGAGGACAAAGTTCTTTGCATGATGGTGTTAGAGGAGGTGAAGGGACAGGGGATTGTGCAGCCGGATTGTATCGGTGAGGGGAGTGGTGGCGGGACCGAATATTGACGGCATTTGTCTCAGATAGACCTAGACTAGTTCCCTTGCTTAGCCAGTGGCAAGAATGGAATCAATATACGATATTGTATGACAGCTGAAAAGCAGGTAGATGGACTAATGTAGCTATCATATTGATCAGCTGGGGAGTTTAGCTCAAAGCTATATCGCGCTAGATGATTCGGCGAACTACGTATGTCTCAAGACTATGTTGCTGACAGTGGTCTAGACCACTAGCTACAGCCATACGGATTGTGATAGATTTCCCCTTGCTTGCATGTTTCGCAATTGTGCTACAGTTTACTTAAGGCAACTTACAAGCCTAGCAAGCCTAATCGATTGTTCACCATAGGCTATAAACGAATGAACATCCTGTTATCCGATAAATACGGGCCATAAGGCATTTCGTATTGATCTAATCCCGTTTTATCTATGACTAGTAGTCGGATATCGGATGATACCCCAGCCACTGCCAGAAACGAAATATTCGTTCACTTAGAGACAACTCCAGATGATGTCTGTATACATAAACTAAAGCGACAGTAGATCTGGGATGTAACTCGCGTATACACATTCACTAGCTCTATAATGAGTAAGAAAATAAAATAAAATCTAAATCTATCATCTATTTTATGCGTTGGGTTCCTCCACTCCGCCTGAAGACGACTCTACACAGATCTTATGCCCTGAGACAGAGGGCAAACAATAACCTATCAGGTGCAATACCAGCGTCACTTCCCCTAAACTCCATGCCATTTGCAATAAATAACCCTACAGAAGTGACAAAGTTGCTTTCGTTAATACATGTAAACTGGGTTTAATTCGCCATCCAGCATCCATGGCATCACATATCATCCAAAAAGCGGCTCGAATCATTCTGTGCATCGTGCTCAATCCATTCTTAAACCATGAGTTGATCGATAGCAGGCTTCAGAGCCCAGTGATAGAGGCACCATTTGCTGTGTTGGCCTTCTCAAGCGTTTAATTGACAATGACCATGGTGGTCTATGATCCTTCGGTGATGAGTCTGATACGGAACAGGGGCCTAATAGATCTTGATGTAGTTTGATGGATTTTGATGGTTCTATGTCGAAATGATACTGTCTTTTGAGCAGTGTACGTACTTGGAAAGTGTTTCATGATGACTTATATATGGTATGTCCTGATATAAACCATGAGAGGACCATTCCAAAACGGCCAAAGTCATTTGCTACCACTATAAAATTCATGATCCGGAATGAGCACTACTATAAGCCATGGGAAGACAGGACATGATCTCATGGATAGATCTAACATGCCAAGGACGGTCTCTTTTATTCTCGCCAGATGATGAGGACGGTGCAGGTACATAGTTCTTCTATATATGTGCACAAAATCAGATGCTATTCACATTATACACTACAAACCCTATGTCAGGACTCTATAAGCAATCAGATCTTGGTATGCAGAAGCCCGAGATACCGCCTTTACAGCCAATAACAAACGGAATGCCCTATAAATCTAGACGTAGAAATTCAGGAACCGTCCCTCTCGGTGCTAAAAGTCTTGAGTAACTATATCTCGGGTTCTTCTGGTGCGTTTTGTTAGATAGGAGATCGAAGCACAGAAATGATGCTAATTTTAAGTCTAAAAAGAAACCCATGGACGAGCGATCTATGATTCAAATTCTTCAGTATCATCAGCGAGAGAGTTTGGGGCTCCTTTTCAGCAACAACAATAACAGCAGAAGCAGCAGCATCGTTCGCCAACACTCACAGCGCTTGTGTGATGCATCAAGTGTGTCCCAGGCGAAACGAAATGGGAAGAAGTAATTTCTTTCTAAAAGATAAAGGACGAGAAACAAAGGATTGACGAGACAGTGAAATGGCTCTTGGAACGAGTTTGTGAAGGATGAATGCGACTTGACGCTTGAACAACTACTGGAGGTCGAAGGTCTTCGAGCAGAGTATACAAGAAAAAGGAAGAATGCCAGCCGCCTTCAATAGAGCGCCGAAAACCGAGAACACGTCAACACTCAACACAAGGTCTATAACATAAACAACAGAGACGCTGAGACATATAAATGCTCCATTTGCCATTGTGTGGCTGACAGTCCTTCCCTTCTTACACTCCATCAGAAGTCCCAGAGATGCAAGACTCTAGGAGACTTAAAACGCGCTGGGATTCTTATCGTAATAGCGTTCTTAGGGGTCTGTCGATGGACTGACTGCCATATATGATACCGACGCTTATACGCCTGATATACTCGGTATGAAAGTTCTTATCGTTATGTGCCAGTGTTTTACTATGACATGGTCTGCGATGGACGATTGGATTCAAGCAAAATTAGCGGCTCGAATGACACCAGGAAAAGAAACTTTCTCGATAAAGTCATTGGTGTTCTGTCTCTATTTTGATACACCTCTTGCAAGTGCTTGGCTCGTTCAGATCAATGACCTAGCAAAGACCTCCCAGATACAGAGATTCGAAGGGAGAGACGAGTCGGGTGACTCTGAGGATGAGGACCAAGTACTGCTAACGGCGTCTGCTTCCCGTGCAAGGAGTGTATCCTCAGACTTCTCGAATACGGTCTTCCTCTCAACTACAACCCGTCTCCCGCAGCTGTTGTAGTTGCTGCTCCAATCCTAGGTCAAATCCAAGTGCACCGTTGACGCCCAGGTCACTCGACATCGAGGCGTTCTGGAATCAGAGAGCGTCCCAGACTTATTCTACTTTAATAATCTGTCCGAACATCAGGCCCAGAAGCAGAAATTAAAAGTAAAATACGAATAGAGGAGCAAACATTAGATTGCAGTAGAGGGAGTAGCGCTAGAAAGTCATGTTATGCAGGAACATGACTTGTAAGTGAGTGGCAAAGCCGTGGCAGCCACTGGCAGATGAGAAAAACTTTCGTCCTACAACATCGGGTTTTCTCTACCAATCATCAAAACAAAAACATGAATAATAATTCCTCACATCATTATCGTTTCAGCATTAATTTTTTCTCACTCAAACTTCCAAGGTTCTCTCCCATTTTCACTAGTCAAATATGCAATTCTTAGACAATAGCGGCCAGTAATCAAGCGACGCAGCAGGCTTTCCCATACGCACGAAAGAACTTACAACCTCTATCTAAACTCACCAAGTAACAGTCTTTCCACTTCCTGTCACCAAGCCAACACATCCACGTATGACCACCTCATCTCTCAACCTCCTCGCCTCACACCCAAGACCAGCCCTTCCCTCAACACCGCATCTCCCAAAATCCCAATGCTCTCAAGAACATCCAATCTCTCCCATCGCGAATATAAACACCAAAACTAAGCGACCTTGCCAATAAGAGGACGACACGCCCCGGCCCCGTTGGCCAAGTGGTAAGGCGTCGCACTCGTAATGCGAAGATCACTGGTTCGATTCCAGTACGGGGCATCGTTACCCCAGCTGTCTGAGACAGTTGAATCCTCTGTTTTTGCACCCTCAAGATATTGATGTACCGTGTCTTTTGCCTGGTTGTAGAATTAGAGCTAGATAGAACCTGGGGTTGGCCGCTTGGCTGTCATTGGCTGGCCCTTATTTGTGATTTCTCCTTTTGGTAACTGTTCACTTGATGGGTGTAGCTGTATGCAGTAAGACAACGCTGATATGATTCCAATTCGAAATGACACTCATTATTATACACCTATATCTAAGCAACTATCCTTCCCCTTTCCCTCTTGGGCTCTTCACTCTCCAACACCAACGGTCCTCCTCCAGGTCCGCTTGCATCTAAGCTAACCGTCACACCCTTCCTCTCACCCACAGCTCGTATCGATTCTCCCAAGTTTCTAAAGTCAACTTCACACGTCTGAGTCTGATTCTCAACTCCATCTTTGATCTCTCGGATCTCAATACCAGGATATGGTAGCCACCCTTCCCGAAGGGGAATCATGATGAGCGGAATCTCAGCTTCTGTATCCGATGTTGAGGATAGAGGGTCCTTATTTGAACCTGGAATCACAAAGTGACCTTTTCGACGGCCACCGAGAAGCCATGTATCTCCTGGGGCAGCGACTTCATAACTGTACTCTGTATCCTTCTTGTGCTGCATCTCAGTGTCCCAGATCTGCGTCCACCTAAGATGCAGTGTAGCTGGGAGCATCTGGTTAACAGCCACAGTTGGGACAGCACCAGGTTTCTGATCCATTAATTCCGTTACTGGGGTCTGCAGCTCAATATCTGCAGTATGTAGGATAGGTAGTGAGGGTATCTCAACTGGGATGAGAAGTGTGCAAGGGTTATCAGGCTGCGCTGCTGATATTTGAATCTGAGGATTGGAAGCTTGCCATTCCCTGATAACACTCGAGATCTTCTCTGTTGCATCCACTTGCGTTCCTGGTACCCTTCCAATGCCAGCAAAGTACTTGTCCCAAGGAACGTCAGCCAGAAAGGCAGTGGGCACTGCGCCAAGAAGTGCAGCTCGCTCGAGGTCAATGGGTTGCAAGGTCTTGGCTTCTCTCACAATCAGCGACGTGATAAGTTTCGAGAATGATGCCAAGGAAGGATCATTCAGAGCATCAAAGATGGACTTGACAAGCGCCTCCTCGATCTCCGTTTGGAGAATGTTGTAGTAGAGTTTCAAGTACATAGTTCTCGCGGCTCGTTTACTCGACCTGACATTGGTCTTCCTCTTGATGCGGTAAAGCAATGTCGCCGGTTGTTTCGAGAACACCATAGTTGTATCGGCAGGAGGAACGCCAAACTCAGATTCGAACAAATCTGAGGGCATCAGTTCACTCTTATACAGGCGTAGAGGGCTGTGGCTCGCTGTAGACACATTAAACCGAGAGTAAAGCGCGTTATGCTTGAAGACATCTTGCACGTTGACACCCAAAGCCAAAGAGATGGGAATGATCATCGACTTAGCAAATGTGTACTTTTGGCCCGACTCAAGCGTATACGCGACGTCGGCTTTAGCGGACACATCTGCAATATCATGCTCAACCGAGTAAGGGAATCGTAGAGTGACGCTTGACTCAGCCGGGATTTCGTTGAAGTAGATGATACCACCCGCCTCGGGCTTCTTGGCAAACTCGACATCTGAGTCAATAATCTGGGCTTCAAGAGTTAACATCCGCAGGCCACCAGTAGTGGGCCTGAGACGGATCTCGCAACTCTTGATTGAGTTCCAGCCTGGATTCAGAGTGAAGTCCAAGGTGTTGTTCTTGTCTAGGGAGGTATGCCTTGTTGCAACAAGTTGCACATCAAGAGCACCATCTCGGTGGAAGATGACGACTTCGGGATGCTTGAAGATATCAGTAGTTTGTGGAGGCGGCTGGTTGATGTCGCGTTCAAAGTGAAGGAAGAGGTTGCTCGAGAAGAGTCCAAGATGATCTATCTTGTATTTTCCAGGAATGACAGACTGGAGTTGTTAGCATAGTCTTTTAGTTTAGTTCAAAAAACTTACTGCGCATTCAACTGTGATGCTATTCTGGCCAGGCTGCAGAACGATGTCTCCCTTTCTTGAGAAAAGCAGCTCCTTAGTAGGTCCCGGCTCAGAAGCTGTGGCTCGCACATCTATCCCATCCAACTTGATTTCGTCTGGCAACAAACACCATAGGTTGATAGTCAAGGAGCATTTATCCTCTTTATCAAAATACTCGGGAGCACCTGCAAGTTCGATATTTGTAAAGAAGTTGGACAGGTGCACCTTGACTTGTGAAGATAACGACGAAGCCAGGTCAAACAAGTTACCCACAACACCCTTCATAGACATTGCATCCACAGGTTCGGGCTTTCCAACCCTCGATACTCTCTTCGAGCGTTGTTCTAACCTCTCCTTTTCAGCCGCACAAGACTTGGTCAGTAGCTTGAGAGCAACTCGCACATAGTCATCCTTTGACTTCATCTCCCGAAGACAGTGGAGATACATGACAAGCATAGACAGCTCGAGTGAGGTCCAACCACTCTCGCCGAAGAATGGCGTTGCTCGGTAAAAGTAGGAAGAAGCAGTGCTATACTCCTTGAGATAAAAGTTGAGCACAGCAAGATCTGCCATGCTTGCTTGCACCGCGTGATCATGGTTTGCAACAGTATAGTGTCGAAGCGCCTTATCTGTGAGAATTTCATACAGACGATAAAAGTTCCCTGGGTTGTCAATAGCCGTCTGAAGGAGATTGTTGTTGACACCAGCGTCTAATGGGGGGATTTCCTCCGAAGCACCACTTGCGGCGGGTTGATCATCCAGACTGATTTCCTCAAAGTCTGCCTCAGCTTCTGCAATAATGGGCGCCTCTTTCCAGCCATCACTCCACCCTCGCTTTCTACCCAAGCCATCAAGAATGCTTCGTGACAGCAAATAAAGCTCGGCGCGTCTAGCGGCGAGATCTTCAAGACCCGCCTTGAGAAATTGTGATTCCTGATCATTGTTGATCTTTGGCATGCCCGGGCCTGGGAACACACCTGGGCTTAATGGGGGACGAGTCCCAGGTGCTGGACCCGTTGAAACATGAAGGGATGTAGTTCGGGCAGGATGCATCATAGTCTTGGGTTCAGGGATGGAGGACTTTTGCTCCTGACTTTGAGGAGGAGCAAGAGTTGAGGGAGGAATAGGGAGAGATTTTGATGCTGTTTGCGCGAGGATCTGTTGAGCAACTGAGAATGCGAATGATGCAACCACATTGTCAATAACCTCAGACAAATTGGGATCGATAGGAGAGTCGTCCTCGTCAGATTTGTCAGATGCCACGGCAGTCAAAATGTCTCGTCGCATAATCTGCGATACTGCCGGGATGAACTGCAGAGTCCTTCGACATATCTCACCCAGACTTGCAAGATTTTCCGCCTCCTCAGTATGCTTTGGTGGAGGTGCTAGAGGTGCGACTCCATGCAAGACAGAGTCTTGTTGCTCCTTCAGCTTGTCCAACAGGTCATCTCGTGATGACCAGGCATTTCCAAGTCTCAAGAGCAGTGCCATTTGCCGTGCAAATATGTAGCAACGAAAGTCAAACACAGAGACATCGTTGGCAAGAATCTTGTCTCTATAAGCCTTCTTCGTAACACTGATGGGTATCTCATCAAATTGCTCCTTGATAGTCTCATTCGACTGAAGATCCACAGCCTCTTCATCTTCTGTGTTTCCACCTGGTGCTTTGGCGAGAGCGGTCTTGACAATCTCCTTGAGATCTTCGGTGTAGCTGAGCATTGCACCTCCGTGTCTCGTTGGCGAACCTTCATCAGCTTGCTCGTTCACAACAGAGTCAAGCCCAACACTCAGCTCATCATATCCCACCAAGGCGTCCTCTACTAGACCAACACTCTCAAAACCTCTTGCCAAACCTTCTTTAAGGATGAAAAAGGTACAAAAGTTCCACCCCGGTAAACTTCGTTGACCGTCTTTCTCTTTGATATCCTCTTCGTACTGTGTCACGCGCAAGTCGAATGAGGTGAGAATGAGACTCTTGAACTTGGAAATGAGCTCCGCCCAAGCGTTTTCAGCATCATGCTCATCTTCAGAATATCCCGTTGGCACTGCAGGTACCACTCTCGGCAGCTGATCGTACGGAAGATCATTGATTCCAATTCTGATCTGTGCAACTCGGTCTGGCGCCGTTTTTCCAAGGCCAGAAAAGTCGGTACGGAGCTTCTCGAAAAGAGGTGTTGAACCAGTACGCCATCGCGGGCCTGACTTCTCTGAATTGTCCTGCGAACGAGAGCTGGTTCTCGGTTGCGTCGACGCTACCGTATTGGGGAGTACCACGTGTAGAATCAAGTAATCGAACGCATCGTGCTTCTCTTGTTTGCTATTTCGTTTTGGGTTGCTTGATGAAGGTATCTGGGTCTTAATCCATTCTCGTATTTCGGCACGCACGGAGGTTTTGTATGTTTCATTGTCGTCGCATCTCACCAGTAGCACCTTAAGATACGGTGTCCGTCGCAGACCAGGAATTTGATGTCGTCGTTGGCTCCCAATGGCTCTCGAAGGCAAAGACTGCGTGTCTATCTGGTCACCGGAAGACGCCTGGCCACCAAAGTTTTGCTGCTGAAAGCCATCATCGAGCGTGCTCCCTGATCGTCGAAGGGTATGAGGAGAAGAAGCTGATCCGGGGTCATCCCCCTTAAGAAGCTCAACGTGAAGCGTGTCGATAGATCGTAGAGGTCCAGCATGAGATTGCCAGTTCAAATTTCGCAGCGGTAAGCGGGGAATCAATCCAGGGGCGAGGAGTTTGTAGACATCGTGAGGATCGAAGTACTCGACTTGCGACAAGGTGTCGTGTTAGCGGACAACTCAAGGGAGGCTTAAGGTTTGCAGGGGAATAAACGCCATAGAAGCTCAAGACTCACCAGTCACTTTTGACGTCGAGAATGGCTGTTCCATGGCAAACAGCTCGAATGCGCACTTGTCATTGCTGTTTGTCCAAGTAAACAGTCAAGGTATCTCAATCGAGATGGTGTTTAACCGCTAAAGCTGTCCCAAACGAGCTCCAGTGGATAACGATGGGAGACCCCTGTTGACGTAGAGGTACCTCCCTTAGCTCATCTTCATGCGCCGGAAGCGGTATTTGTCCGGTCCCGGGCGGTGAGAGCACGTGCGCTATGTTATTGGTTGGGTGCTATGACGCTATTTTCATTTTGACGGCGGGGTGGCGGCAGAATCTTGGAGGGGCAACATTTTGTCAAGGAATTGAGACTAATAAGCGTGTTAAACTTGTTCGTTTTCTCTCATTTTCAACCCGGTTTAACTCAAACTGTCTTTCATCATGTCTTCTCTCAAGGCTGTCAAGTACACTCGGGGCCAACTCCAGGTTCTCGATCAACTCCGTCTCCCTCACGAATTTCACTACGACGATGTCTCCAACCGAACAGAGGCCTTCGACAGCATCGCAACTATGCGAGTACGAGGTGCCCCAGCCATTGCCATCGTAGCAGCCCTTGGTCTGGCTGTTGAACTTCACAATGGAAGTATCACAGCTTCAAGCGCAGAAGATACCATCTCTCAAATCGAAGAAGCTCTCGACTATCTCAAGGAAAGCCGGCCTACAGCTGTCGACTTGACCAACGCTATTAACCAGCTCAAGTCCACAATAAGAGCGGTTGGAAGCACTGCTACCAAGGAGCAGGTTATCACGGCTTTCATAGAAGAGGCTGAGAAGATCTTTGAGAAGGATCTCCAGACCAACCTCTCCATTGGTGATCATGGAGCTGAGTGGCTGCGAGCTCAGGCTGGTGCTTCTCCTGACAAGAAGATCTCGGTCCTCACACACTGCAACACTGGATCCCTTGCTACATCTGGCCACGGCACTGCACTGGGAATAATTCGAACTCTTCAATCCAAGGACCTTCTCCAGCATGCCTTCTGCACAGAGACTCGGCCTTACAACCAAGGAAGCAGACTCACTGCTTTTGAGCTTGTCTTCGAGAACATCCCCAGCACGCTCATTACTGACTCCATGGCTGCTTCACTCTTCCGCAACCGCAAGCAAGAAAAGAACATTGCCGCTGTCATCGTTGGTGCTGACCGTGTCGTTCGCAATGGTGACACGGCTAACAAGATTGGTACCTACCAACTCGCTGTTCTGGCCAAACACCACGGAATCAAGTTCATTGTCGCTGCTCCTACAACCAGCATTGACCTCGAGACTGAGACTGGTGATGGTATCAAGATTGAAGAGAGAAAGAAGGAGGAGCTCACGCAGGTCACAGGCGCTGTGATCAAGCCCGATGGAACCGTCGATGAGAGCAGCAAGGTCCGTGTTGCCACCGCTGATCAGCGAATCAATGTGTGGAACCCTGCCTTCGATGTCACTCCCGCCGAGCTCATCGATGCCGTGGTCACAGAGAAGGGCGCCATTGAGAAGGGACCTGATGGCAACTTTGACTTCAGCAAGATCCTGCCTGAGCGCTGGGCCAAGATCACTGGTGCATGAACCAGCTTTACGATGTCGTATTTCATTTGAGCGGGCTATCATATCCAACATTAGACTAGAGCAGCGGAAAATTGGGTTTCTATTTATTGCTTCAACGCATGAAGAATCAGCTTTTGGTATCCTTCAACGGCAGTTTCAAGATCAGCAACGGTCAAGTTCTCCCTCGCGCCATGTGCAACAAGAATGTTTCCTGGGCCGTAGAGGTACCTCGTGTGGTCACCCTTGAGGTTGGGAATGTCGGTTCCGTAGTTGACGGTGATTTTCTCAAAGCCTGGACCTATTAGAGACGCTCCCAAAAGAATTCGGTGTACGTACCATCGACATCGCAGTTTGCTTCCACAGGTCCATACCCGTGGGTGCAGTCGAAGATGAAAGCATCCTCGTCAACCTCGTCAAAAATGGCTTGGATCTTGTCATGAACGATGACATGTCCATCAGCCTGCTTTCCGCTCGCGACTCGCACAGCCAGTCCAACCTTGGCCTCCTCAGGAATAACATTAGCGGCCACGCCACCATTGAATCGACCAATGTTGACAGTGGTGTTACCAAACAGCTCGCTGCTACCAAGATCGGTATCGAGCACTTTAGCGAAGGCTCGAATCATCAGCTCGTTGGCTGACTTGCCGAGCCATGGGTAACCACTGTGGCCGGGGAAGCCCTTTGTGGTAACGTCGCAACCCAGCATGCCCTTGTGTCCGCAGGCAAGCTTGAGCTCAGTAGGCTCTCCAAATATGACAGCGTCGAGACTGTATGGAAGCTCCTTGGTCTCAATGGCTTCGCTGAAACGGCGCATACCGTCGCCCTTGACCTCCTCGCCGACAACGAATAGCAGGACGAGCTTATGGGGATCGATCTTTCCGTGCTCGATGAGGTTCTCAACTGCAGTGATTTGAGCAGCAACGCTACCCTTGGCGTCCACACTGCCTCGGCCGGTGATCATGGTCTCCTTTGTAACCTCGCCATCATCAATTCCATATGGGATATGCGGCGGAACGACATCAATGTGGCTGCTCACACAGACCTTGGGATCGAAAGCCTTCTTTCCGTCCTGTCGCCAAGCCAGCACATTGAACCTTGGCTTTCCTTCCGGCGTATTATCAAAAGGCTCAACTTCCTGACGCGAAGTAGTATATCCCTTCTTCTCAAGATATCCCTCAAGCCAAACTCCCACATCATGTTCAGTTCCAGAAACCGAGGATGTCTCAATAAGAGACTTGTGCAAGCTCAGTAGCTCGGATCGGTACGAAGGTGCATCGTCGTTACTAGCAATGGCGTCGGAGGAAGGCTTTTGGTCATAATCTCCAAGAACCTGCTGCCAATCGAATGCAATGGCCAAAGAGGCCGAGGCCAGAAAACTGGCGACTGTTGCGACGCGCATCGTGGGGAAACAAAACGGGTTTGTGTAGCTTAAAGTTTTGGGGTGGAGGTTGGGGAATTGAAGAGAGCTTGGTTCAATTGAGCTCGGATATTGGTGGAGAAGGGCGGAATGACGCAAGTGGCCGATGTCGGGTTGTCTGGGGTACCTGGATGGCCTGGTGAGATAAGGACGAGATAGGATGTTCTTTTGGAGAGGACCCGACAGTGGCATGATATAGTGATTGCCGGACAGGGAATACCTCTATTCGGAAGGTCTATAGATCGATCGGCGAATAGCAAAACCCGTATATAAACAGATGAAAACTGCTGGGTTACCCCACAGTGAACAAACTGTCGCAGTAATACTGCAATGTTTCCTTGAACAGCTCTTCATTCGAGTTCGTTCTATGCACAACGCAGTACTCTCGTATTCCTCGGCTGTAGTCGGCATATGAGTGTTGCTTGGTTTGTTCATACTGGTAAGCTGGGAGACAACGTATCGACACTGGGACCTAACCTATACCTCAACATACCATACTGGTTTTGAACTTATGTGAAGACTTGTCAGACCAAGTATGTTTCATGGCACTGGTATTCCTATGGCTTGATTATTCCATCCTTTTTATCGATTACTCTTGGCCTCTATCTGAACGGCTTTGGGTCAAAATCACGACTCTCCTCCTCTGCCTGTTCCTTCGCACGCTTTGCTTGGCTCGAGTGTCAAGAGATTAGCAGTGAAATGCTGCACTCTACGCGATCACGCTGTACCATATTGCACAAGCTGTTACGCAAGAAATATCGGGCCACGGACCGTCATGTCGGCTCGTCCTTCCGATCAGAGCCGACTAGTTCCACGATGTTGGAGATAAGCTTAATGCGGGGTTGATAAGTTGTTATTTTTCACAATTCGACAACTGACAACAAGGATATTCTGTCTTTCCTGTTTAGGATCATATCCTATTGACCCTTGTTTCTCAAGTATTGACGGGATCTGAAGACAATTCTGTTGTTGTTCTGTGTTATTGCACTGCTCCAAAAGCTTGAGGATCAAGGCTCAAGAACGGCTGTTGCTTGGCTTCTTGATTCCGAAGATTCCGGCCAAATCTACCTTTTCTTTAACATAAAACAAAAATCACTTCTTCTCTCTAGATATGTTTACTATTTTGTAAATTCTGCTACTGCTCTTTGGGAGTTCTTGGAGAGCTCAGGGTAAGTTTGGAGAGAAACCTCTCATCAGCGTGTAAGCAGTGGTGTAGCTAATTCAGATCATCAGGTAATTTTCGTTTAAAGTAAACCGACAACTGCTAGGAAGATACAATGGGGTCCCTTGATGAGGCTTCATGGACTGGAACAGCCTATGTCCAAGGTCGAGCCACGGCCAAACTCCTCGCGAGTAACCTTGAGCTAAGCTTTTGGGGAGGTGTTGACCCTCAGACCAGTGAGATCATTGACCGACACCATCCATTGAGTGGACAGCATCTCCAAAACACCGTCCTTGCTATTCCAGGAGGACGAGGGTCATGTACTGGCAGTGGTGTTATGCTTGAGCTGTTGCTCAACGGCAAAGCTCCCGAGGCAATCATCTTTGAGAGACGGGAGGACATTCTTACTCTTGGCGTCATGATTGCAGAGGAAGTTTTCAACCAGTCTATCCCCGTCGTGGTTCTAGATAAAGAAGACTTTCGACATCTCATTCGATTGAACGGGCAGACGATATTTGTGGACGATGGTTATGTGTCCACCCATCCACCTTCAAAACACCGAAAAGGTTCAGTGATAGACACTGAAAGCGGTCTTATTCTTGAGACAACTCCAGCTCTAGAAGGTATCAAACTCTCAACACTGGATCAGGAGCTTCTAAGAGGAGACTACGGCGAAGCATCCCGCGTCGCTATCAGAATCGTCCTCCGCATGGCCCATCTTCTAGGCGCAACACGTCTCATGGACGTAACACAAGTGCATGTCGATGGGTGTGTCTATACAGGCCCTGCGACCCTCGCCCTCGCAGAGCGACTCCGTGACTGGGGTGGTAAAGTCCGAATTCCAACGACACTCAACTCTTTATCAGTAGATCAAAAGCGCTGGCGAGCTCTTGGTGTCGATACTACTTTTGGAGAAGCGGCTGATGCGCTTGGAAAGGCATATACAGACATGGGGGCACGACCGACTTTTACTTGTGCGCCTTATCAGCTTGAGACTGCCCCGAAATTGGGTGAGCAGATTGCTTGGGCTGAGTCAAATGCTGTTGTTTATGCGAATAGTGTTTTGGGGGCGAGAACTATGAAGTATCCAGACTTCCTAGACATATCCATTGCTTTGACTGGGAGGGCGCCGAAAGGAGGCCCTCATCTCGGCATCAATCGTGTGGCATCGGTTTGTGTGAAAGTCGTGGGGCTGGAGGACACGACAATTCTTGACGATTCATTTCCACCATTACTGGGATATTATGTTGGAACTTTATCGACAAGCCGAATACCTGTGATAACAGGCCTTGAGAAGCTTGGTCTCTCAACAGACGATCTGAAGGCCCTCGGTGCAGCCTTTGCCACGATATCGAGTGCTCCAATGTTTCACATCGTTGGTATAACGCCAGAGGCACCGAAGCTTGAGACAGTGCTTGCCCCAGAATTCACCTCTGTTGAAGTCAAGCTGGGTGATCTGGGAGAATGCTGGGATAAACTCAACAGCGCACCAGCAAACCAACCCATCGACCTAGTATCACTGGGCAACCCACATTTCTCTCTCGCCGAGATGCGAAAACTCGCCAATCTGTGCCAAGGGCGACGAAAAGCCGCTAGAGTATCCGTCATCGTTACTTGCGGTCGATCAGTGTACAAACTTGCTGAACAAGCAGGTCTTATAGCCCAACTAGAGGATTTCGGGGTGCAGATATTAACTGATATTTGCTGGT